>NC_091982.1:63176798-63816798 GCF_044704955.1 Pristiophorus japonicus
CACCTTCTCAGGTCAACAATGGGTTGGGAAGAAAAGCCCACATCCTGACAATCATTTAAAAGAAAACTCACTGGGACTGTTGAGTACAGCTGGATCACTGCACCTTCTAACATAGAGACGGGAAACTTCCCATTCGGCCAAATGTCCGCTCCAACTTCTTCAGGTGGATAGACAAAATCCCATAGCTCTATTTGAAGAGAGTTCTCTCGGTGTTGTGACCAACATTTATCTTCCTTCCTTCCTTCCTTCCCTCCCTTCTCTCCTTCTATCCTCCCTTCCCTCCCTCCATTCCTTCTATCCTCCCTTCCCTCCCTCCATTCCTTCTATCCTCCCCTCCCTCCCCTTCCCTTCCCCTAGCCTCCCCTTCCCTTCCCCTAGCCTCCCCTTCCCTTCCCCTAGCCTCCCCTTCCCTTCCCCTTCCCTTCCGCTACCCTACCCTACCCTCCCTTCCCTACACTACCCTACCCTACCCGCCTTCCCCTCCCCTTCCCTTCCCCTCCCCTTCCCTTCCTTTCCCTTCCCCTCCCTTCCCCTACCCTCCCTTCCCCTACCCTACCCTCCCTTCCCCTACCCTACCATCCCTTCCCCTACCCCCCTACCCTCCCTTCCCTACGCTCCCTTCCCCTACCCTACCCTACCCTACCTTCCCTTCCCTTCCCTTCCCCTACCCTCCCTTCCCTTCCCCTACCCTCCCTTCCCTTCACTTCCCTTCCCTTACCCTCCCTTCCCCTCCCTTCCCTTCCCTTACCCTCCCATCCCTTCCCCAACCCTTCCCTTCCCTTCCCTTCCCCTCCCTTCCCTTCCCTTCCCTTCCCTTCGCCTACTCTCCCTTCCCTTCCCCTACCCTCCCTTCCGTTCCCTTCCCCTCCCCTACCCTCCCATCCCTTCCCTTCCCTTCCCTTCCCCTACCCTCCCTTCCCCTACCCTACCCTCCCTTTCCCTTCCCCTACACTCCCTTCCCTTGCCCTCCCTCCCTTCCCTTCCCTTCCCCTCACTTCCTCCTACCCTCCCTTCCTTCCCTTCCCCTACCCTCCCTTCCCTTCCCTTCCCCTACCCTCCCTTCCCTTCCCTTCCCTCCCCCTACCCTTCCCTTCCCCTTCCCTTCCCCTACCTCCCTTCCCTTCCCTACCCTCCCTTCCCTTCCCCTACCCTCCCTTCCCTTCCCCTACCCTCCCTTCCCTTTCCCTACCCTCCCTTTCCTTCCCTTTCCCTACCCTCCCTTCCCTTCCCCTACCCTCCCTTCCCTTCCCTACCCTCCCTTCCCTTCCCCCCTACCCCTTCCCTTCCCCTACCCTCCCTTCCCTCCCTACCCTTCCCTTCCCTACCCTCCCTTCCCTTCCCCTACCCTCCCTTCCCTTCCCCTACCCTCCCTTCCATTTCCCTACCCTCCCTTCCCTTTCCCTACCTTCCCTTCCCTTTCCCTACCCTCCCTTCCCTTTCCCTACCCTCCCTTCCCTCCCTTCCCCTCCCTTCCCTTACCCTCCCTTCCCTTCCCTTCCCCTACCCTCCCTTCCCTTCCCTTCCCCTCCCTTCCCTTCCCCTACCCTCCCTTCCCTTCCCCTACCCTCCCTTCCCTTCCCCTACCCTCCCTTCCCTTTCCCTACCTTCCTTTCTCTTCCCCTACCCTCCCTTCCCTTTCCCTACCCTCCCTTCCCTTCCCCTACCCTCCCTTCCCTTCCCCTACCCTCCGTTCCCTTCCCCTACCCTCCCTTCCCTTCCTCTACCCTCCCTTCCTTTCCCCTCCCTTTCCTTCCCCTCCCCTCCCCTCCCTTTCCCTCCCCTTCCCTCCCCTCCCTTCCCCTCCCCTCCCCTACCCTCTCCTCCCCTCCCTTCCCTTCCCTTCACTTCCCCTACCCTCCCTTCTCTTCCCTTCCCCTACCCTTCCCTTCCCTTCCCCTACCCTCCCTTCCCTTCCCCTACCCTCCCTTCCTTTCCCCTCCCTTTCCTTCCCCTCCCCTCCCCTCCCTTTCCCTCCCCTCCCTTCCCCTCCCCTCCCCTCCCTTTCCCTCCCCTCCCTTCCCTTCCCTTCACTTCCCCTACCCTCCCTTCTCTTCCCTTCCCTACCCCTTCCCTTCCCTTCCCTTCCCTTCCCCTTCCCTTCCCCTTCCCTTCCCCTACCCTTCCCTTCCCTTCCCTTCCCCTACCCTCCCTTCCCTTACCCTCCTCTCCCCTCCCATCCCTCCCTTCTCCTCCCTCTTGAGTATGGGAGCAGGAAGGTCTTACTGCAGTTGTACACGGCCTTGATGAGGCCTCACATGGAATATTATGTTTAGTTTTCGTCTCCTGATCTGAGGAAGGACATTCTTGCTATTGAGGGAGTGCAGCGAAGGTTCACCAGACTGATTCCCAGGATGGCAGGACTGATATATGAGGAGAGACTGGATCAACTGGGCCTATATTCACTGGAGTTTAGAAGAATGAGAGGGGATCTCCTAGAAACATATATAATTCTGACAGGATTGGACAGGTTAGATGCAAGAAGAATGCTCCTGATCTTGGGGGAGTTCAGAACCAGGGGTCACAGTCTAAGGATTAGGGGTAAGCCATTTAGGACCGAGATGAGGAGAAACTTCTTCACTCAGAGAGTTGTTAACCTGTGGAATTCTTTTCCGCAGAGAGTTGTTGATGCCAGTTCGTTAGATATATTCAAGAGGGAGTTAGATATGGCCCTTATGGCTAAGGGGATCAAGGGATATGGAGAGAAAGCAGGAAAGGGGTACTGAGGTGAAGGATCAGCCATGATCTTATTAAATGTTGGTGCAGGCTCGAAGGGCCGAATGGCCTACTCCAGCACCTATTTTCTATGTTTCAATGTTTCTATGTAATATTGCATTAGAAATGTTGATACTAGCAGATACGGCTTAATGGATCACATGATGTCCCACTGTCTGTTGTGTTAACTCACACATTAACCTGCTCGAAACCTCGAAAGGTTAATGGTATGTTGCATTTTGTTTCTTTCATTCTCGGTGTGTGGGCGTTGCTGGCAAGGCCGGCATTTATTGCCCATCCTTAATTGCCGTGGAGAAGATAGTGGTGAGCCACCTTCTTGAACCGCTGCATTCCGTGTGGTGAAGGTGCTCCCACAGAGGTGTTAGGGAGGGAGTTCCAGGATTTTGATCCAGCGACGATGCAGGAATGGCCGATATATTTCCAAGTCAGGAAGGTTTTATCTCTGTTAACTCTTCCCTCTTCAATGCTCAATGTTAACCCTGCCAAGCACTCTGGGGTATTTTTATATTAAAGATGCTGTGATAATGTGAGTTCTTGCCATTTATGCTGGTTAAGTTAGTTATTGAGCACCTCAGCCACATAATTGCAGGTGCATTTTGATTATTTGTTCACTTGAATATTGTAAAGCCAGAACTTGACGGAAAAATTTGCAAACATTAATTGCCCATTAAACTCTCTGCAGAATGAAGTCTGGTAGTTCACAGCGTAAGTACCTTATTAACAACATGATAATTGTCAATGCAATGTCAATCAATCTCTCTGCTTCAGAAATGGAACAATTTAAACTCTTCAATCTTTCGGTTGCCAATTGTTCTTAGAGATGTAAAAAATTTCAAATTTTTAATTTAAAACCTTTTTTGTTTCATTTCCTTTCTGTCTTTTTTTCTCTCTCTCTCTTAATCCAATCTTTCTTCCTCTCTCTCTCTATTTCACTTTGACTCTAATTTACCTGATTTCATTCTCCGTTATTTCTCTGTTTTTTTCCCAAACCTGGAATCTCACGGGTTACGGAGATATACTATCGGTCCCGTCATTCACTGAGGTCCCAGATGTCCCGTTTTCCCCCGCCGGTCCCTTAGCAACTCGCACTCCCGGCAAGTTACGGCGCAGAACAACTTTGAGCTGAAGGGTGCGGGGAAAAGGACTAACTAATGGAGCACACCGCGAGATGTCCCACTCCAGCAAGATCCCGGCCGATACAACGCATTCGATCTCTCTTTAATTTTGTGCATTCTTGAAAGCACATAAAAAATTAGGGGGAAAACATGAACTCTGATTTAATGGAGTATATTTTTCAACCAATAAATTTCAGAGACGATTGCTCAGCGCATTTGTGCTACTAAAATCAATGGGTTAACACCAAATTAGCACACAGAACAATACAGTGTGAGTGCGATGCGCATCAATACCTCAACATCACTGACAGTAAAATACATCCCAAAGTATTCTCTGTGCACTTAAGATTAATTTCAGTTGCTCAGTTGGCAGTGGTAAACAGCATGGTTTCCAAATTCAAGATGCATAAAATGGATGAAACGTTATTTTGCCTCAAGCCTATTTTTAGACCCAATACAAACTATATATTAGACCTGTCAGGTAGCATCTAGCTTTTTATTACTTTGGATCCAGCATCTATTATAATATATTAAAGTACACTGGGGTTAGGCCATTGGGATTTTCAAGTACGAAATTCGATTTAATCAAGATAATAAAATAGATGGGCATTTTCCTACTTATGGGCAAAAAACTTTCCTTTCGCAGTCAGAACAATAAATCAAAACAGGAACTATTTTATGCCAGTATTGTTTCAGTTGGTAACCTTATCGGCCCCGAGTAAATAACAATAGCAAAAACTTGGATTTTTTTAGCGCCTTTAACGTAGTAAAACATGACAAGGTGCTTCAATAGGAACATTGTCAAACAAAATTTAACACCGAGCCACCTAAGGATTTATTGGGAGAGATGAGGTCTAAGAGTTAGGTTTTAAGGAGCGTCTTCAAGGAGGAAAGAGAGGTAGAGAGGCGGAGAGGTTTAGGGAGGGAGTTCCAGAGCTTGGGGCCCAGGCAACAGAAGGCATGGCCACCAATGGTTGAGCGATTATAATCAGGGATACTCAAGAGGACAGAATTCAAGGAGCGCAGATATCTCGGGGGTGGTTGTGGGGCTGGAGGAGGTTACAGAGATAAGGCTCAATTTTCCTCAGTGAATTGCACCATTATTTTGGCGAGTGCTACTTTTTTTGGCATAACTTAAAAAATTTAAGTTTCTCCAAGGAATGTGCGCCAGTGTAACTCAGTTACCACCTTTTTAGGTTAGGTTTTTTTTGCGTCATAGGGGTGTAACGTGATGTCTGTGCCAGTTTTTGTCAATTATGGAAGTTTTCCCCCCAAAAAAAATTCTCCTAGGTCGGTGTATGTGACCACTCCCGAAAAACCTTCTGGTGAGTTAAGGAAAAGCAGCCCACCATTGTTTTTCAGCAAAGTTTTGGAGGTAGCCAAGAAGACTTAAATATGCATAATAAAGATTAAATTTTTTTTACCTTATAACGCAGTAAATGGAAGTTTGATGGAATTCTGTAAGTTTTCATATTTTTTCAACTGACACGCCACTACTGAACGTCTGCAAACAGGACTAGAGGATCGGAGCGTCGGCCGGCAGAATCGGTCCCATGCCCGGACACAGGGGCTTGGCTGCAAAAGAAGCCCGGGGTTGGGCGGGGGCTGTGAAGGCATACAGAAGGCATCAGAAGCCTGCACAACCCATCAAATGTAGCCCAGGTGGTGGGGGTGGGGGGGGGGGTGTCCCGATCACTGCACCTGCTCAGACCTGGGTATGGTCTATCTTGTGGAAAAAGAGAACAAAGAACCTTGTCCTGCCTGCCTGCCGTTTTGAGCTTCTTGCAAAGGTAAAATTTAAGCATGCAGGTAATACTGACAATGCCATACCTTGTGCAAGCCTTTTGCATGATGGTGCTGCGGGGGAGACAATTGATTTGACGTCATCGTATAAGGAACCTCAGAGCACATAGGATGAAGGGCAGGAGGCCTTACCCACGTTGGGTATTTCGAGACATGCATTCATTCCTGCACCTGAGTGATGCAGACTGTGTCAGAATGCTGTGTTTTTGCAACAAAGTTGTAGCTGAGGTCTGTGAGATGGTAAAAGCAGACCTGCAACCTAGCAGCATCAGGAGGGCTCCTTTGTCAGTTGAAGTGAAGGTTACAGCTGCACTTTCATTCTATGCATCTGGATCATTCCAAGCTACAATGTGTGCGGCAGTTCTCAACATGCAACACATGTCTACATTCGGCAGGTGACTGTTGCACTATATGCCCGGTGGAATGACTACATAAGGTTGCCTATGACTGTCCAGGCAATGCGTGACAGGGCTGTGGGCTTCTCCAGGATTGCTGGCTTCCCAAAGGTTCAGGGCTGCATTGATTGTACCCACATCGCCTTGCGAACACCTTTGGAGGATTCCGAGATGTACAGGAATAGAAAAGGCTTCCACTCTGTGAATGTGCAGCTCTTGTGTGACGATATGCATCACATCATGTCAGTGATGCACGATACTCTGGGGGCACCCATGATGCGTTCATCCTATGTGAGAGAGCTATATCTGCCATGTTTCAGCAGCAGCCAGAAGGGCAGAGCTGGCTACTGGGAGACAAAGGGTACGGCCTCGCCACTTGGCTCATGACGCCCCTATGCATAACCCGGACGGAAGCTGACTGGAAATACAACATGTCGCATATTGCGACGCACAGCATAATAGAAAGAACCATTGGCATCTTGAAACAGCATTTCCGATGCCTGGACCATTCCGGCAGCTACTTGCAATACTCCCCTGAGATTGTCGGTCAGTTCACTGTTGTGTGCTGTATGCTGCATAATTTATGCTGGTTAATCCTTGCGACTGGACCAAGACCTAGCTCTATCAAGCCCGTGTGGTGGCTGGGGTGCAACGGCCACCACACATTAAAAAAATCCACGCACAGGCATCTTCCATCCTTCAAGATGTAGTTCGGGATCCAGAATATTAGGTCCTTCATTGAAACACCTGTGAACTCATCCCTTTTCAGTGTGGAAGCAAGTCATCCTCATTTTGAGGAACTACCTATGATGATGATGATGATGATGATGATGATGAACATAGCCATCATGAGGCAGCAGCAGCTGGTAGTGGAAGACTCACCTGCGGTGAGTTTGGCTGATGATGATGAGGAAGATGCAGATGACGAGGAGAATGAGGATGAGGAAGCCATGCAACTGCCTGAACCCGGGGCACGATGGCGGAGGAGGGCGGGCCGTCGTTCCCCTTTAACGATTGCTCGAGCCTTGCGCCAGCAGCTCATCCGTGAACGCTTTGCTGCCTGAAGGCTCAGCGGCAACTATTCCAAATGGACCATGTTTACTGTTTGGACCTGTTCTGTAATGTTGTGTTTTGTTAATGGAACAAATAATGGAAATGATTCTTGTTTACTTCAAAAGTTGTGTTAATAATGGAACAAATAATGTAAATGATTCAGTTATAATTTAAAATTACAAGTTGCGTATTTCTTCCCATTTATCCACGGCTAATGTCACTTATGTTGACAGCAGAAAATTATCCCGTTTAAAATTGTTGCACGTACACAAGAACACACTCATCTCCGTTTTAAATGTGCGAGCCCTTATTCTGAAACTATGCCCCCTAGTTCTAGATTCCCCCACAAGGGGAAACATCCTCTTTGCATCTACCCTGTCGAGCCCCCTCATTATCTATGTGATTCAATATGATGACCTCTCATTCTTCTAAACTCCAATGTGTATAGGCCTAACCTGCTCAACCTTCAATGCATGACATTTTTCTAATTAAATACTGGGCAGAGATTACTTCAAAATAATTGCTTTTTATTCTCTATATAAACGAGTGAACCTCCTGTGGTGTTGCTCCTGGTGCCTGGGTGTTGGGTGCTGGACGTTGGTACAATTTAGCCACTCCGTAAAATGTGCTGAACTTTGAACACATCTAAAGGGGTGGGTTGGGGTGGGGGGAGCACAGATGCTGTAAACTGTTAAACAGATAGTCACGCCAGTTAACCACAAACCACAGTTTTGTCTGCTGTCAGGCATAGGAAGTGGAACGGAAAAGGGTCACAACTTTGGAATATTGTACATTAGCAGCATGACGAGAAACAATTCAACCCCTTTTTTTTGTAGTTGGAATGCATAAAAATAAAAAACTCGCATTTATATAATGCCTTTCACAACCTCAGGATGTCTCGAAGTACTTTTAAAGTGTAGTCACTGTTGTAATGTGGGAAATGCATCAGCCAATTTGCGCACAGCAAGCTCCCACAAACAGCAATGCGATAATGACCAGGTAATCTGTTTTAGTGATGTTGGTTGAGGGATAAATATTATCCCAGGTATTAAACTGAGGCCCATGTGCTCTCTTGGGTGGATGTAAAAGATTCTATGGCACTGTTTTGAAAAAGATCACAAGAGTTATCGCCGGTGTCTTGGCCAATATTTATCCCTCAACATCTAAAACAGATGATCTGGTCATTATCACATCACTGTGTCGTATATCCTATGTAAAGCACGGCAGACACAGTCAATCATCGTGCCAGCGTTGCGAACATTAAATCCATTGCTCACTGATGTCTAGGTTTATGGAGAAAAGCTGCATCACCAGGGTGGGATTAGGAGGGAAGGGACAAAAATCGACAGTAAGTTTGTTTTTTCAACAGGATAATTTTCAGCTGTCAACATAAGTGACATTAGCCATGGATAAATGGGAAGAAATTCACAACTTATCATTTCGCTATCCAGAGGCTGATTTGAGGCCTGCTGTGAAGTAACTGCAATGAGAATGTACATTATATTGACGGACTTTCAGTAATGCGCTGCTTTACCACTGAAGTCTAATGTTCCACATAAGGTACCATGGGCTGTGATTGATAAACGGAAAGGAGTAAATTATTTTTTAAAGATTAATTCATATGTAGGCCCTGAACTATCGGTGCATGTACGCTGATCTTTAGAACTGTGCTCGAGGGCAGTTAGTGGCTCAATGCTCTTGAGTCAGATGATTCAGGGTTTATGCCCGGTACTGTGATATGTGCACATAATCCAGGCTGGCATTAAAGTGCAGTACTGAGGGAGTGCTGCACTGTCGGAGGGGCAGTACTGAGGGTGCACTGCACGGTTGGAGGGGCAGTACTGAGGGAGCGCCGCACTGTCGGAGGGGCAGTACTGAGGGAGCGCTGCGCTGTCGGAGGTGCCATCTTTTGAACAAACGCACAAGTGGATTTAAAAATCCCATGGCACTATTCGAAAACTAGGGGAGTTCTCCCCGTGCCCTGGTCATAATTTATCCCTCATCAGCAACACTAAAACCAATTAACTGAGCATTTACCGTGTTGTGGGACCTTACTATTCCTCCAATTCTGCCCTCTTGAACATTCCTGATTTCCATCGCTCTACCATCGGTGCCTTCAGGTGCTTGGGCCCCAAGCTCTGGAACTCCCTCCCTGAATCTCTCTGCCTCTCTACCGCTCTAGCCACCTTTAAGACGGTCATTAAAACCTACCTCTTTCACCTGTCCTAATAGCTGCTTGTGTGGCTCGATGTCTGATCACCCTCCTGTGAAGCTGCTTGGGACATTTTACTCTATTAATGGTGCTGTATAAATGCAAGTTGTTGTTGTTGTTGTTGTGTGTATATTGGCTGCAGCATTTGTCCGCAAGATCCTGCAAATCCCCTGGGAGGACAGACGCACCAACGTCAGTGTTCTCGATCAGGCCAACATCCCCAGCATTGAAGCACTGACCACACTCGACCTGCTCCGCTGGGTGGGCCACATTGTCTGCATGCCTGATGCGAGACTCCCAAAGCAAGTGCTCTACTCGGAACTCCTTCACAGCAAGCGAGCCCCAGGTGGGAAGAGGAAACGTTTCAAGGGCACCCTCAAAGTCTCCTTAATAAAGTGCAACATCCCCACCGACACCTGAGAATCCCTGGCCCAAGACCGCCCAAAGTGGAGGAAGACCATCCGGGAGGGCTCTGAGCATCGTGAGTCTCGTCGCCGAGAGCATGCAGAAATCAAGCGCAGGCAGCGGAAGGAGCGTGTGGCAAACCAGACTCCCCACCCACCCTTTCCTTCAACCACTGTCTGTCCCACCTGTGTCAGAGACTGTAATTCCCATATTGGACTGTTCAGATGCCTGAGAACTCACTTTAAGAGTGGAAGCAAGTCTTCCTCAATTCCGAGGGACTACCTATGATGATGATGTCTGCATATAAAGTGACTACATTTCAAAAGTGATTCATTGGCTGTAAAGCGCTTTGTGATGTTTTGAGGATGTAAAAAGTGCAGGTTAAATTTCTCTTTCCTTCTCGTTTTCCTTTTTTTTCCTTTATTTGCTTGCATTTTTTCCTTTTTTCCTTTCTCTCTCTACATTTCTTTTTTTCTTCCCTCCCTCCTCCTCGGGAAAACTCTTTCCAGTCTATTTTTGAAGTGGATTAACTGGCAATGCTCACAGTTCAATCCCCGAGGCTGATTTTCAGCAGCCGCTGCCTGCCCATATCTCACCTGAAAAACTAAAACATTAAACATAAAACCGGGTGCACCATTTGCATCTCGATGCATGCCCCGCACAAACTGTAAATTGAAAGGCAACCACACTTACAAATAATGCAACGGCTACATTTCAATGATGGTTCTACCTTTGCATTCTGCTGCTGTTTTTTTTGTGAAGCTTCTCAATACAGGGACAGAAGTAAGAGAGACTTGCATTTCTACAGTGCCTTTCACAATCTCAGGCTGTCCCGGAGCGCATTACAGCCAATGAAGTACTTTCTTTTAAGTGTAGTCACTGTTGTAATGTAGGAAATTAGCACAGAGCAAGGTCCCACAAACAGCAATGCAATAGTGACCAGATAATCAGTTTTTCTGTTTAGTTGAGGGATAAACATTGACCAGGACACCGGGGAGATCCTCCCTGCTCTTAGAAACATAGAAACATGGCTGATCATGCAACTTCAATACCCCATTCCTGCATTCTCTCCATACCCTTTGATCCCTTTAGCTGTAAGGGCCACATCTAACTCCCTTTTGAATATATCTAACGAACTGGCCTCAACAACTTTCTGTGGTAGAGAATTCCACAGGTTCACAATTCTCTGAGTGAAGAAGTTTCTCCTCAGCTCGGTCCTAAATGGCTTAGCCCTTATCCTTAGACTGTGACCCCTGGTTCTGGACTTCCCCAACAATGGGAACATTCTTCCTGCATCTAACCTGTCCAATCCCGTCAGAATTTTATATGTTTCGATGAGATCTCCTCTCATTCTTCTAAATTCCAGTGAATATACGCCTAGTAGATCCAGTCTTTCTTCATATGTCAGTGCTGCCATCCCAGGAATCAGTCTGATGAACCTTCGCTGCACTCCCTCAATAGCAAGAATGTCCTTCCTCAAATTAGGAGATTGAAACTGTACACAATATTCCAGGTGTGGCCTCACCCAGGCCCTGCAGTAAGACCTCACTGCTCCTACACTCAAATCCTCTCGCTATGAAGGCCAACATGCCATTTGCCTTCTTCACCGCCTGCTGTACCTGCATGCCAACTTTCAATGACTGATGTACTATGACACCCAGGTCTCATTGCACCTCCCCTTTTCTAATCTATCACCATTCAGATAATATTTTGCTACCAAAGTGGATAACCTCACATTTATCCACATTATACTGCATCTGCCATGCATTTGCCCACTCACCTAACCTGTCCAAGTCACAAGTCTTCTTCGAATAGTGGCCGTGGTATCTTTTACTTCCACCTGAGAGAGCAGACAGGGCCTCGGTTTCCTTCGAAAAGCGACTCCTCCGACAGTGCAGCGCCTTCTCAGTACTGCACTGGGAGTGTCAGCCTGGATTTTGTGCTCAAGTCTTTAAAGCGGATCTGTGAACCCACGACCTTCTGGCTCACAGGTGAGAGTGCGACAAGCTGAGCCACAGAGAGGGTTAAGATTTCCTGGCCCACTGTAATCTTTGCATTTTTATAATCACTTGCTTTAATTAATTTAGGGAACGTTATAAGACAATTGGTTCCAGTCAACGGTGTTTTGAGTGCACCTATTTTTAGGGCATTAGCTATACCGCTTATTCTCATGGAGGCTGCTTTATTTGCTGACTGCACTAAGCGGTGATCAGAAAATCTAAAAGAGCCATTGATTAGTGGAAAGGTTTGTTCATTTGTGTCCATTAGGAGCTAATGACTGGCCTCTGGGAGAAGACCTTCAGTATGTGGAGCTACAGCTCACCAATTCTGTTCGCCAGAAGAGCAGCCTGGTCTGTGACGATAAAGACTTGTCTTAACTCTCCTGTGATTCCGAGATGAATATGATTGTAAATGGATTCAATAAAGATAGTTTGAAGATATGAAGGTTTGTCAAATATATTGTAAAATCACAGCAATTATTCTGCGACTAAATTTAATACACAAAAATATATTGATCTGTCAGCAGACAGCGCAAGCACACTGATTCTGGCTTTATTGCATCCCAGCTCCCGACATAAAACATGACATTTTCTCAGCAGCACCTCCCACTCAGAAAGCTCTGTTACCTCACTCGAATGTCAGTCCTTCACTTGCGGACCGAAGCATTGAGTGCTGCCCAGCTATTTGTCTATCGAGGTATCGTGGCAAACGTGATACGCTCCTCGCCCAGTAATCTCTCACACTCACATTTACACACACTCACACACATATAAATATTCTCATTAACTCTCTCTCTCATACTTCCGCACATACTCGCACAAACATAACTATGCACATATACGCGCATACACATAACTACGCACATACACGCACTCACACACACTAACACTTACACACACGTAATTACACCCACACACACAAACATGCATGTATGCACTCACACACACATCATTACACTGTCAGACACAAATATATGCACATACACACTCTCATAGACACACACATACATATATACATTCAGTCACAAACATACATGCTTGCACGCAGTCACATACACTCATTTCCGCGCACTCACAAGCACTAAACAGCAATCAAGAGCTGAAAGACTGGCTCCTCTGCCAGCCCGGTTGAGATGGGCTAGGATAATGGATCAACCCTGGGAATAGACTGCTCTGTATGATTGAGTACCGTGGTATGTAGCATACTTATCAGCTAGCCAGTCCCCAAGAAACGCCCCACTCCCTAATAGGGAATCCACCATGCCTCATTCATCCTTCCATATTCAACCGCATGAGACACTTTCCAGTCTTGCGGTAAGATTTCAGGGAGCTTCAGAATATATTTCCTTATTTAAACCAAATCCCCACCCCCCACTAATTTTTACAGGTAAGAGCTCCCAGTCTGAGCCTCGTGACTGGAGGGCAGATCGGAGAGTCAGATGCAAAGATCAGCATTCCTGCATCTCCCAAATGTTAATTTTAATGTGCATAAACTTAGGAGGCTCCATGTTTGGGGCTGCTAATATCTGTGGCTTTTCATAAAGGTCTTAAGCTGCATTCTGTTTGTCCCAAGTGTGTAGTGTACTAACTTTAGGAACTTCAGAACAGGAGGCCATTCAGCTCTTTTTGCCCATGATGGACTGGCTCGCGCCCACGTCCAGCTCCATGGACACCAGGAGTCCATTTAATTCAACCTTCAGCATTATCGGGGGACATTTTGTGATAAATGTATGCACCCCAAAAACCTCTGCCTCCTCGGTCTGAGGCTTTGGTTCGTCATGATCCACCGTGGACCTGCCCTCCTCTGCAACATGGTGGTTTGCAGGATTTGCAGCTCGCCTGCACATACGTTGGAGGTGTCCCATTGTTCCACAGCCCTTGCAAATGTATTCTTTGAAATGGCATGGATGGAAATGATGATCACCCCCGCAGTGCCAACAAGATGTTAATGGCCTTGTATTCACCACCCTTGATGGTGGACTCTAATTCATCTGCGGACATGCAGCTGCAGGCATGTAAGTCCTGCCCTGTACCTTTTGATTCGAAAACAATGTTACTTTGTTCACAGTACTTGCAGCAGCACTCGTGCTGAGAAATTTGTTTGTTATTGTCACTGGTGGCGATAAACGCCTGGGCTATCGCAATGGCTTTACTCAAGGTTGGGGTCTCTACAGTTAAAAGTTTGCGAAGTATTATTTCATGGCCAATGCCAAGTACAAAGAAGTCCCTGAGCATGTGCTCTAAATGTCCTTCAAATTCGCAATGTCCTGCAAGGCGCCTTAGCTCGGCGACGTAGCTTACCACTTCCTGGCCTTCAGACCTCTTTTACGTAAAGAATCGATACCTCGCTATCAGAATGATTTCCTTTGGGTTTAGATGCTCCCGGACCAGTGTGCACAACTCATCGTACGACTTGTCTGTGGGTTTCGCTGGAGCGAGCAGATTTTTCATTAGACCATACGTTGGTGCCCCGCAAATGGTGAGGAGGATCGCCCTTTGTTTCGCAGCGTTCACTTCTCCTTCCAGCTCGTTGGCTACGAAGTATTGGTCGAGTCACTCCATGAAGGTTTCCCAATCGTCTCCCTCCGAAAATTTCTCCAGGATGCCCACGGTTCTCTGCATTGTTGCGGTGTGGTTCGTCATTTGTATCTCGTCGCTAGCTGTTATGTCTTGAATAAAGAGTGAGACCAGATACTGCAAGCTCAAAGTAAGGTATGACCGTAGTCCTTTATTACAGATCTCAGATTGCCTCTCCAGCCTGTGAGGCCTCCTTATATACAGGTGCTCCCAAGGGATTGTGGGATCCCATGGGACTCCAGGGGATAAGCCCTCTGGTGGTTAGACATGGTATTTACAGGTTTAGATACATAACACAGAAGGTGGTGAATCTTTGCAATTCTCTACCCCAGAGGACTATGGAGGCTCAGTCATTGAATATATTCAAGGCAGAGATTGATAGATTTTTGTATAAAAGGAATCAAGGAATATGGAGAAAGTGGAGTTGAGGTAGAAGATCGGCCAAGATCTCATTGAATGGCAAAGCAGGGTTGAATGGCCTACTCCTGCTCCTATTTCTTATGTTATGTTCTGATCACATTTGAGTCTCAGAGAGGGATATCCCAGATATTTTCTTTCCTCGGTTAAACCCATGGTTTTGGCCTCACTGTAGATTAAATGTCCACTGATGGGTGAGGGGCCTATTAGTGATCATAATGACAAGTGGCAACATGACTGGATGGGACAGACTCGATCATTCTCCCTCTGTTCATAGAATCATAGAATGGCTACAGCACAGAAGGAGGCCATTTGGCCCGTCGAGTCCGTGCCGGCTCTCATCTTGTATCCTTCAGATACTTATCCAATTCCCTTTTGAAAGCCCTGATTGAGTCTGCCTCCATCACCCTCTCAGGCAGTGCATTCCAGATCCTAAACACTCGCTGCGTGTAAAAGCTTTTCCTCATGTCGTCTTTGGTTCTTCTGCCAATCACCTTCAATCTGTGTCTTCTGGTTCTCGGCACTTCTGCCAATGGGAACAGTTTCTCTCTATCTCCTCTGTCCAGATTTTGATCACCTCTATCAAATCTCCTCTAAAGTTATTTCTTCGGGGCTCAAAGGGAAATTGAAAGGCAGATCCATGGGATGTGGGACTCGCGTATGTTTATGTGGAGTAGATCAGGGAAGTCCTGCTAAACTTTTACAAATCACCTCAACTACAATATTGTGTACAATTCTGGGCATCACACATTAGGAAATATGTCAAAAGAAAGAAAGACTTGCATTTCTACAGCACCTTTCACGACCACCGGAGGTCCCAAAGTGCTTTACATCCAATGAAGTACTTTTTGAAGTGTAGTCACTGTTACAAAGTAGGAAACGCAGAAGGCAATTTATGCACAGCAAGCTCCCACAAACAGCAATGTGATAATGATCAGGTCATCTATTTTTGTGATGTTGATTGAGGGATAACTATTGGCCCAGGTCACTGGTGATAACTACTCTGCTCTTCTTCGAAATAGTATCATCGGATTTTTTATGTCCATCTGAGAAGGTAGACGGGGCCTCGGTTTAATGTCTCATTTGAAAGACAACACTTCCAACAGTGCAGCACTCCCTCAGCATTGCATTGGAGTGTTGGCCGAGATTTCTTGTGCTCAAAGTCCCTGAGCGCTGCTGAAACCCGTAAGCTTCTGAGCCAGAGGTGAGAGTGCTACCCACTGAGCCACAGCTGTCAAGGTCATGGGAGAATGTTCAGAGGAGATTAACCAGGATGATACCAGGGATGAGGAACTTCAGTTATGTGGAGAGTTTGGAGAATCTGGGATTTTTCTCCGTGGAGCAGAGAAGTTTAAAGAGGGATTTAATAGAGGTGGTCAAAATCATAAGAACATAGGAAGTAAGAGCAGGAGTAGGCCATATGGCTTCTCAAAGCTGTTCTGCTATTCAACAAGTTCATGGCTGATCTTCGACCACAATTCCACTTTCCTGCCCAATCCCCATATCCTTTGATTCCCTTAAGAGAGATTTTGATGGTGCAAGTAGGGAGAAAATGTTTCCTCTGGCAACTGGGTTGGTAACCATAGGTCGTAGATTGAAAATAATTGCCAAAAGAACTAGAGCGGGAACGAACGGCTTTCTCCTCCCCCCCCCCCCCCCGCGGGAACGAACGACTTCTCCTCCCCCCCCCCCCCCCCCCGGGAACGAACGACTTTCTCCTCCCCCCCCCCCCGCGGGAACAACAGCTTTCTCCTCTCCCCCCCCCCCCCCGCGGGAACAAACAGCTTTCTCCCCCCCCCCCCCCCCCCGCGGGAACAAACAGCTTTCTCCTCTCCCCCCCCCCCCCCCCGCGGGAACAAACAGCTTTCTCCCCCCCCCCCCCCCCCGCGGGAACGAACGACTTTCTCCTCCCCCCCCCCCCCCCCCCGCGGGAACGAACGACTTTCTCCTCTCCCCCCCCCCCCCCGCGGGAACAAACAGCTTTCTCCCCCCCCCCCCCCCCGCGGGAACGAACGACTTTCTCCTCCCCCCCCCCCCCCCCCCCCGCGGGAACGAACGACTTTCTCCTCTCCCCCCCCCCCCCCCCCGGGAACAAACAGCTTTCTCCCCCCCCCCCCCCCCCGCCGGGAACAAACAGCTTTCTCCCCCCCCCCCCCCCGCGGGAACGAACGACTTTCTCCTCTCCCCCCCCCCCCCGCGGGAACAAACAGCTTTCTCCTCTCCCCCCCCCGCGGGAACAAACGACTTTCTCCCCCCCCCCCCCCCCCCCGCGGGAACAAACAGCTTTCTCCCCCCCCCCCCCCGCGGGAACGAACGACTTTCTCCCTTCCCCCCCCCCCCCCCCGCGGGAACAAACAGCTTTCTCCTCTCCCCCCCCCGCGGGAACAAACGACTTTCTCCTCTCCCCCCCCCCCCCCCCCGCGGGAACGAACGACTTTCTCCTCTCCCCCCCCCCCCCCGCGGGAACAAACAGCTTCTCCTCTCCCCCCCCCCCGCGGGAACAAACGACTTTCTCCTCTCCCCCCCCCCCCCCGCGGGAACGAACGACTTTCTCCTCTCCCCCCCCCCCCCCCCGCGGGAACGAACGACTTTCTCCCCCCCCCCCCCCCCCCCGCGGAACAAACAGCTTTCTCCCCCCCCCCCCCCCCCCCCGCGGAACGAACGACTTTCTCCTCTCCCCCCCCCCCCCCCCGCGGGAACGAACGACTTTCTCTCCCCCCCCCCCCCCCCCCGCGGGAACAAACAGCTTTCTCCCCCCCCCCCCCGCGGGAACGAACGACTTTCTCCTCTCCCCCCCCCCCCCCCCGCGGGAACAAACGACTTTCTCCCCCCCCCCCCCCCCGCGGGAACGAACGACTTTCTCCTCTCCCCCCCCCCCCCCCCGCGGGAACGAACGACTTTCTCCCCCCCCCCCCCCGCGGGAACAAACAGCTTTCTCCTCTCCCCCCCCCGCGGGAACAAACGACTTTCTGCCCCCCCCCCCCCCCCCCGCGGGAACGAACGACTTTCTCCCCCCCCCCCCCCCCCCCCCGCGGGAACGAACGACTTTCTCCCCCCCCCCCCCCCCCCCGCGGGAACAAACGACTTCTCCCCCCCCCCCCCCCGCGGGAACAAACGACTTTCTGCCCCCCCCCCCCCCCCCCGCGGGAACAAACGACTTTCTGCCCCCCCCCCCCCCCCCCCGCGGGAACAAACGACTTTCTGCCCCCCCCCCCCCCCCCCCCGCGGGAACAAACGACTTTCTGCCCCCCCCCCCCCCCGCGGGAACAAACGACTTTCTGCCCCCCCCCCCCCCCCCGCGGGAACAAACGACTTTCTCCCCCCCCCCCCCCCCCGCGGGAACCGAACGACTTTCTCCCCCCCCCCCCCCCCCCCCGCGGGAACGAACGACTTTCTCCCCCCCCCCCCCCGCGGGAACGAACGGCTGCAGCATTCTCCCTGCCCTGAAGCACTTTCACACAGGTAGGAAGATGGTTTATTTAATCTTTTCTTTGCTTATAAATGTTTATTCAGATTGGATTTATTTGTATAATATTTGTATAAGTATAAATAAGGATTTATTATAGAATTTAATGACTTCCCTTCCCCCCCCCCCCCCCCCCCACCTCGTTCTGGACGCCTAATTTGTAACCTGCGCCTGATTTTTTAATGTGTAGAACAGGTTTTTTCAGTTCTACAAAAATCTTCACTTGCTCCATTCTAAGTTAGTTTGGAGTACGTTTTCACTGTGGAAACTTTGAAATCAGGCGTCAGTGGCCGGACACGCCCCTTTTTGAAGAAAAAAATTCTGTTCCAAAGTGGAACTGTTATACCTGACTAGAACTGCAGAAAAAAAATGTGGAGAATTGCGATTTCTAAGATAGTCCGTTCTCCACCAGTTGCTCCTAAAAATCAGGCGCAAATCATGTGGAAACTTGAGCCCAATGAAACATAGAAAATAGGAGCAGTAGTAGGCCATTCGGCCCTTCGAGCCTCAATATGATCATGGCTGCTCCTCTATCACAACACCATATTCCCACTTTATCCCCATACCCGTTGATGCCTTTTGTGTCTAGAAATCTATCTATCTCCTTCTTAAATATATTCAGTGACTTGGCCTCCACAGCCTTCTGTGGTAGAGAATTCCACATCGACTCTAACAAACCCTTTCAGAATTTTAAAGACCTCTATTAGGTCACCCCTCAGCCTTCTCCTTTCCATAGAAAAGGGACCCAGCCTGTTCAGTCTTTCTTGATAAGTATATCCTCTCAGTTCTGCTATCATCTTTGCGCATATTGTTTGCACCTTCTCCAATGTCACTCTATCGTTTTCTATAATACGGAGACCAGAACTGTACACAGTACTCCAAGTGCGAGCAGAGCAAAAGAACGAAAGACTTGCATTTCTGGAGCCCCTTTCATGACCACCGGATGCCTCAAAGTGCTTTACAGCCAATGAAGTACTTTTGCAGGTTAGTCACTGTTGTATTGTGAAGGGTCGATTCAAATTTAACAGAAGATTCCGCTGAGTGGGTAGGGTTCAAATCCACCCCGAGATGTCTTAAAAAACTAACATCCCTCATTTAGGGCTCAATTTTCCCCAAAACATTTTTTTGGCATACTTGAAGAGTTATGCCCGATTTTTTGGGGCCCAAGTACGCCAAAAAAAAAAATTCTAAGTTTCCCCATTGGATTTCTTCATTTTGGCCTGGCGTAACCCGACCTTTAGTTTTGGGGATGGAACCTTGATCTGCGCCAAAAAGATCAGGTTGTTACGGTAACCAGCGACACAATGCGAGCTGAGGCTGCAAAGTGAAGCATACAGCCAGCTCCCAACACATTAAAAGAATTGAAAAACACATAGCAGCAACTTACCTCCAACTCTGCTCTCTCTTTCTCTCTCTCTTAGACCAAGAATGGGACTGGACAGCCTGTCTTGTGTGTGTGAGTGAACCGGGCACCGAGAATGTAACTGGACAGCCTTTGAGCGAGGTTGGAGGTAAGTTGCTGCTGTATGTTTTTCAATTATTTTAGTGTGTGCTGCGCCGATTTCCTTACCTGCACCGATTCCCTTCCCTGCGCTGATTCCCTTACGTGCACCGATTCCCTTCCCTGCGCTGATTCCCTTACTTGCGCCGATTCCCTTACCTGCGCCGATTCCCTTACCTGCACCGATTCCCTTCCCTGCGCTGATTCCCTTACTTGCGCCGATTCCCTTACCTGCGCCGATTCCCTTACCTGCGCTGATTTCCTTACCTGCGCCGATTTCTTTACCTGCACCGATTTCCTTAACTCTCTGCAAGGTTTTTCTGGAGAGGCCACATACCGTCGGCCTAAACAGAACTGGAGTAACTCTCAGCTGGCCAAACTTCCGTAAATGGCCAGAATTGGCGCGGGTGGCAGGTTCCGCCCCCTTTGGCTGAAAAAAAAATATACCTAAAAAAATCGTAACTAACTGAGTTACGCTGGTGCAAATTGATTGGGGAGACTGTGGGTTTTTCAACTTAGGCCAAAAAGAGCAGCCTGCTCCAAAAAAACGGCGCAAATCACCGGGGAAAACTGAGCCCTTAATGGGCACAGTATAAAAAAAAGAGGGAAATAAGCAGAGAGAGACATTTCAAGTAAACCTATGAAGTGTTTGTGCTTATATCCTCGAATGTAATTGCAGTGTGCATGTTCCAAGCAGAATGAGATTCCACTGCACTCTATTTTTAGCACCAGGGTTATTGTGTTTCTGCCATTTAGTGTGGGAGGGTAATGGTTTTGTTACTGAGCTAATAATCCAGAGAATGAGATTTCAAATCCCACTGTGGCAGTTTGAAAATTTTGAATTCAGTTTTTTAAAAATCTGGAAATAAAAGCTCAGTAATGGTGACCATGAAGCTGTCGGATTGTCGTAATAACCCATCTGGTTCACTGATGTCCCTTTAGGGAAGGAAATCTGCCGTCCTTACACGGTCTGGGCCTATATGTGACTCCAGACCCACACCACCGTGGTTGACTCTTAACTGCCCTCTGAAGTGGCCCAGCGAGACACTCGGTTGTATCACACCGCAGCCAAAGTTTCAAGAAGGCCCACCGCCATCTTCTCAGGGCAACTCGGGATGAGCAATGAATGCCGGCCTTGCCAGCGCTGCCCACATCCCTGGGAATTTTAGAAGTTCCCTACACTAACTTGTTTCATTCACACCTTCACCTAAGGTTGCCAACTCTGGTGGAATTATATTCCTGGACTTTCCATCACATGACCTGTCGCCTCCAACAGCCCTGCCCCCGCGCTCCCGCCATTGGTCGCCCAGCAGGTCCATCCTCGTGGAGCCCCGCCTTCCCTTGGCCAATAGAAAAGCGAAAAGATTCTTCATTACCTGATTGGATGATTCTTGAATGTCAGTCAAACAGTTTTATTCCCCCCGGGCCACCGTCTCCAAAATGTTTTATCACCGTTCATATCAGCTGTGGCTGTGGGTAGCACCCTTGCCTGAGTCAGAAGGTTGTCGGTTCAAGTCCCACTCCAGAGACTTGTGCACATAAATCTAGGCTCACACTCCAGTGCAGTGCTGAGGGAGTGCTGCATTGTCGAGGTGCCGTCTTTCGGATGAGACGTTAAACCGAGGCCCCGTCTGCTCTCTCGAATGGACGTTAAATATCCTAACGGCACTATTTCAAAAAAGAGCACAGGAGTTATCCCTGGTGTCCTGGCCAATATTTATCCCTTGATCAACATCACTTAAAAACAGGTTATCTGGTCATTATCACGTTGATGTTTGTGGGAGCTTGCTGTGCGCAAATCGGCTGCCGCGTTTCCTACATTACAACAGTGACTGCACTTCAAAGAGTACTTCATTGGCTGTAAAGCGCTTTGAGACGTCCGGTGATCATGAAAGGCGCTATATAAATGCAAGTCTTTCTTTCTTACATGGTGTTGCAGGCAGCAGCGTCCTGGAGAGTAACCTTCAATCCCTGGAGACTCTGGGGCAATCCCTGGAGACCCTGAGAAATACGTCACTGTTCTTTCGCAGGCGAAGTGCTTGGAACGATCACAGCACTGTTTCTGAGCGACATCTGAGGAACGGCATTCTTCCTCTTGTTGTTAACAGTGATGTGGATTTGTCCTCCTATTAATAACACCTATGGGCTGAATGGGGAAGGTCTATCACCGTTCAATATTTATTTTATTTTTTTGGAAATTGGAAAATGAATTCAGCTCCAGAATTAATTTGAAAAAGCAACTCGAGGCACAAATAACCATAGAGATATTTTTTAGTAAGCATAGTCACACTCTGCCATTCGCTCCAACATTGTAGCAACAGAGATGCAGAGTAAGAACAGATTAATTTAAATGTCATTTGCATGGCATTTTAGTGATGTATGGGATCTAAATAATAAAATCATATTTTAATGCAAGGACACAAGCCTAATAGCAACATATTCAGGCTAATGGTTATTATCTAATCAGGCTCAGAATCTGCAAATGTCCTGTAATATCTCCCCTGGAACCACTCTAGTCATTTTCGTTTCAGTAAGGATCCTTCTCATTCTTTGATTCAAAAAGGCATTTATTGATAATTCAGTGTATCAGGCTTGTGATTACTTTGTCCTTTGTCCATGTTCTTAAGCTCTTATGTCAAACTTATCTCAAAATGTACCAACTGTTTTGATATCTCTGAGTTCTTGGCTAATTCTCGAACATTAAAAGGTTACAGAGTAATTTATTCGATTACACATCTCTGCTATTATAAAGTACTGGAGAGTCTCCACTACTTACGCCGTCAGTTTTATCCCCTTTCCATTCTTGTCTCCGGAAGGTTCCGGCCACTTGTTGGGAAGCAGTTCCATGACCAATTTTTAAAAAATTAATTCTTGGGATGTGGTCATCACTGGCGAGGCCAGTATTTATTGCCCGTGGATGAGGGGGTTGACTTATGAGGAAAGGTTGAGTGGGTTGGGCCTCTACTCATTGGAATTCAGAAGAATGAGAGGTGATCTTATAGAAATGTGTAAGATTATGAGGGGGCTTGAAAAGATGGATGGAGAGAGGATGTTTCCACTGATGGGGGAGACTAGAACTAGAGGGCATGATCTTAGAATAAGGGGCCGTCCATTTAAAACTGAGATGAGGAGAAATTTCTTCTCTCAGAGGGTTGTAAATCTGTGGAATTCGCTGCCTCAGAGAGCTGTGGAAGCTGGGTCATTGAATAAATTTAAGATAGAAATAGACAGTTTCTTAACCGATAAGAGAATAAGGGGTTATAGGGAGCGGGCAGGGAAGTGGACCTGAGTCCATGATCGGATCAGCCATGATTGTATTAAATGGCGGAGCAGGCTTGGGAGTGCCAAATGGCCTACTCCTGCTCCTATTTCTTATGTTCTTATCCCTAGTTTCCCTCAAAGGTGGAGGTGAGCCACCGCCTTGAACTGCTGCAGTCTGTGTGGTGAAGGTTCTCCCACAGTGCCATTAAGTAGGGAGTTCCAGGATTTTAACACAGTGATGATGAAGGAACGGCGATATATTTTCAACTCGGGATGAGTGACGAGGAGGGGAATCTGTAGGTGATGTTCCCATGCACCTGCTGTACTTACCTTTCAAGTGGACCTCTTTGACCTGCAGGGTGTCGAGCTTCTTGAGTATTGTTGGAGTTGCACTCATCCAGGCAAATGGAGATTATTCCATTGCACTCCTGACTTGTGCCTTGTAGATGGTGGAAAGGCTTTGGGGAGTCAAGAGGTGAGACACTTGTCGCAGAATACTAGATTGCTCTAGTAGCCACAGCACTTGTGTCCTGTCCAGTTAAGTTTCTGGTTAATGATGACCCCCCCCCAGGATATTAATCATGGGGGAGTTCATGATAATGCCATTGAATATCAGGGGGAGATGTTTAGACTCTCTCTTGTTAGAGATGGTCACTGCCTAGAACTGGTGTGCCACGTATTAGCCAAGCCCAGATGTTGTCCTCATCTTATTGTATGTGGGCAGGGACTCATTCATGATATGAGGACTGGAGCTGAACACTGTGCAATCATCAGCGAACATCCCCACTTCTGACCTTATGATGGAGGGAAGGTCATTGATGAAGCAGCTGAAGATGGTTGGGCCTTGGACACTGCCCTGAGGAACTCCTGCAGCGATGTCCTGGGACTGGGATGATTGGCCTCCAACAACCACAACCATCTTCCTTTATGCTAGGTACAACTCCAGCCAGTAGAGAGTTTTCTCCCTGATTCCTATTGACTTTAATTTTACTAGGATTCAATGGTGCCAGTGTTGTCAGGATGTCAAGGACAGTCACTCTTTCCTCACCTCTGGAATTCGGCTTTTCTGTCCATGGTAGAATTCAAACTGAGCATTGGTGAGCAGGTTATTGGTAAGTAAATGCCGTTTGACACTTTGCTGGTGATTGGGAGTAGGCTGATTGGACGGTAATTGTCCAGTATAGATTTGTCCTGCTTTTTGTGGTATTGACAAAGCTGGACAATTTTCCAGAGTGTGATTTCATTCCCCTGTGCTCGCTGACTTACGTTGGCTATCAATCCAGCAATACCTCAATTTATTAATTCTCAACCTTGTGTTCAAATCCCTCCATGGCATCACACCTCCCTATCTCTGTAACCTCCTCCAGCCCTACTACCTTCAGAGAATTCTGCATTCCTCCAATTCTGGCCTCTTGTGCATTCCCTTTGCCCCAACATTGGTGGACGTGCCTTCAGCCATCTAGGCCCCAAGCTCTGGAATTCCCTCCCGAAACCTCTCCATCTCTCCACCTCTCTCCCTCTTTTAGGATGCTCCTTAAAACCTACCTCATTGACCAAGCTTTTTGGTCACATCCTAATGGGCTGGAATTTCATTTTTCAGCAAAACCGGCAAAATTTTACGCCAAAATTCCCTTTTTCGCTTCACTTTTAGGCCACTTTTCGGCCTTTAATTAGCGCATTGGTAAAAATCGGCGTTGCACAAGGATTCACAACACCAACTGCGAATTTCAGCAACTTTAGTCTGGGCCGATAGCGCTGCGAGAGAGGCCTTGGGGTAGGGGTAGGGACTGGGGCGGGGTGGGGGGGGGGCGGAGAACAACCAAACAAAATTGAAAAAACAAAAAAAATGCATTCACAAATCACTCGCACAACCCTTTCCTACTAAATCGCTGAAAAATAATTAAATAAAAACGTTAACTGACCTTTTTTGCACGTCTTCATACTTACCGCTGCTGGCAGGGCTGTCCAGGCCAGGTCCAAGGCCACCCCAACCTCTGTCATCGAGCTACAGTATGCGGACAATGCTTGCGTCTGCGCACATACAGAGGCTGAACTCCAGGACAGAGTCGACATATTTACTGAGGCGTACGAAAGCATGGGCCTTACGCTAAACATCTGTATGACAAAGGTTCTCCACCAGCCTGTCTTCGCTACACAGCACTGGCCCCCAGTCATCAAGATCCATGGCACGGCCCTGGACAATGTGGACCATTTCCCAGAACTCGGGAGCCTCTTATCAACAAGAGCAGACATTGATGAAGAGATTCAACACCGCCTCCAGTGCGCCAGTGCAGCCTTCGGCCGCCTGAGGAAAAGAGTGTTTGAAGACCATGCCCTCAAAACTGACACCAAGCTCATGGTCTACAGGGCTGTAGTAATACTAGCTCTCCTGTATGGCTCAGAGACATGGACCCTATACAGTAGACACCTCAAGTCGCTGGAGAAATACCACCAACGATGTCTCCACATGATCCTGAAAATCCCCTGGGAGGACAGACGCACCAACGTTAGCGTCTTCGACCAGGCCAACATCTCCAGCATTGAAGCACTGACCACACTTGATCAGCTCTGCTAGGCAGGCCACATTGTTCGCATGCCAGACATGAGACTCCCAAAGCAAGCGCTCTACTTGGAACTCCTTTACAGCAAACGAGCCAAAGGTGGGCAGAGAAAACATTACAAGGACACGTTCAAAGCCTCCCTAATAAAGTGCAACATCCCCACTGACACTTGGGAGTCCCTGGCCAAAGACTGCCCTAAGTGGAGGAAGTGCATCCGGGAGGGCACTGAACACCTCAAGTCTCATCGACGAGAGCACACAGAAATCAAGCGCAGGCAGTGGAAAGAGCATGCGGCAAACCAGTCCCACCCTCCCTTACCCTCAACAACTATCTGTCCCTGTGACAGAGACTGTAATTCCCGTATTGGACTGTTCAGCCACCTAAAGATTCATTATTAGAGTGGAAGCAAGTCTTCCTCGATTCCGAGGAACTGCCTATGATGATGATGATGATGACTGCAGGTTTGACCCTGTCGGTATTCTGGGCACAGATGCCATTTCTGGTGTTGCATGCAGCTCTCCTCTCCCCGGCGGTACGCTAAAGCGCAACTGCAAAAGGTTGCCCCAAAGATTTGCCGGCCGCCTTTTCGCCGTGGTGGGTAAAACCGCGCCGCAAACCCGATCACAAAGTCATCGAGATAATAGCCCAATATCTCCTCCTTCTTGCTCGGTGTCAATTTTTATCTGATAATGTTTCTGTGAAGCTCCTTGGGATGTTTTACTTTGCTGAAGGTGCTATATGAATGCAAGTAGATGTTGTTATTGTGTCCTAGCCTTTCACTAAAGAGCTCCCCGCGTGTATATCGTGGGCCACCTGCTTAATCAACAAAGGTCGGCTGGAGTCAGCAAATGGACAACTGGTGTAAGTTGCTCTTTAAAAACATGAGGTTTCATAACGGCACTGACATTGAATTGTTGATGCACCTAGTACGGGCCAAGCATTTCATTCAGTTTGTTGCTGAGTTTAAAAGGCCTCCAGTATCTCTTGTGAGTTCATCATGACAGTTCATGGTTCTGTGAATTTATTCGCTAGCTTACAGTGTTGCCATTAGCACAGTGATTTTTTTTAAATGAAAACCTTAGGGTCAGAGTACAAAGCCATTGAAACAAATAGAGCTTGTTTATTTTCAACCTTTCAGACACAAAACAACTGGCAGTAATTTTTCCCCCAGCAATAAATCTAAATAAGCAAAGCCCACCTCGCAAAAAAAAGATATATTCCTTTCTCCTCTTTGGAGCTGGAAATGTCTTGAGTGATTTCAGTTGGGATTTGCCTCGATACACAATTGTGTAGACTTATGTCAGCACTGGCTCCAATTGTAAATTGCCTTTGAGGTTGCGGTTGGTTAATGTTGAAATGTTTCATGCAGCGAAGAAGAACATGGGGACACAGGGACAGGATGAGGCCATTCAGCCCCCCGCACATGCTCCACCATTCAATTAGATCAGAGCTCATCTGTGACTTGACTCTTAATCTCATTCTAGAGGGTGAGAATTCAAAAGCAGAGAAGCTATGTGTTATGCCTTTAGATGCTCTGATAATGACTCCACGAGGCAATGTGTTGTGCTTGAACTGTAGTGACCTTAGTCCTTTATTGATAACTCCAGAGTGAGGATCACACCTGGTGGCCTGCCTTTTATACTAGGCCAGGCACATCTGTAAAGGTAACCTACAAGTCTCCCACTGCGGTGCCCTCTGGTGGCACACCTTGTGATAGTACAAACAGTAACCAGGTAGGATACATGACACTATCTTGAATTAATATCGAACCTTGGCTAGACCACACACTGTGCACAGTTCTGGTCTCCATATTACAAAGAGTCTTGTGTTAGGCATGCAAACAATGTGACCTGCCCAACGGAGCTGGTCGAGTGTGGTCAGTGCTTCAATGCTGGGGATGTTGGTCTGATCGAGGACGCTAACGTTGGTGCATCTGTCCTCCCAGGGGATTTGCAGGATCTTGTGGAGACATCATAGGTGGTATTTCTCCAACGATTTCAGGCTGCACTGGTACACTGGAGGCGATGTTGAACATCGTTGTTGATACCTGCCCTTGCTGATAATAGGCTCCCGAGGTATGGAAAGCGGTCCACGTTGTCCAGGGCCATTTCAAGGACACCCTCAAAGCCTCCTTGATAAAGTGCAACACTCCCACCGACATCTGGGAGACCCTGGTCAATAACCATCCTAATTGGAGGAAGAGCATCCGGGAGAGCGCTGAGCACTTCGAGTCTCGTTGCCGCAAGCATGCAGAAAGCAAGCGCAGACAGCAGAAGGAGCGTGCGGCAAACCAGATTTCCCACCCACCCTTTCCTTCAACCATTGTCTGTCCCACCTGTGACAGAGAGTATAATTCCCGTATTGGACTGTTCAGTCACCTGAGAACTCACCTTTAGAGTGGAAGTAAGTCTTCCTCGATTTCGAGGGACTTCCTATGATGATGATGATGATTACCAAAAAGTGCGGGAAAATATTTACAATGATTATACCGGAACTGAGAGGGTATAACCAACAGGGAAGACTGAACAGGCTGGGGCTCTTTTATCTAGAAGCAATTCAGGTGAAACTTCTTCACCCAGAGAGTGATGAGAATGTGGAACTTGCTATTAAATGGAAAAGTTGAGGTAAATAGCATAGATGCATTTAAGGGAATGTTAGATAAATATATGAGGGAGGGAGAAAGGAATAGAAGGATACACTTATAGGGT
The DNA here is from genome assembly GCF_044704955.1 of Pristiophorus japonicus. Classification (NCBI taxonomy): domain Eukaryota; kingdom Metazoa; phylum Chordata; class Chondrichthyes; family Pristiophoridae; genus Pristiophorus; species Pristiophorus japonicus. The sequence continues at coordinate 63,205,006 of NC_091982.1, forward strand.
AAGATGAATTAGGGTGGGAAGAGGCTCGTATGAAGGATGAATGCCTGTATAGGCCAGTTGGGCCGAATAGCCTGTTTCTGAGCTGCAACTACTGTTAAACATCATGGGCAGTCCCTCGGAGTCGAGGATGAGTTCTCAGATGACTGATGCGTCCAACGTGGGACCTACAGTCTCTGCCGCAAGTTGGACAGGCGGTGGTTGAAGTGCCGGTTTGTTGAAGGGCTTGGGTTGCCGTGCGCTCCTTCCGCCATATGCGCTTGGTCTCCGCGTGCTCCCAGCGAAGAAACTCGAGGTGTTCGGCGCCTTCCCGGATTAGTCTCTTCCCTTTTGCAGGATCTTCTGAAGGCAGCGTTAGTGGTACTTCTCCTGTGCTTTGATGTGTCTGCTGTATATAGTCCATGTCTCAGAATCAGATATGAGAGCAGGCATTACTACTGCTCTATAGACCATGATCTTTGCACTGGTTTTAAGGTTCTGCTCTTCAAACACTCTCTTCCTCAGGCAACCGAAGGCTGCACTGGCACACTGAAGGCGATGTTGGACCTCGCGTCGATGTCTGCCCTTGTTGACAGTAGGCTCCCGAGGTATGGAAAATGGTCAATGTTGTCCAAGGCCTCATCGTGGATTTTGATGATCGGGGGGGCAGTTTCGTGTGGCGGAGTCAGGTTGGTGGAGGACTTTTGTTTTACGGATGTTTAGTGTAAGGCCCATGCTCTCGTATGCCTCGGTGAAGGTGTTGACGATGGTTTGGAGTTCGTCCTCTGAGTGAGCGCAGACGCAAGCGTCATCTGCATATTGTAATTCGATGACAGAGGATGGCTCGACCTTGGATCTGGTCTGAAGATGATGGAGGTTGAATAATCTCCTATTTGTTCTATAGATTATCTCGACAAAGCAGGATGCTTATTGACGGTGAGATGTCGCGTTGCAAGCATGGAAGATCGAGAAGGGCGTTGGTGCAATGACACAGCCTTGCTTGACCCCAGTCCGTATGTCAATATTGTTAGTTAAGGGAATCCAGGCAGGACTCCAACATTTTCCCAACCATCAATGTTAGGCTAACTGGTCTATCGGGGTCAAGTTTCGGTATGAGTTACTCCTATTTTTTTGGAGCAACTAGTTTAGAATGGAGTATCTTAGAAATTGCAATTCCCGGCATTTAGTTTGCTCCAGTTCTAGTGAGTTAGAATAGTTTCATTTTAGAACAGATTTTTTTTTTCAAAAGGTGGCGTGTCCGGCCACTTAGGCCTGTTTTGCAGGTTTAGGCAGCAAAAACTTACTCCAAGCTAACTTGGAGTAAATGTAGATTTTTGTATGCTCAGAAAAACCTTGCCTACACTTAGAAAATCAGGCGTAGGGAATGAGAGATGGGGGGCGGGGAGAGGGGTTTACAAACATTAAACACTTCACGTTTACAAATCAATAATAAATGATAAATAAATGAATCAATAAACCAATAAATCAATCCAAATAAATTAAAAAATTTAAAAAAATTTAAAAATTAGAAATCACTCAATAAATAAAAAATTATTTCTACTCACCTACTGCAGCACCAGTGAGAAGAGGAGGGGAGAAGATAGGGGGGGGAGTGAGAAGAGGAGGGGGTGGGGGAGAAGAGAAGAAGAAGGGGGAAGAGAAGAGGGGGAAGAGAAGAAGATGGGGGGTGGAGAAGAGAGGAAGATGGGGGGGTGGAGAAGAGAGGAAGATGGGGGGTGGAGAAGAGAGGAAGATGGGGATGGAGAAGAGAGGAAGATGGGGGGTGGAGAAGAGAGGAAGATGGGGGGGAGAAGAGAGGAAGATGGGGGGAGAAGAGAGGAAGATGGGGGAGAAGAGAGAAGATGACGAAGAAGCCCCGCATGAAACCGATGCTGGGCTGCCGACGCCACCGATTCTTCGGGCGTGGCACGCCCCAGCGAGAGACCGGGCGGGCGGGCCCCGCCGCCGAGGTAAGATGCTCAGGCCACTCAGCCGGGGATAGGGGCAACGTCCCTTCGGCCTAGGATAGGGTCATCGCCCCGGAGACAGGACGCCGGCAGCTACTGCGCACGCGTACAGCTGCCGGCACTGTTTTCGGCACAGGGCTGTAGCTCGGCCCCCAGCAGCTCTTGCAGCACAGCGCCGAGGTGGAAATGGGCCTAGAGCTAACTGGGAATCGCGAGGTAAGTATTCGGCGCAATTTTTGTTCTATAAATTAGGCGGGCCTCTCCGATGTGCGCCGTTCTAGCGGGCAGCCGAAACTTGACCCCATAGTTTCCTCCTTGTTGTCTGCCTCCTTTTTTAAACAGGGGCGTTATGTTTGCCATTTTCCATTCTGCTGGAACCTCCCCAGAATCCAGGGAATTTTGGTAAATTACAACCAATGCAGCCACAATCCCTGCCGCTATTTCTCTTAAGACCTTAGGATGCAAGCCATCAGGTCCAGGGGATTTATCTGCCTTTAGTCCCATTATCTTACTGAGTACCACCTCCTTATTGATTGTGATTGTGTTAAGTTCCTCTCCCTTTATAGCCCCTTGACTCTTCACTGTTGGAATATTGTTAGTGTCCTCTACTGTAAAGACTGATGTAAAATATTTGTTAAGAGTTTCTGCCATCTCCATGTTCCCCATTACTAATTCCCCGGTCTCATCCTCTAAGGGACCAACATTTACTTTAGCCATTCTTTTCCTTTTTATATACCTATAGAAACTCTTGCTATCTGTTTTTATATTTTGTGCTACTTTCATAGGCTATCTTCCCTTTCTTAATCATTTTTTTAGTCGTTCTTTGTTGACTTTTAAATGCTTCCCAATCTTCTGTCCTCCCAATAGTTTTGGCCACTTTGTATGCCCTTGTTTTTAATTGGATACCATCCTTTATTTTTTTAGTTAGCCACGGATGGCTCTCTTTTCTCTTACACCCTTTCCTCCTCACACCGCTCAAATCCCCCCACACACCGAGCTGAATATGGCTCAGGGAGGGAAAACCATCTGACCACGGCAGCCCATCAATTTTATCGGTCGCCTGCCCAAACTCCGCGATAGCCGTCCCTTCGGACCGGTGAATTTTGGCCCCTCTGTGTTTAGTGATGTTGATTGAGGGATATATATTGGCCAGGACACCCGGGAAAACTCCCCTGCTCTTCCTCAAAATAGTGCCAGGGGATCTTCTACGTCCACCTTAGAGAGCAGACGGGGCCTCCAATTAAAGTCTCATCTGAAAGACGACTCCTCCGACAGTGCAGCACTCCCTCAGTACTCCACTGGGCTATCTCCTCAAGTCCCTGGAGTGGGACTTGAACCCACAACCTCCTGACTCAGAGGCGAGAGCGCTGCCCACTGAGCCACAGAGGAGGGCTAGGGGTGTATAACGGATGGGGCGTGTAACGGGCGGGGTGTGTAATGGGTGGGACGTGTAACGGACGTGGTGTGTAATGGGTGGGGTATTTAACAGGTGGGGTGTGTATTGGGTGGGGTGTGTAACGGGCGGGGTGTGTAATGGCCGGGGTTGTAGGATCTGCCCCCCCACCCCAACTGAAAAAGTTATAGAGTATAAAATCCCCATACCCACGGACAAGATTGGACTGTGAAATATAAAAAGCCAAACTTCAGCACAACACGCAGATATGAGCTATGCAGTAAGGGATTAATTCAAACATTGCAACAAAACTATGGCTCATTAAGAGACTGGAAGAACATTATCATAAGACAAGGGAGGAAGAGAAACATAGAAATATTGAAAATAGGTGCAGGAGTAGTCCATTCGCCCCTTCGAGCCTGCACCATCATTCAATATGATCATGGCTAATCATGCAACTTCAATACCCCATTCCTACTTTCTCTCGATACCCCTTGATCCCTTTAGCCGTAAGGGCCACATCTAACTCCCTTTTGAATATATCTAATGAACTGGCCTCAACAACTTTCTGTGGTAGAGAATTCCTCAGGTTTACAATACTCTGAGTGAAGAAGTTTCTCCTCATCTCGGTCCTAAATGGCTTACCCCTTATCCTTAGACTGTGACCCCTGGTTCTGGACTTCCCCAACATCGGGAACATTCTTCCCGCATCTAACCTGTCCAATCCCATCAGAATTTTATATATTTCTATGAGATCCCCTCTCATTCTTCTAAATTCCAGTGAAAATAAGTCCAGTTGATCCAGTCTCTCCTCATATGTCAGTCCAGCCATCCCTGGAATCAGTCTGGTGAACCTTCGCTGCACTCCCTCAATAGCAAGAATGTCCTTCCTCAGAGAAGGAGACCAAAACTGCACACAATATTCAAGGTGAGGCCTCACCAAGGCCCTGTACAACTGCAGTAAGACCTCCCTGCTCCTATACTCAAATCCCCTCACTATGAATGCCAGCATGCATTCTTTACCACCTGCTGTACCTGCATGCCTACCTTCAATGACTGATGTACCATGACACCCAGGTCTCGTTGCACCTCCCCTTTTACTAATCTGTCACCATTCAGAAATACCTGCCTTCCTGTTTTTGAACCAAATTGGATAACCTCACATTTATCCACATTATACTGCATCTGCCATGCATTTGCCCATTCACCTAACCTGTCCAAGTCACCCTGCAGCCTCCTAGCATCCTCCTCACAGCTCACACTGCCACCCAGCTTAGTGTCATCTGCAAACTTGGAGATATTACATTCAATTCCTTCATCGAAATCATTAATGTATATTGTAAATAGCTGGGGTCACAGCACTGAACCATGCGGCACCCCACTAATCACGGCCTGCCATTCTGAAAAGGACCCATTTATTCCCACTCTATGCTTCCTGTCTGCCAACCAGTTCTCTATCCACGTCAATACATTACCCCCAATACCATGTGCCTTAATTTTGCACACTAATCTCTTGTGTGGGACCTTGTCAAAAGCCTTTTGAAAGTCCAAATACACCACATCCACTGGTTCTCCCTTATCCACTCTACTAGTTACATCCTCAAAAAATTCTAGAGATTTATCAAGCATGATTTCCCTTTCATAAATCCATGCTGACTTGGACCGCTCCTGTCACAGCTTTCCAAATGCGCTGCTATTACATCTTTAATAATTGATTCCAACATTTTCCCCACTACCGATGTCAGGCTAACCAGTCGATAATTCCCTGTTTTCTCTCTCCCTCCTTTTTTAAAAAGTGGTGTTACATTAGCTACCCTCCAATCCATAGGAACTGAACCAGAGTCTATAGAATATTGGAAAATAACTACCAATGAATCCACTATTTCTAGGGCCACTTCCTTAAGTACTCTGGGATGCAGACCATCAGGCCCTCGGGATTTAGTCCCTTCAATTTCCCTAACACCATTTCCTGACTAATAAGGATTTCCCTCAGTTACCCCTTTTCGCTAAATCCTCGGTCCCCTAGTATTTTCGGGAGGGTATTCGTGTCTTCCTTAGTGAAGACAGAACCAAAGTATTTGTTCAGTTGGCCTGCCATTTCCTTGTTCCCCATTATGAATTCCCCTGATTCTGTTTGCAATCTAATCTTTTGCTCTTCACATATCTATAGAAGCTTTTGCAATCAGTTTTTCTGTTCCCTGCAAGCATACTCTCATATTCTATTTTCCCCCTCCTAATTAAACCCTTTGTCCTCCTCTGCTGAATTCTAAATTTCTCCCAGTCCTCTGGTTTGCTGCTTTTTCTGGCCAATTTATATGCTTCTTCCTTGGATTTAACACTTTCCCTAATTTCCCTTGTTTGCCACGGTTGAGCCACCTTCCCATTTTTATTCTTACGCCACACAGGGATGTACAATTGTTGTAGTTCATCCATGTGATATTTAAATGTCTGCCATTGCCTATCTTCCGGCAACCCTTTAAGTATCATTCTCCAGCCTATCCTAGCCAATTCACGTCTCATACCATCGAAGTTTCCTTTCTTTAAGTTCAGGACCCTAGTCTCTGAATTAACTGTGTCAGTCTCCACCTTAATGAAGAATTTTACCATATTATGGTCACTCTTCCCCAAGGGGACCCGCACGACCAGACTGCTAATTGCTATTGCCCGAGGCAATTAAGAGACTGGAAAAGAGACATTATCATATACAATGATTCAGGACAACTGGCATCGATTTAATACAAATAAGGTATTGAGAATGCAGCAGCATAGACAATAGCACCGGACTGCGGCCATTACCATCACGAATGGTTCCTGCCAAGACGGAAGAAGGACATTCTCACATTTGTTAACTTTGGAGCATTGTTCTAACCATCATGAGAACTGATCATGTCCGCTCGGTTCCGCCTAGACCAGGTCATGGGATAAGCTGATAATTAAAGGTGTTAACCCATCATCACTGCAGTCCCCCGGAATCGAGAAAGACTTGCTTCCACTCCAAAATGAGTTCTTTGCTGGCTGAACAGTCCAATATGGGAGCCACAGACCCTGTCACAGGTGGGCAGACATTCATCGAGGGAAGGGGTGGGTGGGACTGGTTTGCCGCACGCTCCTTCTACTGCCTGCACCTGACCTCTTCATGCTCACAGCGTTGAGACGCGAAGAGCTCAATGCCCTCTCGGATGCACTTTCTCCACTTAGGCCGGTCTTCGGCCAGAGACTCCCAGGTGTCAGTGGTGATGTCGCACTTCAACAGGGAGGCTTTCAGGGTGTCCTTGTAACGTTTCTGCTGCCCACCTTTGGCTTGTTTGCCATGAAAGAGCTCCACATAGAGCAATTGCTTAGGGAGTCTCATGTCTGGCATGCAAACTATTTTAACCATCGGACGATTCAACAGCAAATATGCTTGAGATATTTTGATATGAATCCTTATAAAAAGAGGACAACTTTGGAGCGCGGTTCACTGCAGTTGGGAAGGACGGAGGTTGGTCACCTGATCCAGCCCTACAATCAACACCAGAACAACCGGCTGTGTGGGTGAGTAAGTTTCAGCCAAATCATAGAGAAGTTTGTCGGAGTAATTGTGTAAGTAGCAGTCGAATTGCGGAAGGGTTTAAACTGTGGTATTTCATGTCAATGTTACATAACCTTGTGTAGGGATTATGTATTGTGGATTTTGTGTTCCGCTCAAATCACAGAGGGATTTGTTCTAGGGGGAATTTTGTGAGTTCAATAAACGAACAAATCTAAGGTTGAGCCAAACCCTGTGGTGTGTGTATTTTGTTCTTATAAATCCTGAAGTCCAAGAACTGTCTGTAAGTGGGGACGGGAACAGAATCTCTTGCAGGGTGTGTAATGGGCAGAGTTATAAACACCTCTAACCAATCTCCTCTTAGTCTTCTCTGCTCCAAGAAGAACAACCCCAGCTTCTCCAGTCTATCCTCGTAACTGTAATGCCTCATGCCTGGAACCATCCGAGTAAATCTCTTCTCCACCCTTTCCAAAGCCTTCATGTGCTTCCTTAAGTGCGGTGCCCAGAATTGAACACAATACTCTGAGGCCGGACTCATGTTTTATATAAGTTTAGCACAACTTCCTGGCTTTTGCACTCTATGCCCCTCTGTATAAAGCACAGGATCCTCAATGATTTATTAACTGATTTGTTAACTTCTCCTGCCACCTTTGAAGATTTGTGCATAAATACCCCAGGTCTCTCTCTTCTTGAACCCCCTTTAAAATTGCATTATTTAGTGTGAATGGCCTCTTCCCATTTTTCCATATATGGACACACTTCCATTTTGTTTCTTCCTGACTCTTTTCAGCAGTTTTCCACAACTTAAAACAAACTGTTTAGGATCTTACCGCCACTGCCAAATGTTGGCTGCACCCATTGGCTCCAGTATTCCCGGGCAGAGTGAAGGTGATCGATAATTGCCCCGTCAGTCACGCCTGCAGACTCCACTGCTGTCAGTGACTGGGACTGATTCTACGCTCATCGTTTGTATTGTGTAACTATCCTCTATCGACTGCATATTGCTGGAGAAATCACCCTGCTTTTACCAGGAGATGTTGCTGCAGTCTCGCTCATGGGTTCTGTTTGCTGTAGTGCGTAGAGACCTATTTTAAATAGACACGCTAAATAGAGGTTGTTTGATGTAAAATTCTGCCATCAGTCCCACCCTGCCTTCAACTCATTGGCTGACACAGTGGTGTCCATCGACACTCTGCCGTAAGTTAAAATCAGCTCTTTGGTGTTTCTCTAAGTATTCCCGTTGCACAGAATAGTGATTAAGAAAGATATGTGGCTCACTGAACTGCACCTTAGCCTCTAAGTTGGAAGGTTGTGGGGTCACGTCCCCACTCCAGAGACTTGAGCACAAGACCTAGGCTGACACTCCCCGTGCAGTACTGAGGGAGAGCTGCACTATTGGAGGGGCCGTCTTTCGGTTGAGATGATAAACTCGGACCCCGTCAACTCTCGTAGGTGGATGTAAAAGATTCTCTGGCACTATTTTGAAGAAGAGCAGGGAAGATATCCCTGGTATCCTGGGGCCAATATTTATCCCTCAATCGACATCACTAAGCCAGATTGTCTCGTCATAATCGCAAATTAGCATCTTCATTTCCTATATTGGAACAGCAGCTGTATTTTTTTTTCAAAAGTACTTCATTGGTCGTAAAGCAGATTGAGATATCTGGTGGTCATGAAAGATGGAAAGCCAAGTGTTTTCCCTTAACTTTAACATCACATGATTGGCGCCGAGCTGTCTTATGGTTTCCGGATCGTTTTGTCTCAGTGGTGACGGCAGTGTTGGTTTCTTGGGGGCGTTTCGCTCGGAGGTGTTGCAGAGCTCAACCATGCAAGAGAGCTAAATTAAGATGGACAGCCAATGCTGGAGGACCCCAGTGTTATCCGCACTGATGCTAATGCGACTTCTTCACACTGCCAGCTCAATGAAGCCAACATACCCGATCTTGCCATTACCACTCACTGTTTAAAAGTTGTTTTTAAATAATAAAAGTAGAGAGACAAGTCAGAATAATAAAGTGAATAATTTAGTGCAACTGCATGTTTTTTTCAAAGTTCCGTTAATCCATTGTCTTGCACCATAGCTAGCAGGATGCTGAAGATGTTGGGGTCAATTTTCCAAGTTCCCATAGGAACGATTCTCAAGGAAGGTGTGTGAAGTTCAAATTCCAGACCAGTAATAAAACACAACAAGCTGCATTTCTGTAGCACCTTTCACAACCTCAAGATGTCCCAAAATGCTTTACAGGCAATGAAGTTCATTTGAAGTGTAGGCACTGTGGTAATGTAGGATCTGGACGTGAATCCTATCATTCTTGTGATCATATTACTAATCACAGATGCCTTCCTTCGGTTGTGACAATAAAACAGATCCCGGCTACCAAGTCTGGTTGTAGGGCTAATGGACACTATTCAAAGAAAAGTCTGGTGTTCGCCAGAGCTTCTTCAGGTGTTCTTATCAACGATCCTCTCTCAACCAACACCATCAAAAACCAGGCTACCTGGCCATTCATTCCAGTGCTGTTTATGAGATCTTGTCCATAACACGGTGACCAATCAAGGCCGACAAATGAACAGGAGGAGGCCATTCAGCCCCTCGACCTGTTAACATAAGAACATAAGAACATAAGAATTAGGAACAGGAGTACGCCATCTAGCCCCTCAAGCCTGCTCCACAATTCAACAAGATCATGGCTGATCTGGCCGTGGACTCAGTTCCACTTACCCGCCTGCTCCCCGTAACCCTTAATTCCCTTATTGGTTAAAAATCTATCCGTGACTTGAATACATTCAATGAGCTAGCCTCAACTGCTTCCTTGGGCAGAGAATTCCACAGATTCACAACCCTCTGGGAGAAGAAATTCCTTCTCAACTCGGATTTAAATTGGCTCCCCCGTATTTTGAGGCTGTGCCCCCTAGTTCTAGTCTCCCTGACCAGTGGAAACAACCTCTCTGCCTCTATCTTGTCTATCCCTTTCATTATTTTAAATGTTTCTATAAGATCACCCCTCATCCTTCTGAACTCCAACGAGTAAAGACCCAGTCGACTCAATCTATCATCATAAGGTAACCCCCTCATCTCCGGAATCAGCCGAGTGAATCATCTCTGTACCCCCTCCAAAGCTAGTAGATCCTTCCTTAAGTAAGGTGACCAAAACTGCACGCAGTATTCCAGGTGCGACTTCACCAATACCCTATACAGTTGCAGCAGGACCTCCCTGCTTTTGTACTCCATCCCTCTCGCAATGAAGGCCAACATTCCATTCGCCTTCCTGATTACCTGCTGCACCTGCAAACTAACTTGTTGGGATTCATGGTCCCTCTGCACTGCAGCATGTTGTAATTTCTCCCCATTCAAATAATATTCCCTTTTACTGTTTTTTTTTCCAAGGTGGATGACCTCACACTTTTCGACATTGTATTCCATCTGCCAAACCTTAGCCCATTCGCTTAACCTATCTAAATCTCTTTGCAGCCTCTCTATGTCCTCTACTCAACCCGCTTTCCCACTAATCTTAGTGTCATCTGCAAATTTTGTTACACCACACTCTGTCCCCTCTTCCAGGTCATCTATGTATATTGTAAACAGTTGTGGTCCCAGCACCAATCCCTGTGGCACACCACTAACCACCGATTTCCAACCCGAAAAAGACCCATTTATCCCGACTCTCTGCTTTCTGTTAGCCAGCCAATTCCCTATCCATGCTAATACATTTCCTCTGACTGCGCGAACCTTTATCTTCTGCAGTAACCTTTTGTGTGGCACCTTATTGAATGCCTTTTGGAAATCTAAATACACCACACCCATCGGTACACGTCTATCCACCATGCTCGTTATATCCTCACAGAATTCCAGTAAATTAGTTAAACATGATTTCCCCTTCATGAATCCATGTTGCGTCTGCTTGATTGCACTATTCCTATCTAGATGTCCCGCTATTTTTTCCTTAATGATAGTTTCAAGCATTTTCCCCACTAGAGATGTTAAACTAACCGGCCTATAGTTACCTGCCTTTTGTCTGCCCCCTTTTTTAAACAGGCGTTATATTAGCTGCTTTCCAATCCACTGGTACCTCCCCAGAGTCCAGAGAATTTTGGTAGATTATAACGAATGCACCTGCTATAACTTCTGCCATCTCTTTTAATACCCTGGGATGCATTTCATCAGGACCAGGGGACTTGTCTACCTTGAGTCCCATTAGCCTGTCCAGCACTAACCCCCTAGTGATCGTGATTGTCTCAAGGTCCTCCCTTCCCACATTCCTGTGACCAGCAATTTTTGGCATGGTTTTTGTGTCTTCCACTGTGAAGACGGAAGCAAAATAATTATTTAAGGTCTCAGCCATTTCCACATTTCCCATTATTAAATCCCCCTTCTCATCTTCTAAGGGACCAACATTTACTTTAGTTCCACCATTCAATTAGATCACGGCTGATCTGTAGCCTAACTCCAGCCACCTGCCTTTGTTTAGAAACCCTTAATACCCTTGCCTAACAAAAATCTATCAATCTCAGTTTTAATATTTTCAATTAACCCACCCCCGGGCTCCCACAGCCTCAACAGCTGTTTGGGGGAGAGAGTTCCGAATTCCAACCACCCTTTGTGTGAAGAAGTGCTTCCTGACATCACCCCTGAACGGCCTGGCTCTAATTTTAAGATTATGCCCGTTTGTTCTGGACTCCCGCCACCAGAGGAAACAGTTTCCCTCTATTGACCCTTATTAACATAAAAACATAGAAACATAGAAATTTACAGCGCAGGAGGCCGCCATTTCGGCCCATCGTGTTCGCGCAGGCTGACAAAGAGCCACACGGCCCTCGATCAGCAGCCCTGAAGGTTACATATAAACCTATGAACAATGTACAATGGCGGAAAGACAAAGAGCACCTAGCCCAACCAGTCCGCCCCACACAACTGAGACACCCTATGTATCGCAACATTCTACATTCCACCCCACCCAGAGCCATGCGATCTCCTGTGAGAGGCAAAAAAATGATAAAAACCCAGGCCAATTGGGGAAAAAATCTGGAAAATTCATCTCCGACCTATCCAGGTGATCAAAACTAGTCCAGGAGATCACCCTGGCCATATTAGATTCCCTGCAGTACTTACCATCGTACCTGCACCAGCCAACAAGAGGTTATCCCATCTAATCCCAATTGCCAGGTCACAGCACTTCAAGTGCCCATCCAAGTACTTTTTAAATGTGGAGAGGGTTTCTGCCTCTACCACCTTTCCAGACAGTGAGTCCCAAACCCCCACCACACTCTGTGTGAAGAAGCTTCCCCTCAAATCCCCTCTAAACCTTCCACCAACCACCTTGTAGTTCATCCATGCGGTCTCTAAATGTCTGCCATTGCCCAACCCCTTAAGTATCATTCGCCAATCTATCCGAGCCAATTCATGCCTCATACCTTCAAAGTTACCCTTCTTTAAGTTCTGGACCATGGTCTCTGAATTAACTGTTTCATTCTCCATCCTAATGTAGAATTCCACCATATTATGGTCACTTTTCCCCAAGGGGCCTCGCACAACGAGATTGTTAATTAATCTTCTCTCATTACACAACACCCAGTCTAAGATGGCCTCCCCCGCTAGTTGGTTCCTCGACATATTGGTCTAGAAAACCATCCCTTATGCACTCCAGGAAATCCTCCTCCACCGTATTGTTTCCAGTTTGGTTTGCCCAACCCATATGCATATTAAAGTCACACATGATAACTGCTGCACCTTTATTGCATGCACCCCTAATTTCCTGTTTGATTCCCTCCCCACATCACTCCTACTGTTTGTACACAACTCCCACTAACGTTTTCTGCCCCTTGGTATTCCGTAGCTCCACCCATACCGATTCCACATCATCCAAGCTAATGTCTTTCTTTACAATTGCATTAATTTCCTCTTTCACCAGCAACGTCACCCCACCTCCTTTTCCTTTCTGTCTATCCTTCCTAAATGTTGAATACCCTTGGATGTTGAGTTCCCAGCCTTGGTCACCCTGGAGCCATGTCTCCGTGATGCCAACCACATTGTGTCTGTGAACTGCTATCTGCACAGTTAATTCGTCCACCTTATTCCGAATACTCCTCGCATTGAGGCACAGAGCCTTCAGTCTTGCCTTTTTAACACACTTAGACCCTTTAGAATGTTGCTAAGAATGTAGAAAGAGTTTAGAAATTTACAGCGCAGAAGGAGGCCATTTCGACCCCTCATGTCCGCGCCGGATGACAAAGAGGCACACGGCCCTCCGTAACAGCCCTGAAGGTTACATATAAACCTATGAACAATGAACAATGGCGGAAAGGTAAAGAGCATCTGGCCCAACCAGACCACCCCACATAACTGCGACACACCTTACACCGAAACATTCGACACTCCACCCCAACAGGAGCCATGTGATCTCCTGGGAGAAGCAAAAACCAGATAAAAACACAGGCCAATTGGAGAATAAATCTGAGAAAATTCCTCTCCGATCCATCCAGGCGATCGAAACTAGTCCAGGAGATCACACTGGCCGTATTTGATTCCCTGCAGTACTTACCATCATATCTGCACCAGTCACCAAGAGGTTATCCAGTCTAATCCCACTTACTAGCTCTAGGTCCGTAACCCTTCGGGTTGCGGCACCTCAAGTGCCCATCCAAGCACCTTTTAAACGTGGTGAGGGTATCTGCCTCGACCACCTTTCCAGGCAGTGAGTTCCAGATCCCCACCACCCTGTGCGTGAAGAAGCCCCCCCTCAAATCCCCTCTAAACCTTCCACCAACCGCCTTAAAACTATGCCCCTCGTAATTGACCCCTCCACCAAAGGAAATAGGCCCTTGCTATCCACTATATCCAGGCCCCAGGCAGTGCATGTGGGCCTCAGACATAGACTCAGAAAGCCTCCTAGTACAACGTGGTGCCATTCCTCAAACACACATATCCTCCCCTGACAGATGAATCAGCACCCCCAAAATCAGACAGCACCTTAATCTAATAGAATGTCACAAAATTTCCAAGTGACAGAAGCAATACAGCTCTACAAACAAACCGCAATGGAAAATGACCCAACACTGCCATATACACCTCAATGAGCTCTCCCCTCAGCCTCCTCTCTGTTCTGAGGAGAACAAACCCAATTTATCCAATCTGTCCTCGTAGCTTAGATTCTCCATTCCAGGCAGCATCCTAGTAATTCTCCGCTGCACCATCTCTAATGCAATCACGTCCTTCCTATAATATGGTGACCAGAACTGTACGCAGTACTCCAGCTGTGGCCTAACCAGAGTATTATACAATTTAAGCAAGACCTCCCTGCTCTTGTATTCTATACCTTGGCCAATAAAGGCAAGCATTCCGTATGCCTTCTTACCCACCTTATCCACCTGACCTGCTACTTTCAGGGATCTGTGGACAAGCACTCCAAGGTCCTTTTGTTCATTTACACTTCTAAGTGGCCTACCATTTAATGTGTATACCCTTTCCTAATTCGCCCTCCCAAAGTGCATTACCTCACACTTCTCCGAATTAATTTCCATTTGCCACTGCTCTGCCCACCTGACCTATAGATTGATATCCTCCTGCAGCCCATGACTTTCCTCTTCATTATCAACCACACAGCCAATTTTAGTATCATCTACAAATGTCTTAATCATATCCCTATATTCAAATCGAGATCATTGGTGTATACCACAAAAATCATTTTAAACACCTCAATTAGATCACTCCTTAATCTTCTCTATTCAAGGTAATACGAACCTAGTCTATGCAACCTGTCCTCATGACATTGAGCCCTGGCATCATTCTGGTAAATCAGTGCTGCATTCCCTTCAAGGCCAATATTTCCTTCCTCAAGAACGTTGCCCAGAACTCCAGATGGGGTTTTAACCAGAGTCCTAAACAGCGACAGTCACTGCACTTCAACATAATTCACTTGTGACAGGAGCGCATACCAAGCATTCGAGTGGACCACATGTCCAATTTAAGGCCTGGATGATTATCTGCATGCAGGCCCACAAGATCCCATGAAACTACGTCAAATAAAAGCAGGAGAGTTCTCCCCGGTGTCCTGGGGCCAATATTTATCCCTCAATCAACATCACTAAACAGATTATCTGGACATTTATCCCATTGCTGTTTGTGGGAGCTAGCTGCGTGCAAATTGGCTGCCGCGTTTCCCACATTACAACAGTGACTACACTCCAACTTCGTTGGCTATGAAGCGCATTGGGACATCCTGAGGTTGTGAACACTGTAGGAATGCAAGTTCTTTCTTTCTTTCGATGGGCCTTTTGTGGCACTGCTGAGGAAATGCTCGGCCGTTGCGTGTCACACTGGCAGTGTAAGCCGATTGTTCTAAAATAGCGTGAGCACCGCCACAGGAAATCTGCTCGTGCACACACTGAGAGGGTGGAATCCCTCGGCGCTCTGTTTGGGGGCAGTAACCGAGTCGGGCGGGTCTTCCTGTCCCCCGCGCGGAAGTCCCGCTCCCTGACTGCGAAATGGCGGTTACTGACCCCCACAGGAAGTGGAACGCAATATTTCGCGTCGCACTTCCTGTTGGGGCGGTTTCAGGGACGTTACGTGGGCGGCATCGGCAGCGCTACACAGCATCTCCGCGAAGCACTGGTGCGTTTCAACGCCCGTTGCCTTCTGTTAAAGGGGAGGGCCGCTGCGCACTCTGCCCGGGCCTCTGACAGCCTCCACTGGGCAACCAGGGCGGCGTGGTGTCGGAGCGCTGGGCTGCACAATGGTGGCCAGGACCACGCAACGGAGGAGCAATAACTGGCCGACTTGTAAGCCGGCCAATACGTTCAAAATGTCGGCGCGCGGCGCTCCCCCCCACCCTCCCTACCAACTTCCGTCCACGAGCGGATCTCGGCCCGGTTCGCGACCTGCGAGACTGCCGCTTACAACGCGGCAGCTCTGCAGGTCGCTGGTCAATTTCCGCTGCGGGACGCTAAGGGGTTGCCGGGCATGGTGGTGACGTCATCGCCGGTTGTGCAGCGGCCCGGGGCACTACTGTGTCAGCACCTCCACTTAATCCCACGAAATCGCGCAGAAGCCGTTAACGCCTCAGCCTACCACGGACAATAACAGTGTCGTGCTCTATTAGTGCCCCCAGGAGGCGCTAACGGAGGCGCAAATCAGGGCAATTTTGGCTCCTGAAGGTTTCAAATTGCTCGGCTGTCTGTTCACGGCTGTAATCTAAAACTGTGTTTGCTGCAATCCAAGGACACAATGACATTAGTGGCAGCACGCAGCGTTTGAACTTGTCGTTAGATTTTCCAACCCAGTTCCTGATTTAGAATATATTACATCGACAGATATTTGAAGTTTTCAATGATGAGAAAAAGGGTATTTATTTTAAAAGGAATAAAGCCGCCTCCTTGACTCCCTTTCTTCAGTCTCTTGTTCCTCCTTTGGGGCTTTATCATTCGAGATGGGCTTTGATAGGGACATGGCTTCCCTGTAGGCTGTGTGGCTATTTCCGAACCTACAACTGATGTGGCATGCAGTACAAGGCAAAGCACATTGAGAGCTGCGTGTAACAAGCCCCCTTGGGAGTTGCTTCAGTCAGTGTTCGGGGACAGTTGGTGCTAAGTGCTTGTTGAAATTAGCATCATTCACTTCGTGGAACTGAAAGCAGTTTCCTATCCTACGTAAGGGGATATTTCGCAATTGATTTTGCCAGATCTCCGGGCATCATATAGGTGGAAATAACTGGAAGAAGTTTACATCAGATTTCTCCCTATTTTAGTGCCTTTTCCAATTTTGCAGCTGGGTTTCAGATATTCTTCTCTTCTTCTTAGGCAGTCCCTCAGAGTCGAGGAGTTAAAGTTTCATACCACTGACAGAAGCGCACTCTCATTTATAGTTTCTTAGAAAGGAAGAAAGACTTGCATTTCTATAGCGCCTTTCATAGTAAACCGGATGTCCCAAAGAGCTTTACAGCCAATGAAGTACTATTTGAATTGCACCATAGGACACACAGCAGCCAATTTATGCACAGCAAGCTCCCACAAACAGCAATTTGATCATTGTTGTGTACGTAAATAAACAGACCAACTGCAACAGGAGAAGTGTAACTAACTGTGTCCTTTATAGCAACAACCCAAAATGGTGTCTCTAAAACCAGCATGAACCAGCATATATACAGCAATGTGTGAATCACTCCCCCAGGGTCCTAATGCCTGTCCAGTGTCCTGTAACAAATAAATTATGAACATAACATATTTCTCCCCTTTTGAAACCACAGTCTATGAACAGACAAAGTCCTTGAGATAGCCAGGCCATGTTCTGATATGCTGAGATCGGCGTGGAGCTTGCGGTGTTTGATCGAGGTTTTTGTTTGGGAAACAGAACGGTGCCTCTGTTCCATCCTGCTGGTCTGTTGACCTGTGAATTGGAATCAGTCTACAAGCGTTCCATCGAGTTCCATCATTAAGCTCGTAGGTGTGAGGGGTGATCTGTTTTGGAGGTGAAGGTGAAGATGAGAGCTTATGACTCTGGTTTGGGTGCTTAACTCTGATCCAATCTCCGTTCTTCAGTTGGGGCTTTTGAGCGCAAAGTTTTGTGTCAGTGAACGACTTCGCTTTTCATTGGCATTCCGAAATCTGGGATGCGAGTGTGGTTATCTTCACGCTAGGTTTGGCTGGGGGTTTGAGACTATCCAGTAACCAGCGAAGATTCTGCTGAATCATGAACTCAGCTGATGTCTTCCCCATTTGCGAGTGCTTTGTCGAACAGTATGTGCGGAGAATGGTTTGAACCACTTCGTCGAATGCTTGGCTTGCTGCGAGGTTGGCTTTCAAACCCTCTTTGATGACGCGTTTGAATCGCTCAACACCTCCGATGCTTTGAGGATTGTACCGAGCATTAAGGCGATGCTCAATAATATGAATGAGGAAATCGGTGAACTGGTCGGACACAAACTGTGGTCCATTGTCAGTGATTATGACCTCTGGGAGGCCTCACTTGCTGCAAAATAGTGACGATTGTTGTTGAGGTCACTGAACTTGTTGTAGTGATTTCTGGCCATTTGGAATGCAGGTCATGTACTACAACAAGGAAACGCAGGTGCTGTAGAGCTGCTTCAACTGGGCCGAAGTTGTTGCCATGGTCTTTGTGGCCATGGAATGGGCTTCATTGGTGCTGGTCGGATGTTTGTAGCTTTTTTGCTCAGACTGCAGGCTTCGTAGTGTGAGACAAACTCCTCGATGCAAGTGTCAATCCCAGGCCACCATACTGAATCACGACATCTCTGCTTCATGCGGACAATGCCAAGGTGTCCATCGTGTGCTAATGAGAGAATGCGCTGTTGAAGCAACTTGGAAATCACTGCTTTATAACCATGAGCTAGCCAGCCATCGTTCCAAATGGAAAATTCATCGCGAAGTCTGTGGTGGTTTTCAACTCTTGCAGAATTTGCTTAGGCCACTCAGTCTGGAGGAAGTAGCACACGTGCTGGAGCATAGCATCACGCTGTGATTCGGTTTTGAGTTCAGCGCAAGAGACAAGGTTTCTGATGGACTGAGTGATGATTGACATGACATATGTGTTGTCATCTGTGAACATGTCAGCACCAGAGTCCGAAGCAGATGTTAAGCGGCTGAGCATGTCAGCTACGTGGTTGCGATTGCCAGCGATGTACTGTACACTGCGCATCAAAGTTATACTGAAGAAGGCAATCTGACCATCGGCTGATTTGTAGTGGTCTGTGCCCAGATCCAGTTATAGTGAGTAGTGCAGTTAGCGCTTGGTGATCCGTAAGGAGAGTAAATTTCCTGCCATAGAGGTAGATATGCCAGCGTTCACATGCATAGATGCAAGCGAGTGCTTTGCATTTCCCTGTAGAGTACTTATGCTTTGCAGAGGAGAGCGTGCGAGAGGCGAAGGCTACTGGGCGTTCCAGGCCGTCAATTCATTGCGAGAGCACAGCACCCATGGCGGTGCCTGATGCATCTGTGGTGAAGTACGTAGTGGCATTGGATCAAAGTGTGTGAGGATAGGAGGGGATGTGATTTTCTCCTTAGGCGTGGTGAATGCCTGAGCCTGGGCATCTGTCCATTCCCAAGGGACGTCCTTGAGCAGCAACTTGAGAAGTGGTTCGACAATGTGCACTTAGTGTGGGGTGAACTTCAGATAGAAGTTTAAGTGCAGAGGAATGATGAAAGTTCTTTGATGTTGCTAGCCTCCTGCATTTGCTGGATAGTGTCAATGTTGTCAAGCATCCTTGTGCTGTGACTCTGTAGCCCAGAAAGTTTATTTCTCCAGCAGCGAATGTACAGTTATCGTCATTAAGTGTAATGTTATGTGCAACAAGTCTAGCCATAACTGCGTGAAGTCACTGGACATGTTCTTCCATTGTCTGTCCATGGACGATGATATCATCAAGCAGATTGAGGGCTACCTCTATGCCTGCAAGCATAGTAATGACAATCTTCTGAAATGCACTTGGTGCAGAAGATAATCCGTAGGGCATGCGTTGATACTGATACAGACCATGATGCGTCGTGAATGCCGTGAGTGGTTTGCTGTCCTCCACTTGGGGTATTTGCAGGTAACTACAGTGCAGTCGAGTTTCATAAAAACTATTGAGCCGAGGAGTTCTGAAGACAGTTGGTCGATGGTAGGAACAGGGTACTTGTCGGGGATGATGGCCTTGTTGACCTCTTTCAGGTCGATGCATAGGCATATCTCTCCATTTTTACGCCAAGCAATGACTAAGTTCAAGATCCAGGGTGAGGAATTGATGCTCGCAATGATTCGCTGAGATTTGAGTCGCGTTAATTCTGCGGATACTTGGTCACGAACAGCGAATGGGAGACGACAAAGTGTTGCGTAACCGGTTTGCTGGAAGAGTCAATGTGGGGACGATGACAGAATTCTGTTGTCACTCTGAACCCTGTGAGATTGAGGGATACTGCTTGTCAAAGTCCACCATGTATACAGATGTGCTGGTTGGGTTAAAGAGGCGACCACAACTACAGCTGCGGTTAAAACCATCAAAATGGGCTGGGAGTGCTCTGTTTCAGGCAGAGGGCAATTTCTACCCCTTAGAATGGTGCATGTAAAGTGGGTCAGAAATTGTACCCAGCGAGGATGGGGGGTGGGAGGGGGGTAGTTCAGAAGTGGGGTAATTTTCAACTTCAGCACCTGGGCCGTAACCTCCCAGAGTGGATCCCTCCCCTGCCTCGCTTGCAGAATGCGCCGATCTCTGTTCCGTTGATTTCACCGCCAAGAAATTCGGGCGGGTCCTACAACAGGCCGACAACAGGCTAGGAATTGCCCCCACTGCCTGAAACGGGATGCTCCCACCCCGTTTCGAAGGTTTTACCGCAGCTGCGGTTCAGGTCGCCTCTTGAGCGACATTCCGCTCTTTGTTGTCTTTATGTTTCGATCCGGAAGTCGGTGTAAATGGGGGCGGAGACAGCAACTGAGGGGCAGAGTCACTGCCGCGATGACATCTTCACGGCGTCGCATCACCACAGCTCTCCCCTTCACTTAAAGGGAAAGTGTGCGCGCTTTTAAAGCTTCGGCCCACTGGATCACCAGGGAGGGCAGAATTAAAGGAGCGCCGACATCTCGGGAGGTTGTCACATAAACAATGTGCGTTTATTTAGTGTATTTAACATAGTAAAATGTCCCGAGGTGCTGCACAGAAGGGGTTATCAAACAAAATTTGGCACATATAATTGGAGAATAATAGAATGACACACCACCGAAGGAGGCCATTCACTCCATCTTGACTGCAGAGTTTTAATAGCTTTAGATAGCTCTTTAGTGGAGCTATCAATTTAATCCCTGTCACACCTTGGTCTTTCCCCATAGCTCTGTAAATGTTTTCCCATCAAGTATATATCCAATTCTCTTCTGAATGTTTCTATTGAATCTGCTTCCACCGCCCTTTCAGGTCATAATACTCGCTGTGAAAGAAATCTTTTCTTTTGTTGCCTCTGGTTCTGTTGCCAATCACCTTAAGTCTGTGTCCCCTGGTTACTGACCCTTCTGCCACTGAAAACCGTTTCTCCTTAGTTACTTTATCAAAATCCTTCATGAATGTGAACACCCCTACTAAATCTACTCTTTACCTTCTCTGCTCGAAGGAGAACAACCCCAGCTTCTCCAGTCTCTCCATGTAACTGAAGACCCTCATCCCTGTAACCATTCCAGTAAATCTGCCCTGCACCCTCTCCAAGAAGTTGATATCTTTCCGAAATTGCGATGCCCAGAATTGGACGCATTACATTACTCTATGTGAGGCTTAACCAGTCATTTATAAAGGTTTAGCATAACCTCCTTGCTTTTGTATTCTAAATGTCTCTGTATATAAAGCGAATGATCCCATATGGAATATCATTGAATAAATTTAAGACAGAGATAGATAGTTTCTTAACCAATAAGGGAATAAGGGGTTATGGGGAGTGGGGAAGTGGAGCTGCATTCATGATCGGATCAGCCATGATCTTATTGCAGGCTCGAGGGGCAGTATGGCCTATTCCTGCTCCTATTTCTTATGTTCTTACGTTCTTATATGCTTTTTTAACAGCCTCCTCAACTTGTCTTGCCACCTTTAAGGATTCGTGTACATGCAGGTGACCCAAAGCTTTGTCAAAGAAGTTGTTTTTAAGGAGCGCCTTAATGGGGGAGAGAGGTAGCAAGGCAGAGAGGTTTAAGGAAGGAATTCCAGAGCTTGGAGTCCAGGCAGCTGAAGGCACAGCCGCCAATGGTTACAGAGATAGGGAGGGGGCGAGGTCGTGGAGGGATTTGAAAACAAGGATGAGGGTTTTAAAATGGAGCTTTTGCCGGACCAGGAAGCTCAGAAAGTTAGCAATCACTGCTGCTGCTCCACGACCTCGCCCCCTCCCTATCTCTGTAACCTCCTCCAGCCCCACAACCCTCCGAGATCTCTGCATTCCTCCAATGCTGCTCTCTCGCACATCCACGATTTTCACCGCTCCACCATTGGCGGCTGTGCCTTCAGTTTAACCGGACTGTTTTAACTGCGGACTACCCCTGTTAAATCAAAGTCATTTTTAACCCGCTCCCCCCCTCCAAAAAAATCTTTTCCAGTAATTCGAAATAAGCAACTGCTATAAAACAGCACAGTGGATGCAGTTACGCAACTTCTACCTGATCGTTCCAAGTAAGCAACTTTGAATGAAAGAGGATCAGGCATGAGGTTAAAGTCTCAATTAAAACAGCAAGCAAAGAAATGTTATACAACCATGTTCATGCGATGTTTCTGCCAACAGGGATTTCATGCCCAGGGATATTGCTTCTTCCAAAAATAAATTTGTGGAATTAAAGGTTTATTAAAATTCTATGAATATCACATTTGGATATTGCAAATCAGAGATCAGAAATTTGCATAATTACTCCTCCAGCTGTTTATTCTGGGGGTGGTGGAGAGTGGGTTTTTGTCATTGCATCCAGATGTTGTGTGTTAGGGAGGCAGCTGTTGATCAAAAAAAAACCATCGGGGACTGAATGTACAAAACCTTGTCACTCTCTCCAGAGGTCTTGCTCATGAAAAAATATAAAATGCTTCCACAAAACCGTAAGTAATCATTTTCTAGCAGAACCGAGCTCTGACAGTAACTTTCCTCTTTCTGGTTGAGGTTTTTTTCTTGTGCCGCAGTGGGAAGTCTGCTGACCTTTGGGCTTAATGGCGGAGAATAAACATCTGGTTTTCCACCGCTCTGCAATATTGTACAAAGCTTGAAGTAATGTATGCACCTGGGAGCATGGTTGCTGAAGCTGTTGCTCCGAGCCAGGGTGTCCCTGGAGATGGAGCACGCAGTGTCCACCAGTACGCTCGCGGCCTTCCGTGAGAGGTGGGCGCCAGAGGGACTGGAGTGTATCATCACCACCGGCAACCAAATTTTAATTTGAATCACTTGTCTAAAGGTTAATTTGTTTAAGTTGTTGGTTTTAATGCCCCCCCCCTCCGCCCCCCTCCCCCAGCTTTTAGCCAGGGGGCACTTGTATAATTTGTGTGTTGGTGCCCTCAAAAAAACCTAAAAAATAACAAGGGGGCACTTGAAAAGTTTTTGGAGTGTGCCCGCCCCCTTTAATCAGGGGGGCACTTGATTACTGATACAACTCAAAGAATTGTAGAGCTGTTGCTCCAAGCCAGGGTGTTCCTGGAGATGGAGCACGCAGTGTCTACCAGTACGCTCACGGCCTTCCGCGAGAGGCAGGCGCCGGAGGGACTGGAGTGCATCAACTCCCCCGGCAACCAAATTTTAATTTGATCCACTAATGTATAAAGTTTAATTTGTTTAAGTTTGTCAGTCTTAGTGCCCCCCTTTAAACAGGGGGCACTTAATTTACAGGTGCAAATTAAAATAGTTGTAGAGCTGTTGCACTGTGAGTGGCTTAGCCAGTCATGTGATGTTCACAAGACTCAATAAAACCCCAGTTAATTGAGTCCAGGTTCTCCACGAAGAGGCGTGCCATTGTGAACCTGGTGGATGAACTGGTAGGGTTCAGTTTGCTTGTTAAACATTTGCTAATAAATCGGATAGTTATTTACAGCAAATGTGTATCCGTGAATTCTTAAGCAAAGAACCTGTGAAGCAAATACACTACATTTGATTTGCTCCAGTTGCCGGGGGGTTAGTTAACGACAAATTCGGTCTCCTTTGAGACAACATTAGTTCTGATCTAAGATCACGTGACACGGGTGGGCCATGAGAAGGCTGTCATCATCCACCTCTGCCTCCATGGACTCCTTATACCCCATAGTACAACATGAAGGATTACGCCTTCCTCGCAAAGAGTGGAGTGCCTCTGAAATGGTCACGATAGACCCTGGCACCTTCTCCATAGGCGAAAGATTAAAGCAACCCCGTCACAAAAACATAAGAATTAGGATCAGGAGTACTTCATTTGGCCCCTTGAACCTGCTCCGCCATTCAATAAGATCATGGTTGTTCATCTACCTCAACTCCACTGTCCCACCCGATCCCCATATCTCTTGATTCCTTTAATATACAAAAATCTATCGAACTCCATCTTGAATATACTCAAAAACTGAGCCTCCACAGCCCTCTGAGGTATAGGATTCCAAAGATTCACCACCGTTTTGTGATATATTCACAGAGCACAAGCAACACAGCTTCTAACATGGCAGGCAGCTCTCAGAAGTCTCCGGAACCTGCTGCTTCTGTTTAATAATTAACTCTGTAGTTGCAATACACAATACGTCCACATCCACAGTGTGGAGCGACAAACGTTACAAGCTTACAGACATTACACCTCTGAGTGACAAAATTTCTCCTCATTTCAGTCCTAAATGGCTGACCCCTTATTCTGAAACTGTGATTCCTGGGTCTAGACTCCCCAGCCAGGGGAAACATCCTCCTTGCATCTACCCTGTCAAGTCCTGTAAGAATTTTATAGGTTTCAATGAGATCACCTCTCATTCTTCTAAACTTTAGGGAATATAGGCCTAGTCTACTCAATCTGTCCTCATAGGACAATGCCCCCCATCCCAGGAATCAGTCTGGTGAACCTTTGATGCACTCCCTCTATAGTAAGTATATCCTTCCTTAGGTAAGGAGACCAAAACTGTGCACAATACTCCAGGTGCAGTCTCATCAGGGCCCTATATAATTGTAGTAAGACATCTGGGGGTACAAATTTCCCCCCGCCCGATGGTTTTCACCGCAGCTGCGGTTCAAGTCGACTCTTGCACGACATTCGGCTCTTTGTTGTTTTTTTGTTTTGATCTGGAAGTCGGTGGGCGCTGACAACACTTGAGGAGCAACGATGCGGCGATGACAGCAACTGAGGGGCGGAAGTTGGGGGCGGTGTAGAGCCACAGCCGCGATGATGTCATCAAGGCATGACGTCACCACGGCTCTCTCCTTCATTTAAAGGGGCAAGCCGCCGCGATTTTTAAACTGCGGCCCACTGGGCCACCAGGGAGGGTTTCGGTCGGGCCAGCGGCCTGGCACCCAAGAAGGGGAGCCAGACTGCCTGTTGGCAGTCAGCCAACAAAACAAAACATGGTGGCAGCGACAGTGCACCCTTTAAGGGAAGCCGCACCGCCATTGCAGAAGGCCACCACCTCACTGGACCACCATAGAAAAGGTTGTTTTGGCACCGCTGGGCGGGCCGAAGATTTTCCGAGGGGAATTTCGCGGTTGCGGGGGGGATAGATCGGCGGTGCGCACGGTGATGACGCACTTAGGACGAATCGGCAGCAACGGAACGGTACAGGCGGATCGGGGCACCGCCGGGAAACCTCGGGAGGGCAGCAGCCATTCCACCAAAAGTCAGCGGCTGCTCCATTCCGCAGCGTGGCCGCCAATTCGTGATGGTAACAGGCCTTAACGAGAGGGGCAATTTTGGCCCCCTATAATCTTATACTTAAATCATCTTGTAATAAAGGGTAACATACTATTTGCTTTCTTAATTGCTTGCTGTACCTGCATGTTAACTTTCAGTGATCCGTGTACCAAGACACCCAGGTCCCTCTGAACACCAACATTTCCCAATCTCTCACCATTTAATTAATACTCAGCTTTTCTATTTTTTCCACCAATGTGGATTATTTCAAATTTCTCCTCAATATATTCCATTTGCCATGTTCTTGCCCACTCAGGGCTACAGTGGGATGAGGGCAGAGTTGGCTAAAGTAGACTGGGAACACAGACTAAACGGTGGCACAATTGTGGAACAGTGGAGGACTTTTAAGGAGCTCTTTCATAGTGCTCAACAAAAATATATTCCAGTGAAAAAGAAGGGCGGTAAGAGAAGGATAACCAGCTGTGGATAACCTAGGAAATAAAGGAGAGTATCAAATTAAAAAACAATGCGTATAAGGTGGCCAAGGTTAGTGGGAAACTAGAAGATTGGGAACATTTTAAACGACAGCAAAGAATGACTAAGAAAGCAATAAAGAAAGGAAAGATAGATTACGAAAGTAAACTTACGCAAAACATAAAAACAGATAGTAAAAGCTTTTACCGATATATAAAACGGAAGAGAGTGACTAAAGTAAATGTTGGTGCCTTAGAAGATGAGAAAGGGGATTTAATAATGGGAAATGTGGAAATGGCTGAGACCTTAAACAATTATTTTGCTTCGGTCTTCACAGTGGAAGACACAAAAACTATGCCAAAAATTGCTGGTCACGGGAATGTGGGAAGGGAGGACCTTGAGACAATCACTATCACTAGGGAGGTAGTGCTGGACAGGCTAATGGGACTCAAGGTAGACAAGTCCCCTGGTCTTGATGAAATGCATCCCAGGGTATGAAAAGAGATGGCGGAAGTTATAGCAGATGCAGTTGTTATAATCTACCAAAATTCTCTGGACTCTGGGGAGATACAAGCGGATTGGAAAGCATCTAATGTAACGCCTCTGTTTAAAAAAGGGGGCAGACAAAAGGCAAGTAACTATAGGCTGGTTAGTTTAACATCTGTAGTGGGGAAAATGCTTGAAGCTATCATTAAGGAAGAAATAGCGGGATATCTAGATAGGAATAGTGCAATCAAGCAGACGCAACATGGATTCATGAAGGGGAAATCATGTTTAACTAATTTACTGGAATTCTTTGAGGATACAATGAGCATGGTGGATAGAGGTGTACCGATGGATGTGGTGTATTTAGATTTCCAAAAGGCATTCGATAAGGTGCCACACAAAAGGTTACTGCAGAAGGTAAAGGTATGCGGAGTCAGAGGAAATGTATTAGCATGGATCGAGAATTGGCTGGCGAACAGAAAGCAGAGAGTCGGGATAAATGGATCTTTTTCGGGTTGGAAATCGGTGGTTAGTGGTGTGCCACAAGGATTGGTGCTGGGACCACAACTGTTTACAATATACATAGATGACCTGGAATAGGGGACAGAGTGTAGTGTAACAAAATTTGCAGATGACACAAAGATTAGTGGGAAAGCGGGTTGTGTGGAGAACACAGAGAGGCTGCAAAGAGATTGAGATAGGTTAAGCGAATGGGCTAAGGTTTGGCAGATGGAATACAATGTCGGAAAATGTGAGGTCATCCACCTTGGAAAAAAGCCAGTAAAAGGGAATATTATTTGAATGGGGAGAAATTACAACATGCTGTTGTGCAGAGGGACCTGGGGGTCCTTGTGCATGAATCTCAAAAAGTTAATTTGCAGGTGCAGCAGGTAATCAGGAAGGCGAATGGAATCTTTGCCTTCATTGCGAGAGGGATGGAGTACAAAAGCAGGGAGGTCCTGCTGGAACTGTACAGGGTATTGGTAAGGCTGCACCTGGAGTACTGTGTTCAGTTTTTGTCACCTTACTTAAGGAAGGATATACTAGCCTTGGAAGGGGTACAGAGACGATTCACTATGCTGATTCCGGAGATGAGGGGGTTACCTTACGATGATAGATTGAGTAGACTGGGTCTTTACTCGTTGGAGTTCATAAGGATGAGGGGTGATCTTATAGAAACATTTAAAATAATGAAAGGGATATACAAGATAGAGGCAGAGAGGTTGTTTCCACTGGTCTGAAAGACTAGAACTAGGGGGCACAGCCTCAAAATACGGGGGAGCCAATTTAAAACCGAGTTGAGAAGGAATTTCTTCTCCCAGAGGGTTGTGAATCTGTGGAATTCTCTGCCCAAGGAAGCAGTTGAGGCATGCTCATTGAATGTATTGAAATCACAGATAGATAGATTTTTAACCAATAAGGGAATTCAGGGTTATGGGGAGCGGGCGGGTAAGTGGAGCTGAGTCCACGGCCAGATCAGCCATGATCTTTTTAAATGGCGGAGCAGGCTCGAGGGGCTAGATGGCCTACTCCTGTTCCTAATTCTTATGTTCTTATGTTCTCACTTAGCCTGTCTATATCCCTTTGAAGTCTCTTTGCATCCTCCTCACAACTTACATTCCCACCTAGCTTTGTATCATCAGCAAACTTGGATATATTACATTTGATCCCTTCATCCAAATCATTGATATAGATTGTGAATAGCTGGGGCCCAAGCACTGATCCTTGCGGCATCCCACTAGTTACAGCCTGCCAATCCAAAAATGACCCGTTTATTCCTACTGTCTGTTTTTTCTCCGTTAACCAATCCTCAATCCATGCTAGTACATTACCCCCACTTCCACGAGACCTAATTTTATTCAATAATCGCTTGTGTTGCACCTTATCGAATGGCTTCTGAAAATCCAAATACACCACTTCCACTGCCCCCCACCCCCCATATCTATTCTGCTTGTTACAACCTCAAAAGACTCTAACAGATTTGTCAAACATGATTTCCCTTTTATAAATCCATGTTAACACTGCCAATCCTATTATTATTATTATTTTCTAAGTGCCCTGTTACCACGTTCTTACTAATAGTTTCTAGCATTTTCTCTCCTACTGATGTCAGGCTAACTGGTTTGTAGTTCCCCGTTTTCTCTCTCCCTCCTTTCTTAAATAGTGGGGTTACATTAGCTACCTTCTAAACTGCGGGAACCATTCTAGAATCTATGGAATTTTGAAAGATGACAACCAATGCATCCACTATCTCTATATCCAACTCTTTCAAAACCCTAGGATGTAGGCCATCAGGTCCAGGGGAACTTATCAGCTTTTAGTCCCATTAATTTCTCCAGTACCATTTTTTTACTAATACTAATTTCTTTCTCGCTGGACCCTTCGTTCTCCACTATTTCTGTGATGTTTTTCTTGCGTCTTCTTTCACGATGACAGACATAAAGACCGGAATGTTCCCAGCCGTGCGAGTGCAGGTTTGGAGGCGGGCCCACTGTCAAAATGGCCGTGATTGACAGTGGGGAGGGATCCCGCGCTGAACCCGCCTCCTCTTAAGTTTCTCAACTGTCAGGTCTGTGTGCGGATTGCAGACCCGACACCAAGCAGCGGGCCACTTCATTAAGGTACTTAACAGGTAGTTTAGTGCTATTTAAAAGGATTAAAAGCAGGCATTTACAATTTTGGCAACTTTTTGACAGGTTTGCCATCCCTCGGGGAACACGCCAGGTAAGTGTGTCACGTTCTCAGTGACTCTCCATTGCTTTGATTGGTTGACACCTGCCGAAGTGGTATAAAAGCTATCTTTTCACACCTGTTCACTTTCCAAAGTCAGAAGAGGAAGCCTTCAGGATTTTGAAGAAACTTTTGAGCTGTATACATTTTGGAAGTGTTTGCAATGAACTCTCCATTCACTGTTATCTCATTGGAGCAACCTCTCTCACCATTGACAGATCGCTTCTGTCATCTAAACTTCTGCCATCTATTCCAGCAGCATCAGTGCCCTTGACCAAATCTCACCTTGGTCCTCAGAATCCCACCACAATCAGCCCCAACACCAACATTACTAAGCACACCAGCATCACCAACAACCACACAAACATTCTCGGCTATCAACTGATGTTGCACAGGATGCAAAGCATCAGCACCCGACCACATTGCTGCCCGGGAGGCCAGGGAAGGCCTCACCATGGCTACATTTACTCCTCTTGACGCTATACACCCTGGCTGCCACATGATGCACCAGGTTGGAACCACCCCACACCAGCTCCATAAAGCAACCCTGTAATGCCCAAACCATTCCTTTCACACACACCACCATTGTAGGGGGTACCCTTATGTCTCACCATTCACTACAACTCACTAAGTCAATTCCAAAGGTACCCACAAATCTGTCCAAGAACGCAAAGTGCTGAAAATAAAGATTTCAAAGTTTGACAACACATTAATAGAAACTTTACATGAAGGTTGCTTAAAAGAACAAAGTGCCTGCTCTTGTGTATTGTTAGTTGGTATGATTGCACAAGGATGAGGGTGAGTGTGAGGGGTGGCTACTGAGATGGGGAAGTGATAATGTAGAGAGGGATGGGTGGAGGTGCAAGGTAAGTTGATGTGAGTAAGGATGTGCAGGAGTAGGGTGGGAAAGGCAGAGTGATGGGGATGTGATGAGTGGCACAGTAGGATGAGGTTGAGTGTGGCTTTGCAGTAACATATCGTGATCCACTGTGACCATTGAAAGGTTTGCAGCCTGGTCCTCCTGACCACATCCCTGCTTGTGCCCTCCTGTGCATCATCATCATGATCATCATCATAGGCGGTCCCTCAAAATGACTTGCTTCCACGTCAAAAAAGGATGAGTTCACAGGTGTTTCAATGAAGGACCCGAACTACATCCTCAAGGGTGGAAGATGTCTGTGTGTGCATTTTTTTAACTTGTGGTGGCCGTTGCACACCAGCCACCACTGTGCAATTGCACTCCTGTGCAATGTGCACTCAGGTTGCGTTGGTGTCCTGGGGAGGTCTCTTCCATCCAGTGGAAGGGAAGGGTACCTCTCTGCATGCTGCGACGCCCTCCATAAGCATATGGAGCGAGTCATGGGAGAGCCTGGGTGCAGTCGTGCCCCTCTGTGCAGTTATTGTCAGTGTTTGCAGCAACTCGATGCTTTTGTTGGACGGCTCAGATATAATGGTAAGTACTACAGGGAATAGAATACAGCCAGCATGATTCCAATAGTGGTCAGGGCTATCGTGGTGGTGGTGGTGGGAGATTGTTCTCGATGTACTATTATTTTACCCTGATTTTCACATGAACAGTTGGGCTTTGTGTTGGTCCGGGGATTGCTGGTTATGTTGAGAACAGAGGCGTTACTAATACATCCCATAAACAACTGGAATTGACCTTTGTTACTGAACAACGTATTTCCCTTCCGGTCAGAGTACAAGTAAGCCCTGCCGAGGGGTTGTTGGCCGGGGAGACCATGTAGTCCCATTCTTGGCATGCCAAAGGGCTACTAACCAATGCCTGCCAAATGGGGTGACATTGTTGGCTGGTCACATGGTTGCACCTAATGCATATCTTGGTTAGGTTACCATCCAGGCTGGTCTTGTGGCACATTTTTGTTGTACCAATACAGGCACATACATTATTCCCGTTAGTCGGGGCCTCCCAACTGCTTGCCGCATTAGTACAGTTTGTGGAATGTATCTCTCCAGTACCATTGGCATAAAATACCTGTACCGGAGGACTAGAAGTGTTACCTTGGGTCTTTGCTGCCATGGTGAAGATGATTACGAAAATTACTCTCTCAATGGTTACCCCCTCGTAACTACTTCCACTATCTCGTAAGGAGTTCTCCGTCTCCTCCCTCTGACTCCTGACATCCACTTACACAATGATATATTACAATGCAAATTACAGTAATAAACAAACACACAAAACACAAAATCATTAGTCCATATTTTAGCTGATTACTCCATTCGTTAGGTAGGTCCCTAAAATGTTCTGATTCCACCCTGTAGGATAATAAAACAGAGTATGAGTTGCTCTCCTTACAGAGTAGGTCTTCTCAATCTCCTCGAACCCGGGGCAGAGTCAGGCAAAGTTATTGGATGTTTTCTAGTCCACGCGACTGTGTTCCTTTCTCTCTCTGGGAACCGTCGTCCTCGCTTCCTTCTCCAGGCCGGAGGAGGGTGACTTGAGGTGTGAGACTCATAGCTTCGAAACTCCGTGACAAACCGTCTGTTGGACATGGTGTTGTCTCATCGTGAGGGGCACGAGCTTCGTCAGGTGTCCCTGGGACCGGTACCTGGTCATCTTCTGAATCATTACCTTCTTTGGTGACTTCCACTGAACTACTTGCGGCCTCTAAATTTTGAATAGGCGGCAGGACGGGTATTATACTTTGGGCTGGGATCGGGTTAGCTGCTGGGTCGGGTGGGGCAAGCCCTGTCTCTTCTGAATCTAACATGACGTGGTACATGTGGCTGTTCATGTTCCCAAAGGGTTTTAGCTGGTTAAGGTGGTGCCACTTATACTTCCCTTGGCCATCCATGACCTTGAACACTGAGGCGCTAGCCTTTTCCATTGTACTAAATGGTCCGGCATATTTAGCGCCAAGGATAGTTCCTTCCTTCTGGATTTTTACCATTACTTGGTCTCCGATTTTTAGTTCCCATGGGTGTACCTTCCCATCAAAGTAGGCCTTACTTTTTTTATGTTTGTTTCCCAATATCACTGCGGCAGACATTCTAGCAGCTTCCAAATACTTGATCAAGTTTGAAATAGATTTCTCGGAGGACAGGGAAGTTTTCTGGATCTCGTTCAAATCTAATCCCATGAAGGTGTGGATACCTCTCATGACCCTTCTGGTCATTAGCTCGTGGGGTGAATAGCCTGTAGAGGCTACCACTGTGTTTCGGATGGCCATTAATACATAAGGGAGGACCTTGTTCCAGGACGTGTGGTTCTGCTGTACTAATTTTCGTAACATTGTTTTTAATGTCCGATTCATGCGCTCTACCACTCTGGTCGACGATATGGAATTTATGTTTTACCCCTGCCAATTGCATGACGTGTTACATAAATTGTCCTGTGAAATGTGTTCCCTGGTCAGAATCGATGCCCTCGGGCAATCCCCATCTGGAGAACAATTCTTCCATAAGTATTTTTGCGGTTGTGGTGACCGAGTTATTGTTAGTTGGAAATGCTTCGATCCATTTGGAGAATACGTCCACCACTACTAGAATGTATTTCTTACCACCGGGACAGGTGGGTAAAGGTCTTACATAGTCTATCTGAAGTTGAGTCCAAGGGCCCTTCTTCTGTCTAGGATGTCCTAATTCTGCCTGGTTTTGTACTGTGTCAGATTGTTCTGGGCACATATCAGACAGTTTGTGACATACCCTTCCACTTCTTGCTGTATTCCAGGCCACCAACATAGCTCCTTCAATTTGGCTGTGGTTCTATCCATTCCCTGATGCCCATTGATATCATGGCATTGGTAAATCAATTCTCCCTTTCTGACACCGGGACCACATATTTGCCGTCTTTAAGTACTACTCCATCGTGGAGCTGAAAATGTTGTCCTCGGTATGGTTTGGGACATGGATTTCCTAATTGTATGTTTTTAAGATCAGTGTCTGTAGTCTGACTGACTGCCAAGTCCAGTATAGGGTGGGTAACAGCAACTGGTGCCATTGGTGTGGTTTTTACGTTTTCCAAGGGGTCTGATAGGAAACCTGTACGGGCCGCTTCTTTAGCTAGTTCGTCCGCCATTCGGTTTCCTGGGGGGTAGTCTTAGCGTGCGCTTTGACTTTGGTTATGACGTATGGACCTTGGTTTGAGGTGGCTGTGTCAAAAATTAATTTCAAAAGTGGGGCTGTAGCTAGCGGCCTTCCGTCTGCGGAGGAGAAACCTCTAGCTTGCCAGATGAGCAGAAAGTCAGTCAGACTGTTGCATGTGTAACCGCTGTCGGAAAAAATTTGGACAGGCATCGGGTAGTCTTTTGGGTGCATGACTATGTAGGCGATCTTGCTTAATTCTGCAATTTGAGCTCCTTTACGGCCTTCTAATTTAATTGCCGTCTGTTCTAAAACCTGATGCCGACAGGGGTAATTTTTATTACTGAGAATCCTGTGCACTGTTGCCCATTTATAATTGCGGAAGAGCCATCCACTTAAACGTGAGTTTTAGGTCCAACTTCGTGACTGTTGTCTCTTCCTCTCTCCCTTTCTGACTGAAAGGGACCATGTAAGGTACCTGAAGTCAGAATCTCGCACTGATGTGGGTCGCTGGTGTACAACATGTTGTGAGCTAGATTAGTGGTCTTAGGCTGGTACTGGACTGCAATGTCCCATCCTTGGAGAAGAAGGGTCCATTGTGCGATTCGCTGGGAACTGACTGAGCCTTCCTTGAGATTTCCGTCCTTCAACATTTTGATGGGGGTGTGTGTCATTAAGATAATAAGGGGGCTAAGTCCAGTTATGGGGGACAATTTACGTACTGCCCAAAAGACACTCAGAAGATTCTTCTCACAGGGCTGGAAAGTTGCTTCCACTGGTCTTATAATGTGTGAGGCATAAGCTACGGATTGGAGTTTGTCATGATGGTCCTGTAACAGTACCCCCGAGAGGCCTGTGTTATCAGCGGCTGACTCTAAATAAAAGGGTAGGGATAGGTTAGCTTTAAGTAGGGAGGGGGCAGTTATAAGGGCCTGTTTAAATACTTGGAACACGTGCTGTTCTGGATCACCCCACGTCCACGGAATTCCCTTTTTGAGCAGTTGGTACAGGGGTTTTGCTACTCGAGAGTAGGCTTCTATGTGGTCACGGCAGTACCCAGTAATACCGAGGAAGGAACGGAGTGAGGGTACATCTGTTGGGACTGGGAGGCTTGAGGCCGCCTCCTTCCTTTGCAAGTTCACTTCTCATAAGCCATGGGTGACGGTCATTCCGAGGTATTGCACTGAGTACTTTCCTATCTGAGCTTTCTTTGGGTTTAATTTAATTCCGATATTGAAACAGGTGTGCAGCAACTCATCTAATAACTTGACGTGTTCTTCCAGTGTGTCTGTTTGTAAAAGTATATCATCTACATAAAGCACAAGGGCTGAGGGCTGCGAGAAACCCTTAAAGTTGAGGGTTACGATATTGGAGAAAATTGAAGGGCTGTTATGAAAACCTTGAGGCAATCGGGTCCAGGTATACTGTTGGTCTCCGTGGGTGAAAGCAAACTTGTATTGACATTCCTTCGCCAAGGGGATGGACCAAAATCCATTACTAATGTCCAATACTGAAAAAAACTTCGCAGCCGGAGATAACTGGGTAATGACATCAGGCGCAGTAGCCACGGTGACTGCAGATGGCGGGGTCATCCTGTTAAGGGCTCTATAATCTATAGTCATTCGCCACGACTTATCTGTTTTTTTTGCCGGCCAGACAGGAGAATTGTTAACAGACGCAAGGGGTCGTAGGACTCCTTGTTCTAACAAACGGTGCATAATACTGTCTACATCACCCTGGGCGGCTGCCGGGATCATATACTGTCGTTGAGGGAGCGGGTCCCGTAACGAGGACTTCAGTATTTATTTTACCGCACTCATGTTTATGGGTGGCAAAAGCATTTGCATTCTGAATTAGAATTTCCTGTAGTTCGCGGGAGGGGGTCATCTCTGAAGTGTTAAAAGTTAAAGTTTTCATGCAACACACCCACACATCATATGTTCCGGTGGGTATCTCGAATTGCTGCATTAAGTGTGACATTTCCATTTACATCTATTGGCCGGGTCATAGGCTAAATTATAAATACTCATAAAATCAATTCCTATAATATCTGTCTCTCCCATGACAGGTGGAGTGGATAGGCATGAATGTTGAAAGAAATAATGTCCCAATCCTATCTCTAATGGCTCAGTGAACGTTGCCATTAGACTATGGCCAGTAAAGCCACTAAGTAAGACTTTCTGGTCACTCATTTCGTCGTGTGCGAATTGGTGTTTACTACTGAGGCAGGTTCTAGATCCTCCCGTGTCCCATAAAAGTGTGGTATTGCGATCACCTACAGTACCTAAAACAGTCGGGCGTCTATGGTTATCAGACTCTACCTCACACATGACTTCCTAGGTCGGACCCCATCAATAGTTATAATCTTGTTCGTGATACGAGTTCATTCTACCCGTTCCTCCCCTTTCATTAGAGTGGTGGGTGGCCCTGGGCTTGTAACACTGACTCTGCCAACATCCAGTTTCTCCACAGTTATAACATGGCCCTCGGGGGGGGGGGGGGGGGGTCCGGAAGAATTCCTTGGACCGGGGTTATAGGGGCCTGGATCACGTGGTCTTTCTACTTTCCATTGTTCCTGACCGTGCCCATGTCTGGGGGCTGTCTGATATGCATGCATTCGTCCCTCTTGGACTGTGGGTTTGGAGTTTTCCTGGTACTCTCTCATGTGCCTAATGATCCCTGCTTCTGTGTGGGTCTCATCGGAGGCTTCAAAATGCTTTACCGGTGCTTTAAGATCAGCATTGGCATGGGAACATAAGGTTTTCCGCCACTGTGAACTTAGGGCATCTGTCAAGGTTGTTCTATCTAAACCTGCCCCAAAGATGGTTTTAAATACAACCCACAATCTTCCTGTATAGGCGACAGGGTGTTCCTGGTCTCCCTGTTTAAAATGGGCCATTTCGTCTACTGGGTTTTTATTGTCTACTCCAGCGGCTGCCTCCATGGCTACCCACATGTCAGTTAGGGTGCCTATGCCTCACTGTTGTTCTCGAGGGAGAGCTCCGAAAATAATGGGCCCCACACATAGGGGTATAAATTTAATCGTCTGCACTTCGCCTAAACCACCCATTACTGCAGTCTGGTCTACAGCTGCTCTCCATAAGTGGTAGTTCTTCCCTTCGAACGGGGTCACTTCCTTAGCTAAATCCTTCAACTGGGTTATAGAGAAGGGGGTTACGTATGTGGAGGGCACATTGGCATCTGCTCCAGGAGTACGGGTAGTAGTTACAGGGTGCATGGGGATAGGATCGCTCCTCGGGGTATAAGTTTCCAAAATTCGTGGAAACCCCCCAGTGTTTGGACTCACTGAAAAGGAAATTCGATTTGGGCCTATTAAACAGAAAGTTTGGGATCCTAAAATGCATATGGAACAAATCTACGAGTTTTAACCAAGTTTGGGATTTTAAAAGGCATGCTTGGGCCTGTGGGGAAAAGCTGCAGCGACAGAGGGGTGGGATTTAGAATTTGGATATTGTAGCTAATCAGTTTGTCTGCGGGAGATGTTTAACCATAGTCAGGATCTCGGAAAACATTAGCATTTAAACAATCGACCACGGAAGAAACATTATCCACCCCACCCACAGGACCCAAATGTAACATACATATTCCAACACGTTTTCAACAGGCATAGAAATATCTGGCTCAGCTCAGACTTCTCGAAGCCAAAGCAGTGCTATTACATTGGACAAGAGCTCGTCAGCTCATAAAAGTCTATCAATGCCAGATTAAAACATTTAATTAAGTTTCAGTTAGCTAGCCCGCAAAACTTAAACAAAGAAGACCACTTAAAAATCAAGGGGCAGCAAAACTCAAACAAAAGAAACGTTAGATTTGGCGCGAAGATTAAGCAGCCTCTCAGAGTATAATTGAGGGCCTATTGTACCAAGAGTACTACTCTATTCTGACCAACTGTTCTGACCATCACAGGAAAACTTTTCTCACTAAGCACTTCGGAACAAGATCAAGAGCACACTGCGAGAAACCACAGGAAGAAACATCGCAACATCGGAGAAAAGAACGTCAAAAACCAATCAGTGAAACATCAATACCAACTGTCTTGGTAGGCCTAGACTATCCAGCGGGTAAAAATTACCTAAATAACTTAAAACCCTATTGCTAACAAAGGAAATTGGGTACTCACCAGAGAAAAATCCAAATCGCGTCTTATCGCATCAGCTAACTCAACCCAACTAGCTTCAATATGCAGCAGAGGTCTTCCACCACGTCCGGGGTACGGCAAGGCAAACTGACTATAACCAAAGAACCCTGAAACTGTGAAACAGCCCTAGCTGTCAAAGGAAGGATTTGGTGAGCATGAATCCCTGGAGCCCTAGTTAGAGATTAAGTGGGAGGTGGGAGATATTTCTGTTGTGTTTACTACCTGTAATAAAGTATTCCCCATTGTTTAGAACTTTTTTGTAAGGTTTTACAGCTTTATTGGAGTGTATTTGTGTTATTTGCTTTCTTGAATAAAACTCAACACTTCTTTGTACAAAACAGTTGTCTGCTGCACTTTATCACACTCTGATTAATAAATCAAAGCTCGAGAACGAGGGAGTGGGAGCGACTTGCAACTGCTCTGGTCAGGAAGGCAAGCTGACAGACCCACCACCCGTTACAGGGGGCCTGGGTATGGGGGTGGGTCATGGCCAGGTGCTGTGGGGGTGGACGGTACTCCCAGCGGTCCGTACCTGAGCTACAATCACCACCGCAGGGGTCACATTTACATGTCCCTCCCTGGTCCTCCCTATTTTATTGGAGCACTTGGAGGCATGCATAATCATGCTTGACAAATCTTCTGGAATTTTTTGAGGATGTAACAAGTAGAGTGGACAAGGGAGAACCAGTGGATGTGGTGTATTTCGACTTTCAAAAGGTTTTTGACAAGGTCCCACACAAGAGATTGGTGTGCAAAATCAAAGCACATGGTATTGGGGGTAATATACTGACGTGGATAGAGAACTGGTTGGCAGACAGGAAGCAGAGAGTCGGGATAAACGGGTCATTTTCAGAATGGCAGGCAGCAACTAGTGTAGTGCCGCAGGGCTCATTTGCTGGGACCCCAGCTCTTTATAATATACATCAATGATTTGGATGAAGGAATTGAGTGTAATATCTCCAAGTGTGCAGATGACACTAAACTGGGTGGCGGTGTGAGCTGTGAGGGGGACGCTAAGAGGCTGCAGGGTGATTGGACAGGTTACGTGAGTGGGCAAATGCATGGCAGATGCAGTATAATGTGGATAAATGTGAGGTTATCCACTTTGGGGGCAAAACGCGAAGACAGAATATTATCTGAATGGTGGCAGATTCGGAAAAGAGACCTGGCTGTCATGATTCATCAGTCATTGAAAGTTGGCATACAGGTACAGCAGGCGGTAATGAAGGCAAATGGTATTTTGGCCTTCATAGCTAGCGGATTTGAGTATAGGAGCAAGGAGGTCTTACTGCAGTTGTACAGGGCCTTGGTGAGGCCTCACCTGGAATATTGTGTTCAGTTTTGATCTCCTAATCTGAAGAAGGATGTTCTTGCTATTGTGCGAGTGCAGGAAAGGTTCACCAGACTGATTTCCGGGATGGCTGGACTGACATATGAGGAGAGACTGAATTAACTTGGCCTTTATACATTGGAGTTTAGAAGGATGAGAGGGGATCTCATAGAAACATACAAGATTCTGATGGGACGGGACAGGTTAGATGCAGTAGATTGTTCCCGATGTTGGGGAAGTCTAGAACCAGGGGACACATTCTTAGGATAAGGGGTAGGCCATTTAGGACTGAGATGAGGAGCAACTTCTTCACTCAGAGAGTTGTTAACCTGTGGAATTCCCTGCCGCAGAGAGTTGTTGATGCCAGTTCATTGGATATATTCAAGAGGGAGTTAGATATGGCCCTTACGGCTAAGGGGATCAATGGGTATGGAGAGAAAGCAGGAAAGGGGTACTGAGGGAATGATCATTCATGATCTCATTGAATGGTGGTGCAGGCTCAAAGGGCCGAATGGCCTACTCCTGCACCTATTTTCTATGTTTCTATTTTCTATGTTAACACCCTTTTTCACGATCAATTGGCTTTCTAATTTTTTGATACTTTTCTTGCACTGAGTATGGTCTGCTCTGTTTTCCCTATCGGTTATGTGAGCCGCTTGAAGGAGTCTAAGGCCAGCTGCTAATTCGCGACATTATTTTCCGAGTCATCTACGTGGTCTTGAGCCTCTGTGCACTTTTGCCTCATTTTCTCCTCATTTGGTTTGCTATTGTCTGCCATAATCATACTAGAGGCCATATGCAACATGGAGTTTTTATCATTTTGGAGAGTCTCAATTTGATTGGCTTGCTCCACCAATTTGAGCCTCAATTCCTTAACTTCATCTGTCAATTTTCCCACGTCTGTCTGACGTCCTGATTTTTCATGCTCCCATTGGTTTTGTAACGTTTTCTTGAGGTCGCTCTGTTTAAATAATTCTGCATAACATGCTGCCAGTAAGACACATTTTAGACTTCCTCTTCTTTTCTATTTTAGTTTTGTCGAAGAATGAGTCTCCTCTGGGAAATCCGGGTGAGTTCATTGTTTCAAGCTATCCCCTGACATTTTCAATCAGGGTCTGGTTAAACTGCTCTTCCCATGACTGGGAGGTTGCATCTTTTCCTGCCATTTCTCCTATTTATTTAATTTAACTCAGAATCATCCCATCTGGGTCATCACTGTTGCTCGAACGGCAATTTCGCTCGTCGTGTGACTAGAGTTGCCAATGACGGTTCTTGAGTTAAATACCAAATGACACACTAGACAATGGCAGTACCGTTAATGTTTGTTTAATACAAAAGAAGTACAAGACTCACCACTTATATTTTATAGTTACCCAAAAGGCTTCCGGATGATCAGTCTGTCCTAAAACTGTTCCGTCAAGAGTCTCTTCCCTGGTGCCTACTTCTGCTGAGTGTTGGTCCTAGGTTCTCGCTGCCGAGGTGGAGTTTCTCCTCCTGGTTTACACTATTCCATAATCTGGCCCATCTCCTTTGACTACACATTTGTCTGTGCCCTAGTGATTTGGTTATTCTAGTTAAAATCTGTCCCATTTCTTTAATTACATTGTGTCTGTACCCTGTTGATTAGTATATTCTCGTTACTGGTGATACTAAGGAAGCATGACTAATTAAATTTCAATTGGTCATTCATTTTATGTTCAAGGGACCTTAATCTTACTCTCGGGGGTCTTTCCATTTTATGTTGCCATAGCCTGCATATTTCCACATTGAGCCACACATTTAACCTTCTAATCTGCTTATCCCTATGCCTATTGGCGCGTAGCTCAAGCAACAATCCAGAGATTATTACCTTTTAGGTTCTGCTTTTAATTTGGACCCTAGCTCCTCAAACTCCCTCAGCAGAGCATCATTCCTAGTTCCAACTATATCATTGGTTCCTACATGGACCATGACAATTGGATCCTCCCATTCCCAATCGAAGTTCTTCTCCAGCCACAAGGAGATATCTTTAACCCTGGCACTGGACAGGCAACACAACCTTCGGAACTCCCTGTCACAGCTGCAGAGAACAGTATCTTTCCCTCTGACTATACTGTCCCCTACCACAACTACATTCCCTTTCACTCCTGCACCACGATGCCATGGTCAGCCTGCTCATCCATCCTGCAGGCCTTATCCCTAATCCACAAAGGCAGCAAGAACCTCATACCTGTTGGATAAGGACAAAGGCTGAGGCTCCTCCAGCACTGCACCTGGGGTCCCCTTACCTGCCTGAGTTGCAGTCACACCCTCCTGTCCCTGACCACTAATCAGACCTGTATCACTACCTAACCTAAGGGGTGTGACTGCCTCCTGGATCAAAGTGTCCAGGTAACTCTCCCCTCCCTGATGACCCACAATGTTTGCACCTCAGACTCCAGCTCACCAACTCTGAACTGAAGTTCCTCAGGCTGCAGGCACTTACTACAAGCATGGTTGTCCGGGTTCAGAATGATCTCCCAAAACTCCCACATGCTGCAGTTGTAGCACATCACCTGCCATCCCTAAATGACCTTGTTCTATTTAATTACATTTATTTACATTTGCATTTAAGTAACATAGTTTCTTGACTACTTAATGGCTCTAGATTAAGTTATGGGCACTGAAATTATACATCTAGCTGTAACACAAAGCATTACAAGTCATGTAAGCAAAAAGCAGCAACTCCTTTCCCCTCGTTTCCCAATTCCCACTCTTTCCAAATTCCCAAATAAAACACTCTGTTTAAGTGCACTCTGTTTTTAATGCCGCTCTGTGCAGACCGTCAGGTGACTGTGGAGCTCCTAATCAGAGCCTGGAGCACATCACTGCCCTCAGAGGGAATTGTCAGGCAACCTGCAAGATATCCACGCTGTTACAGCAGAAGCTTTGGTTTGGTTATCTGACTTAGATATTGACATTTGATTTGATTTGCTACTGCCCTTCGGAAGAAGATTCTACAAAGCAAAAAGGTGCTGCTGTGTCTCTTCCAGAGATCTTCAGAAAGGAACCAGCAACTTCGTCCCTGCGCAAAATCACATGAAATATTTCATTCTCTCTGCCTTCACTCGGCCTGTTTATCTGTTATTTAATACATATTTTTGGCACGTCAAACGTTGTCAACACAACGGAATATTTTGTACTTTGCATGATGATGATGGAGATTGCAGTGGACAATATTTCTCCAGGGTTTCTATGAGTCTTCCGTGCAATTGACATCAGACAATTGGGAGGAGTCCTGGAGGAATTTCAACCAACATTGTGG
The DNA here is from genome assembly GCF_044704955.1 of Pristiophorus japonicus. NCBI lineage: Eukaryota > Metazoa > Chordata > Chondrichthyes > Pristiophoridae > Pristiophorus > Pristiophorus japonicus. Next base: position 63,246,657 of record NC_091982.1, read on the forward strand.
GTTTTTTTATTAGATATTCATTTGGTGCTTTGCGATTGTGAGCTTCTTCCTGTTCAATAACTTTTGTACATCAAGCTCAAATTTTTAAATTTTTTATTTATTCGTTCTTGGGATGTGGGCGTCGCTGGCAAGGCTAGCATTTATTGCCCATCCCAAATTGCCCTTGAGAAGGTGGTGGTGAGCCGCATCCTTGAACCGCTGCAGTCCGTGTGGTGAAAGTGCTCCCACAGTCCTCCTTCTTAGGCAGTCTCTCGGAGTTGAGGATGACTTGCTTCCACACTAAAATGAGTTCTCAGGCGACTGAAGAGTCCAATGTGGGACCTACAGTCTCTGTCACAGGTGAGGCAGACGGTGGTTAGAGGGACGGGTGGGTGGGGTGCCTGGGTTGCTGCATGTTCCTTCCACTGCCTGCGCTTGGCTTCAGCTTTCTGTCGGTGAAGAGACTCGAGGTGCTCAGCGTCTTCCCGGATGTTTCTCCTCCACTTAGGGCGATCTTTGGCCAGGGATTCCCAGGTGTCGATGGGGATTTTGCACTTTTATCAGAAGGCTTTGAGGGTGTCCTTGAAGTGTTTCCTCTGCCCACAGGGGCTCGCTTGCCATGTCGGAGCTCTGAATAGAGCGTTTGTTTTAGGAATCTAGTATCGGGCATGCGGATGATGTGGCCCGTCCAGCGGAGCTGATCGAGTGTGATTAATGCTTCGATGCTGGGGATCTTGGCCTGAGCAAAAATACAGACGTTGGTGTGCCTATCCTGCAATGAATTTGCAGGATCATGCGACGGCAAAGTTGGTGGTACTTCTCCAGTGTTTTGAGGTGCCTGTTGTACATTGTCCATGACTCTGAGCCATATAGGAAGGCAGGTAACACTACTGCTCTGTAGACCATGAGCTTGGTGCCGGGTTTGATGTCCTGGTCTTCAAATGCTCCCTTCCTCAGCCGACCGAAGGCTGCACTGGCACACTGAAGGCAGTATTAGATCACATCATCGATGTCTGCCCTTGTTGACAGTAGGCCCCCGAGATATAGAAAATGGTCCACGTTGTCCAAGGCCTCCTCCGTGGATGTTGATGACCGGGGGACAGTGTTGTGTGGTGGGGTCAGGTTGGTAGAGGACCTTTGTCTTACAGATGTTTAGTGTAAGGCCCATGCTCTCGTACACCTCAGTGAAGGTGTTGACGATGGCTTGGAGTTCGACCTCCAAGTGTGCACAGACACCAGTGTCATCTGCCGACTGTAATTCGATGATGGATGATGGGACAACCTTGGCTCTGGCCTGGAGGCAGTGGAGGTTGAACAGATTCCCGTTTGTCATGTAATTTAGCTCCACTCCAGCGGGGAGCTTGCGGAGGGTGAGATGGAGCACTGCAGCAAGGAAGATCGAGAAGAGCGTTGGTGCGATGACACAGCCTTGCTTGACCCCGGTCCGAACGTGGAATGGGTCTGTGGTGGATCCATTGGTCAGGATCACGGCTTGCAGGTCATCGTGGAGCAGGCGAAGGATGGTTGCAAACTTTTGAGGGCAGCCGAATTTTAGGAGGCCGATCCATAATCCCTCATGGTTGACAGTGTTGAAGGCATTTGTGAGGTCAAAGAAGGCCATGTATGAGGGTTGGTGCTGTTCCCTGCATTTCTCTTGTATCTACCGCGCGATGAAGATCGTGTCCGTTGTGCCCCTTAGTGGTTGGAATCCACATTCCGAATCTGGGAGGGGCTCTTCAGCCACAAGGAGAAGGTGAATGAGGAGACTTCTTGCGATGACTTTCCCTGCAGCAGACAGCAGGGAGATTCCTCTGTAGTTACCGCAGTTGGACTTGTCACCGTTCTTGAAGATGGTCATGATTACAGCATCTCTGAGATCTCCTGGCATGATCTCCTCTTTCCAGCTAAGAGAGATGAGGTCATGAATCAATGCCTGTAGTGCTTCTCCGCCATGTTTTAGTGCTTCGGCGGGGATTCCATCTGCTCCTGATGCCTTGTTGTTCTTCAGTTGTCAGATGGCGTTTTCAGCCTCGTGCCGGGCTGGGGTTGTGCTGAGATGGTGGCGGGTGGCATGCTGTAGGATGGAGTCGAGGACACTCACGTCGAAGACAGAGTCTCAGTTAAGGAGATCCTCGAAGTTCTCCTTCCAGTGGGCACTGACTGCGTCTCTGTCCTTGTTGAGCACCTCTCTGTTCTTGGCCAGCAGTGGGGTAGGACCTTGGGTGCTTGGGCCGTAGGGCGCCTTGACTGTGCTAAAGAATGCTCGCACGTCATGAGTGTCGGCTAGCTGCTGGATTTCTTGAGCTTTCTCCACCCACCATCTGTTCTTTAGGTCATGGGTTTTCTGTTGGACCTTGGCCTTCAGACATCTGTTGAGCTATTTTCTTGCCCTCGAGTTGTGTTGCTGCTTCCAGTCTAAGAATGCCTTGCGCTTGTGGCATATTAGCTCCTGGATCTCCTTGGGTCGTTCTCGTTGAACCAGTCTTGGTGTTTCCTGGTCGAGTGACCAAGCGTCTCTTCGCAGGTGCTGATTATGGAGACCTTGAGGGCAGACCAGGCGCTGTGGACACTCTGCGTCTCTGGGTCACTGGGAGTTGTCAGATTGGTAGTGAGGCGCTGGCTGAATAGAGCTTTCTTAGCAGGATCTTTAAGTGCTCCGGCGTTGATTTTCCTGTAGCATTTTTCCTGTTCCCGTCACTGTTTTGCAGCAATGTTGGTGGAAATGACAGAGCGATTTAGGCGGTGGTCCGTCTAGCAGTCATCAGCTCCTGTCACGTCTTTGCAGTCCCTCGCCCGGACGATGATGTAGTCTAGCAGATGCCAATGCTTGGAGTGAGGGTGTTGCCATGAAGCTTAATAATTGTCCTTCTGACGGAACCGGGTATTAGTTATGACGAGGCCGTGTTTTAAGTATTTCGTCAGGAGGAGGGTGCCATTGGATTTGGCTTTCCCTAACCCCTCTCTGCCGATCACCCCTCCCCAGTGGTCTGTGTCCTTTCCAACTCTGGCGTTGAAGTCACCAAGGAGGATCAGCTTATCGCCCATTGGGACTCAGGACAGGGATTGTTTGAGATTGGAGTAGAATTCCTCTTTGGTCTTGTCTGGAGCTTCGTGCTGAAGACCATTGCGCACTGGCTAGGGTGAGCCGAAGGGTCATGAAGCGTTCATTTATCCCTCAGGTGGGGTCCACTGACTCGTTTTCTACGGCGAAGCCAACCCCATTGAGGCGATGTTGTCTCCTGGTTTGCCTTTCTAGAAGAAGGTGTAGCCACCGCCTTGGTCTTTGAGCTGGTCTTCCCCTTAGGGCGGCGATGTCAATGTCGAAGCGCCTGAGTTTCAGGGCAACGACAGCTGCGGGGTCGTGGTCTAGGAGCGGCGCAGCACGGGCCAGCAACGAGTTAGTTAAGCCGCCACTGTGTCCTATGAAACCCAGGGAAAGAAATCCTGCGGAAAGGAGAAAGTAGGACAGGAGGAGCATGTGTTTGTATATGTACTAGGCCCATACAGTGGAGCCTGGTCGCCAGTCGTCTTGGATCCCCTTGCCACTGGACCAAGACCTCGCTCTGTCAAGCCCCTGTGGTAGCTAGTGTGCAACGGCCACCCCACATTAAAATAATTCACACACAGGCATCATCCATCCTTTAAGATGACGTTTGGGACCTGGAACGTCAGGACCTTCATGGACAACCCCCAACAGTGCTGACTTTGTCGTAGCGGGTTGGTACAACTTTGTGGCTCGCTAGGCCATTTCAGAGGGCAGTTAAGATTGAACCACATTGTGGTGGGTCTGGAGTCACACAGACCAGGTAATGATGGCAGATTTCCTTCCATTAAGCCCATCAGTGAACCAAATGCATTTTTAAACACAGTCCGGCAGTTTCATCGTCACCATTACTGATACTACCCTTTTATTCCAGATTTATTTAATTAACTGAATTTAAATTCCCCAGCTGCCATAGTGGGATTTGAACTCACGTCTCTGGATCACTACTCCAGGTCCCTGGATTACTGGTCCAATAACATAATCACTATGCTACTATGCTTTCGCAATTCACTGTGCATCTTTTACTTATCAGGTTGTCTCGATTGAAGCGTTCCCCTCCCTACGTGTTGTTTAAATGTATTTTTATTATATGTCTATGTGCCTGCCACACACCCTGTTCCATCCAAAAAGAACTGGTCAATCTGCCCCCAGGTTACTGCCAGTACAGCCTTTCTGTTGGTACCTCACACTGCAATGACAAGCTGCCTCAGCAGATTCTTTCTCTGGCTGGGAGTTCAATGTTTGATGTTTAAAATGAGGAAAATCAATTCTGGCAAATGGGATGTCAGAGATGGGTAGGATCAAATCCATAGTGAAGCATCCTCTTACTTCTCTTCAACAATGTGATTTCAGCACAAACTCAGAATTGCCTCACAATTATGGCCAATTCTGCAGCATGAGAGAGCACCCACTGGTAACGGGTAACACTATCCAAACTGGTTTCAGTCTTCACGCTCCCTGCCCAGTCTCGCTGAGTCTATAGCAGACCCAGACGGTGGGGGAGAGCTTTGGGAACCACGGTGAACTTACCATGGGGGTAAATGTGATTCTGTGCCACTGTGTAAAATGGGCGATAGTGAATCGGCAGGCCGTTGCATATCTCTCCCCCATTTTTATATCCAATGACTTCAATGAGGAGTGTTAGCGTGAATGTGTACCCTCCAAGAATCACTCATCACTCAGGTTCGGTCCATACATCAAAACGGTTTATTACGCCGGCGGGGAGATGAAGCAACTGGTGGGTCCAGGTACCTCTCTCCGCCGAACAAAGGGTTTAATGGATTTTTATATGTTTTACAACAGTTTACTACAGTTACATCAGCCCATTTCGGCCGGACACTATCCAATCATATTGATTATAGATTACATATAGATTCAAATAGACCAATAGAAGTAGTCTCTAACCATTATGTGACTGCGTGATTATCTCATGTGTTACTAAGGGTTAGTCATGGTCTTGTGGCGTGGTCTGGGCCCCCCCCTTATCTTACTGTTCTTGGGTGTTGTCTTTGGGCAGTCTCCTTATCTTAGTCCTGTTACAGAGTCGTATTGTTCTAACATGAACCAGGATATCTTGTCTAAGGCCTGTTAGCCCACGGATTGGGAACATCTGCGGAGTTCATGTATATTCCTGTGTGAGAAACACAACAGTTATCAGTAACTAAGAATGCAGTCTCTTTTTGCTGGCTGAAATCCCTTGGAGCTTTGCTAAACCACGAGCAGCCATTTTTATACATCTTACACATGCATTTAATACTACAGTTACATATTTAGTTCTAACATTATGCTACAGGTGCCGTTGCCCTAGGGGAAAATCTTTCTCTATAACAATTCCCCCTTTCGGTAAAGGGGCTAGTCCTAGCCCCCTGAAACCGACACTAATTTATTTTATGTTATATTTTTGTATCACCCGATATTCCCTGCTTCGACGTGCTGGCCAGTCATGCGATTTCAGGTGTCCCAGTTGTTTTAGATCAATTTAATATAGTTCGAATTGCCCTTTTCACCTGTCACGTGAACTTCCTAGCTTATCTGAGCTCTGGTGTTAAACCTCCGTTGTTGTGCATAATATCTGCAGGACCGGCAAGCCATGACTCCCCATGCTGACGCTAGGACTAGCTGTATTCTGACCAGTATATGTGATATAATTCAAATCCAAGGGTGAATGTTAACATTCATCCCTCAGTTCCAAACCCTCCTCCACCAACTCTCATCCTGCAGCTCTGTGTCAGTGTCTTTCTCCAGTGTCTCAATCTTTGTCCGTAGTTGATGGCAGAGTTTAACAGACTGTCCGACTCTAAGTCTTAGTTCCCTTGGTACTTCCGCTAAATGGGGAATAGGGGCATGTTCTGGCTCGTCATAGTCTTGCAGGTGATCACGGAGCTGCTCGGTGGCTTCAATGATTTCAGTACCTCGCCGTCTAACTTGGATAATGCGGGCTTGCCCTATGGTAACGGGTTGTAGGTGTGTTAAGCAGAAGTTTGGTTGCGGGATCTGGCATTGCAAGCCGTTATACTGATACAAATGTTTTGTGGTGGAGACACAGTATCTCCCTTTGCCTCCGTACCCGGCCCGAGCAAAATGTGTAGCGGCAGCTACTATTTCCAAAATGCATCCATCGGTTCGATTAAAACCACACTCATCTAATTCTCCTTGTCCCACCGGGTGGGGGCACACCGCGATCTCGTTTGCACCCTGTCAGGGAGACGCCGTATAGCGTGTTATCTCTATGGATAACGGAGTCTGCGGTTAAGTAATAATGGAGGGAGGCATTGTCATGTACAACTCAGATATTCTTCAGTTAATAAAGGGGAAATGGACCTGAGTCTCGTGTGACTATAGGGATCATCAAGACACCCTCGCGGCTGTGCCCATCTGGCAGTTTGGGATCGCTGGGCATACTCTGGTTAGTCCCTTCAGAGTGCAGTTATCCAGTGTCCCCTTCAGCTTGGCTAGCTGAGATAGGTGTGAGCTGTCTATCCAGTCCGGTACCTCCCCCCCTTGGATCTGATCGAGGTTGTGTCGTATCTGTCCTACCATCCACAAACCATAAGCGTGACAGAGTTGCCCTTGTCGGAGCTTTCCGGCATCTTCCTTTTCTCTGTCAATTAGACGATTAATTGTTTTGGCATGTGTCTTGATTATTGAAATTCCATCTAACTGTATCTCTGTACCTTCCCTTCCTAAGTCAGCTGGTTCTCTCTGATTCTGCTCTGCCCACTCCAACAATTCCCTCATCACCTCTTTAAGTTGTTCCACCTTTTCATTCAGCCCTTGTATATCCAGTGAGTTTACTATGGAGGTCCCGGTATTAAAGCAGGTAGCAGCATCATTAATTATTCCCCTCTTATGCCTATCTACCTGCTCTTGTCCTCTGAACCTCCTGGCACCCATGGCATCGGCAGCCTGCTGCATTATAACTTTACTTAATATACTATACATCTTCCTTGCCTGTTCTGTCCAATACTCCGGCATTTGGATGCATGAAACATTGATCAGAACAGACACAATTTCATGCTTAACATTATGTGTTAAAATAAGTTCTGTCCTTGCTCCAGTCCTTGGCTACTGGGATACATATTCCATCAGTTAAGTTAAACAAGATCCCATAGTTCGGGTAAGTGTGTCTTTCCTGCATTTGCTGCATCCCCTGTAGTCCATCCAGGTTATCTGATGCTTGTATGAGTGTCGAGATCCCTAGTATCATGCTGCAGAACTGAAGTGGCCACTGTGATTCCATTTCGGTGGGTGCTTTACCTGCAAATTTTAAACAGATCCTGGTCGTCACCAGGTGTTAGGTTCTGGTCTACTCATCTTTTATCCATGCATGTCGAGGTCACTCTGTGAAATCAGAGGTAAGGGTTAGGTTGGGTTTGTGGACTCCCCACTGTGGGGTATATTGGCTCTGTTGCCATAGGTGATGGTGCTATGGCTGCGCACTGCACTATCTGTCTGGTCCCGTTTTTTTTATCTCTTCCATCTTATTTGTCTTAGCTTTTAACTCTTGAATTTGTTTTGTTTGGGTATCTATTTCTTTATTGTATCAGGCAAGTATTATTACATAGGCTAGTTTTATTTCATTTTTATCCTGACTATCCCACCATTTCCTTTATCTGTCAGGTGAGTCTTCTTTATTCTATTAAGAAATCCAAATTAATAATGTCCAGTATAAAACAGCTGTCAATGGAAAGGGTTAACTCCTTTACAGGTTTGTAAGAAGGCCTGATGTCATTACGTGACTTCGCATAATCATCTGAATTTTTTTTCAAGTCTTTGTGCCTTCAAAATTTGCTTAGAAATTAGGAATCCGTTAAAACAGCAGAAATCATTAGTAAAGCCGCCATAATAAAAATCTTCTCATCGGGAAAGACAGCTTTTTAGATTAAACTCCAATCTTTCCTAAACTTCTAATTCAAGTACTTGCCAAAGACTTTTTTTTTAATTGATTTAAAATGAGACCACACATTTTTAATAGCTATTTTGTTTACTGAAATCCAATTTTCACACAAGCTGTATACATTCCAACATTTTGGATTTTTTTTTACTGTCCCATTCACTGGGCAAATCTTGTGTTTTATATCAACTAGTATTTTCAAAACCCTCCTGCTTGTTTCGACTGTTCGGGACTTTTCTTGATAAACAACATCCATTTTGGAAATCTTTTCAAACTGACAAAAACATTTTTCAATTAAACCAGTATCTTTTTTGTTTCACAGCCAATATCAACTAGTATTTAGTAAGTTATGTCTTTTTCCATCGCAAACACTTTTTTTTTCAGCACCTATTTAGTTCATTACGTCTTTTTTTTTCAGATCTCCTTTCTTCAAATTAGGTTTTGTATTTTACACAGAGGGCTCGTGTCTCCGTAAATTTGTTAATTTAAAATCATCAGACAATCGAGACACTTTTTTTTCAAATTCGTTCAATTTGTTTTCTTTCAAAGTTGCGTCTTTATCTTTTTTTTCGTCTTTTCCATAACTAGAATGGAGTCTAGCACGTAGGCTTTGAGGGCTGCTTTTCGTTCTCTTAAATATTCCAGTTTCAAAGTTGTTACAATGTCCTTTTTTCTAAACTTCTAAAGCATGCCGTTTTAATATCAGATAATTTTTTTTTTTGTTTGAATCTATCTCAGTATTTTGCTGTGCCTTCTCTTAATATCTCAAAATTCCAATTCAAATTTTGTAATGCCAATCTTTTATTTCAAACTCTTTTTACTTAGATAGAAGCTTTCATGTCAAGGTTTTACACAAAGGAAAATGGGAGCGTACTTCCCCAGCCCACAACCTCGAGAGATCCACGCAGGCTTTTTTTAAAGTCATTCTTTATCTCATTCCCAGACTAAAGTTATGTCTTTCAACCCAATGTAATCAATGATTGCGGATTTTCTTTCGACAAGTAAGTGAGCGTGTCAAATTAATTTTTTTTTAAAACCACCGGGACCATGTATTTTTTATCTTTTGTTCAACAAACCTATATCCTTTGGGCATTTCCTAGCTCCACAACTTATCATCTGAATAAATCCACACCTGCGTTTCTAACTTAAGATGGCTTAAAACTTCCCACATATGGGACAACACTGCAAAGGGTTAAAAAAACGTTCACTCTGTTTGAAAAAGTAGGCAGAGCTAAAACAAACAGACAGCTCCACCACTTTTCCAAACAGGCTTTCAGACACATGAAAAATTAATTCCGCAGTCAAAAATCACAAAAAACACTCTCACTCAAAGACAGACATTCACAAAAGTCTCTCTTCATTCAACAAAGCTTATTGTTTGGCCGGCTGTATTGTTTGGATCCATACATCACTTAAGATAGCCACTATCAGGGTTTTTTTTAATAAGTTAATATGTGATGATAGATTAACACATGATTGATTTACTTTCTCTGTTAATTTGACGTGGGCTCGAAGAATCAGAACCCAGGTCTTTTCTATTACTTTCTTTTGTTTTTCCGCCAGGTGGCGGGTAAGGGACCATTCTGGCCCCCACTCGAGTTTTGTTGTTATACTGGCCATGTTTAGTACTTAGTATAGTTAGAGGTCTTTAACTCTCAGAGGTCCGCCTGCACCAGCGTGACTTGTAGTAGACCACCTTACTCTCAGCGGTCCGCCTCCCCTGACGCAACTTGTAGTAGGCTATTTCTAACTAATAAATTTAGATGGGTAGCTCGTTAAAGGTTGGGGATAGTTAGAGGTCTAACTCTCAGAGGTCCGCTCTCACCAGAATGACTTGTAGTAGACCACCTCACTCTCAGCGGTCCGCCTCCCCCGACATGACTTGTAGGAGGCTGTTTCTGTCCACTGTCAGATTATGAATCTGCTATTACACATACTCTTGCAATTCCTTAACGCATTTTAAGCAATTCCCGCAGTGCTCTATGCCCCCTTAACGACTACCTACCACCGTTTTGCCTGTTGGTCCGACCCTCCTTACAGGTCGGAAATTGCGTCGGCCTCTGGACACCACCTGGTCCCTTCCCCCCGGGATCTACTGCCAATACTCACCCGGATTCTCTCGGGGTATCCCAACAGCCTCTGCAATATCCTGTTCGTGACGCCATTGTTAGCGCAAATGTACCCTCCAAGAATCACTTGTCACTCAGGATCGGTCCATACATCAAAACAGTTTATTACACCGGCGGGGAGATGAAGCAACTGGTGGGTCCAGGTACCTCTCTCTGCCGAACAAAGGGTTTTATGGATTTTTATATGTTTTACAACAGTTTACTACAGTAACATCAGCCCATTTCGGCCGGACCCTATCCAATCATATTGATTATGGATTACATATGGATTCAAATCGAACAATAGAAGTAGTCTCTAACCTCCAAACAGTAGTGGTGATGTTGGGGAGGGCATCAAACAGGAAATTGGGGGTGCATGCAATAAAGGTGCAGCAGTTATAATGGGTGACGTTAATATGCACAGAGATTGGGCTAGCCAAACTGGAAGCAATACGGTGGAGGAGGATTTCCTGGAGTGCATAAGGGATGGTTTTCTAGACCAATATGTCGAGGAACCAACTAGTGGGGAGGCCATATTCGACTGGGTGTTGTGTAATGATAGAGGATTAATTAGCAATCTCATTGTGCGAGGCCCCTTGGGAAGAGTGACCATAATATGGTGGAATTCTGCATTAGGATGGAGAATGAAACAGTTAATTCACAGACCATGGTCCAGAACTTAAAGAAGGGTAACTTTGAAGGTATGAGGCGTGAATTGGCTAGGATAGATTGGCGAATGATACTTAAGGGGTTGAATGTGGATGGGCAATGGCAGACATTTAGAGACCACATGGATGAACTACAACAATTGTACATTTCTGTCTGGTGTAAAAATAAAAAAGGGAAGGTGGCTCAACCGTGGCTATCAAGCAAAATCAGGGATAGTATTAAAGCCAAGGAAGTGGCATACAAATTGGCCAGAAATAGCAGCGAACCCGGAGACTGGGAGAAATTTAGAACTCAGCAGAGGAGGAAAAAGGGTTTGATTAGGGCAGGGAAAATGGAGTACGAGAAGAAGCTTGCAGGGATTATTAAGGCGGATTGCAAAAGTTTCGATAGATATGTAAAGAGAAAAAGGTTAGTCAAGACAAACGTAGGTCCCCTGCAGTTAGAATCAGTGGAAGTCATAACGGGGAACAAAGAAATGGCAGACCAATTGAACAAGTACTTGGTTCGGTATTCATTAAGGAGGACACAAACAACCTTCCGGATATAAAAGTGGTCAGAGGGTCTACTAAGGAGGAGGAACTGAGGGAAATCTTTATTAGTTGGGAAATTGTGTTGGGGAAATTGATGGGATTGAAGGCCGATAAATCCCCAGGGCCTGATGGACTGCATCCCAGAGTATTAAAGGAGGTAGCCTTGGAAATAGTGGATGCATTGACAGCCATTTTCCAACATTCCATTGACTCTGGATCAGTTCCTATCGAGTGGAGGGTAGCCAATGTAACCCCACTTTTTAAAAAAGGAGGGAGAGAGAAAACAGGGAATTATAGACCGGTCAGCCTGACCTCAGTAGTGGGTAAAATGATGGAATCAATTATTAAGGAAGTCATAGCAGCGCATTTGGAAAAAGGTGACATGATAGGTCCAAGTCAGCATGGATTTGTGAAAGGGAAATCATGCTTGACAAATCTTCTGGAATTTTTTGAGGATGTCTCCAGTAAAGTGGACAAGGGAGAACCAGTTGATGTGGTATATTTGGACTTTCAGAAGGCTTTCGACAAGGTCCCACACAAGAGATTAATGTGCAAAGTTAAAGCACATGGGATTGGGGGTAGTGTGCTGACGTGGATTGAGAACTGGTTGGCAGACAGGAAGCAAAGAGTAGGAGTAAATGGATACTTTTCAGAATGGCAGGCAGTGACTAGTGGGGTACCGCAAGGTTCTGTGCTGGGGCCCCAGCTGTTTACATTAATGATTTAGATGAGGGGATTAATTGTAGTATCTCCAAATTTGTGGATGACACTAAGTTGGGTGGCAGTGTGAGCTGCAAGGAGGATGCTATGAGGCTGCAGAGTGACTTGGATAGGTTAGGTGAGTGGGAAAATGCATGGCAGATGAAGTATAATGTGGATAAATGTGAGGTTATCCACTTTGGTGGTAAAAACAGAGAGACAGACTATTATCTGAATGGTGACAGATTAGGAAAAGGGGAGGTGCAGCGAGACCTGGGTGTCATGGTACATCAGTCATTGAAGGTTGGCATGCAGGTACAGCAGGCGGTTAAGAAAGCAAATGGCATGTTAGAAACATAGAAACATAGAAAATAGGTGCAGGAGCAGGCCATTCAGCCCTTCTAGCCTGCACCGCCATTCAATGAGTTCATGGCTGAACATGAAACTTCAGTACCCCCTTCCTGCTTTCTCGCCATAACTCTTGATCCCCCGAGTAGTAAGGTCTTCATCTAACTCCCTTTTGAATATATTTAGTGAATTGGCCTCAACTAGTTTCTGTGGTAGAGAATTCCACAGGTTCACCACTCTCTGGGTGAAGAAGTTTCTCCTCATCTCGGTCCTAAATGGCTTACCCCTTATCCTCAGACTGTGACCCCTGGTTCTGGACTTCCCCAACATTGGAAACATTCTTCCTGCATCTAACCTGTCTAAACCCGTTGGCCTTCATAGCGAGGGGATTTGAGTACAGGGGCAGGGAGGTGTTGCTACAGTTGTACAGGGCCTTGGTGAGGCCACACCTGCAGTATTGTGTACAGTTTTGGTCTCCTAACTTGAGGAAGGACATTCTTGCTATTGAGGGAGTGCAGCGAAGATTCACCAGACTGATTCCCGGGATGGCGGGACTGACCTATCAAGAAAGACTGGATCAACTGGGCTTGTATTCACTGGAGTTCAGAAGAATGAGAGGGGACCTCATAGAAACGTTTAAAATTCTGACGGGTTTAGACAGGTTAGATGCACGAAGAATGTTCCCAATGTTGGGGAAGTCCAGAACCAAGGGTCACAGTCTAAGGATAAGGGGTAAGCCATTTAGGACCGAGATGAGGAGAAACTTCTTCACCCAGAGAGTGGTGAACCTGTGGAATTCTCTACCACAGAAAGTAGTTGAGGCCAATTCACTAAATATATTCAAAAGGGAGTTAGATGAAGTCTTTACTACTAGGGGGATCAAGGGGTATGGCGAGAAAGCAGGAATGGGGTACTGAAGTTGCATGTTCAGCCATGAACTCATTGAATGGCGGTGCAGGCTAGAAGGGCTGAACGGCCTACTCCTGCACCTATTTTCTATGTTTCTATGTTTCTATGTTTCTAACCATTATGTGACTGTGTGATTATCTCATGTGTTACTAAGGGTTATTCATGGTCTTGTGGCATGTCTGGGCCCTCCCCTTATCTTACTGTCCTTGGTTGCTGTCTTTTGGCAGTCTCCTTATCTTAGTCCTGTTACAGAGTCATAATGTTCTAACGTGAACCAGGACGTCTTGTCTAAGGCCTGTTAGCCCGCAGATTGGGAACATCTGCGGAGTTCTTGTATATCCCTGCGTGAGAAAAACAGCCGTTATCAGTAACTAAGAATTCAGTCTCTTTTTGCTGGCTGAAATCCCTTGAGGCTTTGCTAAACCACGAGCAGCCATCTTTATACATCTTACACACGCATTTAATACTCGAGTTACATATTTAGTTCTAACATTATGCTACAGGTACCATTGCCCTAGGGGAAAATCTTTCTCTATAACAGGGAGAGATCTAAAATGGGCGGCCAACTTGTCATCAGCCGTACTACACTCTCGCATTGAGTCAAGAGTACCTGCCCGTAAGTCCTGTCTCAAGTTACTCATACACTGTATCCTAAAACACAGTCTGTTTCAAATCTTGTTCCTCAAGTTGAAACATGTCTCAACCATTCCTGTGATTTTCAAGATCATCATAAGCTGCCCAGTTAGTGAATGGTTCCTTTATTTTCCCCTCAGCCTTTATCCTTTGCCCTAAGAACGCAAGAAATAAAAGCAGGAGTAGGCCAAACGGCCCCTCGAGCCTATTCATGGCTGATCTGATCTTGGCCTCAATTCCACTTCCCTTTCCGCTCCCCATAACCCTTGACTCCCCTATAGTTCAAGAATCTGTCTACCTCCGTCTTAAATATATTCTATGACCCAGCTTTCACAGCTCTCTGGGGGAGAAAATTCCACAGATTCACGATGTTCTGAGAGAAGAAATTCCTCCTCATCTCCATCTTAAATGGGCAGCCCCTTATTCTGAAACTATGCCCCCTAGTTCTAGATTCTCCCACGAGGGGAAACATCCTCTCTGCATCTACCCTGTCAAGCCCCCTCAGAATCTTATATGTTTCAATAAAATCACCTCTCATTCTTCTAAACTCCAAAGAATATGAGCCCAACAGTTTTGGTTTCCGTATTTAAGGAAGGATATACTTGCATTGGAGGCTGTTCAGAGAAGGTTCACTCGGTTGATTCCGGAGATGAAGGGGTTGACTTATGAAGATAGGTTGAGTAGGTTGGGCCTGTACTCATTGGAGTTCAAAAGAATGAAAGGTGATCTTATCGAATTGTAGAAGATAATGAGGAGGCTCGACAAGGTGGATGCAGAGAGGATATTTTTACCCATAGGGGAAACTCAAACTAGGGGACATAGTTTCAGAATAAGGGGCCACCCATTTAAAACTGAGATGAGGAGGAATTTCTTCTCTCAGAGGATCATAAATCTGTGGAATTCTCTGCCCCAGAAAGCTGTGGAGGCTGTTTATTGGATATATTTAAGGCGGAGATGGACAGATTTTTGAGGGATAAGGGAGTAAAGGGTTATGGGGAGCGGGCAGGGAAGTGGAACTGAGTCTATGATCAGATCTGCCATGATCTTATTGAATGGTGGAGTAGGCTCGAGGGGCCTACTCCTGCTCCTATTTCTTATGTTCTTATGTTCAACCTGCTCAACCTTGCCAGGACATTGCTCATCGTAGCATGAAGTAGGAAGTACAGTTTGCAATGTTTGCTAGCTGAGACGGAGCAATCAATAAACTCACTTCTCCCTTTGCGGTCAGTGCACAAGCACGCTCTCTGGGGAACTGGTCGGAGCCAGCGAGTCTGGGCAGTGGTCACCAGCTGTGAATGCCGGCGATCAATTCGAAAGCAATTGTAACCGCCTGTAATTCTGTGCCTGCAGCTCTGGAAAAGGCAGCATTAAATCGGTGCTTGTCCTTCTTCGTTTAAGATTTATTTTGCATCCATAAGGAAAGGTGATGTGATATATTCTTACGACATCACTGGAGCACACACACACAAAAGGCTCTTACAGGAACTTGTCAGTGTCAAAGTCACATGATGCTTTTATTGTATTTACATCAGCAGTTGCATTACCACAGTAGTCCACTAGGTTGAGCAGTAGTCCACTAGGTGGTGCTACATTACAGGTGACTCCTTTGATTGAGGCATTGCAGCGTGACATATACGAGATGCAAGAGATTAAAGACTAGAATTTGTGGCATTCACATTGAGGCAAAAGCCAATTCCACAAGTTTTCCACCCCAAAATCGATATGTTCGAGTTTCTGCTTGTGTTTTGGGCCTCAATCTGTGACCGCCATCTGCCTTCTAAGTATCCGCAGAGCTCATTTTCGTATAATAAAATAAGGGCCTGTTAAGGTGTCATCTCTAGTCTGGAATTCCTAGTGACCACAACTCCCTGCTGAAAGTGCAGGAAAAGGAAAAGGAAGGAAGGAAGGAAGGGAGGGAAGGAAGGGATGGAAGGAAAGGAGGGAAGGAAGAGAGGGAAGGAAGGGAGGGAAGGAAGACTAATCAGGTGGCCAGTGTTTAGCTTGGCTTTATCGTGCAGTTCTATATTCAGCACCATCCTGTTGGGCTCACTGTAACTTGCTGCTAAATAAAATGGCATGTGAAGAGAAAATGCTTTTCAGAATATTACAGGAGGAATAAAGTGCAGCTTCTATAGGTGTGGAGACTAACAAACACTTTTTCCTGAGTCTAGTTTAAAAAGAGACAGATCCTGGAAATATATTTATTTAAATGAGTAACATCAATGAGGTCTGTTATGTAAAGGATGGCATATAGCGCGAACCATTATGTAACGGATTGCAATTAACAAGAAGTCTAATATACACAGGATAAAATAAACTTTTTAAAAAAATGTATTCATTCACGGGACGTGGGCGTCGCAAAGCCAGCATTTATTGCCCATCCCTAATTGCCCTTGATAATGTGGTGGCGAGCCGCCGCCTCTCGAAATGGTGCAGTCCTTGTGGTAGCAGTTCGGTACAACTCACTGTCTCACTGGGCTATGTAAGGGCAGTTAATAGTCAACCACATTGCTGTGGATCTGGAGCAACATATCGGCCAGACTGGGTAAGGGCGGCAGATTTCCTTCCCTAAAGGACATCAGTGAACCAGATGGGGTTTTCCGACAATCCGGTAGTTTCATGGTTACCATTACTGACACTAGCTTTTTAATTCTAAATTTATTTAATTAACTGAATTTAAATTCCCCAGCTGCCGTGGTGGGATTTGAACTCGTGTCTCTGTATTATTAGTCCAGGCCTTTGGATTACTAGTCCAATAACATAATCAATATACAAAAGCATGCCAGACATGAGACTCCCAAAGCAATTGCTCCACTCAGAGCTCCTTCATGGCAAGCAAGACCAGATGGGCAGAGGAAATGTTACAAGGACACCCTCAAAGCCTCCTTGATAAAGTGCAACATCCCCACCGACACCTGGGAGTCCCTGGCCCAAGACCGCCCTAAGTGGAGGAAGTGCATCCAGGAGGGCGCTGAGCACCTCGAGTCTCGTCGCCAAGAGCATGCAGAAATCAAGCGCAGGCAGCGGAAGGAGCTTGCAGCAAACCAGACTCTCCACCCACCGCTTCCCTCAATGACTATCTGTCCCACCTGTGATAGAGTCTGTGGCTCTCGTATTGGACTGTTCAGCCACCAAAGAACTCACTTCAGTAGTGGAAGCAAGTCTTCCTCGATTCCGAGGGGCTGCCTATGATGATGATGATGATGATAAAGTAGCAAAAGAAAGAAAGACGTGTATTTCTATTGCTCCTTTTACAACCTCAGAATGTCCCAAAGTGCTTTACAGCCAATGAACAGGGTGGATAAAGAGGAATCAGTGGATGTGGTGTATTTAGACTTCCAGAAGGCATTTGACAAGATGCCACATAAAAGATTACAGCACAAGATAAAAGTTCACGGGGTTGGAGTAAATATATTAGCATGGATACAGGATTGGCTAACTAACAGAGAAAAGGGAATCAGGATAAATGGTTTATTTTCTGGTTGGTAACCAGTAACTAGTGGGGTGCCGCAGGGATCAGTGTTGCGACCCCAACAATTTACAATCTTTATTAACGATTTGGATGAAGGGATTGAGTGTAATGTAGCGAAGTTTGCTGACGATACAAAGATGGCATGAAAAGCAATTTGTGAGGAGGACACAAAAAACCTGCAAAAGGACATAGACAGGCTAAGTGATTGGGCAAAAATTTAGCAGATGGAGTATAATGTTGGAAAGTGTGAGGTTATGCACTTTGGCAGAAAAAAATCGAAGAGAAAGTTAATATTTAACTGGAGAAAAATTGTATAGTGCTGCAGTACAGCAGGACCTGGGAGTACTTGTGCATGAAACACAAAGGCTTAGTATGCAGGTACAGCAAGTGATTAGGAAGGCCAATGGAATCTTGACCTTTATTGCAAAGAGGATGGAGTATAAAAGCAGTGAAGTCTTGCGACAGTTATACAGGGTATTGGTGAGACCACACCTGGAATACTGTGTGCAGTTTTGGTTTCCATATTTACGAAAGGATATACTTGCTTTGGAGGCAGTTCAGAGAAGGTTCACTAGGTTAATTCTGGAGATAAGGGGCTTGACTTATGATAAAAGGTTGAGAAGGTTGGGCCTCTTCTCATTGGAATTCAGAAGAATGAGAGGTGATCTTATCGAAACATATAAGATTATGAGGGGGCTCTACAAGATGGAAGCAGAGAGGATGTTTCCACTGATGGGGGAAACTAGAACTAGAAGGCATGATCTTAGAATAAGGGGCCGCCCATTTAAAACTGAGATGAGGAGGAATTTCTTCTCTCAGGGGGTTGTAATTCTGTGGAATTTGCTGCCTCAGAGAGCTGTGGAAGCTGGGACATTGAATAAATTTAAGACAGAGATCGACAGTTTCTTAAATGATAAGGGGATAAGGGGTTATGGGAAGTGGGCAGGGAAGTGGAGCTGAGTCCATGATCAGATCAGCCATGATCGTATTGAATGGTGGAGCCAGCTCGAGGGGCCGTATGGCCTACTCCTGCTCCTCTTTCTTATGTTCTTATGTTCTTATAAATACTTTTTGAACATAATGTTGTAAAAAGAATGAGAGGTGATCTTATCGAAACATATAAGATTATGAGGGGGCTCTACAAGATGGAAGCAGAGAGGATGTTTCCACTGATGGGGGAAACTAGAACTAGAAGGCATGATCTTAGAATAAGGGGCCGCCCATTTAAAACTGAGATGAGGAGGAATTTCTTCTCTCAGGGGGTTGTAATTCTGTGGAATTTGCTGCCTCAGAGAGCTGTGGAAGCTGGGACATTGAATACATTTAAGACAGAGATCGACAGTTTCTTAAATGATAAGGGGATAAGGGGTTATGGGGAGTGGGCAGGGAAGTGGAGCTGAGTCCATGATCAGATCAGCCATGATCGTATTGAATGGTGGAGCCAGCTCGAGGGGCCGTATGGCCTACTCCTGCTCCTCTTTCTTATGTTCTTATGTTCTTATAAATACTTTTTGAACATAATGTTGTAATGAAGGAAACAAAACAGCAAATGTGTTCACAGCAAGCTCCCACAAACAGCCCTGAGATAAATGACCAGACAATCTGTCTTTTAGTGATGTTAGTTAAGGGATTAATGTCACTCAGAACACCGGGTTACGCAGCATCTGTGGAGAGAGAAACAGCGTTAATGTTTCGGGTCAATGACCCTTCGTCAGAAGCTGAAACGTTAACTCTGTTTCTCTCTCCACAGACACTGCCTGATCCAGTGAGTATTTCCAGCATTTTCTAATTTTGTTTCCGATTCCAGTATCCGCAGTATTTTGCTTTTGTATTTATCTGAGAGGCAATTTTCAAAACGCTTGTTCATGCATTTCTTTTAAACGGTTAAACTAAATTATTTAGTACTTCCCAGTGGCTACTTCTGGTGAGAAGAAACGTGTGCAAATGAAAAGCAATTTCAGCAAGTTGCAAAATGCATGGATAAAACCATCTCTTTTTTTTCAATTTGAAAATTGCTCCTGGGATTGGAATCTGCAAGAAACATGTAATACTCAGGATTGTGCAAGCCCCACGGGAATTTGGGATAGAGCTCACAGTCCCCACTCTTGGTCACGGAGCTTGGCTTAACACTCGCCGTTTCGACCGAGAGCTGGTGTGCCTCATTCATTCAAGTAATTAGTTCGCAATGATTGGTCACTCAGAAGATCATGGCAACCTTTACAGAAACATTCACTGCACCGCGACTGCAACACTCTGTGTGTAAATTGGCTGCTTGAACTGAATTCATTCTGTGTATGTAACGAAAGGACACAGATTTATGCTGATCGGCAAAAGAACCAGAGGGGGAAAAGAGGAGAATGTTTTTACGAAGTGAGTTGTTGTGATCTGGAACGCGCTGCCTGAAAGGACGGTGGGAACAGATTCAATGGTGACTTTCAAAAGGGAATTACAGGCAACTCTTGATTATCCGTACACAGATCCAATGGAAAACCATTGTAATGGGCTTTAAAATTCCGTTGCTAACAAGTGAAATGACAGCCCCAAATAATTTGGAAAAATGTCCTTCCAAACACTGTGCTCAATTGTATTTGCTCATTATCTCTCTCACACACTCTCTCTCTCTCTCACACACTCTCTCTTTCTCTCACTCACTGTAAAAATCACCCTCCTCTGCCCGTGCTTTGCTGGTGTGTGTGTGTGTGCGCACTGCTGCAGCCGCTGTCTCTCACGGCCCCCTCTGACGTTGGGAATGGGGGCAGGGCCGGCACCAGGTCCCAGGCACAGAACCTGTACATGCATGCTGGTAATGTCCATCTTTTGTTACTGTTTGTAGCTGATTGTTTGATTCATTAAAGTTTTAACTTATAAATGTAAACGCACCCTAACAATTGTATTTATTCATTAAAGTTTTAACTTTAAAATGTAGACTCACCCTCATGGAAAATTCGTTTACCCGGAATAGCCCAATCCCCGAGGGACCTGGATATTCGAGAGTTGCCTGTAGATAAATATTTGAGAAGGAGAAATTTGCAGGGCTGTGGGGAAAGAGTAGGGGGGACTGGGACTAATTGGATCGCTCTTTTACAGAGCTGGCACAGGCTTGGTGGGCCGAATGGCCTCCTTCTGTGCTGTATAAAAGCAGGGAAGTCTTGCTACAGTTGCACAGGGTATTGGTGAGGCCACACCTGGAATACTGCGTGCAGTTTTGGTTTCCGTATTTACGAAAGGATATACTTGATTTGGAGGCAGTTCAGAGAAGATTCACAAGGTTGATTCCGGGGATGAGGGGCTTGACTTGTGAGGAAAAGTTGAGGAGGTTGGGCCTCTACTCATTGGAGTTCAGAAGAATGAGAGGTGATCTTATCAAAACATATAAGATTATGAGAGGGCTTGACAAGGTGGATGCAGAGAGGATGTTTCCACTGATGGGGGAGACTAGAACTAGAGGGCATGATCTTAGAATAAGGGGCTGCCCATTTAAAACTGAGATGAGGAGGAATTTCTTCTCTCAGAGGCTTGTGGATCTGTGGAATTCGCTGCCTCAGAGAGCTGTGGAAGTTGGGACATTGAATAAATTTAAGACAGAAATAGACAGTTTCTTAAACGATAAGGGAATAAGGAGTTATGGGGAGTGGGTGGGGAAGTGGACCTGAGTCTATGATCAGATCAGCCATGATCGTATTAAATGGCGGAGCAGGCTCGAGGGGCCATATGGCCTACTCTTGCTGCTATTTCTTATGTTCTTCTGTTCTAATTATCATTCTATGATTTTAGATATGTAGACTGTTATGGCATGCCTGTCGGAGTCTTAGGCGATCCCTAACAGTATCCTCGCGTCTCCAAGGTCATCAGATTTCTAACTGGTCTGTCATCATTCGTGGTCTTAATTTATGTGTTAGTTCCACTGCTGAATGCCCATTAAAAATATCTTCCGTCTTTCAGATGTCAGATCGAGAGAACCCAGGAGATTGTTTACATTTGATGGGGTTGCCGATACTGCGAGATCGTCAGTGATTTACGCAAATCTGCATTTAATGCAGTGAATTTCTAAACTGTTACGAATGAACGGAATGTGACGATAAACTTTGTGTATTAAAAAGTCACAGCTCAGGAAAAGAAAGGACTTACATTTCTACACCGCCTTTCACAAATTCCAGACCTCGGGAGCCTATTATCAGCAAGGGCAGACATCGACGCCGAGGTTCAACACCGCCTCCAGTGCACCAGCGCAGCCTTCGACCGCCTGAGGAAGAGAGTGTTCGAAGATCAGGCCCTCAAATCTGGCACCAAGTTTAGGGTCTAAAGGGCTGTAGTAATATCCGCCCTCCTGTATGGCTCAGAGGCGTGGGCCATGTACAGTAGACACCTCAAGTCGCTGGAGAAATACCACCAGCGGTGTCTCCGCAAGATCCTGCAAATCCCCTGGGAGGACAGACGCATCAACGTCAGTGTCCTCGATCAAGCCAACATCCCCAGTATCGAAGCTCTGACCATACTCGACCAGCTCCGTTGGGTGGGCCACATTGTTCGCATGCCAGACACAAGACTCCCAAAGTAAGCGCTCTACTCGGAATTCCTATATGGCAAGCGAGCCCCAGGTGGGCAGAGGAAACGTGACAAGGACACCCTCAAAGCCTCTGTGATAAAGTGCAACATCCCCACCGACACCTGGGAGTCCCTGGCCAAAGACCACCCTAAGTGGAGGAAGAGCATCCGGGGGGGCGCTGAGCACCTCAAGTCTTGTCGCCGAGAACATGCAGAAAACAAGCGCAGGCAGTGGCAGGAGCGCACGGCAAACCAGACTCCCCACCCAACCTTTCCCTCAAGCACTGTCTGTTCCACCTGTAACAGAGACTGTCATTCCCATACTGGACTGTTCAGTCACCTGAGAACTCACTTTTGGAGTGGAAGCAAGTCTTCCTCGATTTTGAGGGACTGCCTATGATGGTGATGAAACCCCAAAATTCTTTACAGCCAATGAAGTACCTTTTGGAGTGTAGTCACTGTTGCAATGTAGAAAACGCGGCAGCCAATTTGCGCACGGCAAGCTCTTATCTGAAAGATGGCACCTCTGACGGTGCAGCACTCCCATGGTACTGCACACTAGGATGGTCATCCCTGATTATTTGCTCAATTCTCTGGAGTGAACGCACGATCTTCTGACTCAGAAGCGAAAGTGCTACCCGCTGAGCCGCGGCTGACTGAAGGGTTTCGTGAGTCCGTGCCTGTCTAGCTAATCATTGTAATGGCATCTCTTCAAATAAATGTGAATCTTCTATAATTTGCATATATGTAGAAAAGCATCAACATCTAGAACAATGTAATCACTCAGGCATTGTTGAACTTTATTCGATGCGTGTTATTTTTAAACCACAATAGAATGGTTAAGTTATGCAGGAACAGTTGGCTCCTCATCAGCTACTAATACCTTTTCCTTGCCAGTGCCAGCTATCTCACCCTTTGAATCTTCATGAACATCATTCTCTATCTCTTGCCAACTACTTGCATTTATATCGCTGTCAGATTGCTGTAAAAACCCAATGGGTTCACTAATGCCCGCTAGGGATGGAAATCTGGTGACCTTACCCGGTCTGGGCCTATATCTGATGCCAGTCCCCTCACCACCATGGTTGATTCTTAGCTGCTCTATGAAGATACTCTACTGTATCAGTATCACCACCTGCTCGTGGAGACTAGGGATGGGCAATAAATGCCGGCCTTGCCAGCAAAACCACATCCCGAGAATGAATAAAAAATAAAGTCTAAAACGGTCCCAGGCGCAAGCTGAGGAAAACCGCATATATCACAGAATATGGCAAAATGATACGTGTCACATCTGCTGAGCTACCCTCCAGTCTCCCCAGGCCCAGTACTAACCAAGTTCGAACTACCTTCCAACAGATAAGAGCCCAGCAAACTTCAATCGTAACTCTGTTTCTCTCTCCAAGGCTGCTGCCTGACCTGCTGATCATTTCATCATAACATAAGAAATAGGAACAGGAGTAGGCCACTTTACCCCTCAAGCCTGCTCCGCCATTTAATATGATCATGGCTGATCCGATCATGTACTCAGCTCCACTTCCCTGCCCGCTCCCCATAACCGCATATTCCCTTATTAGTTAAGAAACTGTCTAACTCTGTCTTAAATTTATTCAATGTCCCGGCTTCCACAGCTCCCTGAGGCAGCAAATTCCACAGATTTACAACCCTCTGAGAGAAGGAATTCCTCCTCATCTCAGTTTTAAATGGGCGGCCCCTTATTCTGAGACTATGTCCCCTCGTTTTAGTTTCACCTATGAGTGGAAATATCCTCTCTGCATCCATCTTGTTGAGCCCCCTCATTATCTTACATGTTCTGATAAGATCACCTCTCATTCTTCTGAACTCCAATGAGTATAGGCCCAACCGACTCAACCCCCTCATCTCTGGAATCAACCTAGTGAACCTTCTCTGAACAGCCTCCAATGCAAGTATATCCTTTCTTAAATACGGAGACCAAAACTGTACGCAGTGCTCCAGGTGTGGCCTTAACAATACCCTGTACAGTTGTAGCAGGACTTCTCTGCTTTTATACTCTATCCCCTTGCAATAAAGGCCAACATTCCATTTGCCTTCCTGATTACTTGCTGTACCTGCATACTAACTTTTTGTGTTTCATGCACAAGGACACCCAGGTCCCTCTGTACTGTATTTCTCCATTTAAATTATAATTTGCTTTTCTATTTTTTCTGCCAAAGTGCATAACCTCACATTTTCCCACATTATACTCCATCTGCAAAATGTTTACCCACTCACGTAGCCTTTCTATATCTCTTTGCAGATTTTGTGTGTCCTCTTTACAGTTTGCTCTCCCACCCATCTTTGTATCATCAGCAAACTTGGCTACATTACACTCTGTCCCTTCATCCAAATCATTAATATAGATTGTAAATAGTTGAGGACCCAGCACCGATTCCTGCGGCACCCCACTAGATATTCTTTGCCAACCAGAAAATGACCCATTTATCCCGACTCTCTGATTTCTGTTAGTTAGCCAATCCTCTATCCATGCTAATATATTAGGATGCGTCTATTTGTACTAACTGAAATGCAACCGTTTCTCTGATTGACTTTCTAGACCTATTGCTGATTGGTCACCTTGGAGGATAAGCCACACCCTGCAGTTCCTCTAGAATGTACAACTGGAACCGACCAGCCCAAGTTCTGAGTGAATTTCCAATTTGTAATTTGATCCATTTCAACTTCAGAAGCCACAGAGGATAGATCTCCCCAAAAGCCGGCAAGTTCCAGCCGAAGTCCCTTACCCCAGCGCAAGACCTTACCCCCGCAACCCACCCCCCCACCCCTATAGATGGGGCATTGTGTGTGGATTGTTAACAGGTTTATTGGGTACGAAGTGAACAGTGACAGTGTCGTGACTTCTGGATTTCATTCCCTCCAATGACGTCCCTTGCAACACACGCACCAAGCTTGCACACACCAGCGGGTTGGAAGAACGTGATTCGTTTTCTCTGAGTTCCCTCTCTCCCCTCCAATCCCCCCCCCCACCCCGCCATCTATGACTCTCTCATTTCCCCGCACCCCCATCCCAGGTTCTCTCTCTCCGCCCTACCACCCCTCTCTCTCCCTCCTTCAACCTCTCCCTCCCCCCCCAAGCTCTCTCTCTCTCCCCCCACAAGAGCTCTCCTCCCCCCCAAACACTCTCTCTCTCCCCCCACCATGTCTCCCCCTCCCCCCCAACTCTCTCTCCCCTCCACCCCAAGCTTTCAATTTCTCTCTGGCCCAGCACCCAAGCTCTCTCTCCTCGCTCACCCCGCCACCCTCTCCGGCGCTGCGGGAGGCTCGGTTGATGCATTCGGCTGCTCAGCAGAGGCAACAACCAGGCCAACATCCCCAGCATTGAAGCACTGACCACACTCAACCAGCTCCATTGGACGGGTCACATCGTCCGCATGCCCAACACAAGACTCCCAAAGCAAGCACTCTACTCGGAACTCCTACACGGCAGGCGAGCCCAAGGTGGGGAGAGGAAACATTTCAAGGACACCCTCAAAGCCTCCTTGATAAAATGCAACATCCCCACCGGCACCTGGGAGTCCCTGGTCAAAAACTGCCCTACGTGGAGAAAAAGCATCTGGGGGGGCGCGGAGCACCTTGAGTCTTGTCGCAGAGAGCGTGCAGAAACCAAGCGCAGGCAGCGGAAGGTGTGTGCGGCAAACCAGACTCCCCACTCACCCTTTCCTCCAACCAATCTGTGACAGAAATTGTAATTTCCGTATTAGACTGTTCAGTCATCCGAGAACTCACTTTTAGAGTGGAAGCAAGTCAGCCTCGATTTCGAGGGACCGCCTATGATGATGAAGGAGGCAACATGGTGTTGGACGCATGCGCATAAAAGGGTTAGTAGGAATTGCGCTTGGGGAGGCGGAGTCGGTGATATTTGTTCTAACTCTCATTTCTGCACATGCGTCGGGAGACTTAGTACAAATATTACTCCGAATATATTACCCCCAACTCCGTGAAATTTTATCTTGTGCAGTAACCTTTTATGTGGCACCTTATCGAATGCCTTCTGGAAATCCAAATACACTACATCCACTGATTACCCCTTATCCACCCTGCTCATTATATCCTCAAAGAACTCCAGCAAATTTGTCAAACATGATTTCCTTTTCATAAAAACATGCTGACTCTGCTTAATTGAATTATGCTTTTCCAAATGTCCTGCTACTGCTTCCTTAATAATGGACTCCAGCATTTTCCCAATGACAGATGTTAAACTAACTGGTCTATAGTTTCCTGCTTTCTGTCTGCCTCCTTTTTTAAATAGGGGCGTTATATTTGCAGTTTTCCAATCCACTGGAACCTCCCTAGAATCCAGGAAATTTTGGTAGATTATAACCAATGCATCCATTATTTCTGCAGCCACTTCCTTTAAGACCCGAGGATTCAATCCATCAGGTCCAGGGGACTTTTCAGCTTTTCGTCCCATTATTTTACCAAATACTACTTCTTTAGTGTTAGTAATTGTATTAATTTCCTCCCTCCCTGCAGCCCCTTGATTATCCATTATTGGGATGTATTAGTGTCCTCTACCGTGAAGACCGAAACAAAATATTTGTTCAAAGCCTCTGCCATTTCCTTGTTCCCCATTATTAATTTCCCAGTCTCATCCTCTAAGGGACCAACATTTACTTTAGCCACTCTCTTCCTTTTTATGCACCTGTAGAAACTCTTATTATCTGTTTTTATATTTTGTGCTAGTTTGCTTTCATAATCTGTCTTCCCTTTCCTTATTATTTTTTTAGTCATTCTTTGCTGGCTTTTAAAAGTTTCCCAATCCTCTGGCCTCCCACTAGTCATGGCCACCTTGTATGCCCTTGTTTTCAATTTGATACCATCCTTTATTTCCTTTGTTAGTCACGGATGGTTATCCCTTCTCTTACAGCCTTTCCTCCTCATTGGAATATATTCTTGTTGAGAGTTATGAAATATCTCCTTAAATGCACTGTGTCCTGTGCAGCATCAGTTGATTGCGGAGAAGGCTGGTGTAGTTGATTGCGGAGAAGGCTGGTGTTGTTGTTGGTGCTGCTGGTGTGGCTGGTGCTGCTGGTGTTGGGGATGATCATGGTGGGATTCTGAGGATCAAGGTGAGAAAGTTTCAAGGGCTCCGATGCTGATATATTAGCGTGCAGGTGAACTTGAGATGACAGAAGCGATCTGTCAATGGTGAGAGAGGTTGTTCCAGTGAAGTGACACTGGATAGAGAATTTGCTCCCAACACTTGCAACATGCATAAAGCTCAATCTGCTTTCAAAATGCGGTAAGCAACATTGCTTGACCTTGGAAAGTGCACAACTGCAAGATGGGAGTTTTTATAACACAATCGCAGTTGTCAAGTAAAGAAATGAATTCGTGGTCACACAGCTCCCAACGTCCTTACCCAACGTGATCCCCGAGCAATGTAAATCCCATGGAAAACCTAGGAAAATGGTAAGTTCAGGACAAAATTATTTTTAATAGACTTGTGGCAAGGTCATAATGACTGCATGTCGGGTCGGTTCAGCGTTGACAGACCTGACCTCTGGGAAAGTAGCGTGGTGGCGGATTGACAGTGGGATCCTGACCCTTTGTCAATCATTTTAAGTTTAACAGCTGACCTGCCATCCAGCCGTCCTCTGAGCAGCAGCAAAATTCCAGCCTTTTTTTCAGGAATGTTTTGGCATGCGATTCAACCAAATTATATAGGGTAAGTCACTCCAGAATGTTATCAATTTGTGGGTTTTATTAATATCAACGGAAAGTACAAGCAAGTTTATTAGCCTCTAGACTTACAAGTCAGATATCCATCAAGGTCTACAAACTGCTAACCAGTCCAGATGGGTGATCAGCACACAAAACCAAAGAGTTGCTGAAGCTGAGCCTATTAGAATCATGGAAATTTACACCATTTTGGCCCATCGTGTCCGCGCCGGCTGACAAAGAGCTATCCAGCATAATCCCACTTTCCAGCTCTTGGTCCGTAGCTCTGCACATCCAAGTGCTTTTTAAAATGAGGTGAGGGTTTCTGCCTCTACCACCCTTTCAGGCAGTGAGTTCCAGATCCCCACCACCCTCTGGGTGAAGAAATTTCCCCTCAAATCCCCTCTAAACGTCCTACCCATTACTTTAAATTTATGCCCCCTGGTTGTTGACCCATCTGCTAAGGGAAATAAGTCCTTCCTATCCACTATATCCAGGCCCCTCAATGAGGTCTCCCCTCAGCCTCCTCTGTTCCAAAGAAAACAAACCCAACCTATCCAATCTTTGCTCAGAGCTAAAGTTCTCCAGTCCATACCTGGTATACCTGGAGGGACAATATCCTGTAACTTGGTCTGAACCTATCAAATCTGAGATTATTGTCATGTGAATGGACAGAGAGTATTTCCACTTGTGGGGAAGAGCATAACTAGAGGCCATCAATATAAGATAGTTAGCAAGAGATCAAATAGGGAATTCAGAAGAAACTTCTTTACCCAGAGGGTGGTGAGAATGTGGAACCCGTTGAAGCGAATAATATAGAAACAGTTAAGAGGAGGTTAGGCAAGCATATGAGGGAGAAGGGAATAGAGGGTTATGCTGATAGAGTTAGATGAGGTAAGACGGGAGGAGGCTCGAGTGGAGCGTAAACGCCGGCATGGACTGGTTGGGCCGAATAGCCTGTTTCTGTGCTGTATATCCTATGTAATTCTAAATAATCTTAATGTGTTATATGCAACTACACCACAGAACATATGCTCATCATGCAAAATTAACTTATGTATTGGTAAGCTACTGGTCCTATTATATTATACACTAACCTACAGACCAGGATTGAGAGTGTCTGCTGTAGCTCAGTGGGTCGCAATCTCACCTCTGACCTGGAAT
Organism: Pristiophorus japonicus; assembly: GCF_044704955.1. Classification (NCBI taxonomy): domain Eukaryota; kingdom Metazoa; phylum Chordata; class Chondrichthyes; family Pristiophoridae; genus Pristiophorus; species Pristiophorus japonicus. The sequence continues at coordinate 63,275,347 of NC_091982.1, forward strand.
GTTGTGGGTTCAGGTTCAACTCCAGAGACTTGAGCATAAAGATCTAGGCTAACACTCAACTGCCTTACTGAGGGAGTGCCGCACTGTCGGAGGTGCAGCACTGAGGGAGTGGGCTGCACTGTCAGAGGGGCAGTACTGAGGGAGAGCTGCACTGTCGGAGGGGCAGAACTGAGGAAGTGCAGCACTGTCGGAGGGGCAGTACTGAGGAAACGCCGCACTGTCGGAGGGGCAGTGCTGAGGGAGTGCTGCATTGTTGGAGGGGCAGTACTGAGGGAGTGCTGCAATGTCGGAGGGGCAGTACTGAGGTGGTGCTGCATTTTTGAAGGTTTGTTTGTGTAATGTACTTGACTTTTTGCTAATTCAATAGAACTAACCATGTATTCATTGTTCGGGTTGTCATCTGTAGCCAAGAGGGCAACCCATTTGTTTATGATGAACAATCCAGATTAGGCCATTCAAGCTGACTGCTTATTTCAACAATGGTCCTGTTTTAAGAAGTTAATAAATTAACTTATTCAGGGTCAGTCCTTGAAGGCAGGAATTTTTCTGTGGTTAGGATTGCCAAATTCAATCTGTCCTATTTTTATAGCAGTTACAAGGTAGAATTTTAAAAGAAGTTATAAGGTGGTATCTTATTAGTAAAGAAGTTATAAGGTAGAATTCCTTCACATCAGGGCAAAGTGGGAAGTTGGAACCAAAATTGGCTCAGAGGCAGGAATCAAAGGTTAATGGGCGATGAGTGTTTTTGTGACTGGAAAGATGTTTCCAGTGGGGTTCCGCAGGGCTCAGTACTAGGTCCCTTGCTTTTTGTGGTATATATCAATGATTTGGACTTGAATGTAGGGGGTTTGGTTAAGAAGTTTGCGGATGATACAAAAATTGGCTGCATGGTTGAGAATGGAGAAGAAAGCTATAGACTGCAGGAACTTATCAATGAACTGGTCAGGTGGGCAGAACAGTGGCAAATGGAATTCAATCCAGAGAAGTGGAAGGTAATACTCTTGGGGAGGGCTAACAAGGCAAGGGAATACATATTAAATGGTAAGACAATGAGAATTGTAGAGGAACAAAGAGACCTTGGCATGCATGTCCACAAATCCCTGAAGGTAGTGGGCCAGGTAGATAAAGTGGTTCAGAAGGCATACAGAATGCTTGGCTTTATTGGCCAAAGCATAGAATACAAGAGCAGGGAGGTTATGCTTGAACTGTACAATACACTACTTAGGTCACAGCTAGAGTACTGCATGCAGTTCTGGTCACCACATTACAGGAAAGGTGTGATTGCACTGGAGAGGGTACAGAGGAGATTGATGAGTATGTTGCCAGGATTGGAGAATTTTAGTTATGAGGAAAGATTGGATAGGCTGGGGTTGTTTTCTTTGGAACAGAGGAGGCTGAGGGGAGACCTCATTGAGGTGTATAAAATGATGAGGGGCCTAGATAGAGTGGTTAGGAATGGCCTATTTCCCTTAGCAGAGGGGTCAACAACCAGGGGGCATAGATTTAAAGTAATTGGTAGGATGTTTAGAAGGGAGTTGAGGAGAACTTTTTTCACCCAGAGGTTGAGGGGGGGGGATGCGGTCTGGAACTCTCTGCCTAAAAGGATAGTAGATGCAGAAACATTCATAGCATTTACAAAGTGATTGGATGTGCACCTGAAGTGCCATAACCTGCAGGGCTATAGACCAAGAGCATGAAAGTGGGATTAGGCTGGGTACTTCTTTTTCGGCCAGCACGGACTCAATGGGCCAAAATGGCCTCCTTCTGTGCTGTAAATTTCTATGATTCTGTATCTGCCTGATGATCTCATCTTTTAACAACTGATGTTTTCCTATAGTATGAATGGCAGTCATGGACCGAAGGCTTGAACCCATGACCTTTTGAGAATGCTGCCATCGAGTCCAGCTGGTACCTAAATTGATTGAACAGTTAAAAAAACAATTATTCCTGTTAAATAGCTTGTTTTCTGTTTGAACATTATGAAAGGATTGTTATTACAGATACTTTGCAATTGCTAATATTTTATTGGCGCTGCGAATTAAAGTGCCTTCTCGGAAATCAAACATTAACCAAACTGCCCTTTAATTAGCCAGTCGTAAATTATGAAGCTGAATGGAGAATCTTTCCCAATTTATTTTTTGAACACAATAAAACCTTTTGCTATTTGCTTCTATGGCTGCAACAGCCCAGGTTTCTTGATGCTCTGACTTTGCAGAATTTGACGTTTCCCGAATCGCAGTTGCTCAGATTGTTTTTTTTTCTGGCCTGACAAAGTGTCTCTCAAGTGGCTTGGAGCTTGTCAGCCATCATTCTCAGCTCACCAGCAAGGTGGGATCAGCCCGAGTTATTCGGGTCATCGACAGTTGCTAGGCGACTAAGTTTGCAGCACGTACAATTGCTCATTTCATCTTATCAACAGTGGCAAATTATCATATGCGGGTTTAATATATACTGTTCTTATGGTTATGATTCTCTTCCGCGTAGTTAGCACGAAAGGAGCCTTTACACCCACACATAGGACAATTAAGTCCCTTGTACTTAAGAACGCACTAATTTGAATAACACATTGACGTCTGAATCTCAAATAGATACCTCGGCCAAAATAAGCTGACGAATTAACGGAAAACGTCTTCGACATTAACCATGCATTAAATAACTTTCCGTGTACAAAGGCCCCTTTATCATTTTTAAATCGCTTCTTTTGTCAGTCTCTTTCCCAGACATTAACTTCCCAGAGATGTTTTCATTTGTTTAGTCCTTTTAAGTAATAAATTCATTAAGACCTTCAGAACATTTGCAGCACATTTTCTGCCACATTTCCTTTTAGCACGTTAACATCATATTACGTTTAGTGCGCTGGAAAATTATAATTGCCAATACAGGGATACATTAAGTGATAAGGGGTAAGTGATTGGCTGGTGATTGGTGAGTAGCTTTTCTTTTTATTTTTTAAATCAGTAAGTAAACTGTAACATTGTTGTTACCAATTTAAGGGTATCTAAGGGATAAGGCATGGCAGGAGAGCTTGGTCACGTGTTATACTCCTCCTGTACCATATGGGAACTCAGGGACACTTCCGGTGTCCCTGACGACTACGTGTGTGAGAAGTGTATCCGCCTCCATCTCCTGACGGACTGCGTTGCGGATTTGGAGCTGAGGGTGGATTCACTCTGGAGCATCCACGATGCTGAGAATGACATAAGTGGCACGTGTAGTGAGTTGGTCTTACCGCATGAGAAGGATCCACAGCCAGCTAGGGAATGGAAGACCAGCAGGAAGAGTAGTACAAAGAAGGTAGTGCAGGGGTCCCATCTGGTCATCCCCCTGCAAAACAGATACACTGCTTTGAGTGCTGTTGAGGGAGATGACTCATCAGGGGAGAGCAGCAGCAGCCAAGTTCATGACACCGTGGCTGGCTCTGATGTACAGGAGGGCATGAAAAAGAGTGGGAGAGCGATAGTGATAGGGGATTCAATCATAAGGGGAAGATAGGCGTTTCTGCGGCCACAACCGAGACTCCAGGATGGTATGTTGCCTCCCTGGTGCAAGGGTCAAGGATGTCTCCGAGCGAGTGCAGGACATTCTAAAAAGGGAGGGAGAACAGCCAGTTGTCATGGTGCACATTGGTACCAACGACATAGTTTAAAAAAAAGGGATGAGGTCCTACGAGATGAATTTAAGGAGCTAGGAGCTAAATTAAAAAGTAGGACCTCAAAAGTAGTAATCTCGGGATTGCTACCAGTGCCATGTGCAAGTCAGAGTAGGAATCGCAGGATAGCACAGATGAATACGTGGCTTGAGCAGTGGTGCAGCAGGGAGGGATTCAAATTCGTGGGGCATTGGAACAGGTTCTGGGGGAGGTGGGACCAGTACAAACTGGACGGTCTGCACTTGGGCAGGACTGGAACCAATGTCCTAGGGGGAGTGTTTGCTAGTGCTGTTGGGGAGGAGTTAAACGAATATGGCAGGGGGATGGGAACCAATGCAGGGAGACAGAGGGAAACAAAAAGGAGACAAAAACAAAAGACAGAAAAGAGATGAGTAAAAGTGGAGAGCAGAGAAACCAAAGGCAAGAAACAAAAAGGGCCACTGAATATAAAAGGGCTACAGGAGGGGTCAAAACTAAAAATCATGTTTGAAAAACTAGGATGAAAACACTCTCCCTAAATGCACACAGCATTCGAAATAAAGTAAATGAGTTGACGGCACAAATCATTACAAATGGGTATGATTTGTGGCCATTACAGAAACATAGTTGCAGGGTGGCCAAGACTGGGAATTAAACATACAGGGGTATCTGATGATTCAGAAAGATAGGCAAGAAGGGAAAGGAGGTGGGGTAGCTCTGTTAATAAAAGATGATATCAGGGCAGTTGTGAGGGATGATATTGGGTCTAATGAACAAAATGTTGAATCATTGTGGGTGAAGATTAGAGATAGTAAGGGGAAAAAGTCACTGGTCGGCGTAGTTTATAGGCCCCCAAATAATAACTTCATGGTGGGGCGGGCAATAATCAAGGGAATAATGGAGGCATGTGAAAAAGGAATGGCAGTAGTCATGGGGGATTTTAACCTACATATCGATTGGTCAAATCAAATCGCATGGGGTAGCCTGGAGGAGGAATTCATAGAATGCATACGGGATTGTTTCTTAGAACAGTATGTAACAGAACCTACAAGGGAGCAAGCCATCTTAGATCTGGTCCTGTGTAATGAGACAGGAAAAATAAACGATCTCCTAGTAAAAGGTCCTCTCGGAATGAGTGATCACAGTATGGTTGAATTTGTAATACAGATTGAGAATGAGGAAGTTGTGACAGAAACGAGCATACTATGCTTAAACAAAGGGGACTACAGTGGGATGAGGGCAGAGTTGGCTAAAGTAGACTGGAAACAAGGACTAAACGGTGGCACAATTGAGGAACAGTGGAGGACTTTTAAGGAGCTCTTTCATAGTGCACAACAAAAATATATTCCAGTGGAAAAGAAGGGAGGCAAGAGAAGGGATAACCAGCCGTGGATAACCAACGAAATAAAGGAAAGTATCAAATCAAAGACCAATGCATATAAGGTGGGAAACTAGAGGATTGGGAAAATTTTAAGCAACAGCAAAGAATGACTAAAAAAGCAATAAAGAAAGGGAAGATAGATTACGAAGGTAAACTTGTGCAAAACATAAAAACAGATAGTAAAAGCTTTTACAGATATATAAAATGGAAAAGAGTGACTAAAGTAAATGTTGGTCCCTTAGAAGATGAGAAGGGGGATTTAATAATGGGAAATGTGGAAATGGCTGAGACCTTAAACAATTATTTTGCTTCCGTCTTCACAGTGGAGTACACAAAAACCATGCCAAAATTTGCAGGCCACAGGAATGTGGGAAGGGAGGACCTTGAGACAATCACTATCACTAGGGGGGTAGTGCTGGACAGGCTAATGGGACTGAAGGTAGACAAGTCCCCTGGTCCTGATGAAATGCATCCCAGGGTATTAAATGAGATGGCGGAAGTTATAGCAGATGCATTCATTATAATCTACCAAAATTCTCTGGACTCTGGGGAGGTACCAGCGGATTGGAAAGCAGCTAATGTAATGCCTCTGTTTAAAAAAGGGGGCAGGCAAAAGGCAGGTAACTATAGGCCAGTTAGTTTAACATCTGTAGTGGGGAAAATGCTTGAAGCTATCATTAAGGAAGAAATAGCGGGACATCTAGATAGGAATAGTGCAATCAAGCAGACGCAGCATGGATTCATGAAAGGGAAATCATGTTTAACTAACTTACTGGAATTCTTTGAGGATATAACGAGTATGGTGGATAGAGGTGTACCGATGGATGTGGTGTATTTAGATTTCCAAAAGGCATTTGATCAGGTGCCACACAAAAGGTTACTGCAGAAGATAGAGGTATGCGGAGTCAGAGGAAATGTATTAGCATGGATAGAGAATTGGCTAGCGAGCAGAAAGCAGAGAGTCGTGATAAATGGGTCCTTTTCCGGTTGGAAATCAGTGGTTAGTGGTGTGTCACAGTGATCAGTGCTGGGACCACAACTGTTTACAATATACATAGATGACCTGGAAGAGGGGACAGAGTGTAGTGCAACAAAATTTGCAGATGACACAAAGATTAGTGGGAAAGCGGGTTGTGTAGAGGACTCAGAGAGACTGCAAGGAGATTTGATAGGTTAAGCGAATGGGCTAAGGTTTGGCAGATGGAATACAATGTCGGAAAGTGTGAGGTCATCCACCTTGGGAAAAAAAACAGTAAAAGGGAATATTATTTGAATGGGGAGAAATTACAACATGCTGTGGTGCAGAGGGACCTGCGGGTCCTTGTGCATGAATCCCAAAAAGTTAGTTTGCGGGTGCAGCAGGTAATCAGGAAGGCGAATGGAATGTTGGCCTTCATTGCGAGAGGGATGGAGTACAAAAGCAGGGAGGTCTTGCTGCAACTGTATAAGGTATTGGTAAGGCCGCACCTGGAGTACTGCATGTCGTTTTGGTCATCTTACATCAGGAAGGATATACTAGCTTTGGAAGGGGTACAGAGACGATTCACTCGGCTGATTCCAGAAATGAGGGGGTTACCTTATGATGATAGATTGAGTAGACTGGGTCTTTACTCATTGGAGTTCAGAAGGATGAGGGGTGATCTTCTAGAAACATTTAAAATCATGAAAGGGATAGACAAGATAGAGGCAGAGAGATTGTTTCCACTGGTAAGGGAGACTAGAACTAGGGGGCAAAGCCTCAAAATACGATGGAGCCAATTTAAAACCAAGTTGAGAAAGAATTTCTTCTCCCAGAGGGTTGTGAATCTGTGGAATTCTCTGCCCAAGGAAGCAGTTGAGGCTGGCTCATTGAATGTTTTCAAGTCACAGATAGATAGATTTTTAACCAATAAGGGAATTAAGGGTTACGGGGAGTGGGCGGGTAAGTGGAGCTGAGTCCACAACCAGATCAGCCATTATCTTATTGAATGGCGGAGCAGGCTCGAAGGGCTAGATGACCTACTCCTGTTCCTAATTCTTATGTTCTTATTAAGGTAACATTACATTTTTTTACCTTTTACCTTTTACCTTTTATTGCTCCTTATGACTTTGTTTAAAAACATGAATTGCAGTCTTCCTTGTCAGGTGCCAACGCGCATTGATCTGTGTAGCTTTTAAGTATTCATAGATTGAAAAAACTGCAGCAAGCTAACAGCTGCCACTTGGCTGATTCCAGAAATGATTCCAGATTCAGAAGGCTTTCGACAAGGTCCCACACAAAAGATTAATGTGCAAAGTTAAAGCACATGGTATTGGGGGTAGTGTGCTGACTTGGATTGAGAACTGGTTGTCAGACAGGAAGCAAAGAGTAGGAGTAAATGGGTACTTTTCAGAATGGCAGGCAGTGACTAGTGGGGTACCGCAAGGTTCTGTGCTGGGGCCCCAGCTGTTTACATTGTACATTAATGATTTAGACGAGGGGATTAAATGTAGTATCTCCAAATTTGCGGATGACACTAAGTTGGGTGGCAGTGTGAGCTGCGAGGAGGATGCTATGAGGCTACAGAGTGACTTGGATAGGTTAGGTGAGTGGGCAAATGCATGACAGATGAAGTATAATGTGGATAAATGTGAGGTTGTCCACTTTGGTGGTAAAAACAGAGAGACAGACTATTATCTGAATGGTGACAGATTAGGAAAAGCGGAGGTGCAACGAGACCTGGGTGTCATGGTACATCAGTCATTGAAGGTTGGCATGCAGGTACAGCAGGCGGTTAAGAAAGCAAATGGCATGTTGGCCTTCATAGCGAGGGGATTTGAGTACAGGGGCAGGGAGGTGTTGCTACAGTTGTACAGGGCCTTGGTGAGGCCACACCTGGAGTATTGTGTACAGTTTTGGTCTCCTAACTTGAGGAAGGACTTTCTTGCTATTGAGGGAGTGCAGCGAAGGTTCACCAGACTGATTCCCGGGATGGCGGGACTGACCTATCAAGAAAGACTGGATCAACTGGGCTTGTATTCACTGGAGTTCAGAAGAATGAGAGGGGACCTCATAGAAACGTTTAAAATTCTGACGGGTTTAGACAGGTTAGATGCAGGAAGAATGTTCCCGATGTTGGGGAAGTCCAGAACCAGGGGTCACAGTCTAAGGATAAGGGGTAAGCCATTTAGGACCGAGATGAGGAGAAACTTCTTCACCCAGAGAGTGGTGAACCTGTGGAATTCTCTACCACAGAAAGTAGTTGAGGCCAATTCACTAAATATATTCAAAAGGGAGCTAGATGAAGTCCTTACTACTCGGGGGATCAAGGGGTGTGGCGAGAAAGCAGGAAAGGGGTACTGAAGTTGCATGTTCAGCCATGAACTCATTGAATGGCGGTGCAGGCTAGAAGGGCTGAATGGCCTACTTCTGCACCTATGTTTCTATGTAATATCATAAAACCCACAAAGTATATTTCAATTGGGATCTTCAGCCTTATGATGCTAGTTGTGAGGAAAGAACATGCATTTATATAACGCCTTTCACGAACTTAGTATATCCCAAAGCGTTTCACAGCCAATAAAGTACTTTTTAAAGTGTAGTCACTGTTGGAATTTTAGGAAATGCGGCGGTTAATTTGCACACAGCTAGCTCCCACGAGCAGCAATGTGTTAATCATTAGATAATCTGTTTTAGTGATGTCAGTTGAGGATAAAACATTGGCTAGGACACTGGGTTTAACTCCTCCGCTCTTAGAATCATAGAAATTTACAGCACGGAAGGAAGCCATTTCGGCCGATCGTTTTCGTGCCAGCCGAAAAAGAGCTATCCAGCCTAATCCCACTTTTCAGCACTTGGTCCGTAGCCGTGTAGTTTATGGCACTTCAGGTGCACATACAAGTACTTTTTAAATGTGGAGAGGGTTTCTGTCTCTACCACCCTTTCAGGCAGTGAGTTCCAGACCCCCACCACCCTCTGGGTGATGAAATTGCCCCTCATATCTCCTCTACTTTAAATCTATGCCCCCTGGTTGTTGGCCCCTCGACTAATGGAAATAGGTCCTTCCTATCCACTCTATCCAGGCCCCTCATAATTTTACACACCTCAATAAGGTCTCCCCTCAGCCTCCCCTTTTTCAAAGAAAACAACCCAGCTATCCAATCTTTCCTCATAGCTAAAATTCTCCAGTCCAGGCAACATTCTCGTAAATCTCCTCTATACCCTCTCCAGTGCAATCACTTGTTTCCTGTAATGTGGTAACCAGAACTGAAAGCAGTACACTAGCTGTGGCCTAACTAATGTTTTATACAGTTCAAGCATAACCTCCCTGCTCTTGTATTCTAGGCCTCAGTTAATAAAGCCAAGTATTCTGTATGCCTTCTTAACCACCTTATCTACCTGGCCTGCGACCTTCAGGGATCTGTGGACCTGCACTCCAAGGTCCCTTTGTTCCTCTACACTTCTCAGTGTCCTACCATTTAATGTGTATTCTCTTGCCTTGTTAGCCCTCCCCAAATGCATTGCCTCACACTTCTCTGAATTGAATTTTTACTTTTTTGATTAGTCTGCCATGTGGGACCTTAACAAAATCCTCATAAAAATTAATTTACACTACATCAAACGCACTACCCTCATCGACACTCCTTGTTACTTCCTCAAAAATTTAAATCAACTTACTCAGACACGACCTTCCATTAACAAATCCATACTCTGACTGTCCTTGATTAATCTGTATCTTTCTAAATGAAGATTTATCCTGTCCCTCAGAATTTTCTCCAATAATTTTTCCACCACCGAGGTTAGGCTGACTGGCCTGTAATTACTCGGTCTAACGCTTTCTCCCTTTTTAAACAAAGGTACAACATTAGCAGTCCTCCAGTCCTCCGGCACCACACCTGTAGCCAGAGAGGATTGGAAAATGATGGTCAGAGCCTCTGCTATTTCCTCTTTTGCTTCTCTTAACAGCCTGGATACATTTAACCAGGCCTGGGGACTGACCAATTTCAAAATGCTAAACCCCTTAATACTTCCTTTCTCACTATGTTTACTTCATCTAATTTTTCACACACCTTCTCCCTGATTGCAATGTCTGTAATGTCTGTATTTTTTGTGAAAACAGATGCAAAGTATTGATTGAGAACCATACCCATGTCTTCCGCCTCGACACACAGATGATCTTTAGTGTCTCTCATCGGCCCCATTCTTTCATTGGTTATCATATTCTTCAAAATAGTGCCACGGGATATTTCATGCCTGAGAGAGCAGATGGGGCCTCGGTTTAACATCTCATTTGAAAGGTGGCACCTCCGACAGTGCAATGCACCCTAAGTACAACACTGGGAATGGCAGCCTAAATCTCTGGAATGGGGTTTGCAACCCATAACCTTCTGACAGAGAGGTGAAAGAGTGCTACCAACTGAGCCATGGCTGATAATTTTGTACTGTTGTATATTTGAGAACATCTCAGGCTGCAGTTCATACAAAGATGGGAGGAAAACCAATGTGTGAGGAGGACACAAAAAACCTACAAAAGGACATAGACAGGCTAAATGAGTGGGCAAAAATTTGGCAGTTGGAGTATAATGTTGGAAAGTGTGAGGTCATGCACTTTGGCAAAAAAAAATTGAAGAGCGAGTTATTATTTAAATGGAGAAAGATTGCAAAGTGCTGCAGTACAGCGGGACCTGGGGGTACTTGTGCATGAAACACAAAAGGATAGTATGCAGGTGCATCAAGTGATCAGAAGGCCAATGGAATCTTGGCCTTTATTGCAAAGGGGATGGAGTATAAAATCAGGGAAGTCTTGCTACAGTTATACAGGGTATTGGTGAGGCCACACCTGGAATACTGTGTACAGTTTTGGTTTCCATATTTACGAAAGGATATACTTGCTTTGGAGGCAGTTCACAGAAGGTTCACTAAGTTGATTCTGGGGATGAGGGGGTTGACTTATGAGGAAAGGTTGAGTAGGTTGTCCCTCTACTCATTGGAATTCAGAAGAATGAGAGGTGATCTTATCGAAATGTATAAGATTATGAGGGGGCTTGACGAGGTGGATACAAGGAGGATGTTTCCACTGATATAGGAGACTAGAACTAGGGGGTATAACCTTAGAATAAGGGGCTGCCCATTTAAAACTGAGATGAGGAGGAATTTCTTCTCTCAGAGGGTTGTAAATCTGTGGAATTCACTGTCTCAGAGAGCAGTGGAAGCTGGGACATTGAATAAATTTAAGACAGAGATAGACAGTTTCTTAAATGATAAGGGAATAAGGGGTTATGGGGAGCGGGCGGGGAAGTGGACCTGAGTCTATGATCGGATCAGCCATGATCGTATTAAATGGCGGAGCAGGCTCGAGGGGCCATATGGTCTACTCCTGCTCCTATTTCTTATGTAAAGTCGCATTTGACTCAGTATTTGAGTCAAGGTGGCTGGCTTAATCTTGATCCTTAAATCTCATTGGTTGGCTCAGTTGGTAGCACTTGCACCTCTGAGTCAGAAGGTGGTGGGTCCATGCCCCTCTCTAGAAACTCAAGCACATGATTCAGGCTGATACTCCCCTCCAGTGCAATGTTGAGGGAGAGCGACACTGTCGGAGGTGCAGTGTTTTGGATGTGACATTAAACCGAGCCCCTTCTGCTCTCTCAGCTGGATGTAAAATATTCTATGGCATTATTTTGAAGAAGGAGCAGTGGATTTATGCCCAGTGTCCTGGCCAATATTTATCTCTCAACCAACATAACAAAAACAGATTATTTTAGTCATTATCACATTGCTGTTTGTGGGAGCTTGCTGTGCGCAATTTACCTGTTGCATTTCCTACAGTACAATAGTGACTACACCCCAAAAGTACTTCATTGGCTGAAAAGCGCCCTGGGACATCCTGAGGTCATGAAAGTCGCTATATAAATGCAAATCTTTCATCCTTGGATTATACTGATCAAATGCGATGATGTTTACTTTAAGAGCTGAGCTCAACGATGCCGCTCGTGAATTATTTGTCATGTTTAGAATTAACTACCAATATCCACTGTCCATGTACACACTTTCCAAATCATTTTACTGGCAGCTTGTGGTAAACAATCCTGTCATGTATTCCACAGAAAAATTGAATGCAAGCATGCTTTAAATAAGTGTACGGTAGTATAATGGATATATTACTGGACTAGTAACCCAGAGCTCTGGACTAACCATCCAGTGAGTTCAAATCGCAACATGGCAGCGAGGGAATTTAAATTCAGTTAAAAAGAAAAAATAAAGACTTGCATTTCTATGGCACCTTTTATGACCACAGGATGTCTCAAAATGCTTTACAGCCAATGAAGTACTTTTTGAAGTGTAGTCACTGTTGTAACGTGGGAAACGCAGCAGCCAATTTGTGCACACCAAGTTCCCACAAACAGCAATGTGATAATGAGCACATTAACTTTTTTTATGTTGATTGAGGGATAAATATTGGCCACTGGACCAGGACCTAGCTCTGTCAAGTCCGTGTGGTGACTGGTGTGCAACGGTCACCCCGCGTTAAAAAAATCCACGCACAGGCATCTTCCACCCTTCAGGATGCAGTTCAGGATCTGGAATATTAGGTCCTTCATTGAAACACCTGTGAACTCATCCCTTTTTGGTGTGGAAGCAAGTCATCCTCGCTTCGAGGGACTGCCTATGATGATGATGAAATATTGGGCAGGACACCGGAGGGGGGAACTCCCCTGCTCTTCTTCAAAATAGTGCCATGGGATCTTTTGCATCCACCTGAGAGATCAGACGGGGTCTCAGTTTAACTTTTTATCTGAAAGACAGCACCTTCGACAGTGCAGCGCTCCCTCAGCATTGCACTGGAGTGTCAGTCTAGATTTATGTGCTCAATTCCCTGGAGCAGGAATTGAACCCACGACTTTCTGACTCAGAGGCAAGGGAGTTATCCACTGAGCCACAGCTGACACTTAAGTAAATAAATAAATTTGGAATTAAATAGTTAGTATCAGTAATGGTGATCATGAAACTACCAGATTGTCGTAAAATCCCATCTGCTTCACTAATGTCCTTCAGGGAAGGAAATCTGCCGCCCTTACCCGGTTTGCCCTATATATGATTTCAGACTCACAGCAATGCGATTGAATCTTAACTGCCCTCTGACTAGCGACACACTCAGGTGTACCAAACCGCTACGAAAAACAACAATAAGAAGAAAACCAGACTTCTTCGACAGCACCTCCCATACTCGTGACCTCAAACACCTCGAAGGACAAGGGCAGCAGGTGCCTCGGAACACCATCACCTCCACGTTCCCCTCCAAATCACACACCATCCTGATTAGAAGTATATCCTCCTTCCTTCCTCATACATTCCTTCCTCATCTCTGGGTGAAAATCCTGGAACTCCCTCCGTAGCAGCACTGTGGGAGCACCTTCACCACACAGACTGCAGTGGTTCAAGAAGGCAGCTCACCACCATCTTCTCAAGGGCAATTAGGGATGGGCAATAAATGCCGGCATTGCCACATCCTAGGAACGAAAAAAAAGAGGAAGATATAAAAGACAGAAATGTTTCATGTTTGGATGTGGGTCACTCAAAGGCTTAACTTATTTATCAAGAGGTTGCATTCTGAGCAACGAGTGAATTAAGTCAAGTCATTTGAGTTAACATTTTTTTTATTCATTCATGGCAAGGCCGGCATTTATTGCCCATCACTAATTGCCCTTGCAAAGGGGTGCTGAGCCGCCTTCTTGAACCGCTGCAGTTGTTGTGGTGAAGGTACTCCCACAGTGCTGCTGGGAGGGAGTTCCAAAATTTTGAACCAGCGACAATGCAGGAACGGCGATATATTTCCAATAAGGATGGTGTGTGATTTGGAGGGGAAAGTGGAGGTGAGTTCCAGGAATTTGACCCAGCGACAATCATAGAATCATAGACTTAAAGCAATTTACAGCACGGAAGGAGACCATTTCGGTCCATCACGTCCACGCCGGCCGACAAAGAGCTATCCAGCATAATCCCACTTTCCAACTCTTGGTTTATAGCCCTGTAGGTTACGGCACTTCAGGTGCACATCCGGATATTTTTTTAATGTGGTGAGGGTTTCTGCCTCTACCACCCTTTCAGGCAGTGAGTCCCAGACCCCCACCACCCTCTGGGTGAGAACAATTCTCCTCAAATCCCCTCTAAACCTCCTACAAATGACTTTAAATCTATGTCCCCTGGTTGTTGACCCCTCTACGAAGGGAAACAGGTCCTTCCTATCCATTCTATCTAGGCCCCTCATAATTTTACACACCTCAATGAGGTCTCCCCTCAATCTCCTCTGTTGCAAAGAAAACAGACCCAGCATCTCCAATCTTTCCTCATAGCCAAAATTCTCCAGTCCAGGCAACATTCTTGTAATTTTCCTCTGTATCCTCTCTAGTGCAATCTCATCTTTCCTGTAATGTGGTGACCAGAACTACATGTGGTATTCTTGCTATGGCCGAACCAGTGTTTTATACAGTTCATGCATAACATCCCTGCTCTTGTATTCTATGCTGCAGCTAATAAAGGCAAGTATTCCGTATGCCTTCTTAACCTCCTTATCTACCTGACCTGCTACCTTCAGTGATCTGTGGACATGTACCCCAAGGTCACTTTGTTCCACGACACTTCTCAGTGTTCTCCCATTTAATGTATATTCCCTTGCCTTGTTAACCCTCCACAAATGCATCACCTCACACTTGTCCAGATTGAATTACATTTGTTCTGCCCACCTGACCAGTGATTTGATACCTTCCTGCAGTCTACAGCTTTCTTCTTCATTATCAATCACACAGTCAATTTTTGTATCATCTGTAAACTTCTTTATCACAACCCCTATATTCAAATATAAATCATTGATATACACTACAAATAGCAAGGGACCGAGTACTGAGCCCTGCAGACTCCCACTCGAAACAGCCTTCCAGTCACAAAAACACCCATCAACCATTACCCTTTGCTTCCTGCCTCTGAGCCAATTTTGGATCCAACTTGACACTTTGCCCTGGTGTGAAGGAATTCTACCTTATGGGCTTTAACTTTCATGTCCAGTCTATCATGTGGGGCTTTATCAAAAGCTTTGCTAAAATCCATATACACTATATCAAACGCACTACCCTACTTATTTACCTCCTCAGAGGGACAGACAAGACCTTCCCTTAACAAATCCATACTGGCTGTCCTTGATTAATCTATGTCTTTCTAAATGAAGATTTATCCTGTCCCTCAGAATTTTTTCCAATAATTTTCCCACCACTGAGGTTAGGTTGACTGGCCTGTAATTACTCAGTCTATCCCTTTCTCCCTTTTAAAACAACGGTACAACATTAGTAGTCCTCCAGTCCTCCGGCATCACACCTGTAGCCAGGGAGGGTTAGGGTTAGGGTTAATGCAGAAGCAGCTCCCAACACATTAAAACACATTGCAGCAACTTAAAAACATTAAAATATTTTGCAGCAACATCCTCCAATTATTAAAGCTGCTTCCACTCCCCCGTCCCTAGTCCTGGCCGAAGGGCTTGCTGGTCTGCTTCACTAGCCCGCCCCGAGCCCCTTGCCGGTTTCCAGCTCCAGCTCCCCCACCGCCCCTGCCCCTCACCCCTAGCCCCAAGTGCCTTGCTGGTCCCGCATCCCCACTCCCGCTCCTAGCCCAGGCCGAATGGCCTCCTCCCTCCCAGTCACTGCAACTAACTACACCCGAAAGGCTTGCCCCCACCCCTCTCCCTCCACCCCACCCCTCTCTCCCCCTCTCTCTTACCTCTCCTGCTGCTGCTGTCCGGTCATCTGCTGCACTTACCTGCACAGATTTCCTTACCTGCGCCAATTTCTTTAACTCTCCAGAAGGTTTTTCTGCAGAGGCCACATACGCCGTCCTAAGCAGAACTGGAGTAACTCTCAGCTGGCCAAACTTGCCTAAATGGCCAGAATTGGCACGGGTGGCAGATTACGCCCTCTTTGACTGAAAAAAAAATGGACAAAAATCGTAACTAACTGAGTTACGCTGGTGAAAATTGATTGGGGAAACTGTGTTTTTTTAACTTAGATCAAAAAAAGCGGCCTGCTCCAAAAAAACAGCGCAAGTCACTGTGGAAAATTGAACCCATAGTGTTGTGTATGGAGAAAGAGTCAGACTGCATACTGACAGCTCAAAGTAAAGTGTGACCTTAGTCTTTTAGAAACATAGAAACATAGAAAATAGGTGCAGGAGCAGGCCATTCAGCCCTTCTAGCCTGCACCGCCATTCAATGAGTTCATGGCTGAACATGAAACTTCAGTACCCCCTTCCTGCTTTCTCGCCATAACCCTTGATCCCCCGAGTAGTAAGGACTTCATCTAACTCCCTTTTGAATATATTTAGTGAATTGGCCTCAACTACTTTCTGTGGTAGAGAATTCCACAGGTTCACCACTCTCTGGGTGAAGAAGTTTCTCCTCATCTCGGTCCTAAATGGCTTACCCCTTATCCTCAGACTGTGACCCCTGGTTCTGGACTTCCCCAACATTGGGAACATTCTTTCTGCATCTATAGGTCTCCAGAGTGCCTCTCCAACCTGTGAAGCTTCCTTAAAAACCTGTGTCTCAAGGGATTATGGGATCCCTTGGGACTCCAGGGGATGAGCCCTCTGGTGGCTGTACAGAGTAAATACAAGTCCACATGTATAACAACACTCGCCCCCCAAAGTCAATATTGTAACTATCGACAATGTGAGTCGATCTCGGGCCCTTCTTTCCCTGGTTGATCTTCTCGGTGTGAAAGCTGGTGTTGTTGAATTACCGTATATACTCGCGTATCCTGCGATCTCGCGTATCATGCGACCCCTAAATTTTCATCCCCAAAACATGATTTTACCATATATCTCATGTATCATGCGAGTCACTTTTTTGAGATCGAATACAGACCTTAACATGAAACATCGAGTGGATTCTGCTCTCTCTCAGTGCTCTCTCTCCGTGCTCTCTCTCCGTACTCTCTCTCCGTGCTCTCTCTCCGTACTCTCTCTCCGTGCTCTCTCTCCATGCTCTCTCTCCGTACTCTCCCCCCCCGACCTCCGCGACTCTCTCTCCCCCCCCCCGACCTCCGCGACTCTCTACCCCCGACCTCCGCGACTCTCTCTCCCCCCCCGACCTCCGCGACTCTCTACCCCCGACCTCCGCGACTCTCTCTCCCCCCCCGACCTCCGCGACTCTCTACCCCCGACCTCCGCGACTCTCTCTCCCCCCCGACCTCCGCGACTCTCTCTCCCCCCCGACCTCCGCGACTCTCTACCCCCGACCTCCGCGACTCTCTCCCCCCCCGACCTCCGCGACTCTCTACCCCCGACCTCCGCGACTCTCTCTTCCCCCCCCGACCTCCGCGACTCTCTCCCCCCCGACCTCCGCGACTCTCTCTCCCCCCCCGACCTCCGCGACTCTCTCCCCCCCCGACCTCCGCGACTCTCTCTCACCCCCCGACCTCCGCGACTCTCTCTCACCCCCCGACCTCCGCGACTCTCTCTCACCCCCCGACCTCCGCGACTCTCTCTTCCCCCCCCGACCTCCGCGACTCTCTCTCCCCCCCGACCTCCGCGACTCTCTCTCCCCCCCCGACCTCCGCGACTCTCTCTCCCCCCCGACCTCCACGACTCTCTCCCCCCCCCGACCTCCGCGACTCTCTCTCCCCCCCCGACCTCCACGACTCTCTCCCCCCCCGACCTCCGCGACTCTCTCTCCCCCCCCGACCTCCGCGACTCTCTCCCCCCCGACCTCCGCGACTCTCTCTCCCCCCCCGACCTCCGCGACTCTCTCCCCCCGACCTCCGCGACTCTCTCTCCCCCCCCGACCTCCGCGACTCTCTCTCCCCCCCCGACCTCCGCGACTCTCTCTTCCCCCCCCGACCTCCGCGACTCTCTCTCCCCCCCCGACCTCCGCGACTCTCTCTCCCCCCCGACCTCCGCGACTCTCTCTCCCCCCCGACCTCCGCGACTCTCTCTCCCCCCCCGACCTCCGCGACTCTCTCTCCCCCCCCGACCTCCACGACTCTCTCTCCCCCCCCGACCTCCGCGACTCTCTCTCCCCCCCCGACCTCCGCGACTCTCTACCCCCGACCTCCGCGACACTCTCTCCCCCCCCGACCTCCGCGACTCTCTCCCCCCCCGACCTCCGCGACTCTCTCTCCCCCCCCGACCTCCGCGACTCTCTCTCCCCCCCGACCTCCGCGACTCTCTCTCCCCCCCCGACCTCCGCGACTCTCTCTCCCCCCCCGACCTCCACGACTCTCTCTCCCCCCCCGACCTCCGCGACTCTCTCTCCCCCTGAAGAGAAGAATTTCAGCAGGAGTCAAATGGATTTTTTTTTGCATTGGGAGGATGTAGTTAGTGGTGTGCTGCAGGAACTTGGCTTGTTTTCCACATAAACTAATGATTTGGTCATGAGTATCGAGGAACTAATATCAACCAGGGATATTCGATTTACAACCATCATGGAGAGTGAGAGGAGAAACCAAGAGAAATGTCTTTACATAGAGGATTGTTGGAGCATGCCGAGATTCAGCGTGGATACGGTCTGCTTAACAGCCTAACAGCCTAATCTTGGCCAACACTTCACACCCGCAAATTTTGTATCTCGCGTATCATGCGACCCCCCCAAATTTAGGTTACAATTTAGGTCTTCAAAAGTCGCATGATACGCGAGTATATACGGTATTTGTTGGGCCCTCGCTGGGCTGCTGTGCAGCTGGCCTTGGTGGGCTGCCTGGTGTGTTGGGCCCTGCAGGGCTGCTGTGGATGATGGGTTTTGCTTCGTGGTCAACCATGGTGCTGGTTGCCACTGGTGTATACGTTGGGAGATCAAAAAAGATAGGGTCCAAGATGGTTTGCTCAGGATAGTCCATGAATCTGAGTTTGATTTGGACCATGTGTTTCCGGTGAATGAATCTATTTGAAAGTTTGACCCAAAACATCCTGCTCCCCTCTTTGGCCACGACAGTGCCGGGAAGCCACTTGGGACCTTATCCATAATTTAATACAAATAGAAACATAGAAACATAGAAAATAGGTGCAGGAGCAGGCCATTCAGCCCTTCTAGCCTGCACCGCCATTCAATGAGTTCATGGCTGAACATGAAACTTCAGTACCCCCTTCCTGCTTTCTCGCCATAACCCTTGATCCCCCGAGTAGTAAGGACTTCATCTAACTCCCTTTTGAATATATTTAGTGAATTGGCCTCAACTACTTTCTGTGGTAGAGAATTCCACAGGTTCACCACTCTCTGGGTGAAGAAGTTTCTCCTCATCTCGGTCCTAAATGGCTTACCCCTTATCCTCAGACTGTGACCCCTGGTTCTGGACTTCCCCAACATTGGGAACATTCTTTCTGCATCTAACCTGTCTAAACCCGTCAGAATTTTAAACGTTTCTATGAGGTCCCCTCTCATTCTTCTGAACTCCAGTGAATACAAGCCCAATTGATCCAATCTTTCTTGATAGGTCAGTCCCGCCATCCCGGGAATCAGTCTGGTGAACCTTCGCTGCACTCCCTCAATAGCAAGAATGTCCTTCCTCAAGTTAGGAGACCAAAACTGTACACAATACTCCAGGTGTGGCCTCACCAAGGCCCTGTACAACTGTAGCAACACCTCCCTGCCCCTGTATTCAAATCCCCTCGCTATGAAGGCCAACATGCCATTTGCTTTCTTAACCGCCTGCTGTACCTGCATGCCAACCTTCAATGACTGATGTACCATGACACCCAGGTCTCGTTGCACCTTCCCTTTTCCTAATCTGTCACCATTCAGATAATAGTCTGTCTCTCTGTTTTTACCACCAAAGTGGATAACCTCACATTTATCCACATTATACTTCATCTGCCATGCATTTGCCCACTCACCTAACCTATCCAAGTCACTCTGCAGCCTAATAGCATCCTCCTCGCAGCTCACACTGCCACCCAACTTAGTATCATCCGCAAATTTGGAGATACTGCATTTAATCCCCTCGTCTAAATCATTAATGTACAATGTAAACAGCTGGGGCCCCAGCACAGAACCTTGCGGCACTCCACTAGTCACTGCCTGCCATTCTGAAAAGTACCCGTTTACTCCTACTCTTTGCTTCCTGTCTGACAACCAGTTCTCAATCCACGTCAGCACACTACCCCCAATCCCATGTGCTTTAACTTTGCACATTAATCTCTTGTGTGGGATCATTGATTTCAATCTCGCGTGACACATTTGCGCTATCATGGTATGCACTTTGTTGAAGCCGCCTGCTCTCTACCTGTTCATGTAGATCAGGGTGAACTAATGAGAGCCTTGTCTTAAGTGCTCTTTTCATGAGCAGTTCAGCAGTTGGGATCCCAGTGAGTGAGTGGGGTCTCGTGCGGTAGCTAAGCAGGACTCGGGATAGGCGAGTCGGCAGTGAGCCTTCAGTTACCCTCTTCAAGCCTTGCTTGATGGTTTGCGCTGCTCTCTCTGCCTGACCATTGAATGCTGGTTTAAACGGGGCAGATGTGACATGTTTGATCCCGTTACGGGTCATGAATTCTTTGAACTCAGCACTGGTAAAATATGACCTGTTGTCACTCACTAGGACATTGGGTAAGCCGTGAGTGGCAAACATGGCCCGCAGGCTTTCAGTAGTGGCAGCGGATGTACTAGCCGACATTATCTCACATTCAATCCACTTGGGGTACGCGTCTACAACCACAAGCAACATTTTACCCAAGAACGAGCCTGCATAGTCGACGTGTATGCTAGACCACGGTTTGGAGGTCGAAGGCCATAAACTTAGCAGCACCTCCCTGGGTACATTGCTAAATTGCGAGTATGTATTACATCTGTGAACGTAGGACTCTAAGTCCGCATCGATACCGGGCCAACACACGTGGGATCTGGCTATCGCTTTCATCATTACAATGCCTGGGTGGGTGCTGTGGAGGTCATTGATGAAGGTGTCGCTGCCTTTCTTGGGGACCACTACTCGGTTGCCCCACAGAAGGCATTCTGCTTGTATAGACATTTCATCTTTGCGCCATTGGAATGGCTTTATCTCTTCCTGCATTTCCACTAGGACACTGGACCAGCTCTCGTGAAGCACACAGCTTTTGACTAGAGATAATAAGGGGTCCTGGCTTGTCCAGGTTTTGATCTGCCAGGCAGTAACGGGTGATTGCTCACTCTCAAATGATTCCATAGCCATGGCTAGATCTGCGAGCTGCGCCATTCCCACCCCCGTGGTGGGCAATAGCAGCCTACTGAGAGCATTCAGCGCAGTTTTCTGTGCCTGGCCTATGGCGGATGGCATAATTGTATGTGGACAACATGAGCGCCCATCTCTGGATGCGGACCGATGCGTTGGTATTTATCCCTTTACTCTCGGAAAACAGGGATATAAGTGGCTTATGGTCAGTTTCCAATTCAAATTTTTGCCCAAACAGGTATTGATGCATTTTCTTTACCCCATAGACACACACTAATCATGCTATAGGCTCTCTCAGCCTTAGACAGACTCCTGGATGTATAAGCAACCGGTTGCAGTTTCCCAAAATTATTAGCTGGTTGCAATACACATCCGACGTCATATGACGATGCATCACATGCTAGTACCAAACGCTTACATAGATCATACAACACAAGCAATTTGTTTGAGCAGAACAATTTTCTCACTTTTACAAAGGCATTTTCTTGGCTTTTGCCCCAAACCCATTCACCGCCTTTTCATAGTCAGACATGTAGTGGTTAAGGCAGTGTGCTGAGACCTGGTAAGAAGTTACCAAAGTATTTCAAGAGTCCCAGAAATGACCGCAGCTCCGTCACGTTCTATGGCCTCGGTGCGTTCTCAATTGCCTCTGTCTTTGAGGCATTGGTGGGCCTGATACCATCCGCCGCAATCCTTCTTCCCAAGAACTCCACTTCAGGCGCCAGGAAAATGATCTTCGAGTGTTTTAACCTGAGCCCCACGTGGTTGAGTCGACTAAAAACCTCCTCCAGGTTCTGCAGATGCTCGACTGTGTTCCGACCTGTGACCAAGATGTCATCCTGGAAGACCACAGTGTGTGGGACTGACTTCAGTAAACTTTCCATGTTTCTCTGGAATATCGCCGCCGCTGATCAAATTCCAAACGGGCATCTGTTGTAAACAAAAAGACCTTTTTGCGTATTGATGCAGGTGAGAGCCTTCGATGATTCCTCCAGTTTCTGCGTCATGTAGGCTGAAGTCAGATCCAGCTTCATGAACATCTTTCCTCGCGCCAGCATTGCAAAGAGGTCATCGGCCTTTGGTAGTGGGTATTGGTCCTGCAGGGTGAGACGATTGATAGTTACTTTGTAATCGCCACAGATTCTGACGGTGCCGTCTCCCTTGAGGACTGGGACAATAGGACTCGCTGAACTCGATCGGTGAAATGATGCCCTCTATTTGCAGCCAGTCTAGTTCGATCTCTACCCTTTCTCTCATCGTGTATGGTACTTCTCTCGCCTTGTGATGGATGGGTCACGTCCCCGGAATTAGGTGGATCTGCACTTTTGCTCCTTGGAATTTCCCGATGCCTGGTTTGAACAGCAAAGGAAAGTTGGTTAAGACCTGGGCACACGAAGTGTCATCAGTGGGCGATAGCGCTCGGACATCGTCCCAGTTCCAGTGTATCTTTCCTAGCCATGACCTGCCAAGCAGCGTGGGACCATCCAGAGTGGTAGTTTGTGCACCGCTCCATCGGAGAAGACCTTTACGGCAGCACTGCCGATTACAGGAATCAGTTCCTGTGTGTAAGTTCTTAGATTCGTACGAACTGGAGTTAAGACTGGCCTTGAGACCTTGTTGCACCACAATCTTTCGAGAGTCTTTTTCCCATGATGGACTGGCTCGCGCCCGACCCGAGTCAAGCTCCATTGACACCGGAAGTCCATTTAGTTCAACATTCAGCATTATCGGGGGACAATTCGTGGTGAATGTGTGCGCCCCATGTACCTCTGCCTCCTCTATCTGAGGCTCTGGTTCGTCGTAATCCTCCATGGATCTGTCCTCCTCTGCAACATAGTGGTTTGCAGGTTTAACAGGCTTTACAGCTTGCCTGCACACTCGTTGGAGGTGTCCCATTGTTCCACAGCCCTTGCAAAAGTTCTCTTTGAATCGGCATGAATGGAAATGATGATTGCCCCCGCAGTGCCAACAAGGTGCTCATGTCCTAGCATTCATCACCCTTGATGGTGGACTCTGAGTCTTCTGCGGACACGCAGCTGCAGGTATGTGTGACCTGCCCTGTATGTTATGATTCGAAAACAACACCACTTTGTTCACAGTACTTGCAGCAGCAGTTATATGCTGAGAGATTTGCTTCAGATTGTCACAGGTGGCAATTACAGTCAAAAGTTTGCGAAGTATGGTTTCGTGGCCAATGCCAAGTACAAAAATGTCTTTGCGCATGTGCTTCAAATGTCCTTCAAATTCGCAATGTCCTGCAAGGCATCTTAGCTTGCCAACATAACTCACCACTTCATGGTCTTCAGACCTTTTGTAGGTGTAGAAGCAATACCTCACCATAAGAACGCTTTACTTCGGGTTCAAATGCTCTCGGACCAGTGTGAACAAATCATCGTACGATTTCTCCATGGGCTTTGCTGGAGTGAGCAGATTCTTCATGAGGGCATATGTTGGTGGAGACAGTGTGGAGGATCGCGCTTCATTTGGCAGCGCTCTCTTCCCCATCTAGCTCGTTGGCCACGAAGTATTGGTCGAGTCGCTCCACAAAAGTTTCCCAATCATCTCCCTCTGAAAATTTCTCCAGGACGTCCACTGTTCTCTGCATCTTTGGGTTCACTATCTGTATCTCGTCAACAGTTGTTGTGTATGGAGAAAGAGTCAGACTGTTTACTGTGAGCTCAAAGTAAAGTGTGACAGTCTTTTATTGCAGGTCTCCAGAGTGCCTCTCCAACCTGTGAAGCCTCCTTAAATACCTGTGCTCCCAAGGGATTATGGGATCCCTTGGGACTACGGGTGGCTGAGCCCTCTGGTGGCTGTACAGAGTAAATACAAGTCCACATATATAACTCATAGTATTTATAAAACAACTTTGGATTTTCCTTGACTTTACTTGCCAAAAGAATATCATGCTCTCTCTTTGCTTTTCAAATTTCCTTTTTAATTTCGCCACTGCATTTTCTGTACTCCTCTCGGGTTTCTGCAGTATTGAGCCCTCGATATCTATCATAAGCCTTTCTTTTTTTCTTTATCTTACCCTATATGACCCTTGACATCCAGAAGGCCCTAGATTTGTTAGTCTCACCCTTTTTCTTTCAGGGAACATACTTGCTCTGTATCCTCAGGATCTCCTCCTTGAATGCCTTCCACTGCTCTGACATAGATTTACCTTCAAGTAGCTGTTCCTAGCCCACTTTGGCTAAATCACATCTCAGCTTGTTAAATTGGTTCTCCCCCAATTGAGAACTTTTATTCCTGGTCTATCTTTGTCTTTTTCCATAACTACCCTTAATCTAAGTGAATTATGATCACTCGCACCTAAATGCTCTCCCACTGATACCTCTTCCACCTGCCCAGTTTCATTCCCTGAAACTAAGTCCAGAACCGCCCCCTCCCTTGTTGGGCTTGTTACATACTGGCTAAAAAATTTCTCCTGGATGCATTTTAGGAATTCTGCACCCTCTATAACTTTCACACTAATTCTATCCCAGTTAATACAAGGTAGATGAAAACCCTGCTATTGCTGCCCTATAGTTTTTGCACTTCTCAGAAATTTGCCTACATATTTGCCCTTCAATCTCCCTCTGACTGTTTTGGATCTATAGTACACTCCCAGTAGCGTGATCGCCCCTTTTTCTTCTTCAATTCAACCCATATGGCCTCATTTAATGATCCTTCCAAGATATATCCCTTCTCACAGCTGTAATTGTTCCTTTAATCAATACTGCGAGCCCCCCCTCCTTTTTATCCCTCTCTCTATCCCATCTGAAAACCGTGTAACTGAATGTTGAGCTGCTATACCTGCCCATCTTTCAGCCATATCTCAGTAATAGATGTAATATTATGCTTCCACGTGTCTATCTGTGCTCTCAGCCCATCTGCCTTATTCCCTAGACTCCTTGCTTTGAAGGATATACCATTCAGCTGTATATTTTCTCGCCTTGTTTCTTCTGCCTTCCAAATTCACTTTCTAATTTTCTGCTTTCCAATTCCAGCTTTGCTTTCCCGCTTCTGAATCTACTCTCATTCCCCCTGCCAATCTAGTTTATACTCTCCCCAACATCACTAGCAAACTCACCGCGAGTATATTGGTCCCGGCTCTGTTGAGATGCAATGCGTCGGATTGTACAGGGCCCACCTGCTTCAGAAACAGTCCCAATGCCTCAGGAATCTAAAGCACTCCCTCCTGCACCATCCCTCCAGCCATGCATTCATCTGCTCTATCCTTCTATTTCTGTACTCACTAGCATGTGGCACCAGCAGTAAACAGAGATTACTACCTTTGAGGTCCTGCTGTTTAATCTCTCTTCTAGCTCCCTAAACTCTACCTGCAGAACCTCATCTGTCTTTCTAGTCCTGCAGCCACTCAGTGACATCCTTGACCCTGGCACCAGCAGGCATAAATACCTGTCTGCTCCCCTAACTTTCGAATCCCCTCCCCTATTGTTCTTTCACTCTTCTTCCTCCCCCGCTGTAAAGTTGATCCACCTCTGGTGCTGTGGAGTTGGCTCTGGCTGCACTCTCCATAGTAACTATCATCCTCACCGATGACGGAACGGCCGATATATTTCCAATCATGTTGTGTGACGTGGAGGGGAACTTGGAGGTGATGGTGTTCCCATGCACCTGCTGCCCTTGTCCTTCTAGGTGGTAGAGTGCATGGGTTTGGGAGGTGAAGTAAACCGAATCCTAAACTCAGATTGAAAGAGTAGAAACTGCATTACTGATTCAATCGACGCTGCTCATCTCTGGTTTAATGTTTTATTCTCAGTTTATCTGCACGTCACTAAACATGAAGGGTTGTGTCAGTGGGAGTTTTCTTAAATTATTGATTCAGAGTATTAATTGGGGATTATCTTGTTTCATTGCTTGCTCTGGGTCTGCCTCAGCATGTCAAGAATCAAAATATATAAAGAGAAAGCAATGCAATGGATATCACGGTAGTGAAGCCCTTGTGACATCCTACAGGGAATGTTGGGGAGACAAATGATTACGCGAGCAGTTTAGGATGGTAGAAGTGTGGAACACTTTGTACTATCGTTCTCAATGTTTACTACATTTCCAAAATTCATATCAAATTATGCCCTGTGTACCCAAATTCAGGCCATTAATATATATCAAAAAGGGCAGTGGTCCTAGTACCGACCCCTGGGGCACAGCATTGTATACTTCCCTCCAGTCTGAAAAACAACCATTCACCACTACTCTCTGCTGTCCCTTCGCCAATTTTGTATCCATGCTGCCACTCTGCCTTTTAATTCCATGGGCTTTAATTGTGCTGACATGTCTATTATGCAGTACTTTGTCAAATGACTTTTGAAAGTCCATATAGACAATATCAACTGCATTACCTTCATCAACACTCTCCATTACTTCATCAAAGAACTCAATCAAGTTAATCAAATGCGATTTGCTTTCAACAAATCCATGCTGCCTTTTATTTACTAGCCCATACTTTTCCAAGTGCCAATTAATTTAGTCCTGGATTATCTGCAGGCTTTGTAAAAGTTTCCCCACATCAATGTTAGGCACACTTGCCTGTTGTTGCTGGGTTTATCCCTCTCCTCTTTTTTAAACAGGGGTGTCTAACATCTGCAATCTTCCAGTCATCTGGCACCACCTCCATATCCAAGGAGGATTGGAAGATTGTGGCTAGAGCCTCTGCAATTTCCACCTTTACTTCCCTCAGTAACCCAGGATGTATTCCATCTGGACTGGGTGATTTTTCTACTTTAAGGTTCTACTGCCAACCTTTTAAGTGCTCCTCTTGATCTATTTTTATACTCTCCAATATTGCTACTGCCGCCTCCTTTATGCTCTCATCCAAAAGACAGCACCTCTGACAGTGCACTTGGGATTAATAGTAGATGAGCTCTATTGCCCAACACAGGCATCTTTAACCTTGAAAACCCATTAGTTTAGGTAGCAGTACAGGTCTGGTTAGTGGTCAGGGACAGGAAGGTGTGACTGCGAGTCAGGCAGGTAAGGGAACCCCAGGTGCAGTGCTGGAGGAACCTTGACCTTTATCCTTATCCAAAAGGTATGAGGTTCTTGCTGCCTCTGTGGATGAGGGGGTAGCCTGCAGGATGGATGAGCAAACTGACACTGACACCATGCTGCAGGAGGCCATTCAAGTGGGTGGGAGTGAAAGTGAATGTAGGTGGTAGGGGACAGTATAGTCAGAGGGATAGATACTGTTCTCTGTAACTGTGACAGGGAGTTCCGAAGGTTGTGTTGCCTGCCTGGTGCCAGGGTTAAAGACATCTCCTCGTGGCTGGAGAAGAACTTGGAGTGGGAGGGCAAGGATCCAGTTATCATGTCCATTTAGAGACCAACGACATAGATAGAACTAGGAATGAGGTTCTGCTGAGAGAGTTTGATTATATTTATTGTAAATTATGTATTAATTCTTGTCTACCATCATATCATTTAATATAGAAATATAGAAACATAGAAAATATGTGCAGGAGTAGGCCATTCGGCCCTTAGAGCCTGCACCACCATTCAATAAGATCATGGCTGATCATTCACCTCAGTACCCATTTCTTGATTTCTTTCCATATCCCTTGACCCTTTAGCCATAAGGGCCATATCTAACTCCCTCTTGAAGATATCTTACAAACTGGCCTCAACAACTTTCTGTGGTAGAGAATTCCACAGGTTAACAACTCTCTGAGTGAAGAAGTTTCTCCTAATCTCGGTCCGAAATGGTTTATCCCTTATCCTTAGACTGTGACCCCTGGTTCTGGACTTCACCAACATCGGGAACATTCTTCCTGCATCTAACCTGTCCAGTCCCGTCAGAATTTTATTTGTTTCTATGAGATCCCCTCTCATGCTTCTAAACTCCAGTGAATACAGGTCCAATCGATCCAGTCTCTCCTCATGTCAGTTCTGCCATCCCGGGAATCAGTCTGGTGAACCTTCGCTGACTACCTCAACAGCAAGAACGTCCTTCCTCAGATTAGGAGACCAAAACTGAACACAATACTCCAGGTATGGCCTCACTAAGGCCCTGTACAACTTCAGTAAGACCTTCCTGCTCCTACACTCAAAACTTGTAGCTATGAAGACCAACATTTAATTTGCCTTCTTCACCGCCTGCTGCACCTGCATGCCAACTGTCAATGACTGATGTACCATGACACCCAGGTCTTGTTGCATCTCCCCTTTTACTAATCTGCCACCATTCAGATAATATTCTGCTTCATGTTTTTGTCACCAAAGTGGATAATCTCATATTTATCCACATTATAGTGCAACTGCCAAGCATTTGCCCACTCACCTAACCTGTCCAAGTCAACCTGCAGCCTCTTAGTCACTGATGCCCTAGTACCTTTGTTACTCTCTCTGTCCGTTCCTGATGCACTCTGCTTAATTTTACCCAAGCTCTGCTCTGCTCTGCTCTAGAGCCTTGACATTTCACTGGTTGCTTTTAAATTTACTGTTTCCTGAATCCTTCCACCCCCACCACCTCCCCCCACCCACCACCCCCCCATTAGTTTAAAGCCCTGTCTACAGCCCTAGTTATACAATTTGCCAGGACACTGGTTCCAGCCCAGTTTAAGTGGAGCCTGTCCTACTGGAACAGCACCCTCTTTCCCCAGTACTGGTGCCACTGCCCCATGAAGCAAAACCCCTGACTTCCACACTGATCTTTGAGCCACGCATTTAACCTTCTGGTCTGCTTATCTGTATGCCTTTTGGTGCATGGCTCAGGTAACAATCCAGAGATTTTGTTTTTTTGAGGTTCTGCTTTTTAATTTGGACCCCAACTCCTCAAACTCTCTCAGCAGAAACTCATTCCTAGTTCTATCTATGTCGTTGATTCCTACATGGACCATGATAACTGGATCCTCCTCCTCCCACTCCAAGTTCTTTTCCAGCCGCGAGGAGATGTCTAACCCTGGCACCGGGCAGGCAGCACGACCTTCGGAACTTCCAGTCATGGTTACAGAGAACAGCATCTATCCCCCTGATTAAATTGTCCCTTACCACAACTACATTCCCTTTCACTCCCCCCACTTGAATGGCCTCCTGCACTATGGTGCCATAGTCAGCCTGCTCATCCATCCTGCAGGCTTTTCCCTCATCCACACAGGCAGCAAGAACCTCATAACTGTTGGATCAAGGCAAAGGTCGAGGTTCCTCTTGCACTGCACCTGGGGTCCCCTTACCTGCCTGACTCGCAGTCACACCCTCCTGTCCTTGAACACTAACCAGACCTGTACTGCTACCTAACCTCAGGGGTTTTCAAGGTTAAAGAGGTCTGTGCTGGGGAATAGAGCTCATCTACTATCAGTTTTAATTGCACTGTCAAAGGTGCTGTCTTTCGGATGAGACCATAAAGGAGGAGGCAGTAGCGATATTGGATAGTATAAAAAAAGATCAAGTGGAGGACTTAAAAGGTTGGCAGTGCTCAAAGAAGAAAAGTCACCCAGCCTGGATGGGATAGTTCCTGGGTTACTGAGTGAAGTAAGGGTGGAAATTGCAGAGGCTCTGGCCACAATCTTCCAATCCGCCTTGAATATGGTGGTGGTGCCAGAGGACTGGAGGATTGCAAATGTTAGACACCCCTGTTTAAAAAAGGGGAGAGGGATAATCCCAGCAACTACAGGCCAGTCTGCCTAACATTGATGTGGGGAAATGTTTACAAAGCCTGCAGATAATCCAGGACTAAATTAATTGGCAATTGGAAAAGTGTGGGCTAGTAAATAAAAGTCAGCATGGATTTGTTGAAGGCAAATCTCATTTGACTAACTTGATTGAGTTCTTTGATGAGATAACAGAGAGCATTGATGAGGGTAGTGTGGTTGATGTTGTCTATATAGACTTTCAAAAGTCGTTTGACAAAGCGGGCGGTATGCAGCATTATAGTCGATCAAGTTCGACTTTCTTGTTGATGGACGGAGCGGCACTGCACATGCGCAATTTTTTTTTTGCCATTTTCTCAGAGATGCTTTTCCCCTGAGAGTTTGGGTGCCAGGGGTCACCTGCGCATGCGCAGAGAATTGAAGTCGAGGAAGAGAGACTGAGAAGGAGCAGCAAGCTATTCGAGGGTTGGTTGTTTTCATCACAGATTCCAGAGTCAAATAATATTAATAATAAAAATTAATAATACAATATTGATAATAATACATATTTTATAAATAAAAATCATTGAATAAATATAATAAATATAAATATAATGGAAATGCTCAACAAGAAGTCGAAGCGCAGTAACATTGAGAAGAACGGGAGGTTGAGGGCACCCACCTTCAACGAGGCGGAGTTACCTGCCCTGCTGGAGAACATCACGGAGAGACACTCCAACTTAACGAAGAGTGGTCATGGAAAGCCCCCCCCCCGCCCTCTGCTCCTCTCCCCCCACCCCCCAAAGGAGTACAACAGAATATGGGATGAGATCAGGGAGGCTGTGTCCTCCACAAGTACAGTGGTACGCACCGTACGTGTATGTGTGAACCTGTGTGTGTGTGTGATTTTAAATGGATTAAAGATTTTTACTTTCATTTACTTAACTTTCTGCTGAAGAAGACATCTACAATAGCAGTGGATCAGTGGCATATGGGGGAGGACCCATAACGCAAGAACCTTTGAAGGAGAAAGAGATCCATGCCCCGTTGCTGGTCGGGGATAGCAATCATGCCACCACCGGCGTTGGAGCTGGTTCACCCACCCAGGATGGTCAGTTCAATACAATCCCCGGTCCCCGGTCTGTGTGCAGTCCTGTCATGTCCTGTAATGTAACTGTAACTTTAATGTTGGCCTGATGTAATGTAATGTAAGTTTATTGCACGGTAATGTTGGGCTCATGTAACGCAATGTATATGTATATGTATATAGGTAGTGTCTGTCTGCGATATGTAATGCAGTAATACAGCAGCGGTGGACATTTAAGTAAGACTGCGCTACGTCACTATACTCATGTATTCATGTAACCCTGACCGCTTCCCTGGTGCCAAGCACTTTTAAATATTGTTTTGTACTTCCAGACTCGGAGGATTCAGACCAGACATCCGCAGAGAGACCAGATGACAGACCCACTGCCTCCACCTCTGGCATCAACCAGCCCTCTCCCGACTTTGCCCCTGCCAGAGATGATGAAGAGGAAGAGGATGAGGAAGAGGAAGAGGAAGAACAGGCCATCCTGGAGCCAGTGGAGGTGGAGGTGGGGGTGGAGACATACGAGGAGATAACAGTTCCATCTGGACCAGCTGGAATATCCTCCACCACCAATTCTATATTCACGGGATTCCCCCATGGCTCCTTTGATGCTGTGGGACAGCATATTCAGGGGGATCGATGCTGTTCTCTGTAACCGTGACCGGGAGTTCCAAAGATTGTGTTGCCTGCCTAGTGCCAGGGTTGAAGGTATCTCTCACGGCTGGAGAAGAACTTTAGTGTGGGAAGGGGAGGATCCAGTTATCATGGTCCATGTAGGAACTAACGCCATAGGTAGAACTAGGAATGAGGTTCTGCTGAGAGAGTTTGAGGAATTGGGGTCCAAATTAAAAAGCAGAACCTCAAAAATAATAATCTCTGGATTGTTACCTGAGCCACGCACCAATAGGCGTGGTTAAAAGCAAATTAGGTTAAATGCTTGGCTCAAAGAGTGGTGTGGGAGTCAGGGGTTTTGCTTCATGGGGCACTGGCACCAGTACTGGGGAAAGAGCGAGCTGTTCCATTGGGATGGGCTCCATTTAAACTGGAACCAGTGTCCTGGCGAATCGTCTTACTAGGGCAGTAGACACGGCTTTAAACTAATGAAGTTGGGGGGGGGGTTGGAAGGATTCAGGAAAGAGTATATTTAAAAGCAGCTAGTGAAATGTCAAGGCTCTAGAGCAGAGCAGAGCTTGGGTAAAAATATGCAGTGTGTGTCAGGAAGGGACAGAGAGAGTAACAAAGGTACTTCAATCCAACTGTCAGCAAAGTTTGCAGACAGGTTTCTGCTACATTCACAGGGCATCAGTGACTAAACTGACATCAGGGAGTTAAAGTTAAAGTTAAAGGCACTATATCTGAATATCCATTCCTTGAAGCAACAAAATCCCCACAGGAAAAGTGGTCCAACTGTGGCTAACAAGAGAAGTTAATTATAATATTAGATCAAGGGAAGAGGTTTATAATGTTGCCAAAAAGAGCAGATAGCCTTAAGATTGGGAGGAATTTAGAATTCAGCGAAGGAGGACCAAGAAATTGATAAGGAAAGAGAAAAAACAATATGAGAGTAAATTAGCAAGAGACATAAAAACAAATTGTAAATGTTTCGATAGCTATGTAAATAGGAAGAGATTAGTGAAGGTAAATGTGGGCCCATTAGAGGCAGAGACAGGAGAAATTATAATGGGGAATAAGGAAATGGCAGAGACATTAAACAAATACTGTATATCTGTCTTCACGGTAGAAGGTACACAAAAATTCTGGAAATAATGGGGAACCAAGGGTCTAGAGAGAGTGAGGAACTTAAATAAATCAGTATAATGTATACACATCGTACTGGAGAAATTCATGGGACTAAGTGACGACAAATCCTCTGGACCTGATTACCGACATCCTAGGGTTTTAAAAGAGGGAGCTGCAGAGATAGTGGATGCACTGGTATTAATCTTCCAGAATTCCCTAGAATCGAGAACCGTCTCCAAGGATTGGAAGGTAGCAAACATAACCCCACTATTTGAGAAAGCCGAAAGAGAAAAAATAGGGAACTATGTGCCAGTTAGCCTGACATCAGCAGTCGCAAAATGCTAGAATCTATTATTAGGGCCATGGTAACAGGTCACTTAGAAAATCATATTATGCTTAGACTGAGTCAGCATGGTTTTATGAAAGGAAAATCGTGTTTGGCAAATGCGTTCAGAGTTTTTTGAAGATGCAACGATTAGGATGGATAAGGGGGAACCAATGGATGTGGCGTATTTGGATTTTCAACAAGGATTTCCACACAAGAGGTTATTACACAAAATTAGCACTCATGGGATTGGAAATTGAGAATTGGCTCCACGGTCTCTAAATTGTGAAACTGCTTGTCTGACATCCAGTTCTGGATGAGCAGAAATTGTCTCCAATTAAAAATTGGCAGACCGAAGTCGTTGTTTTCGGTCCCCACCACAAACTCCTTTCCCTAACCACTGTCTCCATTCCTTTCCCTAACTTCTGACTGAGGCTGAACCAGACTGTTTGTAAACTTGGTGTCATATGTGACCCTGAAATGAGCTTCCGACCATATATGGGGTGCCAATCAAGCGGGCTGCTTTGTCCTGGATGGTGTCAAGCTTCTTGACTGTCGTGGGAGCTGCACTCATCCAGGCAAGTGGAGAGCATTCCATCACACTCCTGACTTGTGCCTTGTTGATGGAGGAAAGGTTTGGGGAGTCAGGAGGTGAGTCACTCGCTGCAGAATACCTAGACTGTGTCCTGCTGTATTTATCTGGCTGGTCCAGTTAAGTTTCTGATCATAGGTGACCCCCAGGATGTTGATGGTGGGGGAATCGGCGATGGTAATGCCGTTGAATGTCAAGGGGTGGTGGGTTAGACTCTTGCTTGTTGGAGATAGTCAGTGCCTTACACTTTTGTGGTGCAAATGTTACTTGCCACTTATCAGCCCAAGCCTGAATGTCATACAGGTCTTGCTGTATGCGGGCATGGACTGCTCCATTATCTGAGAAGTTGTGAATGGAACTGAACACTGTGCAGTCATCAGCGAACATCCCCACTCCTAACCTTATGATGGAGGGAAAGTCATTGATGAAGTAGCTGAATATGGTTGGGCCTAGGACACTGTCCTGAGGAACTTCCATAGCAATGTCCCCCCTGGGGCTTGGATGATTGGCCTCCAACAACTACAACCATCTTCCTTTGTGCTCAGTTTGACTCCAGCCAGTGGAAAGTTTTCCCCCTGATTCCCATTGACTTCAGTTTTACTCGGGCTTCTTGATGCCACACTCAGTCAAATGCTGCCTTGATGTCAACAGCAGTCACTCTCACCTCACCTCTGGAATTCAGCACTTTTGTCCATGTTTTGACCAAGGCTGTAATGAGGTCTGGAACCGAATGGTCCTGGCAGAACCCAAACTGAGCATCGGTGAGCAGGTTATTGGTGAGCAAGTGCCGCTTGATAGCACTGTTGACAACACCTTCCATCACTTTGCTGATGATTGAAAGTAGACTGATCGGGCGGTAATTGGCCGGATTGGATTTGTCCTGCTTTTGTGGACAGGACATACCTGGGCAGTTTTCTACATTGTCGAGTAGATGCCAGTGTTGTAGCTGTACTGGAACAGCTTGGCTAGAGATGCGGCTAGTTCTGGAGCACAAGTCTTCAGCACGACAGCCGGGGTTTTGTCAGGGCCCATAGCCTTTGCTGTATCCAATGCACTCAGCTGTTTCTTAATATCACGTGGTGTGAATCGAATTGACTGAATAGTGGCTTCTGTGATGGTGGGGACCCCAGGAGGAGGCCGATATGGATCATCCATTCAGCACTTTTGGCTGAAGATGGTTGCAAACGCTTCAGCCTTGTCTTTTGCACTCACATGCTGGGCTCTGCCATCATTGAGGATGGGGATATTCATGGAGCCTTCTCCTCCTGTTAGTTGTTTAATTGTCTACCACCATTCACGACTGAATGTGGCAGGACTGCAGAGCTTTGATCTGATCCGTTAATTGTGGGATCACTTAGCCCTGTCTATAGCATGCTGCTTCCGTTTTTTAGCATCATGTAGTCCTGTGTTGCAGCTTCCCCAGGTTGGCACCTCATTTTCAGGTATGCCTGGTACTGCTCCTGGCATGCTCTTCTACACTGTTCATTGAACCAGGGTTGCTCCCCTGGTTTGATGGTAATGGTAGAATGAGGGATATGCCAGGCCATCAGGTCACAGGTTGTGGTGGAATAAAATTCTGCTGCTGCTGATGGCTCAAAGTACCTCATGGATAGCAGTTTTGAGCTGGTAAGAACTTTGTCCCTATCAGCCTATTGCCACTTTTATGGTCATTGGACTAAAAGTAATAATTGGGCTTTCTTATAGCTGTCGGTGTACTTCAAAAATGAGCTTTATGATTAACAAAGCTGAGTAATTCAGGCTAACCTCATAGAACCAAATGGGATTTTCCACCAAATCTTAATCCTACATCAATTGCTCCAGAGGGAATATCACTGCTCAATTGTAACTATTCAGTTCATAAGTTACGACAGAGAAGTAATTAGCTCTTAAGAACAAACTGCAACTTATTTGTTGTATTAGGTTCCCGTCCATCCTGAGATTGAAAGAAATAAAGACTTGCATTTCTATAGCACCTTTCACAACCTCAGGACGTCCGAAAGCGCTTTATGGCCATTGATATACTATTCGAATGTCGTAATGTAGCAAACACGGCAGACAATTTGCGCACAGCAAGCTCCCACAAACAGTAATGTGGTTGAAGGATAAATATTGGCCAGGACACCGGGTGTGAACTGCCCTGTTTTTCTTCGAAATAGTGCATTGGAATCTTTTAGGTCCACTTGAGAGAGCAGATGGGGCCCCAGTTTAATGTCTCATCCAAAAGCCGGCACCTCTGACAGTGCAGCACTCCCTCAGCACTGCACTGGGAGTATCAGTTAGGATTATCTGCTCAAGGCCCTGGAGTGGGACTTGAACCTACAACCTTCTGACTTAGAGGCTGTAGTGTATGTAGGCACCTTTAGTAATGACTCCACGAGGCAGGGTATGATACTTAAACTGTGTAGACCTGTAATCCTTTATTTGCAGCTCCTGAGTGCCGACAACAAGCTGTGAGTTCCCTTTTATACTGGATTACCTGCCGTGTGCAAGCAACCCCTAGGTCTCCAGCAGCAGCACCCTCTGGTGTACCGGTAAGGTGTGTGCAGTATAAGGGTACATTCAATGTGGCATAACAGTGTTACAGACATCACACAGTAAACAGGCATGCATACACAACAATGAGCATTTTTCATATCCTTATTGTCATGATCAGGGGAGGTGATCAGTGGTGGGCTATGGGGGGTTGTGGTGAGGGTTGTGTGGTTGCCAGGTGTGACCCCTGTGCTTTAGGCTGACCTCGTACATTTCCCCTCCCTCACACACAAACCAAGTGGGTGTCACTCTTGTGGGATCCCTCAGGGAGGTAGCCACGGCAGCAGTGGGCGGTGTGTATACACTGTGATGTGGGTAGTTGTGGGGTGATGGGCAGGGCCATAAGGCTTGGTGGGCTCCTCATCCACCAATCAGGATGAGGGTCAGGTTATCCCAGGGTTTGCCAGAGAAGCTGGAGGGTATTGGCTTCATGCTCCTGGTGTTCGCCCTGGGGCCAGGGGCTGTCGGGCTGGTCTGGTGCAGGTTGCCATTGGTGGTGGCTGGGCTGCCCATTGACCACTGTCCCTGTCGTGGGTCTGCTCCCACTGCCTGTGTGTGTGTCCTGCAAGGGGCATCACATTCGTTCCAAAGGTCCAGGCTACATGGTCAGGTAGCCTGCTGGACCTGGGGATTCCATTGGCATCAGCATGGTCCCTGTAGGACCCAATGTCCTTTGGCAGTGTCCTACCGGTATACATAACGGCTCTGTTCACACATAGTCGAGCCTGCATTATACATTCTAGCATTTGCATCACTTTTGGTGTCCTGGTTTCAACAGACATGGTTACATTAGGCATTTCACAATCTCTATCATTACTGTTAAGCATAATAAACTTGTTCTTAACCTTAGTGACACCTGCATTCATATCATTAGTCACATTAGTTAAACCAGCATCACAATTCATTGTTACATTGCATACATTTTCAAACTTGCACACTTTAATCGCATCTTTAGCTTTAAAGTCCGTGTACTCAAATAGTTGAAATTTCCCCTTTAAATTTCTTTGGTTACCGGTCTCCTTTAAGGGAGCCGATTGGCCGCTCACTGTCATGTGATGCTCCTCCATGCTCACTGGTGGCATGGCGGTGGCCATTTTGATTACAAGTGTTTCTCCTTGTGCTGCTGATGCTGCAGCCATTTCCTGGCTTTCCTGCAGGAGGGCTGTGGTGGTCTTTTCTTTAAGAGGGCCACTTCGCCTGATGTGGACCCAGTTCATCCAATTCCTGCCCAGCAGCGTGGGACCGTCGCCGACTACAATCCACAGGGGGAGGTTGTTCAACACGACGCCCTGGGAGACCTGGACATCTACACTGCCAACGATTTGGATTTTTCCTTTGGTATAAGTGAGCAACTTTGCCTGGACAGGTGACAGTTTTGATCGAGTGGCAGGATTCATCCAAATTTTTTCAAAGGTCATTTGGCTCATCACAGACTGGCTCGCCCCTGTGTCGATCTCCATGGAGACTGGGACCCCATCGATGTCCACTTCCATCATCCACGGAGAACTTCCGGTGGAGCAGGTAAAGATTCCATACTCTTCTTCCAGGGTGTGAGCAGCTTCATCTTCATCTGTGT
The DNA here is from genome assembly GCF_044704955.1 of Pristiophorus japonicus. Taxonomy (NCBI): domain Eukaryota; kingdom Metazoa; phylum Chordata; class Chondrichthyes; family Pristiophoridae; genus Pristiophorus; species Pristiophorus japonicus. The sequence continues at coordinate 63,312,918 of NC_091982.1, forward strand.
CGGAGCCCCGGTGATCAGCCAACTCATCAGAGACGCGGTGAGTACAGCCTTTTCTGCACATTCTCTGAAGGTGCCCTTTCTCTTTGCAGCCTCTGCATGCATAGTCTTTATAGTGGCACTAGTGGGCCCTGTGGTTTCCTCCACAGCATCAGCACGGGGCCATCCGGTTTGCCCCATGTGGTGGACTCAGGGTTGCGGGACTCGGGGCAGCATTTCTGCCTTTAGAAGTGTCCATGCGGTGCACTGCGCTCGCCGGTTTAGAGTCCTGGATCAGTATTCGCCTGGAGTCGCTGACCGAAACTATGTAGGCCTAGCACACTTGAATTTCTTTCTGCAGGGCGAACGTGATGTCAACCGAGAGCAATTTGTGTAGGAGGCCTTCGTGGCGGATTCCGATGACAAATATGTCCCTTAGTGCTTCATTAAGGTGGTCGCCAAAATCACACGGTGCAGCTAGTCTTCTTAAGTGTGCAGCATACTTGGCAATTTCTTGGCCCTCAGGTCGCCGGTAAGTGTAGAACCAGTGCCTGGCTGTGAGGATGCTTTCTTTCGGTTTTAGTTGTTCCTGTATGATTGTTACAAGTTGCTCATAGCTCTTGGTGGTTGTCTTCTCCGGGGCTAGTAAGTCCCTGACGATACCGTAGATAGTGGGCCCACAACTGCTAAGCAGGATGGCCCTGCGTTTGTTCGGTAGTGTAGCTGGTGTGTCCCCGTCCAGGTGGTTGGCTATAAAGAAGTGTTCCAATCTTTCCACAAAAGCGTCCCAATCTTCCCCCTCTGTAAATTGCTGAAGGTTGCTGAGGTTAGACATGTTGAGCGTGTAGTTCGTGACCTCGTATTCCCGTCGCCAGTTGTAGTGTATATAGGCACCTTTAGTAATGACTCCACGAGGCAGGGTATGATACTTAAACTGTGTAGACATGTAATCCTTTATTTGCAGCTCCTGAGTGCCGACAACAAGCTGTGAGTTTCCTTTTATACTGGGTTACCTGCTGTGTGCAGGCAACCCCTAGGTCTCGAGCAGCAGCACCCTCTGATTTACTGGTGAGGTGTGTGCAGTATAAGGGTACATTCAATGTGGCATAACAGTGTTACAGACATCACACAGTAAACAGGCATGCATACACAACAGAGGTGAGGGTGCTCCCACTGAGCCACGGCTGACAGTACAATGATATAATGATCCGTCCCATTCACGGACTACAAAATGTTTTGCTGCCAGATATTCATAATTAAAACTGAGATCTGTATTTTATGGCCAGTTTAGCTTTCATGCTGAAAGACCGAGGGTGTGTTTACACTGCACCGTCACTAAAGTTACAAATCTGGAGCCTTACCCGACTCCAGAGAGAAGCAGAGTGACTCCTTGGAGAAGGGGAGAAGCACTGAGAGACATAAAGAAAGAAAGACTTGCACCTTTCACAACCACAGGATGTCTCTAAATGCTTTACAGCCAATGAAGTACTTTTTGGAGCAGAGTCACTGTTGTAATGTAGGAAACACGGCAGCCTATGTGCACAGCAAGCTCCCACAAACAGCAATGTGATAATGACCAGATAATCTGTTTTATGTTATGTTGATTGAGGGATAAATATTCGCCAGGACACCGGGGATAACTCCCCTGCTCTTAGAAACAGAAAATAGGTGCAGGAGTAGGCCATTCAGCCCTTCGAGCCTGCAGCACCATTCAATACGATCATGGCTGATCATGCAACTTCGGTACCCCATTCCTGCTTTCTCGCTATACCCCTTGATCCCCTTAGCTGTAAGGGCTACATTTAACTCCCTTTTGAATATATCTAATGAACTGGCCTCAACAACTTTCTGTGGTAGAGAATTCCATAGGTTCACAAATCTCTGAGTGAAGAAGTTTCTGCTCATCTCGGTCCTAAATGGCATACCCCTTATCCTTAGACTGTGTCCCCTGGTTCTGGACTTCCCCAACAACGGGAACATTCTTCCTGCATCTAACCAGTCCAATCCCGTCAGAATTTTATATGTTTCGATGAGATCTCCTCTCATTCTTCTAAATTCCAGTGAATATAAGCCGAGTCAATCCAGTCTTTCTTCATATGTCAGTCCTGCCATCCCAGGAATCAGTTTGGTGAACCTTTGATGCACTCTCTCAATAGCAAGAACGTCCTTCCTTAGAGTAGGAGACTAAAACTGTACACAATATTAAAGGTGTGGCCTCACCAAGGCCCTGTACAACTGCAGTAAGACCTCTCAGCCCCTATTCTCATATCCTCTCACTATGAAGGCCATTTGCCTTCTTCACCGCCTGCTGTACCTGCATGCCAATTTTCAATGACTGATGTACCATGACACCCAGGTCTCATTGCACCTCCCTTTTTCCTAATCTGTCAAAATAGATCCGTGGGATCTTTTACGTCCAGCTGACAGCAGAGATGGATCTTGGCTTTAATGTCTCACCTCCCTAGTGTAGCATTCCCACAGCACTGCACTGGAGTATCAGCCTAAATTTGTGTGCCCGAGTCTCTGGAGTGGGATTTGAACCCACAACTTTCTGACTACAGAGGCGAGGATGCTGCCCACTGAGCCACAACTGGCACTCACTGAAGGGGGAGAGTAGCAGTGAGAGACTCAATGGAAGGGGTGATCTCACACCTCCTGAGATTAACACCCTGTGGATTGCCCATATCGTGTGGCATCAGACCTGCTTTAAGAACTGAGCAGTAGCCGTTTGGAGCTGCTGCACACTGATTAAATCTACCTGGAGTTAATCTCAAAGCACTGATGGTGCTTGCACACTCTAACATTTCCATGTTAACAGCTGTGAGAGGAGTGATGTGCAAGTTGTATGCTGGTACAAAGATCTCTGGATCAAATTGAATGGCAAAACAACAACAACGGCAATGATGAAGCGATGAAACTCAGGGGATAAGCACATAGGAACATAAGAAATAGGAGCAGGAGTAGGCCTTTCGGCCCTTCGAGCCTGCTCCGCCATTCAATAAGGTCATGACTGATCTGATCGTGGTCTCACCTCCACTTCCCTGCCCGCTCCCCATAACCCTTCACTCCCTTATCATTCAAAAATCTGTCTATCTCCACCTTAAATATATTCAATGACCCAGCCTCTCCAGCTCTCTGGGGTGAAGAATTCCATAGATTCACCCCCTCTGAGAGAAGAAATTCCTCCTCATTTCCGTTCTAAATGGGCTACCCCTTATTCTGAAACAATGCCCCCTAGTTCTAGATTCCCCCACGAGCGGAAACATCCTCTCTGCATCTACCCTGTCAAATCCCCTCAAAATCTTATACGTTTCAATAAGATCACCTCTCAGTCTTCTAAACTCCAATGAGTACAGGCCCAATCTGCTCAACCTTTCTTCATATGACAACCCCCTCATCTCAGAAATCAAAATCGTGAGTGCGCAAGTGGCCAGAATTGAAGGAGTGTGGAGGTCTCGGGGTGGGTTGTGGGGCTGGAGGAGGTAAGAAAAATAGGGAGGAGCGAGGCCATGGGGAATTGAATATAAGAAAGAGGAATTTAAATCTGAGGCGTTGCCGGACTGGGAGCCAATGCAGGCCCTTGATTGTATATATGGAAAGTGAGATCATTGAGGACAAAAAATCAACATGAACACTTGTTTCTGAAGGCAATATTGATCTGACCCTTAGCATTAAACAAATCATATTAATGGAAGGTACAAAAACTACCTGAATACCCGTCTAGGAAATACCTTTGTGCAAGATTTTGAAGAGTTGAAACTTAAACACACTTTATATGAATACCTTGTTTTATTTTGGTACTTACCTTTAGAATATGAGAGCCTGAAGCATCGCAGATAATTGCCGTAATTGCAGTAGAGCTTGACACCTACGCAGAGACCCCGATGAATGGAGGTTGGCAGAGTAAATAGCGAACTCAGGAATGAAATAGAACAAATCCAAATTGCATCAGGAAACAGCCAAGCTGGTGATATGAAAGAAAGAAAAAGCATGAAGCCAATTGGATCGCTCTGTCAAAGAGTCAGCACAGGCATGATGGGCCAAATAGGCTCCTTCTGTGCTGTAAGGTTCTCTGATTCTAAAAGACTTGCATTTAAATAGCGCCTTTCACCACCTCAGGACATCCCAAAACGCTTTACTGCTAATGAAGTACTTTTGAAATGTAGTCACTGTTGTAATGTAGGAAATGTGGCAGCTATTTTACACACAGCAAGCTCCCACAAACAGCCAGAGATAATGATCAGATCATTTGTTTTGTGGTGGTGTTGTTTGGGGGATAAATATTGGCCCAGGGCACCGGGGAAAACTCCCCTGCTCTTCTTCAAAATAGTGGCCATGTGATCTTTTACAACGACCCGAGAGGGTAGAGGGAGCTTCGGTTTAACGTCTCATCCGAAAATTCCTCAGTACTGCACTGGGAGCATCGGCCCAGATTAAAAAAGCAAACCAAGCACTAAGGTTTATTTCTAGAGGTGTAGGGCCAGACTTTCCATAAAGGCCCTCAACGCCCGATTGCCCGTTGAGAAGGACCACTAACGTTCGGTGAAAAAATCTGGCGAGAATTTCCATTTTGAAGGTACAAGTAAGTAGAACTGATCGCCCGGTGAGAAAATGGGCGTTGCACACTCATTCTTAGTGGTTTTCTCAGTGGGTAAGTGCAAAGTTAGCAACATGGGCGGTCGTTATCGGAATGGACGGTAAGTAGAAAAATTTAGTCCGAGGCTGCGGTTGGGCCTAGGGAGGAGGGAAAACTTAAAAAAAATGTTAATAAAAAAAAATAAACACACACAAACCATTCCCAAGACAGTTTTAACCCTAATCACCATGGTAAAATTAAAAATAAATAATTAAAGAACCTTTCACTGACCTTTCTTTGCAGGGCCCCCACCCACTACCCGCCCAGTTTATGCAGCGTTTACAGGGCGGGTCTCTCGGCGATCTGGACGCCAGCGGGTGAGCCCAAACTTACGCCCTGGCGGTTGCTCTCGGCGTTGCACGTGGGCGGTTTGGTCGCAGCGGGCATCTTCAATTGTGGGCGATAAAGTTCAAAAACTTACGTGGAAACTCTCGTTGGGCGAAACACCAGCTGTAACGCCAAGAAAATGGCCGACAATGAAACCGAAAGTCTGGCCCATAGAATTGAAAAGTAGAGAAGTCATGCTAAACTTGTACCGAACCTTGGTTAGATCACACTTAAGTGCCGAAATTCATCGATATCCCGTCTACTACCGCCCACTTACCGCCCAAAAATGCAAGTTTGTTCAAAAAAACACGTACATACCGCCGGCATACCGCTACGCAGAATATTCATCATTGACAGACTGCCAAGCGGTATGCACACCATCCGCAGTGCAGAACCGCCCGCACACCGCCCAAAAAGTCTGATTTTCATGACACACCTCCTACATATCACCAGAGCTGTATACTGTCCTCGAAAAGGTGGTTTTATGCGATGATAAGATTTTGCATGCATTGCTGGCTTCCCCAAGGTGCAGGGTGCTGCTGGCTGTACTCGTATTGCCCTGCGAGCGCCATTACTGGAGGCAGAGGCTTACCGAAACCCCGTAAGGGTTTCTACTCCCTCAACCTGCAACTCATCTGCGACCATACGCAGCACATAATGGCAGTGAATGCCAACTTTCCAGGAAGCATCCATGATGCTCATATCTTGCGTGAGAGCACTGTGTCTGACCTGTTAAAGTCTGAGCCACAAGGTAAATGCTGGATGCTGGGGGACAAAAGGTACGGCCTCGTCACCTGGCTCTTGACCCCCCCCCCCCCCTGCGGAACCCTCAGACAGAAGCCGTCCAACGATATAATAAAAGCCATATAGCCACATGTAATATTATCAATAAGACAAGTGGAGCGCTGAAGCTGCGCTTTCGATGATTGGACCACTCGGGAGGCAGACTGTAATACCACCCTGAGCAGGTTGCTCAGTTCACAGTGCTGTGCTGCATAGTGCATAACTTAGCAATCATGTGGGGACAGGAATTGCCACAGGGGACTGCGGGACCACCTGAGGAAAGAGTGCAGGAGACGGAGGAGGAAGATGAGGGGGAGGAGGATGAGGAGGAACTTCGCAATGAACCCATGGCTCCCCCCCCGCCCCGCCCCGCAACCCCCCGCCCCGCCCCCCCGCCCCCGCCCCGCCCCGCACCCCCGCCCCGCCCCGCCTATCCCCCGACCCGCCCCGCCCCCCTGCCCCCACCCCACCCCGCACCCCCCCGTCCCGCCCCGCCTATCCCCCGCCCCGCACCCCCGCCCCCACCCCGCCCCGCACCCCCCCGTCCCGCCCCGCTTATCCCCTGCCCCGCACCCCCCCGCCCCGCCCCGTACCCCCCCGCCGCCCCGCCCCACCCCTCCCCGCACCCCCGCTCCGCCCCGCACCCCCCCGCCCCCCCGTCCCGCCCCGCACCCCCCCACCCCCCGCCGCCCCGCACCCCCCCGCCGCCCCGCACCGCACACCTCCCCGCCCCCCCCACCCCGCCCCGCACCCCCCGCCCCCCCCGCCCCGCCCCACACCCCCCCACCCCCCCGCCCCGTCCCGCACCCCCCGCCCCCCGCACCACCCCGCACCCCCGCCCCCCACCCCGGCATCTAAGGCAGTGGGTCTGTGGTCAGGTCTCTCTGTGGAGGTGTGGTCTGAATCTTCCGAGTCTGGAAGTACAAAACAACATTTAAAAGTGCTTGGCATCAGGGGAGCGGTCAGGGTTACATGAATACATGAGTACAGTGACGTAGCGCAGTCTTACTTAAATGTCCACCGCTACTGTATTACTGCATTACATATCGCAGACAGACACTACCTATATACATATACATATACATTGCGTTACATGCCCCAACATTGCAGTACATCACATAAGCCCAACATTACCGTGCAATAAACTTACATTACATTACATCAGGCCAACATTAAAGTTACAGTTACATTACATGACATGACAGGACCGCAACACAAACCGGGGATTGTATTGAACTGACCATCCTGTGTGGGTGGGTCAGCTCCAACACCGGTGGTGGCACGGTTGCTCTCCCCGACCAGCGACAGGGCACGGATCTCTATCTCCGTCAAAGGTTCTTGCGTTGGGTGTCCTCCCCTCGTACGCCGCTGATCCGCTGCTATTGCAGATGTCTTCTTCTGAAGAAAGTGAAGAAAATTAAAGTAAAAATCTTCAATCCATTAAAAATCACACACACACAGGTTCACACACGCACACACACACACACACACAAACACACACACACATCAAAGCACTGCGTTGATCTCTTGTCATTGCCTGAAAGCACAAATATTTCGCCCTAACCTTGGGATAAATAATATCATCCGTGTGACACTGAACCTACATTTACATGATACATGGTACATGGGGGGTGCATAAATAAAATCATTATCACTCTTGCGACCCTCACCAGGTCGTTCCACCTCTTACAGCACCTTTCCCCGGTGCGTACCACTGTACTTGTGGAGGATACAACCTCCCCGAACTCATCCCATATTCTGTTGTACTCCTTTGGGGGAGCTTTCCACAACCACCCTTGGTCATGTCGGAGTATCTCTCCGTGATGTTCTCCAGCAGGGGAGGTAACTCCGTCTCGTCGAAGGCGGGCGCCCTCAACCTCCCATCCTTCTCGATGTTCCTGCGCTTCGACTTCTTGTTGAGCATTTCCATTATATTTATATTATTATATGATTTTTGATTTATAAAATATGTATTATTATTGTTGATATTGTATAATTATTATTTGTTGTTAATATTTTTAAACTCTGGAATCCGTGATTAAATCAATTGACCCTTGAATAGCTTTCTGCTCCTTCTCACTTTTTCCCTCGACTTTAACTCTCTGCGTATGCGCGGGTAACCCCTGACCCCCAAAATCGCAGGGAAAAACCTTCTCTGAAAAAAAATGCAAAAAAAAAATTTGCGCATGTGCAGTGCCGCACCGTCCATCGACAAGAAAGTTGACTTGGATCGACTACAATGCTGCATACCGCCCGCTGCACACCTCTCGCATACCGCCAGAAAAAAATCCACCAAAATTGCGCTCTTCTCTCTCGGTGGTATTCTGTCGGTTTGAAATGATGCACCGCCGGCACACCACCGAGAAATGGGCGGATCTTATGTCCTGACCAATTTCGGGCCCTTTGTGTACTGCGTACAGTTCTGGTCGCCATATTATAAAAATGATATAGAGGCACTGGAGAGGGTGCAGAGAGGATTTACAAGGATGATGTCAGAAATGTGAGGGTATATCTATCAAGAAAGGATGAACAGGTTGGGTTGCTTTTCTCTTCAAAAAAGAGGCCTAAGGGGTGACCTAATAGAGGTCTTTAAAATTATGAGAGGTTTTGTTAGAGTGGATGCAGAGAGAATGTTTCCACTTGTGGGGAAGAGCATAACTAGAGGCCATCAATATAAGAAAGTCACCAAGAAATCCAATAGGGAATTCAGAAGGAACGTCATCATTAGAGAGTGGTGAAGATGTGGAACTCGCTACCACAGGGAGTGGTTGAGGCGAATAGTATCGATGCATTTAAGGGGAGGCTGGACAAGCATATGAGGGAGAAAGGGTAGATTTAGAGGAGGAAAGACAGGAGGAGGCTCGAGTGGAGCATAAACTCCGGCATGGACTGGTTAGGCCGAATGGCCTGTTTCTATGCTGTAAATACTCATCATCATAGGTAGTCCCTCGAAATCGAGGAAGATTTGCTTCCAATCCAAATGTGAGTTGTCAGGTGACTGAACAGTCCAATACGGGAATTACAGTCTCTGTCACAGGTGGGACAGACAGTGGTTGAAGGAAAGGGTGGGTGGGCAGTCTGGTTTGCCGCATGCTCCTTCCGCTGCCTGCTGTTGGTTTCTGCATGCTCTCGGTGATGAGACGCGAGGTGCTCAGCGCCCTCCCTGATGCTCTTCCTCCACTTAGGGCGGCCTTTGGCCAGGGATCCCCAGGTGTCGGTGGAGATGTTGCACTTTATCAAGGAGCTTTTGAGGGTGTCTTTGAAACGTTTCCCCTGCCCACCAAGGGAATCGCCTGTCATGTAGGAGTTCCGAGTAAAGCGCTTGCTTTGCGAGTCATGTCACGCATGCGGACAATGTGGCCCGCCCAACGGAGCTGGTAGAGTGTGGCCAGCACTTCGATGCTGGGGATGTTGGCCTGAGCGAGAACACTGATGTTGTTGGTCTATCCTCCCAATGGATTTGCAGGATCTTGCGGATGCAGCGCTGGTGGTACTTCTCCAGCACTTTGAGGTGTCTACTCTATATAGTCCATGTCTCTGAGCCACACAGGAAAGCGGGTATCACTACTGCCCTGTAGACCATAAGCTTGGTGCCAAATTTGAGGTCCTGGTCTTCAAACACTCTGTTCCTAAGGCGACCGAAGGCTGTGCTGGCGCACTGGAAGCGGTGTTGCACCTTGTCATCGATGTCTGCCCTTGCTGATAGTAGGCTCCTGAGGTATGGAAAGTGGTCCACGTTATCCAAGGCCATGCCATGGATTTTGATGAACGGGGGGCAGTGCTGTGTGGCGGGGTCAGGTTGGTGGAGGACCTTTGTCTTACAGATGAAAATACCATATGTAAGTGCTCACGTCTCTGCAGTGGGACTTGAACCCATGACTTTCTGGCGTGGGATAAATGTAAATGCAGCAAAAAAGAACAACAACCCTTCAAAGAAAACAAAGTGGAATATGTGTCAGAATAAGAAAGAGTTATAAATCCTGACAGCTGAGCTTCTTGGGAGGGAAGTACTTTGTTGGAATTAAACACTAATGAATAAATCAGTGTCGGAACCAGAGAGAGCTTGGAGTGGTGGTTGTAACAAGGTAAGTCAGCCTCTACTGATTAACGTTCAGCGCTAATGTAATGAGACACAAGTGGCGGGTTTGCAGACCTCCATGAGGTATTTATATACTTGTGTACACTGTGAGCATTTGCTGATGACTGCACCAGAAAGGCTTTTAGCATAATCAGACTTTACATTCCGTACAGTTTTACAAGTTTGCGGGAATCTGCCACTGTTGAAATATTAAACGTGATGCACAAAGAAAGAATGTTTTTCCTGTTGACCAGCACTGTTGCTAATTAGAGCACAACAGGAAGCTGCAACCTGTGCTTGGCGGATTTTATGCAGCGTTTCCACAAAGAGGCTCTGATTAGTCTAACGTAGATGCATTGGGAAACAATTAAGAATTTGCATTTTAAGCATATAAACTAAGAGCTAGCCACTTAGTCTTATTTCCCTATGCCCTTTTAAATTTTTATTTTTTCAAATAGCATTGTAAAATTTTACAACAGTTGAAGCCCATTTTGCCAATCGCCGTTCTGGGAGAGCGATCCACTTAGTCTCTTTCCACTGCCCTTTCCACGCACCCTTTCATTTTATTATATGAAGTATAACATAAACAGCAAATACTGGAAACACTCAGCAGGTCGGGCAGCGTCCTTGGAGAGAGAAACAGAGTTGGGCTCAATTTTCCCCAAAGCTGGTTTTTGGCATACTTGAAGCGTTACGCCCGTTTTTTTGGGGGCCCAAGTTCGCCCCCAAAAAAATGTTCCAAGTTTCCCCGTTTGATGTCTTCATTTTGACGCAGCCTAACCTGTCCTTTATTTTGGGGGTGGAGCTTTGATCTGTGCCAAAAACATCGGGTTGCCACGGTAACCAGGGACACACTGCGGGCTGAGGCTGCAAAGTGAAGCATACAGCCAGCTTCCAATACATTAAAACACATTGCATCAACTTAAATACACATTAAAATATATTGCAGCAACTTAAAAACACATTAAAACATATTGCAGCAACTTAAAAACGCATTAAAACATATTGCAGCAACTTAAAAATGCATTAAAACACATTGCATCAACTTAAAAACACATTAAATACACTGCATCAACTTAAAAACACATTAAAACACATTGCATCAACTTAAAAACACATTCAACTATATTGCAGCAACTTACCTCCAATTATTAAAGTGTACCCACTCCCCCCCAGATGCCGGTGCCGATCCGCACCCCATCCCAGGCTGAAGGGCCTCCTGGTCTGCTTCCCTGCCCGCCCCTAGACCCGAGTGTCTTGACGGTCCGCTCTCCCGTCCCTATCCCTGGCCTAGTGGCCTCCTCCCTCCTTGTCCTCGCACCTAACTATACCCGAAAGGCTACTCCCCACCCCTCCCTCCCCCCCGCGCCACCTCTCTCTTTTCCCCCCCCCCACACCCCATCTCACTCTCTCCCCCTCTCTCTCTCTCTCTCTCTCCAGACATCTGCTGCACTTACCTGCGCTAATTTCCTTACCTGCGCCGATTTCCTTACCTGCGCCGATGTCTTCAACTCTCCGGAAGATTTTCTGCAGTGGCCAGATATGCCGGCCTAAACAGAACTAGAGTGACTCTCAGCTGGCCAAACTTCCCTAAATGGCCAGAATTGGCGCGGGTGGCAGGTTACGCCCCCTGTGGCTGAAAAAAAAACTTAGCTAAAAAATTTGTAACTGAGTTACGCTGGTGCAAATTGATCGGGGAAACAGTTTTTTTAAACTTAGCCAAAAAAAGCGGCCTGCTCCAAAAAAGAAGTGAAAATCACTGGGGAAAATTGAGCCCAAAGTTTCAGGTCGATGACCCTGCATCAGGACTGGATAGAGTGTAAATAGAGATGGCGTGGGAAAGAGAGAAAAAAAAAACATTTTAAAAAGGTAGGGGCAGAGGTTATGGTCTGAAATTGTTGGACTCGATGTTGAGCCCAGAAGGCTGTTAAGTGTCGAATCGAAAGCTGAGATGCTGTTCCTCGAGCTTGTGTTACTTTTATTTTATTATCCACTTCCTCTTTAAAGACTAAACTCTGCTTAACGTCAGTGTGGAAAAAGCTGCCTAAACTCTCCCTTCACTCCGTTACCAAATTACCAACCAGTAGAAATCGTCTTTCCCTGTTTACCTAAGCAAAATGTCTCAGCCAGCTCCCTCTTTACTTGTTCTGATGAACACACATCCATTTTCTCTCATCTCTCCCCATGACTAAAGCCTCGAAAAACAGACTCCCTGATTTCCAACGACAAATTTGTGGAAGTTAACATCAATTTTCAAATCCCTCCATGGCCTCGCCCCTCCCTATCGCTGTGATCCCAGTGTCAGCGGTGGCTCAGTGGGCAGCACCCTCACCTCTGAGTCAGAAGGTCGTGGGGTCAAGTCCCACTCCAAAGACTTGGGCACAAAAACCTAGGCTGACACTCCCAGTGCAGTGCTGAGGAAGCACTGCACTGTCGGAGGTGCCATCTTTTAGATGAAACGTTAAACCGAGGCCCTGTCTGATAGGTCCTTACTATACAGTATAAATGCACACGAGGCCCATGCTTGAGAGAAGGTCAGTCTGTGACCTGTCCTTTATTCCTTAGCACTCCAAGTGATGAAGGTGGATGGAGCTTCCCCTTTTGTACTTGAAGGCCCAGGTTCGGAGTGTCTCCCACCTAGTGGTCATTGTTTTCACAGTGTACAACTTAGGTCAGATTATACATGGGTTACAATGCTGGTTGAATACATGACATCACCTCCCCCCCCAAAGTCTTACTGGGATCACAGGTTGAGTCTCTCTGGTGGTTTACGCTCTTTTGTAGAGCACCTGAGTTGGGGCTCCGGTTGTTGGGCGCTGGCCTGAATGTCTGCTGTTTGCGGTGCTTCAGGCCTATCCAGACTGCCCACAGTGATTGGGTTCTCCTCCACTTGGTTCCGATGTTCGGTCACCTGTGGTGGAGTGAACTCTATATCGTGTTCTTCCTCTGCTTCTTCTATGGGGTTGCTGAACCTCCTTTTTGTTTGATCCACGTGTTTGCAGCAGATTTGTCCTTTGGTAAGTTTAACTACCAGAATCCTATTTCCCTCTTTGGCAATCACAGTGCCTGTGAGCCATTTGGGCCCTGTAGCGTAATTAAGGACAAAAACAGGATCATTTACATCAATGCATCGCGCCCTCGCATTCCTGTCATGGTAGTCATATTGTGGCTGGCGCCTGCTCTCGACAATTTCTTTCATGGTGGAGTGTATAAGGGATAACCTGGTTTTGAGCGTCCTTTTCATTAGCAGCTCTGCAGGTGGAACCCTTGTGAGCGAGTGTGGTCGGGATCTATAGGCCAACAGGAGGCGTGATAAGCGTCTTTGTAGGGAACCCCCTTGGATTCTGAGCATCCCCTGTTTGATTATCTGCACTGCTCGTTCTGCCTGGCCGTTTCAGGCCGGCTTGAACGGTGCCGTTCTGACATGGTTAATTCCATTGCCTGCCATGAAGTCCTGGAATTCAGTGCTTGTGAAGCACGGGCCATTGTCACTGACCAAGACGTCTGGTAGACCGTGGGCGGCGAACATTGCCTGTAGACTTTCTACCGTGGCAGAGGATGTGCTTGAATTTAAAATGTCACACTCGATCCATTTGGAGTAGGCGTCTACTACAACCAAAAACATTTTTCTCATGAAAGGACCTGCGTAGTCCACATGGATGCGTGACCAAGGCTTGGCGGGCCATGGCCAGGGGCTAAGGGGGGCTTCCCTGGGCGCATTGCCCAGCTGGGCACACATGTTGCACCTGCGAATACAAAGTTCCAGATCTGTGTCTATCCCTGGCCACTAAACGTGTGACCTGGCAATTGCCTTCATCATGACAATGCCCGGGTGCTCATTGTGGAGTTCTCTGATGGACACCTCTCTGCCCATCTGGGGCATGACTACGCGGTTTCCCCACAGTAGGCAATCGGCCTGAATCGAGAGTTCATCCCTGCGCCTGTGAAATGGTTTAAATTCCTCAGGGCATGCCCTGTACGTGGCTGCCCAGTCCCCATTCAGGACACATTTCTTGACTAAAGACAGTAGCAGGTCTCTATTTGTCCAGACTTTAATCTGACGGGCTGTCACGGATGAGCCTTCGCTTCCGAAAGCTTCAACAGCCATGACCATCTCAGCAGCATGCTCGGTAGCCCCTTCAGTGGTGGCTAGTGGGAGCCTGCTGAGTGCATCGGCGCAGTTTTCGGTGCACGGTCTGTGCCGAATTGTATAATTATAGGCGGCTAACGTGAGTGCCCACCTCTGTATGCGGGCCGAAGCGTTTGCACTTATGGCCTTGTTGTCGGCCAAAAGGGATGTTAGGGGTTTGTGATCTGTCCCCAGCTCAAATTTCCTGCCAATCAGGTACTGGTGCATTTTCTTTACAGCATATACACATACGAGCGCTTCCTTTTCGACCATCCCGTTACCCCTTTCTGCCTGGGACAGACTCCTGGAGGCATAAGCTACTGGCTGTAACTGACCCTTGACATTGACGTGCTGCAACACACAACCGACACCATAGGATGACGCATCGCACGTTAACACAAGTTTCTTACATGGGTCGTATAGTGTTAACAGAGTGTTGGAACATAACAAATTGCGTGCATTATTAAAAGCCCTTTCCTGGCTACCCCCCAGACCCATTCACGACCTTTGCGTAGGAGCACGTGTAGCAGCTCTAGCAGCAGGCTCAATTTTGGAAGAAAGTTACCAAAATAGTTCAGGAGCCCCAGGAACGAACGCAGCTCCGTCGTGTTACGGGGTCTGGGTGCTCTCTGGATCGCTTCCATCTTGGACGCAGTAGGGCTGATCCCATCTGCTGCTACCCTCATCCCCAGGAATTCTACCTCTGGAGCTAGGAAGACGCACTTCGCCTTTTTCAAACGCAGCCCAACCCGGTCCAGTCTGCGTAGCACCTCCTCCAGGTTGTGGAGGTGTTCTTCAGTATCGTAACCCGTGGTGAGGATGTCGTACCGAAAAACCACCGTCCCTGGAATCGACTTGAGGAGGCTTTCCATATTTCGTTGGAAGATCGCGGCGGCCGAGCGAATCCCGAACGGGCATCTGTTGAACTCAAACAACCCCTTGTGTGTCGTGATGGTGGTCAGCTTCTTCGACTCACTCGCCAGCTCCTGGATCATGTAAGCTGAGGTCAGGTCCAATTTTGAAAAATGTTTGCCACCGGATAGCGTCGCAAAGAGGTCCTCCACTCTCGGTAGCGGGTACTGATCTTGGAGTGACATACGATTGATGGTGGCCTTGTAATCACCACATATCCTGACTGACCCATCCATCTTGAGCACTGGCACAAACGGGCTCACCCAGTCACTGAATTCGACTAGCGAGATGATGCCTTCCCTCAGCAGGCGGTCCAATTCGCCTTCTATCTTTTCCCGCATCATGTACGGCACCGCTCTGGCCTTGTGGTGTACTGGCCTGGCGTCCGGGTTTATGTGAATCACTACCTTGGCCCCCATGAAAGTGCCGATGCCGGGTTGAAATAGTGAGTTAAATTTGTCCAGGATCTGTGAGTATGATACTCGCTCCACAGAGGAAATTGAATTGACATCGCCCCATTTCCAGTTCATGACAGCAAGCCAACTCATCCCCAGTAGTGTGGCACCGTCCCCTGGGACAATCCAGAGTGGCAACCTGTTCTCCGAATCTTTGTGGGTCATGACTACCGTGGCACTGCCTAGCACCGGAATGATCTGCTTTGTGTAAGTCCGTAGCTGTGCGTCAATCGGCGATAATTTTGGCCTCCTGGCCTTGGACGTCCACAACTTTTCAAACTGTTTGATACCCATCAGAGACTGGCTGGCCCCCCGTATCTAACTCCATTGATACTGGGATGCCATTGAGGAGCACTTTCATCATTATCGGTGGCGTCCTGGTGTATGAACTGTATACGTGCTCCACATGAACTCACTGAACTTCAGCTTCCAGCGATTTCCCCCAGCGTTCATTTCTGCAATTTCTGCAGGTATTTTGCTCATCTCTGCAAACTCCGGCTGAGTGTGTGCCTCCACGCCTCCAACATGAGCTGTTGTTGGAAACAAAAGGTCCCTTGCCAGTCGATCGTCCCTGACTGCCCCTGTTATTGTCCTTGAGTGCTCCATTAACAGGTGTTGATGGCCCCATTACTGGCCGCATTGTCCCTTGCAATGGCGTGAATCGCCGTTCAGCTTGCCATTGTCTCTGTCGAACTCTCCCTCTGGGTTCGACTACATGTTGGAGCATGCCCGACTGCCCTTGTCTGCCTGGAGAACTGTGTGCTGCTTTAACAATGTTGAATCTCTGTCCCAACCATTCCTTAACACAGTAGCTCTCGTCAGTTCTGCTCATGATCATGCTCGCGTGGTTTAAATCCCAGTTTCTCGTCGCCATTGATAGGTCCTTACTATACAGTATAAATACACACGAGGCCCATGCTTGAGAGAAGGTCAGTCTGTGACCTGTCCTTTATTCCTTAGCACTCCAAGTGATGAAGGTGGGTGGAGCTTCCCCTTTTGTACTTGAAGGCCCAGGTTAGGAGTGTCTCCCACCTAGTGGTCATTGTTCTCACAGTGTACAACTTAGGTCAGATTATACATGGTTTACAATGCTGGTTGAATACACGACACCGTCTGCTCTCTCAGGTGAACATAAAAGATCCCATGGCACTATTTCAATAAACAGCAGAGGAGTTATCCCCGGTGTCCTGGTCAATATTTATCCCTTCATCAACATCACTAAAACAAATTACTTGGGCAACATCACACTGCTGTTTGTGAGAACTTGCTGTGCACAAATTGGCTGCCGTATTTCCCACATTACAACAGAGGCTACACTTCCAAAGTACCTCATTGGCTGTAAAGTGCTTTGGGATGTTCTGAGGTCGAGAAAGGTGCTATGGAAATGCAAGTCTTTCTTTGTTTCTTTTCTGTCCTCCAGCCCCACAACCCTCCGGGATCTCTGCGCTCCTCCAATTCTGGCCTCTTGACCATTCCCGATTTCCATCACTCCACCGCTGGCGGCCGTGCCTTCAGCTGCCTGGGCCCTAAACTCTGGAATTTCCTCCCTAAACCTCTCCACCTCTCGCTCCTACTTTAAGATGCTCCTTAAAACTGACCTCTTTGACCAAGTCTGTCCCAATATCTCCTGTTGTGGCTTGGCGTCAAACTTTGTTTGATAACGCTCCTGTGAAGCGCCTTGGGATGTTTTGCTACGGTAAAGGTGATGTATAAATGTTGATGTTTGTATCTGAAATTACAGATACAGAGAGTATCGCGGGAACCTGAGAATCTAGACTTCAGGAAATTTAGCATTGAACTATTGTTCAATTATTGTTTGTTCAATATGGACTCTTGTGCTACTTAACACTCCAAATTCTGCTCTGAGATGGGTCAATTGGTTTGATCTGTGCAGCGGCCCATAGGAACAGAGCAAAATGGGAACAGGAGGCAGTCATTCAGCCCCTCGAGCCTGCTCCACCATTCAATTAGATCATGGCTGATCTGTACCTCAATCCTATTTATCTCCCTTTGCTCCACAACCCTTTATACACTTACCCAAGAAAAATTTATCGATCTCAGGGGGCAAAATTGCCCTTTTTATAGCCCCATTAGTGCCTCCAGTAGGCGTCAATGGGGTGCAATGAGGTTATTGCCCGGGGGAACGGGTCGATAGCAGCTCTGGGAAATTGGGTGTGGGGGCAGCTGTGACGTTATCATCGCGACCCGCGATTTGCGCTGTGGGATGGCGCACGTACAGCGATAACGTCATCGGCAAGTGGGCCGACCCCTTGGCGCCCCGCGGGGGAAATTGCCCCGGTGGGTGGGATGGATGGCGCCGGCCAGTGTCACCGCCAGCTGGGCGGGTTCGCGATGCTGGCGGATGTCCGTCGCCGGGGCGCCGCTTAAAAGGGAGGCCGTTTGCGGTGCGCCATCCTCCAGCCCATCACTCCGTTTTGGGTGCCGGACTGTCGGCCTGGTTGAGGGCGTGCCTGGTGGCCCAGTGCCGGACGCCAATGGGACTGCAGAGTGCGCAGCGTCCACATAGCCCTGACATTGCCGGCTAGGTGCTGGGCTCCGGGAGCGCCCCGATAGCGCCCCGTCTCCGTTGAATGTCCCAGCGCTGGAAGGTTACCCCCTCCAAATGGGGCGCAGGCAATTTCGCCCCCTTAGTATAGAAAACTTCAATTAGCCCAGCATCCACAGCCTTTGGGGTAGCGAGTTCCAGACTTCCGCTATCCTTTTTGGAGTCCATTAGCTCTGGGTATCTGGAATTGCAATTCTTCTCTCTAGCAACATAGAAACATAGGAACGGGGCAGGCTATTCAGCATTTTGAGCCTGTCCGCACCAAGGCCCGTTCATTGATCACTCCTATGCTCGTTAATCTACATAGGTTCCTAACCTCGCGACGTCCCGATTTTATAATTCTCATACATATTTTGAAATCCCTCCATAGCCTCGCCCCCCACCATCCCTATCTCTGTAATCTTCTCCAGCCCTACAATCCTCTGAAATCTCTGCATCCCTTCAATTCTGGGGGCTGAAATTGACAATTTCGTTAAGGCCCCTGGCTAACAGAAAGCGGCGACCGGGGCTTGTTGTAGAATGGTCGCCGATTTTCCGTGGAATGTCCGCCGCTCGCACAATTGCCCTCAAGCATTTTTCCGGCTGTAACCATATCCGCCCCACTTCCCCCACTCCCATCCTGCTGCTGCCGAAGCCTCCTAAGTGCATCAGCAGAGCGCGCACTGCAGATGTCCCGCCCCGGAAGCAAAATTCACCTCCAAATGTCTTCCGGCTGCCATTCTGTGCCCCCGACAGCTTTTTGTGTTGGTGCATTCCTTGTTGGTTACCAACGGCATTTTATTTTTTAATGTCAGCCGGGCTGCCTGGGATCACCTCTTGGGTGTCAGTCGCTGTCCCAGTCAAAACCCTCCCTGCTGTCCCAGTGGACCGAACTATAATAAACGCAGAGTTCACAGTGGCCTGCCCCTTTAACTGAAGGGGAGAAATGTGGTGACACGCCAGTGTGATGAGGTCACCAGCCCGGCACTAATGACTGACAGCGGCGGCTACTCCGGCCCCGCTAGTGACGGTCACTCCGTCATCCCCACTCTATCCCGCTAGTGACGATCATGCCGTCATCCCCACTCCGGCCCCGCTAGTGATGGTCACTCCGGCCCCGCTAGTGACGGTCACTCCGGCCCCGCTAGTGACGGTCACTCCGTTCCACCCCTGCATCCACTGCAGTGGCCAGAACACAATAAAAACGGTAAGTGAGCATTGATTCCGGTGGAGGGTGGCCTCTTGTGCATTCCCGATTTTCAATGTTCCACCATCGGTGGCTGTGCCTTCAGCTACCTGGGCCCCAAGCTCTGGAATTCCCTCCCTAAACCTCTCCACCTCTCTCTCCTCCATTAATTTGCTTCTTAAAACCTACCTCTGTGACCAATCTTTTGATCACCTGTCCTAATATGTCCTTATGTTTCTCAGTCTCAATCTTTGACTGATGCGGGGGCAGGAAGAGAAGCTGTTGCAGGAGATTCTCTGGCCACGATAAGATAGATAAGAATGGAACCAGGCGAGTGCAGCCCCACCCAGCTGGACGGCGGTGGAGAGGCGATGGAGGAGGATAGAGTGGTCAACCGTGTCAAAGCTTGCAGACAAGTCCAGAAGGATAAGGAGGGACAGTTTGCCTTTGTCACAGTCACAAAGGATGTCATTTGATCAGAGCCATTTCGGTACTGTGGCATGTGCAGAAACCTGATTGGAGGGATTCAAACTTGGAGTTCCGGGAAAGATGGGTACGGATTTGGGAGGTGACAACATAGTTAAGGACTTTGAACAGGAAAGGGATGTTGGAGATGGGGTGGTAGCTTGCAAGCTCGATGGGTTCAAGGTTTGTTTCTTTGAGGAGAGGGGTGATGACAGCAGATTTGAAGGAGAAGGGGACAGTACCTGAGGAGAGAGAACCGTTAACAATGTCGGCTAATGGGGGAGCCAGAAAAGGAAGTTGGATGGCTGGCAGTTTAGTGGGGAGAGGGTCAAAGGAGCAGGAAGTGGGTCTCATGGACAGGATGAGCTCGGAGAGGTGAAGAGGGAGATCAGAGAGAAACTGGAGAGAGATGCAAGTTCAGGGCTAGGGCAGGGGGGAACCTCAGAGGAAGTTTGGCCCGGTGGGCGTAGGGAAGGAAGGGAAGTGGCAGAGGCAGCTGATCAGATGGTCTCAATCTTTGAGACCCTGAAGTCCATGAGCTCCTCACACTTGCTGTTGGAGGTGAGTGTGGTGGAGACAGGGGAGAGGTGTTTAAGGAGATGGTTAGCAGTAGAGATTAGTAGCTGGTGGTTATTTTTGCATTACAGAATGACTCTGGAATAGTGAGCAGTTTTGGCAGATGAGAGCAGAACCCGATAATGCTTTATATGGTCCAGCCATATCTGGCAGTGAATGGCAAAACCGGTTGTCAAGTCTGCGTCCCTTGGACTTGAGGGAGTGAAGATGAGGGCTGTACCAGGGGGAATGGCCAGGGTGGGAGAGAGTAATGGTTTTAATAGGGACTAGGGCATCAATGGTGATGGTGAGTGTGTGGATGAGCAGATTGGTAACTGCAGAAATGTCATGGTGAATAGATGGCCAAAGGCTGGACAGTTTGGAGTTGATAAGTGCAGTTGTAAGAAAGTCGGGAGAGAGTTTTTTCCAGGGGCGGACGCAGAATGAGATTGGGTTGGGTGGGGGTAGGGGGATGTGGGTGTAGGGCGATACAAGGAGATGGTCAGAGATGGTCTTGGAACGCCTGCATGGCAAGCGAGCCCTAGGTGGGCAGAGGAAACGTTTCAAGGGCACCCTCAAAGCCTCCTTAATAAAATGCTACATCCCCACCGACACCTGAGAGTCCCTGGCCAAAAACCGCCCTAAGTGGAGGAAGTGCATCGGGGAGGGCGCTGAGCACCTCAAGTCTCGTCGCCGAGAGCATGCAGAAATCAAGCACAGGCAGCGGAAGGAGCATGTAGCAAACCAGATTCCCCACCCACCATTTCCTTCAACCACTGTCTGTCCCACCTGTGACGGAGACTGTAATTCCCGTATTGGACTGTATGACAGAACTCACTTTTAGAGTGGAAGCAAATCTTCCTCGATGTCAAGGGACTGCCTATGATGATGATGATTTCCCCAGGACATTCTACTTCTCAAATCCACTCACGTACAGCTTCTGGGTTTTTCCGAAGTAAACCCATCTCTGACACGTTTAAATAATGTTCACCTCAGAAATGATCAAAGTTGAATTCGATAAAAAATGAGTGCCAACTGCCTTTAAGATTCAATTTCGGTTCACTGCAGTGTCAGTTATACGAGGTCTGAACCCATAACACATTCCTCCTTTCAAAGGTATTGTATTCCCACACACTATAAGACTCTATTTTCTATGCCCTTAACTACAGTGTGCACACAATACAATGTGAATCTAAGGAGAGTACATTCTGTGCCATAGAACATGCACATCCTGTGGTTTAATGCTGCAGTCTTCCTTTTGATAACTGAAAATTGTATGCTGTCTTGAAAGGTGTCAGATAGAGGACAGCCTGAGAGAATTCTCTCTCGTGACACTCGGTGTAATCTCAACCCTTCACGCTGATCCTCAAAGACTTTTACAATGTATTAAGTTCAAAAGCAGCCAGTGACGGGAATTAACATTCCCTTTTCTCATCCTGGTACAGCTCGCTCATTAACTGAAGGCAAACCTTCAGCATCAGTCATCTCATCCCTTTAATCAGACTCAGTTCGGTTCTCGAACTCCCAGAGTACATTTACTTGCAGGCGGTTTGCTTATCAAAAGTTCGTTCAGTTCATTTCACTGGTTTGTGCTAATTTCACGGTGTTCCCTGACCCCGTGCACTGTCCCACAGTTTCAGGATCTGTGATGTATGTAGCACTCAAATCACTGACTCCACACAGTATGGTGTGTAGTAACTGCTGTGACCTTAGTCCTTTATTGTGTAACTCCAGAGTGCCCCTCAGATGTGGTGGACAGCCTTTTATACTCTGCCTTGCAGGAACTTTTGGGTCTCCCACCACAGTGCCCCTTGTGCCGCATCATTGTAACTATACATTTAATGTACCTGGACAATACATAACATCTCACTGCCCCTCCCAGTTCCAAAAGCACATTGCCGGTAACCTCGGTCTTGTTCGTCCTGGTTGATTTGTGAGTGTGAGTCCATGACCATCCACTTCCCTCTTCCCCCCCCATGTAGAGATTATGCTTGCGATCCGATGCAAGCATGTGGTATTTTCAGTCCTTACATGGGTGATGCAAGTACACAAACTTAATCTCCAGTACAAAGCAGGTACACATAGACAGTACATTTGTATGATACATATAGATGCATTGAAGAGTTATATCAAAAGGTTGCAGGTACACTGAACAGTTATTTAATCCCAGCTCTACTGGGTGAGGTATGGTGGCGGCATACTGCCCTTTTTTGCCCGATGTAATGGGCTGCGCTGAGATAGAGTATCGCAACTAGTGCGTTGCCTCTGTTCTCAGAAAATAGTTGCCTTTGTGGCTTGTCTGCAGCCGCTGAACCATTGCATAAATCACAAAAAATCAGAAATCGCATTAATCCATTAGTCATGCTAGTCACAGATCCATTAACCCTTTTAACTGTGCATTGTGATATTAAGCCTTTTCACCAATCAAGTCATCATACAAATCACAGTAATCATTTTGACTCACTCTTGCCCTTACAAATGTCTCTTTGTGGGGACCGCCAATGGTATAAGGCCCCTTTAAGACTCCCTGGTACATTTCCCTTTTAAGAAGCCATTTTGTTTTTCCCACGAGGTTTCTACTGGGCGCCACCATTTTAGGTGCTCTGCTGGTGCCTGCCTGCCTCGCTCTGCAGAACTCTGCTGCCATGAGGCTCGCCGCCATCTTGAACTCAATGTGCTGCTGCCTGTTCTCCCTCTCTCTCTCTCTCTCTCTAGAGAGAGAGAGAGAGAGAGAGAGAGAGCCGCCACACTCTGAACGCTCCCGGGAGCCGCAACGCACCGGCCCCCGCACCGCCGCATCCTCTGGAGCACCCCACGTAGCTGATCTTTTTGCCCGGGAGCCGCCACACATACACACACACGTCCTCCGGAGCCGACCTCCTCACTGCCGCAGCCGATCCTGGACGAGCCCCACTCCTCTGAGCACCGGCCCTCACGACGTCAGCGATCGAGTCCCGAAACTGCCGATTCACCGCTCCTCCCGCTGCAAGCCCCGCGAACGGCAGCCTCTGCCTGCGGGCCAACGGTGCCTGCTGGAGCAGCCTGTCGAAGCCCTTCTATCTTCTCCAGCTTGGTCGGCACTGCTGCTGGTTGTAGCGCCTCTTTCTCACTCTCAGACTTTGCAGGGGAGAGTCGACAGCCACCTCTGTCTCCCTGTATAGATTCCCATCCCCCTGCCATATTAGATTAACCCATCCCCAACAGCACTAGCAAACACTCCCCCTAGGACATTGGTTCCGGTCCTGCCCAGGTGCAGACCATCTGGTTTGTACTGGTCCCACCTCCGACAGAGTAGCACTCCCTCAGTACTGACCCTCGGACAGCGCAGCACTCCCTCAGTACTGACCCTCCAACAGTGCAGCACTCCCTCAGTACCGCCCCTCCAACAGTGCAGCACTCCCTCAGTATTGCCCCTTCGACAGTGCAGCACTCCCTCAGTACTGCCCCTCCGACAGTGCAGCACTTCCTCAGTACTGCCCCTCCGACAGTGCAGCACTCCTTGAATACTGCTCTGGGAGTGTCAGCCTGGATTTTATGCTCAAGTCTCTGGAGTCGGACTTGAACCCATGACCTCTGCTTCAAATATTTATCCAATTTTCCCACTAAAAGAACCAATGGATTTTGCTTCAACCACTCCCTGGGGCAAAGCATGCCACACTCCAACAGTCCTCTGTATAACAGAGTGTTTTTCCAAACTTGCCTTGTCATTCTCTTAGTAGAAATTTCAAATTGATTACTTCTTGTCACTTGCTCCACACCAGAGGAAGTTGTCTTTCCCTCTTCACTCTCTTAAAGCCATTCATAGTCTTAAAAACCTCTATTAAATCGCCCTATAAATAATCCCAGTCTCTCCTTGTAACTATAGTTTCCCATCCCTGCATCATCCTGGTGAATCAATGTTTATACGCTCCTCATGGTTTTGATGTGGGGCTCCCAAAACCCCCACCCAGCTCTGGAAATAAAAAAGTGGACTCAGTAAAAGTGACCATGAAGCTGTTGGATTGTCATAGACATAGACATAGAAAATAGGAGTAGGAGTAGGCCATTCAGCCATTCAATATGATCATGGCTGATCCTCTCTCTCAACACCATATTCTGCTTTTTCCCCATACCCTTTGATGCATTTTGTGTCCAGAAATCTATCTATCTCCTTTTTAGGTAGATTTAGTGACTTGGCATCCATAACCTTCTGTGGTAGAGAGTTCACTTTTTGCTGATTTTGTAGAATTAGTGGAGCTAGAAAAAACACCCACACTTCTCTGCCTTGAAACAAAGAATGTTGTAATTACATGACTATCTGGTATGTGTATGAGTTTCCAGATACCCTGCTTATCAGGATACGGACAGGGAGAAACTATGCAAGGACAGATAAAGTGTGCCTCCCGGAATGTCCTTTGAACGCACAGAATGTATGATTAATGTTAATGTGTGGTGTGTTTTAGATAAAGTTCCTGTTCTGACTGTATGAAGATAGAGCGGGTTTGCTTGTAAAACTCAGAGTTTTTGCCTCGGTGCAGACTGAGCAAGCTCTCCGAGATATCTCGCTTGTAAAATAAAATTCTCTCGAAACACGATTCTGAAAGCTTCCGCCTGAGTTAATTTAAGCTAAAATTTCCTCAACAGATTCTGGCGTAGTCAGGCAGGATCTCTAAAAAAGGAGATCCAAAAGAACTAAATTTAACTTTTAAAGAGAAAAGAGGAATTTTAAGGACCTTCCTAGCTGAAAGGGGGAAGGTGCCTAGGCCGTCCTAGCTAAAAGGGGGACGAGCCGCCGAGATCCCCTGGGGGGTGAGGCATTTAAGGTAGCTACCGCAAAGAAGCTAAAATAACAAAAAGGCAAAAGGAGACCCCAAGCTGAGCAGAAAAGAGAACACCGGTGAGTGCTTTGTAAATTACTGTACATTTTGTAGGATTGTCCTAACTCTCATTTCAGAAAAGATCGCGAGACGTTGCACCCGGAAGAATGGGAAACGGCTCTAGTCGAGCAGGGCGCTCGCGCCCAGTTCCTAGAAAAGGAAAGAAAGACGACCTCTTGACTGAAAGAATGAAAGAATGAAAGTACATCCTAAGACCGAGAAAAGTATCCATAAGGTAGTAAAGCAACGAGAGAAGGTAGGAGATCCCATTGTGTCGCCCGGCTCGCCGGCGGACACTGTAATTAAGGAAACAGGAGATGACAGATATGCGGTAATGTTTAGCAGCGATTTGTACGGTTGGTCTGATGGGGATTGGCCATATGGAGGAAGTTTTAAGTTATCTTTGATTGAGGAATGGAGAAAAACAACCAAGGAAGGCGGGGGAGACCCTACTTGGGATATGGAAAACTGTTTTAAAAAATGGACAGAGGTTGCTAAGAGGCACCAACCCCCTAAGATTAAATCAGGAAAAAAGGGAAAATGAAAAACCTCCCTCTTCTAGTCCTCCGGGCCTTCCTATCCCCTCAGCACCAGCAGTAGGACTCTATCCCCGCATAGAACCCCCAAAACAAGATAGTTGGCAGGAAATTATAGAAATAATCGCTGCCCATAGAAATCAAGTTCCGAGGACCTCCGGATCAGCCATCTAATGGAGGAGCTGGTGGAGGAGATCTGGGAGCATCAGGATCAGGGGAAGCAGAAGCAGTAGAGGGAGGGGTAGCAAACCAGGACACAGGGAGGAGAAGTTCTCACCAAACAAGGCAACAAACGGCAAAAGAAGCAGCCGACTCTACCGTCCACCAAAATCCTAGGGTAATGATAGGAACTAC
The DNA here is from genome assembly GCF_044704955.1 of Pristiophorus japonicus. Taxonomy (NCBI): domain Eukaryota; kingdom Metazoa; phylum Chordata; class Chondrichthyes; family Pristiophoridae; genus Pristiophorus; species Pristiophorus japonicus. Next base: position 63,338,711 of record NC_091982.1, read on the forward strand.
GGCAGTTCTGAAACCCTGGTCCCCTGGAGAAGCCAGAGATATGATCTCAGCCGCCCCAAATCCGGTAAAGAAACCGGTAGCATTTCATAACTGGCTTGAGCAAACGTGTACAATTTACAATCCGCTCCCAGGAGATGTTAAACTATTATTGCAAGCGGCCTATGGATCTTCCTGGCAGGGAGTAAAAGATATGTTCCACATCCCACCAGGGGAAAATGGAGACTGGAGAGTTAATGATGACTTGCTGAATGACGGCAATGAGTCATTAACCCATTGGCTGAAAAACCGAGGAAAGAACGCAATTCTGCAAGGGGCTAAAAAGCATGGGGATATAGGGGAAGTCACCCGCTGCTTGCAGAAAGCAGAAGAATCAATGATAGATTTTGCAGGCAGATGGAAAAATAGTTGGGACAAACATGCAGGAATACCTATGGATCAAAATGAACATTTGGTAGTGCAAACCTTGTTAAATTGTATGTTGCCACAACAAGCCAGAACATGCAAGATAAAGGTTTTGGACTGGCAAGGAAAAGGTTGGAAAGAGACAATTACAGTACTGGCCAATATGGATAGGGAGGGACTATTCACCTATAAAGACAACAAGTTAATAATGAGACTTTGATAGTCTCTAAAACAACACCTCTCCCTTTATTAGGAAGACAGACTTTGTGCAAACTAGGAGCCACAATTTATTGCACAAAGGAAGGGATGTTCATGGAGCTCCCTCCAAATAAAATCCATCAGTTCTTTAATGGGATTGAAGGGAAGAAAAGGGAAGATAACAAAGAAAAGGCTACCCTCTATTGTTGGCAATTGATACATGAAGTTATACAAAACTTAAAAGCTAAATTTGACTCTAATACTGAAGAATTGATGTATATAATTTTGACAAGCTTTGAGGCAGTTCAACTTCACTGTACAGCCTGGTACACTCGACAAAAAGCTAAAACTTACCAGTGTTTGGTACAATCCTTTTTAAATAGAGAAAAAATAGTAGAAGCTACGCCCCGCATTTATTTTGGACCAGAAGGATTGGGGGTAGCCATGGATTTGACACCCTTACAGCAGCAGCGGTTTAGAGAAGAGAACTCAACACCCCATCTGACATTGGCTGTAAAACCGCCAGCGAAACCCAAAGATATGGGTCCGATGATTATAGAAATAGAAAAGGAAAAACAGCAACAAGGCTATCAACCTTGGGCAGTAATAGAATTGCAGAATGTTCAGATAGAATTTATTACCCGCACCAGGGGGATTCTCCAGTGGAAAGGCAAAAGTCATGCCTCCACTTTTGAAAAACAGCAACCCCCTGGACAGCCAAGCCCTAAGCTGCCAATGGCATTGAATCAAGTATCTTCTGAACTTTGGGCAAAACTTAAGAATCATGTTGGGCAAGTACAGTCTGCAGTACCCCATCGGGTACAATTGATAAAGAACGCCGTGTTACCAAGCATTAGGCAGTACAGACTGCCTCCAGAGGCAGAAGATGGGATAGAGCCAGTTATTTCTGCATTGTTTTGGAACAAGGAGTTCTAGAAAAGACACAGAGCCCGTGTAACACTCTGATACTGCCCATACCAAAGGTTAATAGGCCGAATGAGTGGAGATTTGTGCAAGATCCGAGAGCTATTAATAAGATAGTAGTCCCTATCACCCCTGTGGTACCGGACACCAACATTATACTATCTGCTATCCCACCAACAGCAACTGTCTTTACTGTGGTAGATCTGTGTTCAGCCTTTTTCTCCATCCCACTAAATCAAGAGAGTCAGTATCTGTTTGCTTTCACCTACAAGAAACAGCAGTACACATGGACCAGGTTGCCCCAAGGATACACCGAAAGCCCCGCAGTATATGTAGCAGCAGTAAAAAGAGACCTCGAAGACTGTTCATTATCGGACCAGTCTGTGTTGTTGCAGTATGCGGACGATTTGCTTGTGGCTTCTAGCCACGGATACAGATGCATGCAAGATTCCCTGAAACTGTTACAGCACCTATGTGAAAGAGGGCACCGAGTGTCGTTACAAAAGTTACAATTTTGTCAGACTCAAGTCCAGTACCTGGGTTTTCACATATCTCAAGGGCAGAGGCAGCTAGGACCAGAAAGAATTCAGACAATTCAAAGTGCCACCATACCAAAGACAAAGAAGGATATCTTGTCATTTTTGGGGATGGTTGGGTACTGTAGACAATGGATCCCTGATTATTGAGAATGGGATGCGGTCCTAAGATCAGCTGCCCTGAATGATGCCCCACCCAAGGTGGAGTGGACCCCAGAGAGAGAGGAGGCATTTAAACAGTTAAAGAAAGCCATCACTAATGCTCCGGCGTTGGGACTTCCGAATTATGGAAAACCTTTTCAGATGTATGTAAATGAGAAAGAAGCATTTGCAACAGCAGTGCTAACCCAAGAACATGGTGGGGGAAATAGACCAGTGGCTTATTATTCGGTTTTGCTGCCTCCAGTAGTAAGGGGAATGCCAGCATGTCTACGTGCTGTAGCTGCTACTGCGGTCATGGTGGAGAAGTCGGTACCTATTATTTTGGACTATCCATGTACTGTCATTACAGCCCATGCTGTGTTGTTACTTTTGAATTCAGCTGCCACACAACACTTTACAACATCTAGAAGAACAGGTTATGAAGTGTTACTGCTGTCACACCCTAATTACACCTTTCGACGTGCACCGGTAGTAAACCCAGCCACTTTTCTTCCGACTAAAGAAGTAGAGGATCTAGACCAGCATGATTATCTGTTAACGGTGGAAATAGCCACCTTACCAAGACCAGATTTGCTCACAGAGCCCATGGACAATCCAGATCTTATTCTCTATACGGATGGATCATCACATAGGCCGTCGGATGATTTGCTTTTGGCAGGCTATGCTATTGTAAATCCCCACAAAACTGTTGAAGCATTTGCCCTTCCTCCCGGAACCTCGGCTCAGGCTGCTGAATTGTTTGCCCTCACTACAGCTTGTATAATAGCTAAAGATCAAACTGCTAATATCTATACTGATTCTAGATATGCATTCGGTGTGGTCCATGATTTTGGACAACTGTGGAAAAACAGAGGCTTTATCACCTCTGGTGGAAAGCATATTAAGCACTCTCAACTGGTGCTTAATCTATTAGACGCCATTCAGTTGCCAAGTAAGGTAGCCGTTATCAAATGTGCAGCTCACACAACTGGTGAGGATGAGGTATCAGTAGGAAATAGGAGGGCTGAAGAAGCAGCCAAACAGGCCGCTTCGGAGCAAGTAGATTGCCTTCAAGCAGTCGCAGTCTCCCCTCCACAGATACTAGACATCCAACAACTTAAAACAGCCCAACAACAAGTTACTATACAAGAAAGAAGGACTTGGGAAAACCAGGGTTGTTTTCTCAAAAACGACATTTGGTATCACCCTGATGGGCGAACTGTTTGCCCTAGGTCTCTATTTTTGCCCCTGTCTCGCCTGGCACACGGTCAGGCTCACATGGGCAAAGGAGGGATGATACATGCTATTAATGCACAGTGGTATGCACCAGGAATAACAGTAGTAATTGAAAAAGTTGCTAGAACATGCCAAATTTGTCAACAAAATAACAGAGATAAAACACCTGCCGAATATGATCATCTACCCCAGCCAAGTATGCCCTTTGAAAATTTGCAAATTGATTTTGTCCACATGCCTCCAGTATCAGGTCTTAAGTACCTATTAGTCATAGTAGATATGTTCACAAGGTGGGTAGAAGCGTACGCCAACAGTAGTAAAAATTCTATTTAAAGAAATAGTACCAAGATATGGGATACCTGTGGGAATCAACAGTGACAGGGGAACACACTTCACAGGAAAAATAGTGCAAAATCTTGCAGAAGCATTAGGTTTCCAGTGGAAGTTACATATACCATATCAACCACAGTCCTCGGGAATGGTAGAGAGAGTAAATGGGATAATAAAATCTACCCTCACCAAGGTATGTCAGGAGACAGGACTAAAGTGGCCAGATGCCTTACCATTGGTACTATATACAATTAGAAATCAAAAAAACCGAAACACTGGTTTGACACCACATGAAGCCTTGCTGGGAAGACCAATGCCTACCGGCGTAAAACCACCACTGGTGGCTGAAAAAATAGCATTAATTTGGAATGATGAAAAATCACTAAAGTATGCTCAAGCCATGTGTGAAATAGCGAGGAGTCTGCACGAACAAATAAAGCAGACACAGGTGCCCCCGTTGGAAGGAAATATGCACCCTTTCAGGCCTGGAGATCAAGTGTTAGTAAAAACATTAAATAAAGAATCCTTTTCTCCTAGGTGGAAAGGACCGTCTCAGATAATTCTCACAACACGAACCGCTTTGAAGTTGGAAAAGCACCCGAACTGGGTGCATGCAACCCGCTGTAAATATTATTTCCCCGACGAATTACAGCCGAAAGAAAAGGCATTGAACCAGGACGAGCTACGGTTGCCCGACTAAGAAAACAGCCATCTTCTCGCTAAAGAACTGTAACTGCTCTTATTTTGTGTTCACTCATTGTGTATTTTGGACTTAAAAGTCATTTTAACAGTAAGGAGAGTCAGACAGGAAGAAGAATTACTTGAAGAAGGAAAAGTATGGAAGGGAGATATGGAGTGGGGGAAAAGTGATAAGGCAAGGCAGCAAGATAACTTTACATGCCCAAAGAAAAAAAATTGTAAGGTAGGGAACTTCACAGTGATGTGTAAGGTTTATGGAGTAGGGATAGATCAGCGATCAGGAGAAGTGAAAGTGACCAGTGAGGAGGGATTTAATATATCCCTGAACTGGAAGGTAAACATGACTTGTCTAACCAGCACGGACCAAAATGAGAGTCAAGAGACCAATGGCACATTATGTAGACCGGAAGAAGATTGCTACTTTGAAATAGGAAACAGAGAATGGGTAAAGTGTATTAACCTCACGAAAAGAACTGTATCTGCTCTTATTTTGTGTTCACTCATTGTGTATTTTGGACTTAAAAGTATCTATAGTTACCCAAAAGTCGAGGGACGAATGTCAGAACTCATTTGTATGCCAGTTTGGGCCTTTATTATTTGGGATACTGTTACTATCGTGCTTGCGTGTTGTTATTGTAACAAATTAGTTTGAGAGTGTTAGAGAAATAAACAGAAAAGGGAAGATGAGGCGGGACTCTTGGAAAAACTATAAGCGGACATTGGGCATTCTGATCATTTTAGCAGTAAAGAAAGTCAGACAGGAAGAAGAATTACTTGAAGAAACAGGTACACCCATTGTATGTTTAAAGAAATGATCAGACAGTTGTTGAGAGCCGAGCTAGAAAGGAAAATATTATCCTTCCATGCTGACACATGGGAAAGGTTGCTGAAAATCAATCAGAAGGATAAGCTTCTTAATTTAACCATTAAACCCCAAGAAAGATATACCAGTTGTGATTCAAAAGGATGTAACATAACTATGGAAATAGTAAATAAGACGAGAAAAGAAATTTGGTGTCAGTTCCAAGTAATGCCCCAGTTGTTTGGACAGAACTTTTGGTACCCAGAATTTAAAGGAGATTGGGTCGATGAAAAGAATTTGACACATCACCATAGGGGATGTGCTAGGTGGCCATTCGGAATGGTATGTCCTTATCAGACTGCCATATATGAACCATGCTCATTACAGCACTCCATTGGAGTATGTAAATGGGAACTAAAGCCAACAAGTGACACTGATATTACGGAAATAGGACAGAATGAGGTCTGTGTGACCGGAAATAAACCTGTCTATCTAGATGGAATTTTGTATAGGCCCCCCATTAATAAATGCGTGAGAGGAGTCTACACCCTGTATGACCCAGAAGAAAAAAGAACTTATACCTTTGGGCAATGGCAAAATGTAGAAAAATATCTGTCTGTGCACAAGATTGAACCCTTACCCCCTGTAACTAATTTGACCAGACTGCACAATTTGATACGTAATGACAAGCAAATTGAGGAAGCTCTTTCAAAACGAGGCAGAGACATCCACCAATTTAGAGTTGAAATGAGTTACAAGAAGGGGCAACTAGTAAGAATCGCAGATGAAGTCACCTCTTTGACAGTACACCACTGGTGGGATGTGTTTTTCGGATGGTTCCCATAAGCTTCAGCTGTACTGAAGCTTGTCATACACCCCATAGTAATTTTAGGTGTGGTTATGCTTATATTGTTAATAATCATTTGTGGAATGTGGATAAAGTTGAAAAAATTAATTAGTCAAGCAATGGGCCTGGTATCCCAAGTAGAAAGGAAAAGTGTGTTCATGAAAGAAGGTTAAGTCGCATAGAAGGAAAATATAAAACACTATGTTGATCTAGTAGAAGATCAACAAGGAGGGAATTGTGGAAGAAAACGATCTATGTCCTATTTTAAAGGAAAGGGTTAAGTTCACTTTTTGCTGATTTTGTAGAATTAGTGGAGCTAGAAAAAACACCCACACTTCTCTGCCTTGAAACAAAGAATGTTGTAAATACATGACTATCTGGTATGTGTATGAGTTTCCAGATACCCTGCTTATCAGGATACGGACAGGGAGAAACTATGCAAGGACAGATAAAGTGTGCCTCCCGGAATGTCCTTTGAACTCACAGAATGTATGATTAATGTTCATGTGTGGTGTGTTTTAGATAAAGTTCCTGTTCTGACTGTATGAAGATAGAACGGGTTTGCTTGTAAAACTCAGAGTTTTTGCCTCGGTGCGGACTGAGCAAGCTCTCCGAGATATCTCGCTTGTAAAATAAAATTCTCTTGAAGCACGATTCTGAAAGCCTCCGCCTGAGTTAATTTAAGCTAAAATTTCCTCGACACACAGGTTCACCACACTCTGCGGAAAATATGTCTCCTCACCTCGGTCCGAAATTTCCTACTCTGTATCCTGAGACTGTGAGCCCTTGTTCTAGACTTCCCAGCCCGGGGAAACGTCCTCTCCGCATCCAGTCTGTCCAACCCTGTCAGAATTTTATATGTTTCAATGAGATCCCCTCCCATTCTTATGGAAACATCATGGGGCAGAAAACCTGGACTCCCCGGGTCGATGCGGAGTGTGTACGGACCCGGGAAGGCAGCGCAAAAGCCCGTTTCAGCGCACAATGCGCACACGCTGAAAAACGGCTTTCCTGATCTGTCAAGCTGGAGCTCGACAGATTATCCACAGATCGGGAGCGAAGACATTTGCAAGGGCAAGATTGCGGGATTTACCCATATCTTTCCCAGCAAATGTCCTGAAAATTCTTGCGCCTGATAAAAGCAGGTGCAAGAAGGAGGGATTCAAATTCCTGGGACATTGGAACCGGTTCTGGGGGAGGTGGGACCAGTACAAACCGGACGGTCTGCACCTGGGCAGGACCAGAACCAATGTCCTAGGGGGGGTATTTGCTCGTGCTGTTGGGGAGGGGTTAAACTAATATGGCAGGGGGATGGGAACCTTTGCAGGGAGACAGAGGGAAGTAAAATGGGGGCAGAAGCAAAAGGTAGAAAGGAGATAAGTAAAGGTGGAGCGCAGAGAAATCAAAGGCAAAAATCAAAAAGAGCCACATTACAGATATAATTCTAAAAGGACAAAGAGTGTTAAAAAAACAAGCCTGAAGGCTCTGTGTCACAATGAGAGGAGCATTCATAATAAGATGGATGAATTAACTGCGCAGATAGCTATTAACGGATATGGTGTAATTGGGATTATGGAGAAATGGCTCCAGGGTGACCAAGGCTGGGAATTCAACATCCAGGGGTATTCAATATTCAGGAAGGATAGACAGAACGGAAAAGGAGGTGGGGTAGCGTTACTGGTTAAAGAGGAAATTAAAGCAATAGTAAGGAAGGACATTAGCTTGGATGATGTGGAATCTATATAGGTAGAACTGCGGGACACCAAGGGCAAAAAACGTTAGTGGGAGTTGTGTACAGACCACCAAACAGTGGTAGTGAGGCTGGGGACGGCATGAAACAAGAAATTAGGGATGCGTGGAACAAAGGTACAGCAGTTATCATGGGCGACTTCAATCTACATATAGATTGGGCAAACCAAACTGGTAGCAATACGGTGGAGGAGGATTTCCTGGAGTGTATTAGGGATGGTTTTCTAGACCAATATGTCGAGGAACCAACTAGAGAGCTGGGCATCCTAGACTGGGTGATGTGTAATGAAACATAGAAACATAGAAACATAGAAAATAGGTGCAGGAGTAGGCCATTCAGCCCTTCAAGCTGCACCACCATTCAATAAGATCATGGCTGATCATTCCCTCAGTACCCTTTACTGCTTTCTCTCCAATACCCCTTGAGCCCCTTAGCCATTAGGGCCATATCTTACTCCCTCTTGAATAAATCCAATGAACTGGCATCAACAACTCTCTGCAGCAGGGAATTCCACAGGTTAACAACTCTCTGAGTGAAGACGTTTCTCCTCATCTCAGTCCTAAATGGCCTACCCCTTATCCTAAGACTGTGTCCCCTGGTTCTGGACTTCCCCAACATCGGGAACATTCTTTCCGCATCTAACTTGTCCAGTCACTTCAGAATGTTATATGTTACTATGAGATCCACTCTCATCCTTCTAAACTTCTAAAGAAAGGGCTAATTAGCAATCTTGTTGTGCAAGGTCCCTTGGGGAAGAGTGACCATAATATGGTAGAATTCTTTATTAAGATGGAGAGTGACACAGTTAATTCAGAGACTAGGGTCCTGAACTTAAGGAAAGGTAACTTTGATGGTATGAGACGTGAAATGGCTAGAATAGACAGGCAAATGATACTTAAAGGGTTGACGGTGGATAGGCAATGGCAAACATTTAAAGGTCACATGGATGATCTTCAACAATTGTACATCCCTGACTGGAATAAAAATAAAATGGGGAAGGTGGCTCAACCGTGACTAACAAGGGAAATTAAGGATAGTGTTAAATCCAAGGAAGAGGCACATAAATTGGCCAGAAAAAGAAGCAAACCTGAGGACTGGGAGAAATTTAGAATTCAGCAGAGGAGGACCAAGGGTTTAATTAGGAAGGGGAAAATAGATATGAGAGGAAGCTTGCTGTGAACATAAAAACTGACTGCAAAAGCTTCTTTAGATATGTGAAGAGAAAAAGATTAGTGAAGACAAACATAGGTCCCTTGCAGTCAGAACCACGTAAATTTATAATGGGGAACAAAGAAATGGCAGTCCAGTTGTACAAATACTTTGGTTCTGTCTTCACTAAGGAAGACACAAATAACCTTCCGGAAATCCTCGGGGACCGAGGGTCTAATGAGAAGGAGGAACTATAGTCCTTATTATAGTCCTTACTACTAGGGGGATCAAGGGGTATGGCGAGAAAGCAGGAATAGGGTACTGAGGTTGCATGTTCAGCCACGAACTCATTGAATGGCGGTGCAGGCTCGAAGGGCCGAATGGCCTACTCCTGCACCTATTTTCTATGTTTCTATGTTTCTAACTGAAGGAAGTCCTTATTAGTCGGTGTTATATATATATAAAGTTATATATACTCTGTACAGCCACCAGAGGGCTCATCCCCTGGAGTCCCAAGGGACCCATAATCCCTTGGGAGCACAGGTATTTAAGGAGGCTTCACAGGTTGAAGAGGCACTCTGGAGACCTGCAATAAAAGACTAAGGCCGCACTTTAATTTGAGCTCACAGTGTTCAGTCTGATTCTTTCTCCACACACAACATTCGGGAAATTGTATCAGGGAAATTGATGGGATTAAAAGCCGATAAATCCCCAGGCCCTCATAGTCTGCATCCCAGAGTATTAAGGAAGTGGCCCTAGAAATAATGGATGCATTGGTGATCATTTTCCAACATCAATCGATTCTGGATCGGTTCCTATGGACTGGAGGGTAGCTAATGTAACATCACTTTTTAAAAAATGAGGGAGGGAGAAAACAGGTCATTATCGACCGGTTAGCCTGACATCGGTAGTGGGGAAAATGTTGGAATCAATTATTAAAGATGTAATAGTAGCGCATTTAGAAAGCAGTGACAGGATCGGTCCAAGTCAGCATGGATTTATGAAAGGGAAATCATGCTTGACAAATCTTCCAGAATTTTTTGAGGATGTAACAGTAGAGTGGACAAAGGAGAACCAGTGGATGTGGTGTATTTGGACTTTCAAAAGGCTTTTGACAAGGTCCCACACAAGAGATTGGTGTGCAAAATTAAAGCACATGGTTTTTGGGGTAATGTATTGATGTGGATAAAGAACTGGTTGGCAGTCAGAAAGCAGAGAGTCGGGATGAACAGGTCCTTTTCAGAATGGCAGGCAGTGATTGGTGGGGTGCCACAGGGCTCAGTGCTGGGACCCCAGCTATTTACAATATACATCAATGATTTAGATGAAGGAATTGAGTGTTATATCTCCAAGTTTGCAGATGACACTAAGCTGGGTGGCAGTGTGAGCTGTGAGGAGGATGTTAAGAGGCTGCAAGTTGACTTGGACAGGTTAGGTGAGTGGGCAAATGCATGGCAGATGCAGTATAATGTGGATAAATGTGAGGTTATCCACTTTGGTGAAAAAACACGAAGGCAGAATATTATCTGAATGGTGGCAGATTAGGAAAAGGGGTAGTGCAACAAGACCTGGGTGTCATGGTACATCAGTCATTGAAAGTTGGCATGCAGTTACAGCAGGCAGTGAAGAAGGCAAATGGCATGTTGGCCTTCATAGCTTGGGGATATGAGTATAGGTGCAGTGAGGTCTTAATGTACAGGGCCTTGGTGAGGCCACACCTGAAATATTGTTTTCAGTTTTGGTCTCCTAATCTGAGGAAGGACGTTCTTGCTATTGAGGGAGTGCAGCAAAGGTTCACCAGACTGATTCCCGGGATGGCAGGACTGACATATGAGGAGAGACTGGATCAACTGAGCCTGTATTCACTGGAGTTTAGAAGGATGAGAGGGGATCTCATAGAAACATATAAAATTCTGATGGGACTGGACAGGTTAGATGCAGGAAGAATGTTCCCGATGTTGGGGAAGTCCAGAACTAGGGGACACTGTCTTAGGATAAGGGGTAAGCCATTTAGGACTGAGTTGAGGAGAAACTTCTTCACTCAGAGAGTTGTTAACCTGTGGAATTCCCTGCCGCAGAGAGTTGTTGATGCCAGTTCGTTGGATATATTCAAGAGGGAGTTAGATATGGCCCTTACGCTAAAGGGATCAAGCGATATGGAGAGAAAGCAGGAAAGACGTACTGAGGTGAATGATCAGCAATGATCTTATTGAATGGTAGTGCAGGTTCAAAGGGCTGAATGGCCTACTCCTGCACCTATTTTCTATGTTTCTACGTTTCTATTTACTGAGGGAGTGCTGCACTGTTGGAGGTGCCGTCTTTCGGATGAAACATTAAACCAATGTCCTGTCTTCCCTCTCAGATGGATGTAAAAGATCCCACAACACTATTCGAAGTGAAGCAGGGGCGAGTTCTCCCTGGTTATCCCAACCAATATTTAATTCCTTAATCAACATCACTGAAAAAAACAGTTGATCTAGTCATTTATCTCATTGCTATTTGTGGGACCTTGCTGTCGGCAAATTGGCTGCTGTGTAAGTGCTTTGGGACATCCTGGGGTTGTGAAAGGTGCTCTATAAATGCAAGTCTTTCATTCCTTTCTGGTCCCTATTCCTTGGCAACACAGCAATTAGAACTAGAAATTGCGTAGCACCGCATTCGGGATGATAGCATTTGCAGGAGGGCAAAAGTATCGGCGGGCGGTACACAATTGATTCCGACAGGAACTTCCGTTCTGGCGTTCCAAGAGGGAAGTGGAGCGCTGAATCAAACGCTAACCACTTCCCTGAGAGGGCTAAAGGGAGCGAGAGGGGCGGTAACAGCAGAGCGCTGAGAAAAGTTTCGTGCAGCGCTGACGTCTGTACAGGTTCCTTCCCTCGCGTAAAGGGAAGGTTCAATTCTATGGGTATTGAAGGCTAAGGCTGTGCATCATAGAATCAGAGAAATTTACAGCACGGAAGGAGGCCATTTTGGCCCATCATGCCCGCGCTGGCCGACCAAGAGCTATCCAGCTAATTCCCTTCATATCTCCTCTAAACATCCCCCCAATTACTTTCAACCTATGTCCCCTGGTTGTTGACCCCTCTGCCAAGGGAAACAGGTCCTTCCTATCCACTCTATCCAGACCCCTCATAATTTTATACATCTCAATCAGGTCTCCTATTCAGTCTCCTCTGTTCCAAAGAAAACAGACCCAGCATCTCCAATATTTCCTCATAGCCAAAATTCTCCAGTACAGGCAACATTCTTGTAAATCTCCACTGTACCATTTCCAGTACAATCACATCTTTCCTGTAATGCGGTGATCAGAACTGCATGCAGTACTCCAGCTGTGGCCTAACCAGTGTTTTATACAGTTCAAGCATAACCTCCTTGCTCTTGTATTCCATGCCTCGACTAATAAAGGCAAGTATTCCGTATGCCTTCTTAATCACCTTATCTACCTGGTCTGTTATCTTCAGGGATCTGTGGACCTGCATTCCAATGTCCCTTTGTTCCTCTACACTTTTCAGTGTTGTGACATTTAATGTTTATTCCCATGCCTTGTTAGCCCTCCCCATAAGCATTACCTCACGCTTTTCCAGATTGAATTCCATTTGCCACTATTCCTCCCACCTGACCAGTACATTGATATATTTCTGCAGTCTACAGCTTTCTTCTTCATTATCAAACACACAGCCTATTTTAGTGTCATCTGCAAACTTCTTAATCATACCCCGCAACATTCAAGTCCAAGTTATTGATCTATACCACAAAAAGCAAGGGACCCAGCACTGAGCCCTGCAGAACCCCACTGGAAACATCCTTCCAGTCACAAAAACATCCATCAACCATTACCCTTTGCTTCCAGCCTCTGAGCCAATTTTGGATGCAACTTGCTACTTTGCCCTGGATCCCATGGGCTTTTACTTTCGTGACCAGTCTGCCATGTGGCACCTTATCAAAAGCTTTGCTAAAATCCATATACTTAAATTACATCGTACGCACTGCCCTCATCGACCCTCCTGGTTACCTCCTTGAAAAATTCAATCAAGTTAGTCAGACATGACCTTCCCTAACAGATCCATGCTGAAAGTCCTTGTTTTATCCATGTCTTTCCAAATGAAGATTTATCCTATCCTCACGATTTTTTCCAATAATTTTCCCACCGCTGAGGTTAGGCTGACTGGCCTGTATTTACTCGGTCTATCCCTTTCTCCCTTTTTAAACAAAAATATAACATTAGCAGTCCCCCAGTCCTCCGGCACCACACCTATAGCCAGAGAGGATTGTAAAATGATGGTCAGAGCCTCTGCTAGTCCCTCTTTTGCTCCGCTTAACATCTTGGGATACATTTCATCCGGACCTGGGGATTTATTCACCTTCAAATCTGCTAAGCCCCTTAATACTTCCTCTCTCACTATGTTTATCTCATCTAATCTTTCACACTCCTCCTCCCTGATTGCCTTTCTCCTTTGTGAAAACAGATGCAAAGTATTCATTAAGAATCATACCCACATCTTCCGCCTCCACACACAGATTTCCTTTATGGTCTCTAATAGGCCCCACTCTTTCTCTAGTTATCCTCTTGCTCTTAATATTTTTAGAAAACATCTTTGGGTTTTCCCTGATTTTACTTGCCAACATTCTTTCATGCTCTCTCTTTGCTTTCCTAATATCTTTTATAATTGCACCCCTGCACTTCTTATACTCCTCTAGAGTTTCTGCAGTGTTAAGTTCTCGTAATCTGTCATAAGCTTCCCTTTTTTTCATTATCTTACCCTGTATGTTCCTTGTCATCCAGGGGGCTCGAGATTTGTTAGCCCTACCTTTTTTTTAAAGGACCATACTTGCTCTGTACCCTCAGGATCTCTTCCACTGCTCTGACACTCATTTACCATCAAATAGCCGTTGAGCGACGGCATCTACAAGACGCACATAGCAGCCCTACGCAATCTAAGAGAGTGCAGGGCTGAGCAATCATGGTGTACAAAAAATGAAAAATGCAACACACTGGGGACATAAATACATTTTGTCCGACCTGACCACCGCTGCCTTTAATTATCGCTCCCCCAGGGGCCGGACGATGTGGCAACGCCTCCTGCAGCTGTCGTTGCTGACGCCCGGCGATGCTGCAGGGGGCGGGAATGAATATTGCATCTGGGGCGGTAATGGGGCACTGTGCACCGGATCACATCCTGACCTCCGGGGCACAGGAGGCAGAGGCGGTAAGTTTTAGCGCCAGCGCAAACCCGCCATGGAAGTTCGTGGGCATCGGTGATTTTGCCGCACCGAGTCGGTATGCCCTTAGCGCCCTGTTACCGCCCCCCAGAGGCGCTAACGGGAGGCGCAAAGCAGGCCAATTTCTCCCCCTTAAAGTGTAGAGAATTATTTTCTGTTTGCGCTTGTGTTACCGTTTGAATTTTATAGACCTGGAAAGAAGTGACTGCTATTAGTATCATTTCATCATTGATGAATAAATGCAAGATATGTTCATGACAGCAACATTCATGGTACATTGATTTAAAACTCGGACATCCTTGTCACAGATACAATCTCAGGAACATAGAAACATAGAAAATAGGTGCAGGAGTAGGCCATTCAGCCTTTCGAGCCTGCACCACCATTCAATATGATCATGGCTGATCATGCAACTTCAGTACCCCATTCCTGCTTTCTCTCCTTATCCCTTGATCCCTTTAGCCATCAGGGATACATCTAACTCCCTTTTGAATAGATCTAATGAACTGGCCTGAACAACTTTCTGTGGTAGAGAATTCCATAGGTTCACCACTCTCTGAGCGAAGAAGTTTCTCCTCATCTCGGTCCTAAATGGCTTACCCCTTATCCTTAGACTGTGACCCCTGGTTCTGGACTTCCTCAACATCGGGAACATTATTCCTGCATCTAACCTGTCCAATCCCATCAGAATTTTATATGTTTCTATGAGATCCCCTCTCATTCGTCTAAACTCCAGTGGATCCAATCTTTCTTCATATGTCAGTCCTGTCATCCCGGGAACCAGTCTGGTGAACTTTCGCTGCACTCCCTCAATAGCAAGAATGTCCTTCCTCAAATTAGGAGACACAGGAACAGGAGGAGGCCATTCAGTCCCTCGAACCTGTTCCACCATTCAATTAGGTCGCGGCTGATCTGTCGGTTTACTCCATTTACCCGCCTTGGCTCCGTAACCTTTAATACCCATGCCTAGCAATATCTATCAATCTCAGTTTTGAAATTTTCAATTGACCCACAGCCTCAACTGTTTTCTGGTGGAGACAGTTCCAGATATACACCATCCGTTGTGGAAAGAAGTGCTCCCTGATATCATTGCTGAATGGCCTGGCTCTAATTTTAACGTGATGCCCCCTTATTCTGGACTCCCCAAAATCTGTATCAACCCTATCAAATCTGTTAACCATCTTCAACACCCCAATTAGATCGCCCCTTAATCTTCTATACTCAAGGAATATGAGCCTTATCTATGCAACTTGTCCTCCTAATTTTTAGCCCCACTATCATTCTGAAATCCTTCATTGGCCCAACCAAAAAACAAAGAAAATTATTCCTTTCTTTCTCCCATCAGAAGAGCTCCGCTCCCCACCCCCCCCCCCCCCCCCCCCACCACCCACTCCGCTACGTTACAGTCAACTGAGCTGGGATTGCAAAGATCTGCTTTCTGGGGAATGTTAGTGGAGACTGATACTGAAATTAAAATCTCGCAATCGTGAGTTAATAGGCCTATTTCAGCAGCGAGTGACGGGCGGGGTGGGGGAAGGGGAGGCGCGTTAAGCTTTGATGTTTACACAACTAATAGTTGATCTTGTTATACAGAAGGAGTAGGTTAATTCAGAAAGTGATGCTTTCTTCAGTATTCTGCACTATCGTCTGAATCATAGATTAATAAGCTTTTCAACTAATGGCATTCAAGTAAATTGTTTTACTGTATAATGAGTATCTGCCCTCTAATCCCAAAATGGGTTTTTTAAAGTTGGGATCAGTAAATTATGATCAGGAAACTGTGGGAACTGGTTACCAACTGGTTCACTAATGTCCTTTAGAGAAGGAAACCTGCCGTTTTTATCCGATCTGGGCCTACATGTGACTCCAGTCCCACACCAACATGGTTGATTCTGAATCGGCCTGTGATGTGGTCGAGCAGGTCACTCATTTGTATCAAACGGCTTGTAGCGGTTCAAGAAGAAGACCCATCAACTCCTTCTCAAGGGGCAAATAGGGATATCCAATAAAAGCCTACATTACAACAGTGACTACACTCCAAATGTACTTGTGGTCATGAAAGGCGCTATATAAATGCAAGTCTTTCTTTGCCAGTGGCACCCACATCCTGAGAACAAACAGAACAAAATTTACCGTCCAGTTGTTGCCAGACGGAGCGTATGACTCTAGGGGGCTGGCTAAAATTTGCTTTATAACGACACCTGTTACCGCGTGCGGGAGAAGGCTAACGAGCGGCAACTGCCTCCCTTCGACGGTGAACGTTGTCCATGCCTGCGCAGAAATTCAGTCGGCTCCTTGGCAAAGGCGTCAAGAGCTGACGCTAGGCCGGCCAACGCCACCCATGTGGTGACATCATCCAGCGTACAACGCCTCCTTGGCGCCTCTGTCGCAATATTTAGTTTCAACGTAGGCCTTCCCGCCAGGTGTTCTTACAGCCTGGAAATAGTCAACAGCGGAACTCCGGCGGAATCGGCCAGGGAGCAAGGTTTGTTTTTTTCTTTATTCATGTCTTCATTTTCTCATTAGTTGTAACAGTGGGGAAGTTTGTGTGTGTGGGGGTCGGGGAAGATTGTGTGTGGGGGTCAGGAAAGTTTGTGTGTGATGTTCGGGAAAGTTTGTGTGTGAGGGTCGGGAAAGTTTGTGTGTGGGGGTCGGGGAAGTTTGTGTGTGTGTGGAGGTTGGGGATGTTTGTGTGTGTGTGGAGGTTGGGGAAGTTTGTGTGTGTGTGGAGGTTGGGGAAGTTTGTGTGTGGGGGTCGGGGAAGTTTGTGTGTGTGTGGAGGTTGGGGAAGTTTGTGTGTGTGTGGAGGTTGGGGAAGTTTGTGTGTGTGGGGGTCGGGGAAGTTTGTGTGTGGGGGTCAGGAAAGTTTGTGTGTGGTGTTCGGGAAAGTTTGTGTGTGGGGGTCGGGGAAGTTTGTGTGTGTGTGGAGGTTGGGGAAGTTTGTGTGTGTGGGGGTCGGGGAAGTTTGTGTGTGGGGGTCAGGAAAGTTTGTGTGTGGTGTTCGGGAAAGTTTGTGTGTGGGGGTCGGGGAAGTTTGTGTGTGTGTGGAGGTTGGGGAAGTTTGTGTGTGTGTGGAGGTTGGGGAAGTTTGTGTGTGTGGAGGTTGGGGAAGTTTTTGTGTGTGGGGGTCGGATAAGTTTGTGTGTGTGGGGGTCAGGGAAGTTTGTGTGTGTGTGGGTCGGGGAAGTGTGTGTGTGGGTTGGGGAAGTTTGTGTGTGTGGGTTGGGGAAGTTTGTGTGTGTGTGGGTCAGGGAAGTTTGTGTGTGTGTGGGTCGGGGAAGTGTGTGTGTGGGTTGGGGAAGTTTGTGTGTGGGGGTCGGGGAAGTTTGTGTGTGGGGGTCGGGGAAGTGTGTGTGTGGGTTGGGGAAGTTTGTGTGTGTGTGGGTCGGGGAAGTGTGTGTGTGGGTCGGGGAAGTGTGTGTGTGGGTTGGGGAAGTTTGTGTGTGGGGGTCGGGGAAGTTTGTGTGTGGGGGTCGGGGAAGTGTGTGTGTGGGTCGGGGAAGTTTGTGTGTGTGTGGGTCGGGGAAGTGTGTGTGTGGGTCGGGGAAGTGTGTGTGTGGGTTGGGGAAGTTTGTGTGTGTGGGTTGGGGAAGTTTGTGTGTGTGGGTCGGGGAAGTTTGTGTGTGGGGGTCGGGGAAGTGTGTGTGTGGGTCGGGGAAGTTTGTGTGTGGGGGTCGGGGAAGTGTGTGTGTGGGTCGGGGAAGTTTGTGTGTGGGGGTCGGGGAAGTTTGTGTGTGGGGGTCGGGGAAGTTTGTGTGTGGGGGTCGGGGAAGTTTGTGTGTGGGGGTCGGGGAAGTTTGTGTGTGGGGGTCGGGGAAGTTTGTATGTGTGTGGGTCGGGGAAGTTTGTGTGTGGGGGTCGGGGAAGTTTGTGTGTGTGTGGGTCGGGGAAGTTTGTGTGTGGGGGTCGGGGAAGTTTGTGTGTGGGGGTCGGGGAAGTTTGTGAGTGTGGGGGTCGGGGAAGTTTGTGTGTGTGGGGGTCGGGGAAGTTTGTGTGTGTGGGGGTCGGGGAAGTTTGTGTGTGGGGGTCGGGGAAGTTTGTGTGTGGGGGTCGGGGAAGTTTGTGTGTGGGGGTCGGGGAAGTTTGTATGTGTGGGGGTCGGGGAAGTTTGTGTGTGTGGGTCGGGGATGTTTGTGTGTGGGGGTCGGGGAAGTTTGTGTGTGTGTGGGTCGGGGAAGTTTGTGTGTGTGGGGGTCGGGGAAGTTTGTGTGTGGGGGTCGGGGAAGTTTGCGTGTGGGGGTCGGGGAAGTTTGTATGTGTGTGGGGGTCGGGGAAGTTTGTGTGTGGGGGTCGGGGAAGTTTGTGTGTGTGGGTCGGGGAAGTTTGTATGTGTGTGGGTCGGTGAAGTTTGTGTGTGGGGGTCGGGGAAGTTTGTGTGTGTGGGTCGGGGAAGTTTGTGTGTGGGGGTCGGGGAAGTTTGTGTGTGGGGGTCGGGGAAGTGTGTGTGTGGGTCGGGGAAGTTTGTGTGTGGGGGTCGGGGAAGTTTGTGTGTGGGGGTCGGGGAAGTTTGTGTGTGGGGGTCGGGGAAGTTTGTGTGTGGGGGTCGGGGAAGTTTGTGTGTGGGGGTCGGGGAAGTTTGTGTGTGGGGGTCGGGGAAGTTTGTATGTGTGTGGGTCGGGGAAGTTTGTGTGTGGGGGTCGGGGAAGTTTGTGTGTGTGTGGGTCGGGGAAGTTTGTGTGTGGGGGTCGGGGAAGTTTGTGTGTGGGGGTCGGGGAAGTTTGTGTGTGTGGGGGTCGGGGAAGTTTGTGTGTGTGGGGGTCGGGGAAGTTTGTGTGTGGGGGTCGGGGAAGTTTGTGTGTGGGGGTCGGGGAAGTTTGTGTGTGGGGGTCGGGGAAGTTTGTGTGTGGGGGTCGGGGAAGTTTGTATGTGTGTGGGTCGGGGAAGTTTGTGTGTGGGGGTCGGGGAAGTTTGTGTGTGTGTGGGTCGGGGAAGTTTGTGTGTGGGGGTCGGGGAAGTTTGTGAGTGTGGGGGTCGGGGAAGTTTGTGTGTGGGGGTCGGGGAAGTTTGTATGTGTGGGGGTCGGGGAAGTTTGTGTGTGTGGGTCGGGGAAGTTTGTGTGTGGGGGTCGGGGAAGTTTGTGTGTGTGTGGGTCGGGGAAGTTTGTGTGTGGGGGTCGGGGAAGTTTGTGTGTGGGGGTCGGGGAAGTTTGTATGTGTGTGGGGGTCGGGGAAGTTTGTGTGTGGGGGTCGGGGAAGTTTGTGTGTGTGGGTCGGGGAAGTTTGTATGTGTGGGGGTCGGGGAAGTTTGTGTGTGTGGGTCGGGCAAGTTTGTGTGTGGGGGTCGGGGAAGTTTGTGTGTGTGTGGGTCGGGGAAGTTTGTGTGTGTGGGTCGGGGAAGTTTGTGTGTTTGTGGGTCGGGGAAGTTTGTGTGTGTGGGTCGAGGAAGTTTGTGTGTGGGGGTCGGGGAAGTTTGTGTGTGTGGGGGTCGGGGAAGTTTGTGTGTGGGGGTCGGGGAAGTTTGTGTGTGGGGGTCGGGGAAGTTTGTGTGTGTGGGGGTCGGGGAAGTTTGTGTGTGTGGGGGTCGGGGAAGTTTGTGTGTGGGGGTCGGGGAAGTTTGTGTGTGGGGGTCGGGGAAGTTTGTGTGTGGGGGTCGGGGAAGTTTGTGTGTGGGGGTCGGGGAAGTTTGTGTGTGGGGGTCGGGGAAGTTTGTATGTGTGTGGGGGTCGGGGAAGTTTGTGTGTGGGGGTCGGGGAAGTTTGTTTGTGTGGGTCGGGGAAGTTTGTATGTGTGTGGGTCGGTGAAGTTTGTGTGTGGGGGTCGGGGAAGTTTGTGTGTGTGGGTCGGGGAAGTTTGTGTGTGGGGGTCGGGGAAGTTTGTGTGTGGGGGTCGGGGAAGTGTGTGTGTGGGGGTCGGGGAAGTTTGTGTGTGGGGGTCGGGGAAGTTTGTGTGTGGGGGTCGGGGAAGTTTGTGTGTGGGGGTCGGGGAAGTTTGTGTGTGGGGGTCGGGGAAGTTTGTGTGTGGGGGTCGGGGAAGTTTGTATGTGTGTGGGTCGGGGAAGTTTGTGTGTGGGGGTCGGGGAAGTTTGTGTGTGTGTGGGTCGGGGAAGTTTGTGTGTGGGGGTCGGGGAAGTTTGTGTGTGGGGGTCGGGGAAGTTTGTGTGTGTGGGGGTCGGGGAAGTTTGTGTGTGTGGGGGTCGGGGAAGTTTGTGTGTGGGGGTCGGGGAAGTTTGTGTGTGGGGGTCGGGGAAGTTTGTGTGTGGGGGTCGGGGAAGTTTGTGTGTGGGGGTCGGGGAAGTTTGTATGTGTGTGGGTCGGGGAAGTTTGTGTGTGGGGGTCGGGGAAGTTTGTGTGTGTGTGGGTCGGGGAAGTTTGTGTGTGGGGGTCGGGGAAGTTTGTGAGTGTGGGGGTCGGGGAAGTTTGTGTGTGTGGGGGTCGGGGAAGTTTGTGTGTGGGGGTCGGGGAAGTTTGTGTGTGGGGGTCGGGGAAGTTTGTGTGTGGGGGTCGGGGAAGTTTGTATGTGTGGGGGTCGGGGAAGTTTGTGTGTGTGGGTCGGGGAAGTTTGTGTGTGGGGGTCGGGGAAGTTTGTGTGTGTGTGGGTCGGGGAAGTTTGTGTGTGGGGGTCGGGGAAGTTTGTGTGTGGGGGTCGGGGAAGTTTGTATGTGTGTGGGGGTCGGGGAAGTTTGTGTGTGGGGGTCGGGGAAGTTTGTGTGTGTGGGGGTCGGGGAAGTTTGTGTGTGGGGGTCGGGGAAGTTTGTGTGTGGGGGTCGGGGAAGTTTGTGTGTGGGGGTCGGGGAAGTTTGTGTGTGGGGGTCGGGGAAGTTTGTGTGTGGGGGTCGGGGAAGTTTGTGTGTGGGGGTCGGGGAAGTTTGTGTGTGGGGGTCGGGGAAGTTTGTGTGTGGGGGTCGGGGAAGTTTGTATGTGTGTGGGTCGGGGAAGTTTGTGTGTGGGGGTCGGGGAAGTTTGTGTGTGTGTGGGTCGGGGAAGTTTGTGTGTGGGGGTCGGGGAAGTTTGTGTGTGGGGGTCGGGGAAGTTTGTGTGTGTGGGGGTCGGGGAAGTTTGTGTGTGTGGGGGTCGGGGAAGTTTGTGTGTGGGGGTCGGGGAAGTTTGTGTGTGGGGGTCGGGGAAGTTTGTGTGTGGGGGTCGGGGAAGTTTGTGTGTGGGGGTCGGGGAAGTTTGTATGTGTGTGGGTCGGGGAAGTTTGTGTGTGGGGGTCGGGGAAGTTTGTGTGTGTGTGGGTCGGGGAAGTTTGTGTGTGGGGGTCGGGGAAGTTTGTGAGTGTGGGGGTCGGGGAAGTTTGTGTGTGTGGGGGTCGGGGAAGTTTGTGTGTGGGGGTCGGGGAAGTTTGTGTGTGGGGGTCGGGGAAGTTTGTGTGTGGGGGTCGGGGAAGTTTGTATGTGTGGGGGTCGGGGAAGTTTGTGTGTGTGGGTCGGGGAAGTTTGTGTGTGGGGGTCGGGGAAGTTTGTGTGTGTGTGGGTCGGGGAAGTTTGTGTGTGGGGGTCGGGGAAGTTTGTGTGTGGGGGTCGGGGAAGTTTGTATGTGTGTGGGGGTCGGGGAAGTTTGTGTGTGGGGGTCGGGGAAGTTTGTGTGTGTGGGTCGGGGAAGTTTGTATGTGTGTGGGTCGGGGAAGTTTGTGTGTGGGGGTCGGGGAAGTTTGTGTGTGTGGGTCGGGCAAGTTTGTGTGTGGGGGTCGGGGAAGTTTGTGTGTGTGTGGGTCGGGGAAGTTTGTGTGTGTCGGTCGGGGAAGTTTGTGTGTGTGTGGGTCGGGGAAGTTTGTGTGTGTGGGTCGAGGAAGTTTGTGTGTGGGGGTCGGGGAAGTTTGTGTGTGTGGGGGTCGGGGAAGTTTGTGTGTGGGGGTCGGGGAAGTTTGTGTATGGGGGTCGGGGAAGTTTGTGTGTGTGGGGGTCGGGGAAGTTTGTGTGTGTGGGGGTCGGGGAAGTTTGTGTGTGGGGGTCGGGGAAGTTTGTGTGTGGGGGTCGGGGAAGTTTGTGTGTGGGGGTCGGGGAAGTTTGTGTGTGGGGGTCGGGGAAGTTTGTGTGTGTGGGTCGGGGAAGTTTGTATGTGTGTGGGTCGGGGAAGTTTGTGTGTGGGGGTCGGGGAAGTTTGTGTGTGGGGGTCGGGGAAGTTTGTGTGTGTGGGTCGGGGAAGTTTGTATGTGTGGGGGTCGGGGAAGTTTGTGTGTGGGGGTCGGGGAAGTTTGTGTGTGGGGTGTCGTTGAAGTTTGAGGATATTTTTCTTTCTTCCCCTATCTCCCCGTTTCCCAGTGAGCATTGTAGCAGCCTCCCGTGGGGAAATCCAGATGGCCACCTGAACTCCCTCCCGAGGGTGAGTGTGCAACACCACTTTTTAGCGATCCTCTCTCATCTTTGTACGTAAAAACTGAATTTTGCAGCTGGAGCCTGCATCTAACGCCTGGCGGTAAAATCAGCACTCGGGCGGTGACACCGTCTCAAAAATGGCCGTAATCAATTTCAACCACTGGGTATTCAAGATGGTTTTAGTGGTTCTTATAGCATCTGATATTGGTTTAACACAGAAGTGACCACGACAGAGAGATGTCAATAATTCGATAATTAGGGGTAAAATTTAATTAAGTTAAGCTACATAAGTTTCAGAATCGTTAATCGACCATCACTGCGAGTCATAGCTGCACGGGTTTTATTGCAAGTGACAGATGTTGCCTCAATTATTTTTTCTTTAGATTGCTGACAGAATTTTCAATATAAATTTGGATAGTTGTTGGATTAAATCATCATCACAGGCAGTCCCTCGGAGTTGAGGAAGACCTGCTTCCACTCCAAAAATAAGTTCTCGGGTGACTGTACAGTCCAATATGGGAATTACAGTCCCTGTCACAGGTGGGGCACACGGTGGTTGAAGGAAAGTGTGAGTGGGGAGCCTGGTTTGCCGCAAGCTCCTTCCATTGACTAAGCTTGGTTTCTGCTTGTTTTCGGCAACAGGAGTCACTTTGTGCAGTCGTGGGTCAGGGATTCCCAGGATGTTGCACTTTTTCAAAGAGGCTTTGAGGATATCCTTGAGCGTTTCCTCTGCTCACCTGGGGATCGCTTGCCATGTCAAAACTCCGCATAGAGCAGTTGATTTGGGAGTCTTGTGTCAGGCATGCAGATGATGTGACCCGCCCAACAGGGCTGGTTGAGCGTGGTCAATGCTTCGATGCTGGGTATATTGGCCTGAGCAAGAACACTGACATATGTGCGTCTTCCTGCCTAAAGAATTGCAGGACGTGATTGCACTAGTGAGGGTGCAGAGGAGATTTACTAGGATGCTGCCTGGAATGGAGAATCTTAGGTCTGAGGACACATTGGAAAGGCTGGATTTGTTCTCATTGGAACAGAGGAGGCTGAGAGGAGACCACATTGAGGTGTATAAAATTTTGAGGGGCCTGGACATAGTGGGTAGTAAGGGTCTACTTCCCTTGGTGGAGGGGTCAATTACGAGGGGGCAGAATTTTAAGGTGATTGGTGGAAGGTTCAGAGGGGATTTGAGGGGAGGCTTCTTCACGCAGAGGGTTGTGGGGGTCTGGAACTCACTGCCTTGAAGGGTGGTGGATGCAGAAACCCTCACCACATTGAAAAGGTGCTCGGATGGGCACTTGAAGTGTTGTGATCTGCAAGGTTACAAACCTAGAGCTGGTAATTGTGATTAGACTGGATAACCTCTTGTTGACTGGCTGCAGGGAATCGAATGCGGCCAGGGTGATCTCCTGGACAAGTTTCAATTGCCTGGATGGGTCGGAGATGAATTTTCCCAGATTTTTTTTCCCCCAATTAGCCTGGGTTTTTATCTGGTTTTTGCCTCTCCCAAGAGATCACATGGCTGTGGTAGGGGTGGAGTGTAGAATTTAGTGTAAGGGGTGTCGCAGTTGTGTGAGGCGGACTGGTTGGGCTGGGTGCTCTTTACCTTTCCGCCATTGTTCATTGTTCATAGGTTTATATGTAACCTTCAGGGCTGCTGACCGAGGACCGTGCGGCTCTTTGTTGGCCGGCGTGGACACGATGGGCCGAGATTGCGTCCTTCTGTGCTGTAAATTTCTATGTTTCTATATACAGCAGACACCTCAAAGCACTGGAGAAGTACCACCAGCGCTGTGTTGCAGTAAAAGGGGTGTGATAAAGATTTTTTTTTCATATAAGTCACGAAAACAAGTCTTGAAAATCCCCGACGTTAACGTCGCTTCCTTTCCACAGATGCTGCCTGACTCTCTAAGGTTTCCAGCATTTCCTGTTATTATTCCAGATTCCAGCATCCGCAGTCTTTTGCTTTTGTATTAAAGATCCCATGGCACTCTTTTGAAGAAGAGCAGCATCCTGCACCAATATTTATCCATCAGCCAACATCACCAAAACTCGTCATCTGGTCATTAGCACGTTGCAGTTTGTGGGAGCTTGCTGTGCGCAAATTGGCTGCTGCGTTTCCCACATTACAACAGTGACTACACTTCCAAAAGTTATTAATTGGCTGTAAAGTGCATTGGGACGTCCTGAGGTCTTGAAAGGAGCTATATAAATGCAAGACTTTCCTTCGTTCCATGGTAATATCCTGGTGAATCTGCTCTGCGTGTCTTCTATTGCCTATTTATCCCTCCTCTAACGGGGTGAACAAAGCTGCAGCCTAACTAGGATTTTGTTCACGTTGAACATCATCTTCTTGCTTTTGCATTCTGCACTTCTAGGTTTGTACCAAATTAAAACTTACAGAATGATGCATAACCTCGCTCCCCACCCACACCATGAAACCACACAAGCTCGAGGACCAGCACATCATCTTTCATTGACGCACTTTGCAGCCTTCTGGACTAAAAATCGAGTTCAACAATTTCAGACCATAACCTCTGCCCCTATTTTTTTTTTCTGTTTTTTTTCAATTTCCCACGGCAACTGTTGATGATTCTGCCATTCCCATTTAAGAACATAAGAACATAAGAAATAGGAGCCATACGGCCCCTCGAGCCTGCTCCGCCATTCAATAAGATCATGGCTGATCTGATCATGGACTCAGCTCCACTTCCCTGCCCCCTCCCCATAACTGCTTATCCCCTTATCATTTAAGAAACTGTCTATTTCTGTCTTAAATGTATTTAATGTCCCAACTTCCACAGCTCTCTGAGGCAGCAAATTCCACAGATTCACAACCCTCTGAGAGAAGAAATGTCTCCTCATCTCAGTTCTAAATGGGTGGCCCCTTATTCTAAGATCATGCCCTCTAGTTCTAGTCTCCCCCATCAGTGGAAACATCCTCTCTACATCCGCCTTGTCAAGCCCCCTCATAATCTTATACGTTTCGATAAGATCACCTCTCATTCTTCTGAATGCCAATGAGTAGAGGCCCAAGCTACTCAACTTTTCCTCATAAGTCAACCCTCTCATCCCCGGGATCAACCTAGTGAACCTTCTCTGAACTTTCTCCAGAGCAAGCATATCCTTTCGTAAAGATGGAAACCAAAACTGCACGCAGTATTCCAGGTGTGGCCTCACCAATATCCTGTACAGCTGTAACAAGACTTCCCTATTTTATACTCCATTCCCTTTGCACCCTATCCAGACTCATCTTTTGTTTCTTAACTTGTCCCATTATCATCTCCTTTTGCCTCACACCATCATCCCTTTTGTCTCTTAATCTCTCCTGCCTTCCACCCTATCATAGACCTTCCCTTTTGTTCTTCCCTCCCCTCGCTCCTTTCTCGGCCCCTACACTTGCTTAACAACCTGCTACGTCTCGAACTTTTTCCAATTCTGACGAAGGGTCATCAACCTGAAACGTTAACTCTCTTTCTCTCTCCGTAGTCGCTGCCTGACCCACTAAGTCTTTCCAGCATTTCCTGTTTGTATTTATGAAACCCTTAGAGATAGATTTGCCTTTATGGCGAAAAGCAGTCAGGAAACCGAAAGAGTCACTTTCCATATGGCTGTGGGGTGTGAGGGAGTTGCTCGACAGCTAGAATTAACAGAGTGGCATTCAGAGAAAATAATATTTATAATAATCCGGACATCGAGATTCAAACATGTGCATTTCCCAGAGGTGTGGACAGTGAGCTTTGAAAATGCACAACTGTACTTGATTAAAAATAAAGTAAACAAAGAACAATCAGAGGAATCAAGCACAGTTAGGGGTACGGTAGCCTAGTGGGTATGTGCCTGAACTAGTGATCCCGAGACATGAGTTCAAATCCCTCCACGGCAGCTAGGGGAATTTAAATTCAGTTAATTAAATTTAATTAAAATTTGGAATTAAAAAGCTAGTATCAGCAATGATAAACTGTCTCAGGTGAACGTAAAACATCCTATGTCACTATTTTGAAGAAGAACAGGGGAGTTATCCCCAATACCTTAGCCAACATTTATTCCTTAACCAATATCATTAAAACATTTGTGGGACCTTGATGTGCAGAAATTCGCTGCCTTTTATGGGACTCACTATTTGTACTGCGCGTAGTGCACTTTTTTGATGGACAGGCGACAAGCCCCGCCTCCTGAGAAGCTCCGCCCCCCCAACCCGGCCGAATCATTCCATGCGTATGTTACCGAGAAGCAGGACCTGGGGCTCCGACTCTCTTCCCCCGCCAGCCGGCCTGGGCCCGACGGTGGTGGGAGGGGGCCGATGGCGGTGGCAGGGGGCCGACGGAGGCAGGAGGGGACCGACGGCGACGGGAGAGAACCGACGGAGGCGGGAGGGTGACGATGGAGGTGGGAGGGGGCCGATGGTGGGGGCTGCAGAAAGTCAAAGTGGGTCGAGTTACAAATTGCAAAGTCAGTGAGACCTTGGGATGGGCGGTTCCAGTTACACATTCCTGTGAAACTTTTAAATTTTAACTTGTTAGGGTGCCATTGTAACTTAACCCATCCCACACGCAATTAACTTCATCTGATTATACAGTACGGGGTAATTCACTAGACCT
This sequence comes from Pristiophorus japonicus, assembly GCF_044704955.1. Lineage (NCBI taxonomy): Eukaryota > Metazoa > Chordata > Chondrichthyes > Pristiophoridae > Pristiophorus > Pristiophorus japonicus. The sequence continues at coordinate 63,365,796 of NC_091982.1, forward strand.
GAAATTGTGGTCAAAGGTTTCCTGCGGGCGAATGCCTCCGAACCGCTAGAGAAGTCCGCACCTACCTGGTGCCTCCATAACTTCAGACAATCTCTCTCCTGGGCCTGCAGGATAAGCCTGTGTAATGGCCCACATATCCCAGGGGCGCAGGCGGTTCACAATCGTCCCTGGGGTCACGTGGGCCAGCCCAACCAATCACAAAGGGGAATTCCATTTACATATGGGATCCCCATAAGCATAATAGGAATCAAATTTTCACGCAACCTAAATAAAAATAAATCATCACATATTTAAAATGAATTAAAATACAATGCAATTAAACATTTAAAACAAAATTATTATTTTTTTCAATAAATGTAAACATTTTTAAAGAGGCCAAAAAGAACCTAAACTAATTTTAAAGGCTTTTGAACGTTGAAATGATTTTTAAAAAAATGTATTTTAATATTTATTTAAACATTTACGTTGGCAAAAGAAGGCCCTATGCTTGCTTTTACCGGTCGTAAAAGTTTTATGGGCATTCGCTCGGCAAATAGGCCAACCCTGCACCAGTAAATGTCCATTTCCTGCCCACACGGATGCTCTGTCGAGCTGAAACTTGACAGATCGCAAGTTACGGGTTTGCGTGCTTGTGCAGGGCACGCAGAAAACCGGAAGCTGTGGGGCCCTTACGAAGGCGTGCGTATGTGTGCACCGTCATAGGCCCTGGAAAATCTGGTCCATTAAATGTGGTCTTAGGATGTGGGCAATATGAGCAGGGCAGTATTGATTATGTTGTGTATAGAGAAAAAGTCAGGCTGAACACTGTGAGCTCAAAGTAAAGTGTGACCTTATTCTTTTATTGCAGGTCTCCAGAGTGCCTGTCCAACCTGTGAAGCCTTTTTAAATACCTGTGCTCCCAAGGGATTGTAGGATCCCTTGGGACTCTGGGGAATGAGCCCTCTAGTGGCTGTACAGAGTAAATACAAGTCCACATATATAACAACATTCCCCCCCAAAGTCAAGAGTGTAACTATTTACAATGTGAGGCGATCTGGGGCCCTTCTTGCCCTGGTTGATCGTCTCGGTGTGAAAGCTCGTATTGTTGAATCATTTGTTCAGCCCTCGTTGGGCTGCTGTGCAGCTGGCCTTGCTGGGCTGCCTGGTGTGTTGGGCCCTGCAAGGCTGCTGTGGATGATGGGTTCTACTTCGTGGTCAACCGTGAATCTGGTGTGTATGTTGGGGGATCAAAAAAGGTAGGGTCCAAGGTGGGTTGCTCAGGGTAGTCCGCGAAACTGAGTTTGATTTGGTCCAAGTGTTTCCGGTGAATGAGTCCATGTGAAAGTTTGACCCAAAACACCCTGCTCCCCTCTTTGGCCACGACAGTGCCGGGAAGCCACTTGGGACCTTGTCCATAATTTAATACAAATACAGGATTTTTGACTTCAACTCGCGTAACACATTTGCGCTATCATGGTATGCACTTTGTTGAAGCCGCCTGCTCTCCACCTGTTCATGTAGATCAGCACGACCTAATGAGAGCCTTGGCTTAAGTGCCCTTTTCATGAGCAGTTTACCAAGTGGGATGCCAGTGAGTGAGTGGGGTCTCGTGCGGTAGCTAAGCAGGACTCGGGATAGGCGAGTCTGCAGTGAGCCTTCAGTTACCTTCTTCAAGCCTTGCTTGATGGTTTGCACTGCTCTCTCTGCCTGACCATTGGACGCTGATTTAAACTGGGCAGATGTGACATATTTGATCCCGTTATGGGTCATGAATTCTTTGAAATCAGCACGAGTAAAACATGGCCCGTTCTCGCTCACCAGTACATTGGGTAAGCCGTGTGTGGCAAACGTAGCCCGCAGGTTTTCAGTGGTGGCAGCGGACGTGCTAGCCGACATTATCTCACATTCAATCTACTTTGAGTACGCATCTATCTACAACCACAAGGAACATTTTAGCCAAGAACGGGCCTGCATAGTCGACGTGTACCCTAGACCTCAGTTTGGAGGGCCAAGAGCATAAACTTAGTGGCGCCTCCCTGGGTACATTGCTTAACTGGCGAGCATGTATTACAACTGTGAACACAGGGCTCGAAGTTCGCATCACCAGACCACCACACGTGGGATCTGGCTATCGCTTTCATCATTATGATGCCTGGGTGGGTACTGTGGAGGTCATTGATGAAAGTGTCTCTGCCCTTCTTGGGGACCACTACTCGATTGCCCCACAGAAGGCACTCTGCCTGTATAAACATGTCATCTTTGCGCTGCTGGAACGGCTTTATCTCTTGCTGCATTTCCACTTGGACACTGGACCAGCTCCCATGAAGCACACAGCTTTTGACTAGAAACAATAAGGGGTCCTTGCTTGTTCAGGTTTTGATCTGCCGGGCAGTGACGGGTGATTGCTCACTTTCAAAATGCTTCCATAACCATGGCTAGATCTGCAGGTTGCACCATTTCCACCACCGTGGTGGGAAATGGCAGCCTACTGAGAGCATCAGCGCAGTTTTCTGTTCCTGGCCTGTGGCGGATGGCATAGTAGTATGCAGACAATGTGAGCACCCATCTCTGGATGCGGGCCGATGCGTTGGTATTTGTCACGTGTGCAACCTTCATACAACTGTAACCTTCATGTAACTGTAACCTTCATGCAACCACACTGTACACTGTATATATGTCCTGGAAATGCACACCTTGACCTCAGGGGGTGAACTTGTGGGAGACACTCCTTACCTGGGCACTCGGGTATTTAAAGGGAGGTCCCACGCAGGGTCATCACTTCTTGGTCCTGGGAATAAAGAAAGGTCACGCAGTGACCATGTCTGCAGTACATGCTTCGTGTGATTCAGTAGCAAGGTGCAGGGATACTACATTTAGCGATGAGAAACAGGAATCACCGAACCACGAGGATGGCCACCGGTAGCACAGAGGAACGTTACTGTGTGAGTGAGGACTGGGACAACTTCATTGAGAGACTCCAGCAGAGTTTTGTCATGAAGGACTGGCTGAGAGCGGCAGCGGCTGACAAGCGGAGGGCGCATCTACTGACCAGCTGCGGACCAAAGATGTATGTGCTGATGAAAGACCTCCTCGTACCCAAGAAGCCGGCGGACAAGTGCTTCGAAGAGCTCAGCCAGCTGATCAGTGAGCATCCCAAACCGGCGAGTAGCGTACACATGGCCCGGCACCAGTTCTACACACACCGGCATCGGGAGGGATAAAACATCGCGGACTTTGTTGCGGACCTGCGGTGCTTGGCCAGTCTCTGTAAGTTCACAGATGCCTGCAGGGGGAAGATGTTAAGGGATTTTTTCATTGAGGGCATTAGTCATGCCGGGATCTTCAGGAAGGTCATAGAGACCAAGGACTTGACTTTAGAAAGGGTGGCATTATTAGCTCAGACCTTCATGGCAGGGGAAGAGGAGACCAAGCTAATTTACACGCGCAGCTCAAACGTGGCGATGGACCAGGGAGTTAACATTGTGAACGCAGCTCAGGACCCCGCAGGCAGACAAGGGCATTTTGAAACCGGCCAGACAGCAACAGACTCTAGGGTGGGCTCGCAACAGGGACAATGGAAAGGGGATCGGCAATTCACGCCATCTCGAGAAACAATGCGTTCCGTGATGAGACCATTAACACCCACCATCAGTGCACTTAGAAACAACCAAATGGGACAAGCAGAGAGGAATGCCTGGTAACAGTCCTTCTGTTAACAACAACCTCAGCTCATGCTGGAGGTGTGGGGGTAGACATACTGCGAAAAGATGTAGGTTCCAGCAATTTATCTGTAGGAATTGCAACACCAGTGGACACTTGGCCAGAATGTGCAGAAAGGCTGTAGCAAGGCTAGTCTATGAGGCAGAGGAACCAAACGAGGGGTCTGCAATGCAGAATGATGCTTGGGGCAAAGCCATGGATGCTGAAGTTCAGCGGGTTCATGTGGCTGACATCCACAGCTCATATACCAAAACGCCACCCATGATGATGAAAATTTTATTGAATGGCATCCCAGTGCGCATGGAGCTGGACACAGGAGCCAGTCAGTCCCTTATGAGCGCCCAACAATTTGAGAGACTACGGCCTCACAGAGCTAGCAGGCCAAAACTGGAACGCATTGACACGCAGCTACGGACGTACACGAATGAGATCATCCCAGTGCTAGGCAGTGCAAACCTGGTGGTAACACATAATGGATCAGAGAACTGGCTGCCACTCTGGATTGTCCCGGGAAATGGCCCTGTACTTTTGGGGAGGAGCTGGCTAGCCGAGATGAACTGGAAATGGGGGATGTGCACACCATTTCATCTGTGGAGCGAAGCTCATGCTCACAGGTCCTACAGAAATTCAGGGCACTGTTTCAACCCGGTGTCGGGACTTTCAAGGGCACCAAAGTAGTGATAGACATCACCCCGGACGCCAGACCACTGCACCACAAAGCCAGAGTGGTGCCGTATGTGATGCATGAGAAAATTGAAAGTGAAAAGGCTGCTCAGAAAGGGCATAATTTCGGTCGTTGAATTCAGTGACTGGGCAAGCCCCATCGTTCCTGTTCTCAAAGTGGGTTGCTCGGTCAGGATTTGTGGCGACTACAAGACCACAATCAACTGAGTGACACTACAGGATCAATACACGCTTCCGAGAGCGGAGGACCTTTTTGCCATGCTGGCCAGGTGACAAGCTGTTCACCAAGTTGGACCTCACTTTGGCCTACATGACTCAGGAACTGGCTGAAGAATCCAAGCTTCTGACCACCATCACTACGCACAAGGGGCTATTTATCTACAATAGGTGTCGGTTTGGCATTCGTTTGGCAGCCGCTATCTTTCAGAGGAACATGGAAAGCTTGCTTAAATCCATTCCTGGAACTATCGTATTCCAAGATGACATCCTAGTAACGGGTTGAGACACCGAGGAACACCTCCAAAACCTGGGGGAGTTGCTACGCCGACTGGATCGGGTAGGCTTGAAAAATCCCAAGTGTGTGTTTTTGGCCCCAGAGGTCGAGTTTTTGGGCAGGAGGGTTGTCGCCGACGGGATCCGGCACACCGAAGCTAAAACGGAGGCGATCCGCCGGGCGCCCAGGCCCGGCAACACATCGGAGTTGTGATCATTCCTGGGACTTTTGAACTATTTTGGGAATGTTCTGCCGAACTTAAGCACATTATTGGAGCCATTACACATGCTCTTGCGTAAAGGTAGTGAATAGTTTTGGGGGAACGGTCAAGAACAGGCTTTCAATAGGGCGTGGAACCTGCTTTGTTCTAACAAGCTGTTGACCTTGTACGATTCCTGTAAAAAAATGGTTGTAACGTGTGTTGCATCATCCTATGGGGTTGGGCGCATGTTGCAGCAGAGTAATGATGACGGCCGACTCCAACCGGTGGCTTCTGCCTCCAGATTGCTCTCCCAGGCAGAGCGTGGATACAGCATGGTCGAAAACTAAGCACCCGCTTGTGTTTACGGGGTGAAAAAGATACACCAGTACCTTTTCGGTCGGCGGTTCGAGCTAGTAATGGATCACAAGCCGTTAACATCCATGTTGTCCGACAGCAAGGCTGTCAATGCCAATGCGTCAACTCGCATACAGTAATGGGCTCTCACGCTGGCTGCGTATGACTGCACCATACGGCACCGGCCAGGCACCAAGAATTGTGCTGACACGCTCAGCAGGCTTCCACTGGCCACCACTGAGGGGGCGTTGGAGCAAAGCGCTGAGATGGTCATGGCCGTTGAGGCTTTTGACACCGCAGCCCGCCAGATCAAACTCTGGACCAACAGAGACCCCCTCCTATCCATGATAAAGAAATATGTTCTGACTGGGGATTGGGCACCCGCACACGGGGCGTGCCCCAAGATGGTCAGACCGTTTTACAGACGGACAGATGAGCTCTCCATCCAAGCCGACTGCCTGCTATGGGGCAGCCGGGTAGCCATGCCCCAGAAAGGAAGGGAAGCATTCATCAGGGAACTCCATAGTGAGCACCCTGGCATTGTACTAATGAAGGCCCTTGCCCGGTCACATGTATGGTGGCCGGGAATTGACTCAGACCTGGAACACAGGGTTCGCAGGTGCATGACGTGTGCCCAGCTGTGCAATGCCCTCAGGGAGGCCCCACCCAGTCCATGGCCCTGGCCCACCAGGCCATGGTCACGTATTCACGTAGACTACACGGGCCTGTTCATGGGAAAAATGTTCCTGATCGTTGTCGATGCATACTCAAAATGGATCGAGTGCATCATATTAAACTCGTGTAAGACATCCATCACAGTGGAGAGTCTGCGTACGGTTTTCGCGACCCATGGCTTGCCGGACATTCTGGTCAACGACAATGGCCTGTGCTTCACCAGCCACGAATTCCAGGAGTTTATGTCGGGTAATGGCATGAAACACGTCCGGACAGTGCCGTTCAAGCCAGCTTCCAATCACCAGGCGGAATGTGCGGTCCAAGTCATAAAACAAGGCATGCTCCGTATCCATGGACCCTCTCTTCAGTACCGCCTATCGCACCTCCTGCTGGCCTAGAGGTCCCGCCCGCATTCGCTCACGGGAGTCCTGCCAGCGGAACTACTCATGAAACTCACGTTTAAAACGCGGCTGTCCCTCGTTCATCCAGTCCTGTCAGACATTGTTGAGGGCAAGCGCCAGTCCCAAACTGAGTGCCTTGATCGAAACACAAGGGGGAGGTGTATAGAAATTGATGACCCAGTATTTGTTCTTAACCATGCTTTGAGGGCACTGTAATAGAGGGGAATGGGGTCATAGTGGTCAGACTCAACAATGGGCAGACATGCCGCAAACACTTAGACCAAGTAAAGAAAAGGTTCAGCATAGACACTGAGGAACCTAAGGAAGAGTATGAGATGTTATCCACACCACTGTCAGCGGACGAGCAACAAAGACAGTCCTCAGCATGCACAGTCCCTTTGACACAAAAAGATGTGAGGGGGGAGATGATGTCATGTATGCAACCTTCATACAACTGTAACCTTCATGCAACCACACTGTACACTGTATATATGTCCTGGAAATGCACACCTTGACCACAGGGGGTGAACTTGTGGGAGACACTCCTTACCTGGGCACTCAGGTATTTAAAGGGAGGTCCCACGCAGGGTCATCACTTCTTGGCCTTGGGAATAAAGAACGGTCACACAGTGACCGTGTCTACAGTACATGCCTCGTGTGATTCAGTAGCAAGGTGTAGGGACACTACAGTATTTATCCCTTTACTCTTGGAAAACAGGGATATAAGTGGCTTATGGTCAGTTTCCAATTCGAATTTTAGCCCAAACAGGTATTGATGCATTTTCTTTACCCCATAGACACACGCTAACGCTTCTTTTTCAATTATGCTGTAGGCTCTCTCGGCCTTAGACAGACTCCTGGATTCATAAGCAGCTGGTTGCATTTGCCCAAAATCATTAGCTTTTTGCAATACACACCCGACGCCATATGACAACGCATCACAAACTAGTACCAAACGCTAACATGGATCATACAACATAAGCAATTTGTTTGAGCATAACAATTTTAGCGCTTTTACAAAGGAATTTTCTTGGCTTTTGCCCCAAACCCATTCGCCCCCTTTTCATAGTAAGACATGTAGTGGTTCTAACAGTGTGCTGAGACCCGGTAAGAAGTTACTCAAGTAGTTCTCGAGTCCCAGAAACGACCACAGCTCCGTCACGTTCTGTGACCTCGGTGTGTTCTCAATTGCCTCTGTCGTCGCGTTGGTGGGTCTGATGCCGTCCGCCGCAATCCTCCTTCCCAGGAACTCCACTTCAGGCGCTAGGAAAATGCACTTCGAGCATTTTAACCTGAACCCCACGCGGTTGAGTCAACTAAGAATCTCCTCCAGGTTCTGCAGGTGCTCGACTGTGTTCCAACCTGTGACCAAGATATTGTCCTGGAAGACCACGGTGTGTAGTACCGACTTCAGTAAACTTTCCATGTTTCTCTGGAATATCGCCGCCGTTGATCGGATTCCAAATCGGCATCTGTGATAAACAAAAATACCTTTGTGCGTGTGAGGACCTTCGATGATTCCTCCAGTTCCTGCGTCATGTAGGCTGAAGTCAGATCCAGCTTCGTGAATAGCTTTCCTCCCGCCAGCGTTGCAAAGAGTTCATCGGTTTTTGGTAGTGGGTATTGGTCCTGCAGGGAGAAATGATTGATAGTTACTTTGTAATCATCACACATTCTGATGGTGCCGTCTCCCTTGAGGACTGGGCAATAGGACTGGCCCACTCGCTGAACTCAATCGGTGAAATGATGCACTCTCGTTGCAGCCGGTCCAGCTCGATCTCTACCCTGTCTCTCATCATGTACGGTACTGTTCTCGCCTTGTGATGGATGGTCCCTTAGAAGATAAGGGGGATTTAATAATGGGAAATGTGGAAATGGCTGAGACCTTAAACAATTACTTTGCTTCTGTCTTCACAGTGGAAGACACAAAAACCATGCCAAAAATTGCTGGTCACAGGAATGTGGGAAGGGAGGACCTTGAGACAATCACTATCACCAGGGGGATAGTGCTGGACAGGCTAATGGGACTCAAGGTAGACAAGTCCCCTGGTCTTGAAGAAATGCATCCCAGGGTATTAAAAGAGATGGCGGAAGTTATAGCAGATGCATTCGTTATAATCTGCCAAAATTCTCTGGACTCTGGGGAGGTACCAGTGGATTGGAAAGCAGCTAATGTAACGCCTCTGTTTAAAAAAGGGGGCAGACAAAAGGCAGGTAACTATAGGCTGGTTAGTTTAACATCTGTAGTGTGGAAAATGCATGAAACTATCATTAAGAAAGAAATAGCGGGACATCTAGATAGGGACAGTGCAATCAAGCAGACGCAACATGGATTCATGAAGGGGAAATCATGTTTAACTAATTTACTGGAATTCTTTGAAGATATAACGAGCATGGTGGATAGAGGTGTACCGATGGATGTGGTGTATTTAGATTTCCAAAAAGCATTCGATAAAGTGCCACACAAAAGATTACTGCAGAAGATAAAGGTATGCGAAGTCAGAGGAAAGGTATTAGCATGGATCGAGTATTGGCTAGCTAACAGAAAGCAGAGAGTCAGGATAAATGGATCCTTTTCGGGTTGTAAATCGGTGGTTAATGGTGTGCCACAGGGATCGGTGCTGGGACCACAACTGTTTACAATATACATAGATGACCTGGAAGAGGGGACAGAGTGTAGTGTAACAAAATTTGCAGATGACACAAAGATTAATGGGAAAGCGGGTTGTGTAGAGGACACAGAGAGGCTGTAAAGAGATTTAGATAGGTTAAGCGAATGGTCTAAGGTTGGGAAGATGGAATACAATGTTGGAAAGTGTGAGGTCATCCACCTTGGAAAAAAAAACAGTAAAAGGGAATATTATTTGAATGGGGAGAAATTACAACATGCTGCGGTGCAGAGGGACCTGGGGGTCCTTGTGCATGAATCCCAAAAAGTTAGTTTGCAGGTGCAGCAGGTAATCAGGAAGGCGAATGGAATGTTGACCTTCATTGCGAGAGGGATGGAGTACAAAAGCAGGGAGGTGTTGCTGCAACTGTATAGGGTATTGGTGAGGCCGCACCTGGAGTACTGCGTGCAGTTTTGGTCACCTTACTTAAGGAAGGATATACTAGCTTTGGAGGGGGTACAGAGACGATTCACTAGGCTGATTCCGGAGATGAGGGGGTTACCTTATGAGGATAGGTTGAGTAGACTGGGTCTTTACTCGTTGGAGTTCAGAAGGATGAGGGGTGATCTTATAGAAACATTTAAAATAATGAAAGGGATCGACAAGATAGAGGCAGAGAGGTTGTTTCCACTGGTCGGGGAGACTAGAACTAGGAGGCACAGCCTCAAAATACGGGGGAGCCAATTTAAAACCGAGTTGAGAAGGAATTTCTTCTCCCAGAGGGTTGTGAATCTGTGGACTTCTCTGCCCAAGGAAGCAGTTGAGGCTAGCTCATTGAATGTATTCAAATCACAGATAGATAGATTTTTAACCAATAAGGGAATTAAGGGTTACGGGGAGCAGGCGGGTAAGTGGAGCTGAGTCCACGGCCAGATCAGCCATGATCTTGTTGAATGGCGGAGCAGGCTCGAGGGGCTAGATGGCCTACTCCTGTTCCTAATTCTTATGTTCTTATGTTGCGACCCCGGAATTAGGTGGATCTGTACTTTTGCTCCTTGGAATTTCCCGATGGCTGGTTTGAACAGCAAAGGAAATTTGTTTAAGACCTGGACACACAAAGTGTCGTCAGCGGGCGATAGTGCTCGGACATTGTCCCAGTTCCACCGTATCTTTCCCAGTCAGCTCCTGCCGAGCAGCCTGGGACCATTGCCCGGTACCACCCAGAGTGGTAGCTTGTGCACCGCTCCATCATAGGAGATCGTTACGGTAGCACTGCCGATTACAGGAATCAGTTCTTTAGTGTTAGTTCTTTGTCTCGTGCGAACTGGAGTGAAGACTTGCCTTGAGGCCTTGTTGCACCACAACCTTTCAAAAGTCTTTTTGCCCATGATGGACTGGCTCGCGCCCGTATCCAGCTCCATTGAGATCGGGAGTCCATTTAGTTCAATATTCAGCATTATTGGGTGAATGTGTGCACCCCATTGACCTCTGCCTCCTCTATCTGAGGCTTTGGTTCGTAGCGATCTTCCGTGGATCTGTCCTCCTCTGCAACATAGTAGTTTTCAGGTTTAACAGGATTAGCAGCTCGCCTGCACACTCGTTGGAGGTGTCCCATTGTTGCACAGCCCTTGCAAACGTATCCTTTGAATCGACATGAATGGAAACGATGATCACCCCCACAGCTCCAACAAGGTGTTAATGGCCTTGCATTCATCACCCTTGATGGTGGACTGTGAGACATCTGCGGACGTGTAGCTGCAGGTATGTGTGACCTGCCCTGTACATTACAATTTGAAAACAACATCACTTTGTTCACAGTACTTGGAGCAGCAAATGTGTGCTGAGAAACTTGCTTAGTATTGTCACTGGTGGCAGTGAACGCCTGGGCTATCGATATGGCCTTACTCAAGGTTGGGGTCTCTACAGTCAAAAGCTTGCGAAGAATGGTTCCGTGACCAATGCCAAGTACGAAAAAGTCTCTGAGCATGTGCTCCAAATGTCCTTCAAATTCACAATGTCCTGCAAGGCATCTCAGCTCGGTGACATAACTTGCTACTTCCTGGCCTTCAGACCTTTTGTAGATGTAGAACCGGTACCTTACCATCAGAACGCTTTCCTTCGGGTTCAAATGCTCTCGGACCAGTTTGCACAAATCGTCGTACAATTTCTCCATGGGTTTCGCTGGAGTGAGCAGATTCTTCATGAGGCCATACGTTGGTGCCCTACAGACGGTAAGGAGAATCGCTCTACGTTTGGCAGCGCTCTCTTCCCCATCTAGCTCGTTGGCCAAGAAGTATTGGTCGAGACACTCCACAAAAGTTTCCCAATCATCTCCCTCTGAAAATTTCTTCAGGATGCCCACTGTTCTCTGCATCTTTGGGTTTGCTATCTGTATCTCGTCACCAGTTGTTGTGTATGGAGAAAAAGTCAGGCTGAACACTGAGCTCAAAGTAAAGTGTGACCTTAGTCTTTTATTGCAGGTCTCCAGATTGCCTCTCCAACTTGTGAAGCCTTCTTAAATACCTGTGCTCCCAAGGGATTATGGGATCCCTTGGGATTCTGGGGAATGAGCCCTCTGGTGGCTGTACAGAGTAAATACAATTCCAAATATATAACAGATTATTTTGCACATATTACTTCAAGAGTCGCCCACATAGTGTGAGACTAGAGTTACACAGAATCGTAGATTGACAATGTACATAAGGAGGCCATTCGATCCATCACTCTAGTGCTGTTCTCTTTGCTAGAGCTTTTCAATTAATCCCCACTCCCCCTGCTCTTTCCCCTTGGCTCTATCATGTTTTCTTTTCAGCTATTTGTCCAATTCCCCTTTTGAAAGTTAACATTGAATCTGCTCCCACTGCCCTTTCAGGCAGCACATTCCAGATCACAACAACTCGTTGAGTACAAATAATTTCTCCTCATCTCCCCCTCTGGTTCTTTTGCCAATTATCTGAAATCTGTGTCCTCTGGTTACCGACCCTCCTGCTACTGGAAACTGGTTCTCCTTATTTACTCCATCAAAACCCTTCATGAATTTGAACACTTCTTTTAAATCTCCTGTTATGTCTTGAATAAAGACTCAGACTGGATATTGCAAGCTCAATGTAAGTGTGACCGTAGTCCTTTCTTACAGATCTCAGAGTGCCTCCTTATATATAGGTGGGATCCCTTGAGACTCCAGGGGAGAAACCCTCTGGTGGTTAGACATGGTATTTACAGGTTTATATACATAACAACACTCCCCCCACCGCCCCCCCCCCCCAAAGTCAATAGTGTAACTATTTACAATGTAATTCGATCTGGGGCCTTCCTTTCCCTGGTTGATCGTCTCAGTACTAATGCTAGTGTTGGTGAGTCGTTTGTTGGGTCTTGTAGGATCCCTTGGGACTCCAGGGGATAAGCACTCTGGTGATTAGACATGGTATTTACAGGTTTACATACATAATATCTCCCATTAACCTTCTCTGCTCGAAGGAGAACAGTCCCAGCTTCTCCAGTCTCTCCATATGATTGAAGTCCCTCATCTCTGGTACCATTCGAGTAAATTAATGGTGGAATTTCTCCCCCTCACCGGCTTCTGAACAGTGCCCTCCAACCACTTCCCATCTTTGAAATACATGTCTGGAATCTAAATGCTGATTATTTGAACTAAGCATATTGGGGTAATAGTCATTAACATTCTTAATCAAATGCTTTATATCTGTAGCAGAAAATTCGTTTCCATGGAGTATTATCAGCCTCATTTATAATTCACACATTGTGGACTCTGAGCTTGAAATGGCTCTATGTTCAGTGACATATTCCATGATCTGGGAAACAAAGGGTGCTCTCTTTTGCTAATTTGAAGCAAAACAAATTAATGCTGCTCTGCAAAGGTGATTAAAATTTGTCCAAATAGAAACGATTCACTTCACTTTATTATAGGTCTCAGGTTTGATAAAAGTCAAGGAGTGAATTTCCTTTGAACTGAGAACACAGCAAAATTATGACTGAATAATTAATTAACTGCCCGGTGATGAATATCTATCACACGCTTCATAAAGAATGTATTCACAGGTTGTGGGAGTCGCTGGGTATGGCAGCATTTATTACCCATCCCTAATTGCGCTCGAGAGGAGGAAGTGGGTTGGTGAGCTGCCTTCTTGAATACAACTGGGTGGCTTGCGAGGCCAGATAAGAGTCAAACACATTGCTGTGGGTCTGAAGTCACATATAGGCCCAGACTGTACATTAGTGAACCAGTTGGATTTTTACAACAATTCGGTGGTTTCATGGTAACCGTTACTTTTTATTCCAGATTTATATTCATTGAATTTAAAGTCCCCAGCTGCCATGGTGGAATTTGAATTCATGTCTCTGGATCGTTGGTCCTGGCCTCCGTATTACTAGATCAGTAACATTACCACTATGTTAACATTCCCCCAACACTATGCATGTACGTCCATTTGTTATATTAACAGACAGACCAGGGGCCAGTAATACCTCTTGTTACAAGAACACACACACAGGACGTTTAAAGGAAATAATTTGTGAACATTTACGTCAGAAAATCTTCATAACATGAAAATTCCATTCCATGCTCAAAGAATTAGAATTTAAAATAACTTGAAGAAGGTGTCAGCTGTGGGTAGCACCCTCGCCTCTGAGTTACAAGGTTGTGGGTTCAAGCCCCACTTCTGAGACTTAAGCATATAATCTAGGGAATGCTGCACTGTCGGAAGTGCTGTCTTTCTCATGACACGTTAAACCAAGGCCCTGTCTGCCCTCTCAGGTGGATGTAAAGGATCCCATGGCACGATTCGAAGAAGTGCAGGGGAATTCTTCCTGGTGTCCCGGCCAATAGTTATCTCTCAACCAACACCTAACACAGATAATCTGGTCATTTTCTCATTGCTGTTTGTGGGAGCTTGCTGTGCACAAATTGGCTTCTGCGTTTCCCACATTACAACAGTGACCGTACTTCAAAGGTATTTCATTGGCTGTAAAGCGCTTTGGGATGTTCTGAGGTTGTGAAAGGTGCTATAGAAATGTAAGTTTTCTTTATGTAGTCTACCGGTATACAATTTTGAAATTTTAAGCCCAAAATGCAAAAGTAATAACTATTTACTCCTATTATTTGTTTGTTTTAGCATTTTGGGCAGAATTGTGGCAGGAGGTTTCCTTCTGTCAAACTGACTCTTGCTGAGTCATTGTTTCACCGGTGAAAAAATAATCATTGCAGAACCTCAGCCAGCTGTTCACTCATCATGTACGAGCGCAGATAGCGAGTGTAAGAACGAAGAAAGACTTTGCCTGAAGCGTTTTACAACCAATGGATTACTTGTGAAGTGTAGTCACTGTTGTTATGTAGGGGTACACAGCAGCCAAATGGCAAAGTTCCATGACCGGCCAATGAACAGATGAGTAATTCAGTTAGTTTTTGGCTGTGTTGGGTCAGCGAGGAACGTTGACCAGGGGCACTCATGTCTCTTCTTCAAAAAGTGCTGTGGAATATTTATCATTCAACCGACAAGTTTGATAGGGCCTGGGTTTAACATCCTATTTGCAGCACGAAACTGAAGTGTCAGCTGAGATTAGGGTGGACAACTCTGATTGATTTGTGAAGAGGCTCTGTTATATGTTTCAGAAACATGGACCATGTACAGGAGACACCTCAAGTCGCTGGAGAAACCAACGATGTTTCCGTAAGATCCTACAAATCCCCTGGGAGGACAGACGCACCAACATTAGCGTCCTCGACCAGGCCAACATCCCCAGCATTGAAGCACTGACCACAGTTGATCAGCTCCGCTCGGCAGGCCACATTGTCCACATGCCAGACACGAGACTCCCAAAGCAAGCGCTCTTCTTGGAACTCCTTCACGGCAAACGAGCCAAAGGTGGGCAGCGGAAACTTTACATGGACACCCTCAAATGCCTCCCTGATAAAGTGCAACATCCCTACCAACGCCTGGGGGTCCTTGGCCAAAGACCATCCTAAGTGGAGGAAGAGCATCCGGGAGGACGCTGAGCACCTCGAGTTTCATCATCGAGAGCATGCAGAAATCAGTCGCAGGCAGCGGAAACAGCATAGGGCAAACCAGTCCCACCCACCCTTTTCCTCAACGACTATCTGTCCCACCTTTGACAGGGACTGTGGCTCTTGTATTGGATAGTTCAGCCACCTAAGAGTGGAAGCAAGTCTTTTTCGATTCTGAAGGACTGCCTATGATGATGATGGTTGCCATGGTAAAGTGAGACAACAGTGACCTCATGGTAGCATGGTAGGTCACAGCCACAGTACACCAATGAGATGGTTGAGACGACAGTAAGTTCACATTGACTTGACATTTCCAACACCAGCTGGACCGGATGGATTCTCCTGGAATACTCCTGGTGCTACCTGCCTCCCTCATCAGTCCATTCTACACATTCGGCTCCCTCTGTGTGAAGTGATTAAATTTAAAGTTTCCCACTTGAGTCTGTGCCCTGTTGGACCTAGAGTTTGAGACAACCCCGAACATATCATCAAGGTTCAAAGTATCTATTCCCTCAAGGATCATGATTATGTCCTCTGTGTCTACTCTTCTCCAGAGAAAACAAAATTGGGCTCTTCACTCTCTCCTCATAGTTCAGGGTCCTTAAGCTAGGCACCATCAGTCTGGTAGCCTGATTCTATATTGAATCCAACGCTTGACTATCATTCTGAGTGGGACAGGGTGAACAGCTAGAGGTCCATATTGGGACCAATGACATAGGGATAAAAAGAGGGATGAGTTCCTGCAGGCAGATTTGAGGGAGATAGTAAAGAGATTAAAAATCAGGACCTCCAAGGTAGTAATCTTCGGATTACTCCTGGTGCCACGTGCTAGTGAGTACAGAAATAGATGGATAGAGCAGATGAATGAATGGCTGGAGGGATGGTGCAGGAGTGAGGGCTTAAGATGCCTGGGACATTGGAACTGGATCTAGGGGAGGTGGAACTTGTCCAAACCGAACGGGTTGCACCTCAACAAAGCTGGGACCAATGTCCTCATGACCAGGGGAGTTTTCTACTGCTGTTGGGAAGGACTTAAACTCATTTGGCAGAGGATGGGCACTGGGATGTAGCATTAGAAAGGAGAAACAAGGTGCAAAAAGGATCGGGAGAGACAGCTAACACTGGAGTAAGAAATAGTATGGTATTAGGTGGGGGTCAGACTAAGAGAGAATACAGGATGGTCTAAGATAGGTTTACAGTGCATGTGTGTGAATGCACAAAGTTGGTGGTGATGTTGGCGAGCTGCAGACACAAATGGGAATATGATGTTGTGGTGAGAACAGAGACCTAGCTCAAAAAAGGGCAGGATTGGGTACTAAATATTTCTGGATAGAAAGTGTTCAAGAAAGGGAAAGAATGGAGGTGGAGTGGCAGTATTGATAAAGGCGAATATTACAGTGCTGGAGAGAGAGGAGGTCCTGGAGAGGTCAAGGTCAGAATCTATATGTTTCGCATTGAGAAGCAATAGAGGTGGCATTACACTACTAGGTTTATTCTATCAGTCGCCAACTAGTGGGAAGGATATAGAGGAGCAAATTTGCAGGGAGCTTGCAGAGAGTTGCAACAACTATAGAGTAGTGATAATGGGGGACTTCAATTATCCTAATATAGACTGTGATAGTAATAGTGTAAAGGGCAGAGAGGGGGAAGAATTTCTAAAGTGTTTTCAGCAGAACTTTCTTGATCAGTACGTTTCCAGCCCACTGAGGAAGGAGGCATTGCAGGATGTGGTTCTGGGGAATGAGGTCTGTCAAGTGGAGCAAGTGTCAATAGGGGATTATTTAGGGAACAGTGATCATAGTATCATAAGGTTTAGATTAGCTATGGAAAAGGACAGAGAGCAATCTAGAGTAAAAATACCTAATTAGAGGAGAAACAATTTCGAGTGGGTTGAGAACGGATCTGGCCCGGGTAAACTGGAATCAAATATTGTCAGGCAAAACTGTAATCGTACAATGGGCTGCCTTTAAACAGGCAATGGTTCGGGTGCAGTCGAGGTACATTCCCACGAGGGGAAAAGGTAGGGCAGCCAAGGCCAGAGCTCCCTGGATGATGAAAGAGATAGAGAGTAAGTTAAAGCAGAAAATCCCAGCACAACAGATGTCAGGTTGAGAATACAAGTGAAAACCAGGCTGAATATGGAAAATTCAGAGGGGAAATGAAAAAGGAAATAAGAGGGGCAAAGAGAGAGTATGAGAATAGACCGGTAGCTAGCATAAAAGGGAATTCAAAAGTCTACTATAGTCATATAAACAATAAACGGGAGTGAGGTCGATTGGGACAATAAAGGGGACCTACGCATGGAGGCAGAGGGCATGGCTGAGGTACTAAATGAGTACTTTGCATCTGTCTTCACCAAGGAAGAAGATGTTGTGATAGACATATTGAAACAGGAGGTAGTGGAGATACTGCATGTGATAAAAAAGGATAAGGAGTAGGTACTAGAAAAGCTGGCTGTACTTAAAGTAGATAAGTTACCAGGACTTAATGGGATGCATCCTAGGATGCTGAGGGAAGTAAAGGTGGAAATTGCGGATGTACTGGCAATAATCTTCCAATCTTCCTTGGATACTGTAAGTGGTTTCCTTTAGGTGTTTTTGATGCACCCCCATGTTACAATAGTTCTAGACCTGGGAGTGATTACTGTACTGAACAGATGAATGAGTCACGGACAAATATTTTGGTCTCAACCGGCAATGCTTTATTAAAATTACCTCAACACAGCAAAACTACAAGTAAACACAGTGAAGATGTAGTACAGTCCAATACCCTGGCGTGTCTAAACCATCCTTATCGTGAAGTACCCAACATCTAAACCCTCTGCTCGGATCCACAGTGTACCCCCGAATCTGTACCGACTGGCTGAGCATATCCCTGTGGTCCTCGCAGCAAAACCTCTCTTCTAAAACCCTTCTAAGGCTTGGTTGGGAGAACGCATGACACCCCCTCATACAGTGGCTGTGATCTTAAAGATGCGTGGACAGGGATTCGTTGGCTTACTCACTGCTTCACCTGGTGAAAACATGTCTCTTCTGGTTCCGTACTGTCTATGGTTTCTTCTCTCCATCCCAGACGGAGTGCTCGGTCCTTGTAGAGGTGCAGCAAGCGAGAGCAAAAGAGAGCGATCTATGGCCATGCGGCCATCTTTTATATCCAAAGTTTGTTTGCCTTTTCTGGCCAAATAAAGTTTTTCCTTGTTTTGAGGCTTCTGTCTGAGTGGCCCATGGGTATTCCAGTGATGGCTGGGTTTTGCTTCCAACCAGTTTGGGGCTTAATGGCTTTCTATTGTTCTGGTTTCCTGCCTCTCGGGGTTATCTCATCCAGGTAATGGCTTGATCACTGACCAGTTCATATTGCTTAACAATAGACCCTCCATCTTTGCCCATGACCTGTGATGAGTTGCCTTCTCCTGGCCATTGTAACTTCCAAGCCTGCCCCACCCATCAGATGTGGATTTCGAGTACAACATGGGAATATACCTGGGCCCCTTCCACAACAGGGGCTGCCAGCTCTTTTCTGCAGTGAGAAAGATTAAAATGCAATGTCCAGATAATGTCCAACAATCCTTGAGGAGCAGATGCTTACAATACAGGACTGGTGCCAGAGGACTGGAGAGTTGAAAATGTTACATCATTGTTCAAAAAAGGGTGCAAGGATAAACGCAGCAACTACAGGCCAGTCAGTTTAACCGAAGTAGTGGGAAAGCTTTTAGAATTGATAATCGGGGACAAAATTAACACTTGGACAAGTATCGATTAGTTAAGGAAGTCCAGCACGGATTTGTTAAAGGGAAATTGTCTTAGAAACAAAGAAACATAGAAAATAGGCCCTTCGAGCCTGCACCGCCATTCAATAAGGTCATGGCTAATCATGCCCTCAGTACCCCTTTCCTGCTTTCTCTCCATACCCCTTGATCCCCTTAGCCGCAAGGGCCATATCTAACTCCCTCGTGAATATATCCAATGAACTGGCATCAACAACTCTCTGCGGCAGAGAATTCCATAGTTTAACAACTCTCTGAGTGAAGAAGTTTCCCCTCATCTCAGTCCTGAATGGCCTACCCCTTATCCTAAGACTATGTCCCCTGGATCTGGATTTCCCCAACATTGGGAACATTCTTCCTGCATCTAACCTGTCCAGTCCCGTCAGAATCTTATATGTTTCTATGAGATCCCTTCTCATCATTCTAAACTCCAGTGAATAAATGCCCAGTTGATCCAATCTCTCCTCATATGACAGTCCAGCCATCCCTGGAATCAGTCTGGTGAACCTTCGCTGCACTCCCTCAATAGCAAGAATGTCCTTCCTCAGATTAAGAGACCAAAACTGAACACAATATTCCAGGTGAGGCATCACTAAGGCCCTGTACAACTGCAGTAAGACCTCCCTGCTCCTATACTCAAATCCCCTAGCTATGAAGGCCAACATTCCATTTGCCTTCTTCACCGCCTGCTGTACCTGCATGCCCACTTTCAATGACTGATGAACCAGGACACCCATGTCTTGTTGCACCTCCCCTTTTCCTAATCTGCCGCCATCAAGATAATATTCTGTCTTCGTGTTTTTGCCCCCAAAATGGATAAGCTCACATTTATCCACATTATACTGCATCTGCCATGCATTTGCCCACTCACCTAACCTGTCCAAGTCACCCTGCAGCATCTTAGCGTCCTCCTCACAGCTCACACCGCCACCCAGTTTAGTGTCATCTGCAAACTTGGAGATATTACACTCAATTCCCTCATCCAAATCATTAATGTATATTGTAAAGAGCTGCGGCACTCCACTAGTCACTGTCTGCCATTCTGAAAAGGACCCGTTTATCCCGACTCTCTGCTTCCTGTCTGTCAACCAGTTCTCTATCCACATCAGTACATTACCCCCAATACCATGCGCTTTGATTTTTCACACCAATCTCTTGTGCGGGACCTTGTCAAAAGCCTTCTGAAAGTCTAAATTCACCACATCCACTGGTTCTCCCTTGTCCACTCTGCGAGTTACATCCTCAAAAAATTCCAGAAGATTCATTAAGCATGATTTCCCTTTCATAAATCCATGCTGATTTGGTCCGATCCTGTCACTGCTTTCCAAATGCGCTGCTATTTCATCCTTAATGATTGATTCCAACATTTTCCCCACTACTGATGTCAGGCTAACCGGTCTATAATTACCCATTTTCTCTCTCCCTCCTTTTTTAAAAAGTGGTATTACATTAGCTACCCTCCAATCCATAGGAACTGATCCAGAGTCGATTGACTGTTGGAAAATGATCACCAATGCATCCACTATTTCTAGGGCCACTTCCTTAAGTACTCTGGGATGCAGACTATCAGGCCCCGAGGATTTATCGGCCTTCAATCCTATCAATTTCCCTAACACGATTTCCCGCCTAATAAGGGTATCCTTCAGTTCCTCCTTCTCACTCGACCTACTGTCCCCTAGTACAATCGGAAGGCTATTTGTGTCTTCCTTTGTGAAGACAGAACCGAAGTATTTGTTCAATTGGTCTGCCATTTCTTTAATCCCCATTATAAATTCACCTGAATCCAACTGCAAGGGACCTACGTTTGTCTTCACTATTCTTTTTCTCTTCACATATTTATAGAAGCTTTTGCAGTTAGTTTTTATGTTCCCTGCAAGCTTCCTCTCATATTCTATTTTCCCCCTCTTAATTAAACCCTTAGTCTTCCTCTGTTGAATTCTAAATTTCTCCCAGTCCTCAGGTTTGTTGCTTTTTATAGCTAAATTATATGCCTTTTCCTTGGCTTTAATACTATCCTTAATTTCCCTTGTTAGCCATGGTTGAGCCACCTTCCTTGTTTTATTTTTACTCCAGACAGGGATGTACAATTGCTGAAGTTCATCCATGTGATCTTTAAATGTTTACCATTGCTTATCCACCATCGACCCTTTAAGTATCCTTTGCCAGTCTATTCTAGCCAATTCACGCCTCATAACATCGAAGTTACCTTTCCTTAAGTTCAGGAACCTAGTTTCTGAATTAACTGTGTCACTCTCCATCTTAATAAAGAATTCTCCCATATTATGGTCACTCTTCCCCAAGGGGCCTCGTACAACAGGATTGCTAATTAGTCCCTTCTTATTACACATCACCCAGTCTAGGATGGCCAGCTCTTTAGTTGGTTCCTCGACATATTGGTCTAGAAAACCATCCCTAATACACTCCAGGAAATCTTCTTCCACCGCATTGCTACCAGTTTGGTTCACCCAATCAATATGTAGATTAAAGTCGCCCATGATAACTGGTGTACCTTTATTGCACACATCCCTTATTTCTTGTTTGATGCTGTCCCCAACTGCACTACTACTGTTTGATGGCGTTTTCTGCCCTTTGGAATTCCGCAGCTTCACCCATACCAATTCCACATCATCCAGGCTAATGTCCCTCCTTACTATTGCATAAATTTTCTCTTTAACCAACTTGATTGAGTTTTTGGATGAGGTAACAGAGAGAGTTGATGAGGGCAATGCGGTTGATGTAGTGTACATGGATTTCGAAAAGGCGTTCGACAAAGTGCCACATAATAGTCTTGCCAGCAAAATTGAAACCCATGGAATAAATGGGACAGTGGCAGCATGGATACAGAATTGGCTCAGTGACAGAAAACAGAGAGTAGTGGTGAACATATGTCTTTCGGACTGGAGGAAGGTATACAGTGGCGTTCCACTGGGACCACTGCTTTTCTTGATATTTATTAATGACTGAGAAATGTTTATTTTTTGATTTGCCCACAGCTCCAGCCTCACACTCCAAACTGCTCCTCTGACTGTCCCATGAAGTCGGGGGAAAAAATGCCCGATTTCGCGGAAACGGCAGAGGAGCAGTTTGGAGTGTGAGGCTGAGGCTGTGGGCAGATCAAAAAAAGCTAGCCACCGCAGCAGCAACAACGGTCTCGGGAGGGTGAAAAAAACCACAGTGGGTGACAAAATTAGACGTCATCAGAAAGCAGGTAGATGATTGCTGGCATCTCTTGGAGCATAGTGGAGCCTAGTAGAGGGATCGGGACTCAGGAGCAGGAGCGGGAGAAGCAGAGGTCGGAAGCGGCGAGGAGCAGAGGTCAGAAATGACGAGCAGCGGAGGTCGGAAGCGGAGAGGTCTGGAGGGAGGGACCGGTGAGGTCCGGAATGCAGGACCGGTGAGGTCCGAAGGTCGGAAGCGGCGAGGAGCGGAGGTCGGGAGCATCGAGGAGTGGAGGTCAGAATTGACAAGGAGCAGAGGTCGGGACGGACGAGGTGCGGAGATCGGGACCGGCGAGGTCCAGAGGTCAGCAGCGGAGAGGAGAGTACGGGCGAGGCACAGAGGAGCGGAGAGGTCGGAGCCCAGAGGTGGAGCAGCATTGACAAGACCAAGGGAAGGCGCAGCATGGGCCAATAGCGAGGCTGTGAGGTGGTGAGGCTCACATTGCGTACTTTGAATTCCACGTAGAGAGAGGTCCTGTGGGAAGGAGGAAGGAAGGAGGACAGGAGGAGTATGTTTGAGTTTGTGTGTATGTATTGGCACAAGCGGTGGAGCTGTCTCCAGTCGTCTGAGATCCTTCGAGGGTATGAGATGTGAATTGGCTAGGATAGACTGGAGAATGATACTTAAAGGGTTGACGGTGGATAGGCAATGGCAGACATTTAAAGATCACATGGATGAACTTCAGCAATTGTACATCCCTGTGTGGCGTAAGAATAAAAAAGGGAAGGTGGCTCAACCATGGCTAACAAGGGAAATTAGGGAAAGTGTTAAATCCAAGGAAGAGGCATATAAATTGGCCAGAAAAAGAAGCAAACCTGAGGACTGGGAGAAATTTAGAATTCTGCAGAGGAGGACTAAGGGATTAATTAGGAGGGGGAAAATGGAATATGAGAGTAAGCTTGCAGGAAACACAAAAACTGACTGCAAAAGTTTCTATAGATATGTGAATAGAAAAAGATTAGTGAAGACATACGTAGGTCCCTTGCAGTCAGAATCAGGGGAATTCATAATGGGGAACAAAGAAATGGCAGACCAATTGAACAAATACTTTGGATCTGTCTTCACTAAGGAAGACACGAATAACCTCCCGAAAATACTAGGGGACCGAGGGTCTAGCGAGAAGGGGGAATTGAGGGAAATCCTTATTAGTCAAGAAATGATGTTAGGGAAACTGAAGGCCGATAAATCCCCAGGACCTAATAGTCTGCATCCCAGAGTACTTAAGGAACTGGTCCTTGAAATAGTGGATGCATTAGTAGTCATTTACCAACATTCTATAGACTCTGGTTCAGTTCCTAGGGATTGGATGGGAGCTAATGTAACCCCACTTTTTAAAATAAGAGGGAGAGAGAAAACAGGTTAGCCTGACATCAATGTTGGAAACAATTATTAAAGATGTAATAGCAGCGTATTTAGAAAGCAGTGACAGGATCGGTCC
This sequence comes from Pristiophorus japonicus, assembly GCF_044704955.1. NCBI lineage: Eukaryota > Metazoa > Chordata > Chondrichthyes > Pristiophoridae > Pristiophorus > Pristiophorus japonicus. Next base: position 63,389,355 of record NC_091982.1, read on the forward strand.
AAGTCAGCATGGATTTATGAAAGGGAAATCATGCTTGACGAATCTTCTAGAATTTTTTGAGATGTAACTAGTAGAGTGGATAAGGGAGAAGAGAACCAGTGGATGTGGTGTATCTGGACTTTCAAAAGACTTTTGACAAGGTCCCACACAAGAGATTAGTGTGCAAAATTAAGGCACATGGTATTGGGGGTAATGTATTGATGTGGATAGAGAACTGTTTTGCAGACAGGAAGCAAAGAGTGGGAATAAAGGGGTGCTTTTCAGAATGGCAGGCAGCGACTAGTGAGGTGCCGCAGGGTTCAGTGCTGGTACCCGAGTTATTTACAATATACATTAATGATTTAGACGAAGGAATTAAATGTAATATCTCCAAGTTTGAAGATGACACTAAGCTTGGTGGCAGTGCGAGCTGCGAGGAGGATGTTACGAGGCTGCAGGGGGACTTGGACAGGTTAGGTGAATGGGCAAATGCATGGCAGATGCAGTATAATGTGGATAAATGTGAGGTTATTCACTTTGGTTTCAAAAACAGGAAGGTAGATTATTATCTGAATGGTGACAGATTAGTAAAAGGGGAGGTGCAATGAGACCTGGGGGTCATGGTACATCAGTCATTGAAGGTAAGCATGCAGGCACAGCAGGCAGTAAAGAAGGAAAATGGCATGTTGGCCTTCATAGCAAGGGGAGTTAAGTATCGGAGCAGGGAGGTCTTACTGTAGTTGTACAGGGCCTTAGTGAGACCACACCTTGAGTATTGTGTACAGTTTTGGTTTCCTAATCTGAAGAAGGACATTCTTACAATTGAGGGAGTGTAGCAAAGGTTCACCAGACTGATTCCTGGGATGGCAGTACTGACATATGAAGAAAGATTGGATTGACTAGGCTTATATTCACTGGAATTTAGAAGAATGAGAGGGGATTTCACAGAAACATATAAAATTCGACGGGATTGGACAGTTTAGATGCAGGAAGAATATTCCCAATGTTGGGGAAGTCCAGAACCAGGGGTCACAGTCTAAGGATAAGGGATAAGCCATTTAGGACCGAGATGAGGAGAAACTTCTTCACTCAGAGAGTTGTTAACCTGTGGAATTCTCTACTGCAGAGAGTTGTTGAGGCCAGTTCGTTAGGTATATTCAAAAGGGAGTTAGATGTGGCCCTTACGGCTAAAGGGATCAAGGGGTGTGGAGAGAAAGCAGGAATGGGGTACTGCAGTTGCATGATCAGGCTGAATGGCCTACTCCTGCACCTATTTTCTATGTTTCTATGTTTCTATCTCCTTGCCTCTGGACCAAGACCTAGCTCTGCCAAGCCCATGTGGTGGCTGGTGTGCAACGGTTATCATACATTAAAATAATTCACACACAGGCATCTTCCACCATTTAAAATGAGTTCATCAGTCACCTGAGTACTCACATTTAGTGTGGAAGCAAGTCATCCTCACCCCTGAGGGACTGCCGAAGATGATGATGCAGAGACTTGGGTGTACATGGCTCAATTTCAGCGGGCAGTTCCCGGCAGCTCTCCCCTCCCGCCCGCTCCAGTCCAAGTGGACAGTGGCACTGGGCGGAACCCAAAGAGGAATGTCGGTGACAGTGGGCGGCAGTCGGCGGCAGTGGATGGTGAGTCCATCAAATTCGGGCCCAATATGTTTTGCCAAAGTTTTTAAATGAGCTAGCTGTTGCTAAAGATCCCCCTGGTCAAGCATCCCATCATGCCAATGCGAGGAACTTTTACCTTTAGCTTGTTGACTGGTGCTAAATACTGTGTTTATTTCAAAGATATGCACTTTACTAACAATTCAAGCATTGCTATTATGAGGTTAGTCCCATTCTTCCCTCTTCAGTAGCCACGCAGGTAGCAGCATTACCAGCTGGGAAGGCGAAGATGACTGCATTAGAGCTATTAGTTACTGTCATGTGGACAAAGCAGAGGTCCAGAAAAATTAAGGCCTTTAACTGCTAATGGTTGTACAATATTATAAAACTGGCAGTTTAATTCAGCATATTCTCAAAGGAAGGCCAAGTCTTTATCAGAAGTCTTGCAGCAGAGTTTCCGTACTGTCGATCTGTCAGTTCAAAGACACCATACTTAGAGCTACATGGCCTCTACTGTTGGCTATTAATCACAGAACCTCTGTTTCGAGCTCAGCACCACCCCATGCAATTTGGCCCAACGCTGACTCACTTGGTGGAATGTGTGGAACATCATCATCATCATCATCATAGACAGTCCCTCGAAATTGAGGAAGACTTGCTTCCACTCCAAAAGTGAATTCTCAGGTGACTGTACAGTCCAATTCGGGAATATCAGTCTCTGTTGCAGGTGGGACAGACGGTGGTTGAGGGAAGGGGTGGGTGGGACTGGTTTGCTGCACGCTCCTTCTGCTGTCTACGCTTGATTTCTGCATGCTCTCGGCGATGAGACTCGAGGTGCTCAGCACCCTCCTGGATGCTCTTCCTCCGCTTAGGGCGGTCTTTGTCCAGGGACTCCCAGGTGTCAGTGGGGATGTTGCACTTTATCAGGGAGGCTTTGAGGGTGTCCTTGAAACGTTTCCTCTGCCCACCTGGGGCTCGCTTGCTGTGTAGCAGTTCCGAGTAGAGCGCTTGCTTTGGAAGTCTTGTGTCGGGCATGCGAACAATGTGGACCGCCCAACAGAGCTGGTCGCGCGTGGTCATATTGGGGATGTTGGCCTGACACCATTTGCAACACAACGCTTAATTTCAACTCTGCTGAAAGGCTTTTAATAATGCTTGGGCTTTTCTTCTTTCTTTGATGTCACCAGTCTATTTGGCAAATCTTGTCACTGATTTTGGAATTCAGTGAAACCATCTAAAGTGAATTAGGTTAATAGACGGATTACTTAGCCTCCATTTTAGTCCCAAATTGGAATTTTTTATAACTTTTTAACATAAAAGAAAAAAAGAAATACTTAAATTTTATAGCGCCTTGCACGACCACCAAACGTCTCAAAGCGCGTTACAGCCAATGAAGTACTTTTGGAATGTAGTCACTGTTGTAATGCAGGAAACGAGGCAGCCAATTTGTGCACAGCAAGCTCCCACAAACAGCAGTGTGATAATGACCAGATAATCTGTTTTAGTGATGTTGGTTGAGGGATAAATATTGGCCTGGACACTGGGGATAACTCCCCTGCTCTTCTTTGAAATAGTGCCATGGGATCTTTTACGTCCACCCGAGAGAGCAGACGGGGCATCGGTTTAACGTCTCATCTGAAAGATGGCACCTACCAACGGTGCAGCGCTCCTTCAGCACTGTACTAGAGTGTCAGCCTAGTTTATGTGCTCAAGACTCTGGAGTGGGACTTGAATCCACAACTTTCTGCCTCAGTGACAGGAGTGCTACCCATTAAGTCACAGCTGACACTTAAATCAGAATCAAGGCTGCTTAGTTTATAAGGTATTTTTTTTAATCAAGCCGGCTTCACTTGGTACTAATATGGACCAAACTCGGTCACATATTAACACAAGAACATAAGAAATAAGAGCAGGGGCTGGCCTTTTTTGCCCCTCGAACCTGCTCCGCCATTCAATACAATCATGGCTGATCTGATCATGGACTCAGCTCCACTTCCCTACCCACTCCCCATTACCCTTGACTTCCTTTTCATTCAAAAATCTGTCTATCTCCACCTTAAATATATTCAATGACCCAGCCTCCACAGCTCTTTGCGGCAGAGAGTTCCACAGATTTATGACCCACTGAAAGAAGAAATTCCTCTTCATCTCAGTTCTAAATGGGTGACCCCTTATTCTTAAGCGTGAAATTGTATCACATTATATCAGATCTGGCATATAGAAGTATAAATCTAATGCTACAAATTAATTACAGGTCTACTAAAATAAGTCTTTGCAATATGGTAATAGAAGCTGAGTTCTAGATTTTTTATGGAACGGTAATAAAACTGGTATTTATATCTCAAACCCCTAGCTCAATAGATGGCGAGTAAATGAAACCTCTCAGGCCCTATTCAATTTTAATTTGAAATTAGAATGCATTAGGCATTCCAATTAGAATAGTCTGTCCACCGAGCATCTGTCCCTCCTTCTTTATAAAAATGATTTACACGTTCGATTAATTATTTAAACATTCCAGTTTCTAAGGCACCAACAATATACAACAAATATATAAATGTAATTAAAGTGCCCAGGAAAATATGGCTACAGTAGGCAGCTGCCAGTGAAGAGCCAGCATCAGTGTCGGCACAAAGGGTCAACTAGTCTCCTCTATCCAATGATAACTGTTAATTCTGGCCTCTAGTGCATCCCCAATTTCATTCGCTCCACCATTGTCGGCCGTGCCTTCAGCTGCCTGGGCTCTAAGCTTTGGAACTCCCTCCCTAAATGTCTCCTCCTCTCCATCTTTCTCGCCTCCTTTATGGAGCTCCTTAAATCCTACCTCTTTGATCAAGAAAATAGTGTCTAAATGGAGTAAGGAAACAGAGGGTCGTGGGGTTTACAGACACACAAATCACTAAAAGTAGCGACGTGGGTTAATAAGGCCAAAGAAAAGCAAACAAATCACTGGGTTCATTTGTAGAGGGAAAGAATTGAAAGGCAGAAAGGTTATGTTAAACTTATACAGAACCTCATTTAGCCCACACTTGAAGTACTGTGCACAGTTCTGTTCTCATTATTATTTTAAAAAATGAGACAAAGAAAAAAAAGATTTACGAGAATGATACCAGAATTGAGAGGTTTTATCAACTTCTCTCCATACTCCTTTCCTCCCAGTTTTTAACTTGTGTCCCCCAGCATTTGAAGTCTGCGAAAAATTTGCCGAGATAATTTTGTCAATTTCCTTCACAATCATAGAATCGAGCAGCACAGAAGGAGGCCCTTCTGCCCACCGTGCTTGTGCCAGCTCTCCAATTAGTCCCACTCCCCACATCGTTCCCCATAATACGACAAATTTTTCCCTTTCTATTGTGTATGTAGGCACTCTGTTAATGACTCCACAAGGCAGGGGTATGGCATTTGAACTGTGAAGACTGTTGTCCTTTTTTGCAGCTCTTAGAGTGAGAACACCAAGAGGTGAGCTCCCTTTTATACCGGGTTACCTGCAGTGTACAGGTGACCATTGGGTCTCCAGCAGCAGCACCCTCTAGTGTACAGGTAAGCTATATACAGGGTGAAGGTACATTCAGGTCTAGTGTACAGTACATCAGTACATCATTGGCATGCACTTTCAAGTATATAATCCTAATTTTGCAAAAGCTTCATTCAGGTCCCCCCCTAGGTCTCCATTTTTTTTTAAGGAAAATGTTCCCAGTTTCCATAACCATTCCTCACAGCAAGTTCACCAATGCTGCTCACAGGGGCATTTTTTGTGAGACAGCTTTAGACCGCCTTCCGGTAGGTAGGCAGAAGCTTGATGGATTCACTCGCTGACTGTAACGAGTGCTAGACACAAGTGTTTATATCGTTATGTGGTTGGTAATCAGAACAGGTTCCTCACTGGACTCAGGTGGGACTCCATGAACTGCAATTTATGCAGTAAGACAGACACGGTTGAGTTGAGAAATATAAGTGCTCAAAACCCAATGATGAACACATTAAACAGTGTGAAAGCAAAAAGAAAATTGCCTTTTAAATGTGACCTTAAAGGTTTTGAAACATTGCAAAGGAAACTGAACTTCATTGATTTGTCTTTGAATATAAAAAGATATCACTTTGGCCTAAACTAACAAGTTATGAAGAACTATGGAGATAGGATGAGAAAATACGTTGTGTATTGTTACAGACCTAAGTTGTTAGACTGTAAAATAAATAACAGAACTTACAAACTTACAAGCTTTGAGGGAATAAAACGCCTGATTGGGACAATGGGGGAAAAGCCCGTGTTCGCCTGCAACTGGAGATAACGGCCGCTGAAAATGGCCACAAAGCTAATGGAGCATAATTGGGCTGGGTGGCATGGAGATTGCTGGTGCAGTGCTTACCTTCTGTGTCATCATAGGCAGTCCCTTGGAATCAAGGAAGACTTGCTTCCACTCTTAACATGAGTTCTTAGGTGGATGTACAATCCAATACGAGAACCACGTCTCTGTCACAGGTGGGACAGATAGTCGTTGAGGGAAAGGGTGGGTTGCCACATGCTCCTTCCGCTGCCTGTGTTTGCTTTCTGCATTTTCTCGGCGATGAGACTCGAGGTGCTCAGCGCCCTCCCAGATGCTCTTCCTCCACTTAGGGCGGTCTTTGGCCAGGGACTCCCAGGTGTCGGTGGGGATGTTGCCCTTTATCAGGGAGGCTTTGAGGGTGTCCTTGTAAAGTTTCCGCTGCCCACCTTTGGCTCATTGGCCATGAAGGAGTTCCGAGTAGAGTGCTTGCTTTGGGAGTCTCATGTAAAGCCGTCCTGGTGACGTTGCTTGAGGCATCCGAGACGAGGTTTCTGTCCCGCTTCAGCATTGTAGCTTCCCACAGCCTCTGGAAGCACGGCTAGGGAGCTCGCAAACAATTGGTTAAAAATTCGTTCCCGGGATGTGGGCATCACTGGCACGACCCATCCCTAGTTGCCCCTTGAGAAGGTGGTGGTGATCCCCATTCTTTAACCCCTGCAGTCCGTGTGGTGAAGGTACTCCCACGGTGACTTTATCATAGCAGTTTGTTACAACTGAGTGGCTCGCTGGACCATTTAAAGGCAGTTAGGAGTCAACCACATTGCTGTGGGTCTGGAGTCACATATAGGCCCAGACCGGGTAGGGACAGTCAATTTCACTCACTAAAGGGCATTAGCAAACCAGTTGGGTTTTATAACAATTTGGTAGTTTCATGGTCATCATTACTGATATTAAAGTTTGATTCCAGATTTATTTTAATTAAATTTAAATTCCCCAGCTGCCTTGGTGGGATTTGAATTCATGTCCCTGGATCATTAGTCCTGGCCCCTGGATTACTAGTCCAGTAACAGTACAAAGAAAATACGGCCCAGAAACAGGCCATGCGGCCCAACCAGTCCATGCCGGTGTTTATGCTTCACTCGAGCCTCCTCCCATCTTTCCTCATCTAAATCTAACAGCATAACCCTCTATTCCCTTCTCCCTCTTATGCTTGTCCAGCCTCCCCTTAAATGCATCGATACTATTCTCTTCAACCACTCCCTGTGGTAGCGAGTTCCACATTCTCACCACTCTCTGGGTAAAGAAGTTTCTCCTGAATTCCCCATTTCATTTCTTGGAGACAATCTTATATTGATGGCCTCTAGTTATGCTCTTCTCCACAAGTCGAAACATTCTCTAATATCCACAAAGAAAAGAGACCCAGCCTGCTCATCCTTTCCTGATATGTATAAACTCGCTTTTCTGGTATCTTCCTTGTGAATCTTCTCTGCACCCTCTCCTCTGCCTCTATGTCCTTTTATAATATGGTGTCTAGAAGTGCGCAGTACTCTAGTGATCTAACCTGTGTCGCAACTTTTATTGATTTGTGTATTTGTATTCTGAGATCCCCTTGTTCCTCTACCCCACCTGGACTCACACCCTCCAAGTAATAAGTGACCACCCTATTCTTCCTACCAAAATATAATACCTCAAATTTATCTGTGTTGAACTTCATTTGCCAATTATATGCCTATTCTGCAAGTTTATTAATGTCCTATAATTTGTTGCAGTCCTCCTCAATATTGATTATCTAACACAATTTGGTGTTATCTGCAAATTAGAAATTGTTTTTGATTCCAAAGTCTAAATTGTTAATATAGATTGTGAACAACAGTGGTCCCAGCACTGACCTTGTGGAACACCGCTGCTGCCACTGTGAATAGTTACCCTTTATCTTTACTCTCTGCTTTCGGTTTTGAAGCCAGCTAGCTATCCTTTCTGCTATTTGTCCCCTGACTCCGCATTCTCTGACCTTGTTCATCAGTCTATTATGAGATACCTTATTGAAGGCCTTTTTAAAATCGAGAAAAACTAACTCTACTGCATTACCATTGTCTACTCTCTCTGTTACATCTTTGAAAAATTCCATGAGGTTGGTCAAGCAAGACTTTCCCTTTTGAAATCCATGCTGACTATTCATGATTATATTTTACGTTTCTAGATGTACTTCTATTTTCTCCTTTAGTAAGGATTTCATTATTTTTCCAACCACCGATGTTAACATAACCGCTTTGCTACCGTACCCCCCAGGTCTGAGAATGAAAGGGGACACGCACACTGAAGCAATTCAAAGTAAAATCAAGTGAAACAATACAGTTTTCATCCCTTTCCGCTTTTAAGAAAATATTTAACGTTAAAAAGAAGTCCCAATGCGATTATTCAGCTCTTACAGCTGAATGAACTTCTTAACCTCAATAAATGGGAAAACTGCCTGATCACTGAACACAAACTAACTCAACAAGCCAGGGAAGGGGCACCCAGGATCTCGCACGCAACACTCCAGCTTTGTGCAGGGGGTCAGCTCTCCACAGGGGCCAGGAGGCCCTCCAGAAAGAAGGATGTGGGACCAGATCACCGAGGCCGTCACTGCCAGCAGTGTCGCCCCCCCCACCACGTGGCTCCAGTGCCCAAAGAAACCTCATGACCTCAGACCAGTGGTTAAGGTCAGTGAATGCATCTTCAAAAACCGTCTCCTACCAACAGCACCACTAGCCTCACATACTGCTCAATGAACGACCCCCCAATCCCCAATCACTTACCTACCAACAGTCTGTACCAATCATGGGGAACATTTCCCATTCCTAACCTCAATTCGCCCCCTTGGAGGAGACAGTGCCGGCCATTTTTGGCAAAGATATGGCTGAGCCCTTGGCCAGCGGTGGGGCTGAAAGGATAAAAGATGCTGCTATCCTCATACGTTATCCTCCATCTTGCGTGTACCTCGCACTCTCCCACCCCCCTGTCACCACAACGCCACACTTGTGCTTTCCTCAATTCACACACCCAGGAAATGCAGCCAACCCAACACGTGGGTGACCAAAAGGAGGGAGAGGAGAATGAAGGAGAACATGCACAGAAGACGATTGATTTGACACTCCCAGCCACCAGCTCCTCAAGGTCGACCAACAAGGCCAACTGCAGTGTTCCCCACTGAAAGTCAGCAGCCTTCCGCCAGCCCTGCTGCAACCATCGGGGTAGCACTGCGTGACATCAGTAGAATAAACAAAAGGTATACACGGGACTGTCACTAAGAGAATACATAAGGGTGATGAATTGATGCCTTGATGTCACACTGGATGGATAGATTGATATATTTGGATTTGAAAGTTTACTTTATGGTGAATTTTATTTCAGCATCATGGCCAAGAGGATGCTGTGATTGTTAGTAACATTTGGTATGGTGCGGGACTGATGTTGAAAGGGGATTTGGAGCCGTGGTCACTGGGACTTGAGACAGATGATTCCATCTCAGATATCTCACCAGAAAGGGGCTGCCTGGGATGTATCTTTCCATCTGATTCCTCCTCTTCTGCGTCTTCCTCTTCCCTCTGCGAGCGGGTGCAGTAAATTTGAAATGACAGCATAAAATGCTGGAAGTACTCTCGACCTGAGACATGAACTTTGTTATTCTCTCCACGGATATTACGTGACCTGCTGAGTATTCGCAGCATGTTCTTTCTTCTCAAAGGCCTTCATTTACCATCCGAGCCCTTGAAAATGTCAAGCAGCTTTCCCGATACACTTAAAAAAACTTTTCACATCTATTGCAGCAAGCTACCACTTAAATTAAATTTTTTTTAAACCGTCCAAAACTTTACATTTAAACTTACCTGAACGATGTGTGTGGCCCTTTAAGATGTGCAGACTTCGCCACTGTCAGTCAGCTTGCAAGCCAGGTTAATCTGTTGTGCTTAGGACCCAGCGAAGAAATCAGCGCTAAAATCGAAGTTCGCATTGGCGAACGTAGTGGGATCCGCCACAAGCTGGCGAAAGAGCGGTGTCCAGCGTTGTATCACCATTTTGTGACGCTGTGGAGTGGCAATGAATTTCTAGCCCAAAATCAATTTTACAGGAGCATGAAAGCAACAGAGAGTAAAGTGATGATGTCTGGTTCTTCTAAAAATTACTGACAAATACATTTAATTTTCTTCGTCCCATTGGAAATACTAGTCCAGAATTTGCAAGGAATGTAACGGTGAGTTTAATGATGGTCACCATTTAGATGATGATCATCATCATACGCAGTCCCTCGAAATCGAGGAAGACTTGCTTCCACTCTAAAAGTGAGTTCTCAGGTGACTGAACAGTGCAATACGGGAATTACAGTCTCTGTCAAGGTGGGACAGACAGTGGTTGAAGGAAAGGGTGGGTGGGGAGTCTGGTTTGCCGCACGCTCCTTCCGCTGCTTATTTTCTGCATGCTCTCGGCGATGAGACTCAAGGTGCTCAGTGCCATCCCAGATTAACTTCCTCCACTTCAGGCGATCTTTGGCCAAGGACTCCCAGGTGTCGGTGGGGATGTTGCACTTTATCAGGGAGGCTTTGAAATTGTCCTTGTAACGTTTCCTCTGCCCACCTGGGGCTCACTTGCCGTGTAGGAGTTATTTTGGGAATCTTGTGTCGGGCATGCGGACAATGTGGCCTACCCAGCGGGGCTGATCAAGTGTGGTCAGTGCTTCGATGCTGGGGATGTTGGCCTAATTGAGAACGCTAACGTTAGTGAGTCTGTCCTCCCAGGGTATTTGCAGGATCTTGCAGAGACATTTAGATGGGGAAAGACGGGAAGAGGCTCACGTGGAGGAGGCTCAAGTGGCATGGACCAGTTAGGCCAAATGGCCTGTTTCTGTGCGTATATTCTCTGTAATCCCATGTAAATCCCGTTATTAATTTGTGAATGACCCAGCAACTTGTGGCGAGGCAGAGATAGGGCGTCAGTTGTGAATGGTCACAAGCTGCTGGATGATTTGCACCTCTCCGCCCTCAGCTCGGCGAAATGGGCATCTCGCCCTCAATGGTCAGCGCCGGTCTCAAGATATTGTTGCATTTGCGCAATAAATACAAATTAAACTCGCCGCAGAAAGTTAGGGCTGGTACTGAACGAGGTAAGAACTCTACTGATGGGGAGATTTATGTCCCTGCAATGCCACTCAACCTCTCCAGCCCAGGAAGGGAACAAGTGAAACTCTTGAGTCTCATTCCTGCAGGTGGGAACTTCTTATCGGAGGTTTGTTTAAGAGTCGGCAAAAACATCGGCGTAAACTTTTGAACTTATAATTTTTGAACTTTGCTGGGACACATTCGTTGTACAGGAGAAGAGCTAACCTGGGAAATCCAAACATGTTTTAACTTGAATACACATCAGCTGGGTGGGAATGAGAATGGCTGAAAGCAGAAACATCATGGTTAATTGGGCGCCTTTTGTCATGGAATGGGAACCCATCAGTGAGACATTAGGAAGGTGGCCGGAGTTTCAGGCCATCGAAAGACAAAGGGGAGCTATTTTGATCACAGACTCATCGGAGCCACTCATCGAGGGACAGCCCCAGTAACAGAGAGACAGGCTGGAGATGTGACTTGCTTTTCAGTTGGACAGCCTCAGGCGGGAAGGACAGTTGGATTTTAAGCAGTCTTGCAGGTATAAGAGAAGGCAGTTGAAAGCCATCTCGCTCTCTCCCCTCTTCTACGCCGGCTTGCAATGCACAAGGACTGAGCACTCCGTCTGGGACGGAGAAGATACCACTATCATCGAGCCAAGAGAGCCTTGCTACTTCGACTGGGAGGCTGATCCTGAGACTGCACTTGAATACCACAGTTTGGTGTGGACCCAGAAGATACGCCTCATCGGGAGAAGCAGCGAGTAAGCCAGAGGGGTAATTGGTGAGCATTTATCCCAGCCCACACATCTTTAAGACCAACGCAAAGTGTGAAAGGGTGTCGTGTGCCCCAACCAAACCTTAGCGGTTTTAGTGGGGAGGTTTTTGCAAGGATCATAAGCGTACGCACATTTCTGTTGGACAGATTTAGTGGTGCAATTTTGGATCCGAGCAGGGGTGTTTTAGACATGGGTACTTCGTGTTAGGGGCCTGTTTAGATGGGCCAGACTGTGTATTGTACTGCATTTGTTTGTTTAACACACCAGGGTGTGTGTGGTTTTACTGGGTGCAGCTGTGTGTTTTAACTTTAATAAAAGCATTGCCGGTATTCGAACCAAGGTACCTGTCCCTGACTCATTCATCTATTCAGTACAGTAATCACTCCCAGCGTTAGAACTATTCTAAAATGAGGGTGCTTCGAAAACACCTACGGGACACCACTTACACTTGTAAAAATTTATATTTAACATTTTCTTTTGCTTACTTTATCTTTCTGTCACTTTTTCTCTCTCTCCCTTCATCCGACCTTTCTTTCCCTCTCTCTTTATTTCTCTTTCTGTACCTGATTTGGTTAATTCCTGTGATTTCCTTCAACCATCTTTCGGATGCGACGTTAAACACTCTCAGGTGGACGTAAAAGATCCCATGGCACTTTTACAAAAACAGATTATCTCATTGCTGGTTTGTGGGAGCTTGCTGTGTACAAATTAGCTGCCGTGTTTCCTACATTACAACATTGACTACACTTCCAAAAGTACTTCATTGGCTGTAAAGCGCTTTGAAAGGTCTGGTGTTCATGAAAAGCGCTTTATAAATGCAAGTCTTTCTTTCTTTCTCCATCATTCACTCTGTCTCTTTCTCAATCCTTCAATCTCATTGCGGAAGGAGACAGAGTGTGGGTCCCATCGTTCACCGAGGTCCCAGATGGCCCGTTGGGCAGGCCACATCGTTCGCATGCCCGACACAAGGCTCCCAAAGCAAGTGTTCTACTCAGAACTTCTACACGGCAAGCGAGCCCCAGGTGGGCAGAGGAAACATTACAAGGACACCCTCAAAGCCTCCTTGATAAAGGGCAACATCCCCATTGACACCTGGGAATTCGTGGCCCAAGACTGCCCTAAGTGGAGGAAGAGCATCCGGGAGAGTGCTGAGCACCTCGAGTCTCGTCACCGAGAGCATGCAGAAACCAAGTGCAGGCAGCGGAAGGCATGTGCGGCAAACCAGACTCCCCACCCATCCTTTCCTTCAACAACTCTCTGCCCCACCTGTGACAGAGACTGTAATTCCCGTATTGCTCTGTACAGTCACCTGAGAACTCACTTTTAGAGTAGAAGCAAATCTTCCTCGATTTCGAGGGACTGCCTATGATGATGAGATGCCCAGCAGCCCTCATCGCACCGTTATCAGCTCACGCTTCCAGCAACGCAAAAACATCCCAGCTGAAAGCTGAAGGAAAATGCTAACCGATGCCTCACTCCAGCAAATTCTGGGCCACTATTTAATGCAAAGCAATCACAACTTATGGCTATTGCCCCTGAAATCCGGGGCCTCTGCTTCCCGCGGGCACTCGACAGAAAAAGGCACCGACCTGTTCCTGCCACGCCCACCAGTGATCCCGGTCCTGAGGCCTCCTCTCCCCGCGCATCGCAGCGCCTGCACATCGGAGCATCCATATGCTGGAGCTGGAGTCACATGGCTCTGGGCAGCCAATCCAGGCACAGTATTTCCTCATTCATGATAAATGGGAACTTCGTATGTTGGAATTCTCATTATTATGATTGAGAAACACCCCCTCCAACACCTATAAAAAATAGAAAAATTACACCACATATTTAATTTAATTTAATTTAAAGTTAATAAATGTCTTATAAAAAATATATATTTTTCCAATTTTTTAAAAAGTTTTAAAATTATGGTTTAAAATAAACTTACCTTAGTGGGCAGGGTTTTTAAACATTAAAGTGTGATTTTAAAATGTAATTTTACAATTTTTTTGTACACTTTAAAACTCTAATGCCTTTAAAAGTAGGCTATGCGCCTGTTTTTATCAGGCACAAGAGTTTTGAGGACATTTGCTGGGCAAGTTATGGGTAAATCCCGCAATCTTGCCCTTGCAAATGTCCTGGCTGCCGAGATACGGAGGATCTGTCCAGCTCCAGCTTGACAGATTGGAAAAGCCGGTTTTCAACGCATGCGCATTGTGCGCAGAAAACTGGCTTTTGCGATGCCTTCCCGGGTCCGTACACACTCCGTGCACACCCCGTATGCGCCCCGTACGTTGCTCCGTACATACTCCATACACACCCCTTACACATCCCGTACACACTCCGTACACACTCTGTACACACCCTGTACACACTCCGTACACACTCCGTACACACCCTGTACACACTCCGTACACACTCCGTACCGACCCGGGGGGCCGGGATTTCCAGGCCATTTAGTTAGCACCTGAAATTGAATCAAATCAAAATGACATCTGATAGTGTCGCTAAGAGCAACCTTCCTTTTAATAATGGCCCTGAAATTCCGATGTTCCGGGTCTGTACGGAGTGTGTACGGACCTGGGAAGGCATCGGAAAAGCTGGGTTTCAGCGCACAATGTTCATGCGCTAGAAACCGGCTTTTCGAATCTGTCAAGTTTCTGGCTTGACAGATCTCGCGCATATCGGGGGTGAGGACACTTGCAGGGCAAGATTTCCGATATTTACGGATATCTTGCCCAGCAAATGTCCTCAAAGCTCTTGCGGCTGAAAAAGCAGTCATATAGCCTACTGTTAAAGGCACAAGTTATTAAAAATACGTAAAAACATTAAAATTAAATAAAATAAACAAATATGAAAACATACTTTATTGGTCACCTCGCAGTCTCTTTAGCGCCCAAAGTATCCGGGAAAATCACCTCCAGGGTGCTTTAATCCTGTCAACCCATTTAGCTCCACATTTTGGTGAGGCATCTTTAAAAAAAGTCGAGTAAATATTATTTTTTATAAAAGCTTTAATTTAAATTATTGTTAAATATGTCGTGTATTTTTCTATTTTTTATTGAATTTTTGTGTGTTTAGGGGGAAGTCTCTCATTCATAATAATGGGAACTCCAACTTACTTTACCTTGATTGGCTGCCCAGAGCCATGTGACTACAGCTCCAGCCCTGAGCACGTCCCGACATGCACGTGCTGCGATGCGTAGGAGTGAAGGCCGAAGACTCGGAAGTTCGAGCGGGCGCAACAGCAACAGGTAAGTGCGCAGTTTTTTACCTTTTTTCTTTAGTTTGCCCGCGGGAAGACCTATATCGGAATTTCAGGCCCACTAGTATGTTTCATCTTAACAATGCTAGGCATTTCTTAGAAAAGATGTTTACAATCTATTGTAGTTACAGTGTTCGCAAAATGCAATTTGGATTATAATCACTCCCTTTGGTGTTAAGCATTTGAACTTCGTAACAATCATTTTCATTATCACTGTTTCTTTATTGTTAGTTATCTTGTGGAGTCATGTTGTGACAATCTAGACGATCAACACATGGGTTGAATGTCTACTTGCCATTCAAGGATTCGAATCCTACCTCTCGGGAAAAGTTAGGCAGTGAGGAAGATAAAAAAAGTTTCTCAGCAAAGAACACACAAACCAAGAACTGGCCTTCAACAATCGCCTCATCATGTCCTCTGGACGTCCCAGTATGCTTCATAAGCTGCAGTCACTGTCGCTACGTAAGGAAACTGAGCAACCAATTTGTACACAGCAAGATCCCACAAACACCAAATGAGATAAATTGCCAGTTCATCAGCTTTTGGATGAGGGAGGAAAGTTGCCCAGGACACTAGGAGAACCTCACTCTTCTTTTAGTGTGTGGGGTGGGGAACTTTTACGTCCATCTCACTGGGAGAATATAGCAATGTTTTTAGATCGTCCGAATACAGAATAAAGACAGAAGTCAGTAAGGCAGACAGAATTGGTTTGAACTGTGCTCTCACGGATCCTGTCTTATCCCCGCTGTGACCTGATAACATTGGAGAATTTCAGGAGTGAATACATTGCACTGTAAGGATAGGCACATAACAGATTATTAAATACATAAAATAGTTGAATAATGTGGAGCTAAACGGGTTGACAGGATTAAAGCACCCTGAGAGTGATTTTCCCTGGGTACTTTGGGCGCTAAAGAGACTCTGAAGTGACCAAAATGGGGTGTTAAGTGACAATGCCGGTTTAGTCCACGCCATCTTGATAAAGGAGTTGAAACGTGCGCCAGGAAAGGTGCCCGGAGGATCATCAAGAGGCTGATTGACTATTAAATTGCCTGCTAGTACTCAAGAATGCGGGTGCACGCTATTTTGGTAGCAGTGCTCGTCCTAACTCCCAGCCCTAACCGCAGCCAGCTGATGGGGAGTGAACCAGTCATTGCAGAGGATTTTGAGTGCTACTGAAAGGCACATCCACTGTTACTGTTTGCTTGCTGTTGGAAGTTTGAAGAGGTCTTTCGAAACACATCGGGAAAATTTCTGGGACACTTTGTCAAAACTTCACCAATACCCTAGCAATATTCATTCTGGAAATTCTCTGAGGACTTCACCTAAAAAAGTAAGTGCTGAGCTTCTCCGCCTTATTGGACAACTTATAGGAGTCACTAGGAGAGAGGGAGCGCATGGTCGTGGACATCTTGCTAGGGGTCCCCCCCTTGGTCTGGATGGGGAATGGGGCCTGAGGCCAGGCAAAGCAGCACCAGCTGCTGCAGGAGAGAGGGGCAGGAGGGCAAGGTGGGCTCTTTCTACCCCCCTGCGGGTACAGAACCTCCCTCCTCCTCTGGACCCCCTCCACCAGGACCTCCAGTGCACCTGCTCCCTCGATCCCAGAGCCATCCTGAAACCTGCCGTTGTGCATCAGCCAGGGCACCGCACACCTTTGGTTGATGTGGGGGAGTGCACACTTCAGGATAACTACATCTAATCAGCACTTGAGTGCTAAACTGCAGGCAAATTTAAATCATGATAATCATCAATTAGCCCCAAATTTGCTTGCTAAGTCCAGACTTTTCTGATCAGCACAGCATCCATTTAGCATCTGTTTTCACCCGTTGCCCCAAATAAACTCCATAGGCTTTGAATAATGTAGCTTTTGATCATTGCGGCGGGGGAAGGGGGGAATGTAAGACAGGAGATTACTGAATGTAAAAAGACAATCGGTTGCTGTAGGACATACAACAAAAGTTTGTACAACAAAGCTATGGCTTGGGAAAAGCAATGAGAGGAAGTAACAGTATGGTATGAAAAGATATGAGGCCCCTCATCCCTATCTGTAAATCTGTTCAAAGAACTGGTGGGAGGGACTCATAAAACACCCGAGAGTGTTGCATCCAGCAGCAAGTGGAAAATGGTATAAAATGAGATTCAACATTAGACTCAGTGTGAACTTTGTTTTGCCAACATGACCAGGTACAAGGATAGACTTGGAGAAGCAATTCTGGCGATTTACCACTCGAAGTTCCCAACACGGACGTGCTGCCCGATGTGTAAATTCTGTCTGAAATGTTAATGTCATGTATTCAACTGTCATTGTAATCCATGTATAAACTGACCTAAGTTGTACACCGTGAGAACACTGACCACTAGGTGGTGAATTTGTGGGAGACACTCCTAACCTGGACTTTCAGGTATAAAAGGGGAAGCTCCACCCAGCTTCTCCACTTCAGTGCTGGGTAATAAAGGTTGCTGGTCACAGAGTGACCTTCTCTCTAGTATGGGCCTCATGTGCATTTGTACTGTATAGTAAGGACATATTATTGGCGACGAGAAACTGGGATTTAAACCACGCGAGCATGGCCACTAGCAGCACAGAACAGGGGTACTGTGTTGGTGATGATTGGGACGATTTTAATGAGAGACTACAGCAAGGTTTCGTCACTAAGGAATGGCTGGGACAGGATTCGGCCGACAAACGCAGGACTCCTCTCCTGATGGTTTGTGGATGCAGGACGTACTCCCTGATGAAGGACCTTCTAGCGCCAGAGAAGCCGGCGGACAAGACTTTTGAAGAGCTCAGTAAGTTGCTCGGAGAACACTTTTAACCGGCGAGCAGCATGCACATGGCGAGACACCGGTTTTACACGCACCAGTGGCGAGAAGGGAAAAGCGTTCCAGACTTCGTGGCAGACCTCCGGCAACTGGCGAGCCTATGTAAGTTCCCAGATGTATGCAGAGCGGAGATGCTGCGAGACTTTTTTTATTAAGGGCATCGGGCACGCTGGGGTTTTCAGGAAACTGATTGAGACCAAAGACTTGACCCTGGAAATGGCGGCTTTGATGGCCCAGACATTTATCTCAGGGGAGGAAGAGATCAGAATGATGTTTCGCAAAAACCTTGGTTTAAATGCAGCAACTGGACAGGGAGTCAACATTGTTAACGCAGCACACAGTTCTCCAGGCAGACAGGGGCAATGGGACATGCCCGAGCATGTAGTCGAACCCAAAGGGGGAATTCAACAGAGACAATCGCTAGCTGAATGGCGATTCATGCCATCGCAAGGGACAATGCGGCCAGTAATGGGGCCATCAACACCTGTCAATGGTGCATTTAAGGACAGTTACAGAGACAGTCAGAGATGAGCGACTGGTAATGGACCTTTTGTTTCCAACAATGGCTCATGCTGGAGGTGTGGAGGCAAACACACAGCCAGAGCTTGCAGGTATCAGCAATATACCTGCAGAAATTGCAACGTCAGCGGTCACTTGGCGCGGATGTGCAGGAAACCTGCAGCCAGATTGATGTACGAGGAGTATGGGCCGGATGTAAGCCCTACGAGGCCAAATGGACACTGGGGGAAATCGCAAAACTAAACTGGAAATGGGATGATGTCCATGCCATGTCATTAGAGGAACGGACCTCCTGCTCAACAGTTATAAAGCAATTTGAACATCTCTTTCAGCCAGGTGTGGGCACTACAAAGGGGCCAAAGTCAAAATCTACATCACACAGGATGCTAGACCGGTCCATCAAAAGGCCAGAGCTGTACCCTATGTGATGAGGAAAAAGATTGAACACGAACTAGACAGGCTTCTGCGGGAAGGTATTATATCACCTGTGGAATTTAGCGACTGGGCAAGTCCCATCGTCCCAGTCATGAAACCTGATGGATCCGTATGAATCTGTGGAGATGACAAATCTACAAGAAACAGAGTCTCCCTACAGGACCAGTACCTGCTGCCCAGAGCGGAGGACTTATTTGCCACATTGGCTGGAGGTAAACTTTTCTCGAAATTAGACCTCACATCTGCGTATATGACGCAAGAATTGACCGAGGAATCCAAGCTACTCACCACCATCAACACACATCGAGGCCTTTTCATGTACAATCGATGCCCATTCGGCATCAAGTCGGCAGCTGCCATATTCCAGCGCAACATGGAGTCTGCTCAAGTCCATCCCGGGGACAGTTGTATTTCAAGACGACATACTTATCACGGGCAGGGACACCGACTCCCATCTCCGTAATTTGGAGGAAGTGCTAAAGCGGTTGGATCGGGTAGGCCGATGAGTCAAGAAGTCTAAGTGCCTGTTTCTCGCACCCGAGGTTGAATTTTTGGGCAGAAGGATTGCCGCTGATTGTATCCACTCAACAGAGTCCAAAACAGAAGCAATTCGCCTGGCACCCAGGCCCCGGAATGTCTCAGAACTGCTCGCCTTTCTCGGGCTACTCAATTATTTTGGGAACTTTATGCAGAACTTAAGCACGCTGCTGGAGCCTCTCAACGTGCTCCTCAGGAAGGGATGCGATTGGTTTTGGGGGGACGCCCAGGAACGCGCCTTCAATAAGGCACGCAACCTTCTATGTTCCAACAGTGTTTTGACTTTCTTTGACCCAGGTAAAAAGATAGTTCTCACATGCGATGCATCAGTGCATGGGGTCGGGTGCGTTTTGCAACATGTCAATAGTGCGGGCAAATTACAACCCATAGCTTATGCCTCCAGGTCACTTTTGCGGACGGAGCGCGGGTACGGAATGGTAGAGAAGGAGGCGCTCGCGTGCGTGTACCGTGTCAAAAAGATGCACCAATACCTTTTCGGGGCCAAGTTCACGTTAGAAACCGACCACAAGCCCCTCACTTCCATTCTATCCGAGAGCAAGGCAATAAATTCGGCGTGAATTCAACGGTGGGCACTCATGCTGGCGTCCTACGACTATACCATATGGCACAGACCAGGCACAGACAACTGTGCCGACGCGCTCAGCAGGCTACCCCTGGCGACCACGGAAGGGTCTGATGAACAGGACTGTGAGATAGTCATGGCAATCAATGCCTTTGAGTCCACAGGTTCGCCCATGACGGCTCGCCAAATCAGAGCCTGGACGGCCAGCGACCCCACGTTATCCTTAGTAAAAAGATGTGTCCTAACCGGTGACTGGGCAGAGGCTCGCGATGCCTGCCCCGAGAAATTAAAACCCTTTCACAGGCGCATGCATGAGCCATCACTACAAGCAGACAGCCTGATGTGGGCAGCCGAGTAGTCATGCCTCTGTGAGGCAGAGAGGCATTTGTCTGGGAGTTCCACCGCGAGCACCCGGGGATCGTTCTCATGAAGGCCATAACCAGGTCTGGTGGCTTGGTATTGACGTGGACTTGGAGCTCTGCGTCCGAAGGTGCATCATTTGTGCCCAACTCAGCAAGGCCCGCAGGCAGGCCACTGAACCCCTGGCCCTGGCCTACCAAACCGTGGATGCAGGTGCACGTAAACTATGCGGGCCTATTCATGGGCAAAATGTTCCTCGTAGTTGTAGATGCATTTTCAAAGTGGATCGAATGCACCATTTTAAACTCGAGCCCAACCTCCACCACTGTGGAAAGCCTCGCAACCATGTTTGCAACGCACGGAATCCCTGACATATTGGTCAGTGACAATGGTCCGTGCTTCACCAGCGCAGAATTCCAAGACTTTATAATTGACCACGGCATAAATCACGTCAAGACGGCACCGTTCAAGTCGGCCTCCAACGGCCAGGTGGAGAGAGCAATGCAAATCATTAAACAAGGCATGCTTAAAATCCAAGGTCCCACGCTGCAGGGTCGCCTGTCGCGACTGCTGCTGGCATACAGATCTCGTCCGCACTCACTGACTGGGATCCCCCCGCGCCACTGTTGATGAAAAGGACTTTAAAAACAAGGCTCTCATTAATCCTCCCAGACATGCACAAAATCGTTGAGGCAAAGCGCCATAAGCTGACTGAGTACCATGACAGAAATTCGAGGGGGCGATGGAATGAGATCGGGGACAAAGTGTTTGTACTAAACTATGGCAGGGGTCCCAAATGGCTTGCAGGGACAGTAACAGGAAAGGAAGGAAACAGGCTACTGGTAGTACAAATGGACAATGGCAAAACTTGCCGGAGGCATGTAGACCTAGTCAAAAGCAGATTTACCAACAACACTGCGGAAGCAGAGGCAGACTACAATGTGGAACTCGCACTATACCTGGTGGACAGACAGAGGGAACAACCTGAGGAAAGGGTAATCCCAACAGATAGCCCGGCGAGTCAACAACAATCACACCAATTGAAACAGACAGGCCAGGCGAGATACCAGCAACCACACCCAAAGAAAAATAGACACCAATGCAAACAACTGAACCACAACTCAGACGCTCCATGCGAGAGCGTAGACCACCTGAGAGACTGAACCTATAAAGACAATAAGACCTTGGGGGAGGGTGATATTTTGTATCTTACATTAGTATATATAACTGTATCGCAACATGCTATACATGACTGTAATAAGATATGACCTGTAACCACCACCATGCCTTTCCACCAGGGGTGCACTTGCAAGAGACAGGGATATAAGGACAGATCTCAGGCAAGTGCGGCATTCCAGAGCTGTGAAAAAAAGGTGTAGGTCCAGAGTGACCTTGACTTCACTACATGCCTCGTGTGAATCTGTACTGAGGGGACAGGACTTTACACACCCCACCATGAAAGAAATTGTTGAGAGCAGGCGCCGGTCACAATGTGACTACCATGACGGGAATGCGAGGGCACGATGTATTGATGTAAATGACCCTGTCTTTGTCCTCAACTATGCTGCAGGGCCCAAATGGCTCGCAGGCATTGTGATTGCCAAAGAGGGGAATAGGATTCTGGTAGTTAAACTTACCAATGGACAAATCTGCCGTAAACATGTGGATCAAACAAAAAGGAGGTTCAGCAACCCCATAGAAGAAGCAGAGGAAGAACACGATATAGAGTTCACTCCACCACAGGTGACTGAACACCGGAACCAAGTGGAGGAGAGCCCAGTCACTGTGGACAGTCCAGACAGGCCTGAGGCAGTGCAAACAGCAGACACTCAGACCAGCGCCCAACAACCGGAGCCCCAACTCAGGCACTCGACAAGGGAGCGTAAACCACCAGAGAGACTTAACCTCTGATCCCAATAAGACTTTGGGGGGGAGGTGATGTCATGTATTCAACTGTCATTGTAATCCATGTATAAACCGACTTAAATTGTGCACCATGAGAACACTGACGACTAGGTGGTGAACTTGTGGGAGACACTTCTAACCTGGACTTTCAGGTATAAAAGGGGAAGCTCCACCCATCTTCTCCACTTCAGTGCTGGGTAATAAATGTTGCTGGTCACAGAGTGACCTTCTCTCTAGTATGGGACTCGTGTGCATTTGTACTGTATAGTAAGGACATATTATTTAACTGATTAATGTTTTAAAGCAGGAATAAATTAAATTAATTGTCAGACATATTATTGCCGCTCGCTTAACGAATCTGTTAGAAGGATTAGGAGGGAATAATCCCAACAGTTGCTTGAGAGATGGGCTGTTAATTTCATTTGAAATATACTCCTTCATTAGCTTTACTAACTCCAAGATAAACATTGAGTAAGGCTTGTTTGGGAATCAACCCGTATCTGTGCAATACTGCCCGAGTTCTTCATAAACCAGATATTGTTATCAACAACTTGCATTTATATAGCACCTTTAACTTAGTGAAACATTCACGGGAGTGTAAATCAGACAAAAACTGCCACCCCACCAAACGGAGAGGCGCTTGGTCAAAGTCGTCATCACAGGCAGTCCCTCGGAATCGAGGAAGACTTGCTTCCACTCTTAAAATGAGTCCTTAGGTGGCTGAACAATCCAATGCGAGAGCCACAGTCCCTGTCACAGGTGGGACAGATAGTCGTTGAGGGAAGGGGTGGGTGGGATTGGTTAGCCGCACGCTCCTTCCGTTGCCTGCACTTGTTTTCTGCATGCTTTCGGCGATGAGACTAGAGGTGCTCAGCGCCCTCCCGGATGCACTTCCTCCACTAAGGGCGGTCTTTGTCCAGGGACTCCCAGGTGTCAGTGGGGATGTCGCACTTTATCAGGGAGGCTTTGAGGGTGTCCTTGAAACGTTTCCTCTGCCCACCTGGGGCTCGCTTGCTGTGAAGGAGTTCCGAGTAGAGCACTTGCTTTGGGAGTCTCGTGTCTGCGTTGCGGACAATGTGGCCTGTCCAGTGGAGCTGATCAAGTGTGGTCAGTGATTCAATGCTGGGGATGTTGGCCTGGTCGAGGACGCTAATGTTGTTGCGTCTGTACTCCCAGGGGATTTATAGGATCTTGTGGAGACATCGTTGGTGATATTTCTCCATCAACTTGAGGTGTCCACTGTACATGGTCCATATCTCTGAGCCATACAGGCAGGCGAGTATTAGTACAGCCCTGTAGACCATGAGCTTGGTGGTGGATTTGAGGGCCTGGTAATTGAGGGGTAGGTTTTAGAACAGTGTCTTAAAGGAGGAAAGAGAGGTAAAGATGCAAAGAGGTTTGGCTAGGAAATTCCAGAGTTCAGGGCCCAGGCAGCTGAAGGCACGGCCGCCAATGGTGGAGCGATTAAAATCGGATATGCGCAAGAATCCAGAATTGGAGAAGCGCAGGGATCTCGGAGGGTTGTCGGGATAGAGGATTGGTCTTTCTCCCTTGGCTTTTCACTCCTTTTGTAAAGTGGTGTGAAAGCTCAGCATAGTGCCAGACATGGAGGAATAGTCTGTGGGCGCTTGCTCCTGGCATTGCTTATGTCGGGGAGGACGAGACATTTCGACTATCGACTACAAATACAATTAGGCATGGAAGCGTTATTTTATTGGGACAACAGCAAGAGCAAAGTGTTGCTGTTTGTTACTTTCATTGGCTAGCATCATTGCATTGGGTTACCATCGGCTCTGATTATCAACACATGAAGAAAGGCCAGTGACAGGGGAAGCATACACCAGGGGGAGTGCACCACAGGGGGAGTGTACACCGGGGGGGGTGGGTGTAAACCAGGAGTGAGTGTACCCCAGGTATGTACTCCAGGGGAAGTGTACCCCGGGAGTGTACCGCAGGGGATTGTACTCCAGGGGAGTGTACCCCAGGGGGAGTGTACTCCAGGGGAAGTATACCCCAGGGGAGTATACCCCAGGGGAGTGTACGCCAGGGGGAGTGAACCCTAGGAGTGTACCCCAGAGGAGTGTACCCCAGGGGGAGTGTACCCCAGGGGGAGTGTAACCATGGGGGAGTGCACCCCAGGGGGGATTTACCCATGGGGGAGTGTACCTCAGGAATGTACCCCAGTCGAGTGTACGACAGGGGGAGTGTACCCCAGGAATGTACCCCATGGGAGTGTACCCCAGAGGACGTGTACCCAGGAGAGTACCAGGGGGAATGGACACCAGGAGTTTACCCCAGGCGGATTGTACCCCAGGAGTGTATCCCAGCAGTGTTTACCCCAGGGGGAGTGTACCCCAGGTGAGTGTACCCCAGGGCGGAGTGTTCCAGAGGGGGAGTGCACTGCAGGGGAAGTGTAACCCAGGGGGGAGTGTACCCAGGGGAGTGTACTCCGGGGGAGTATATCCCAGGAGTATACTCCAGGCGGAGTGTACCCCGGGTGTGTGCGCCAAGGGATTGTACCCCATTGAGTGTACTCCAGGGGGAGCGTACTCCAAGGGGAGTATATCCCAGCAGAGTATAACTCAGCTAGTGTACCCCTGGGGAGTGTAACCTAGGGGGAGTGTACTCCAGGGGGTGTGTACCCCAGGGGGAGTGTACCCCAGGAGTGTACCACAGGGAGCTGTGTACCCCAGGTGGAAGTGTACCCTAGGGGACAGTGTACCCCAGGAGTGTTCCCCAGGGGGAGTGTACACCTGGGGAAGTGTACCCCAGGGTGTATATACCCCAGGAGTGTACCGCAGAGCGAGTGTACCCCGGGAGTGTACCCCGGGAGTGTGCCCCATGGGGAATGTAACTCAGGGGAGTGTACCCCAGGGGGAGTGTACCCCAGAGGAGTGTATTCCAGGGGGAGTGTACCCCAGGGGAGAGTACCCCAGGGGAGTGTACCCCAGGGGTAGTGTCCCCAAGGAGTGTGCCTCAGGGGAAGTGTGCCCCAGGGGAGTGTACCCCAGGGGGAGTGTACCCCAGAGGGAGTATACCCCAGGGGGAGTGTACCAAAGTAAGGACTGTATTCCAGGGGGAGTGTACCCCAGGAGGGAGTTTACCCCAGGGGGGAGTGTATCCCAGGGGAGTGTACTCCAGGAGAAGTATACCCCAGGGTTGTATACCCCAGGGGAGTGTACGCCAGGGGGAGTGAAACCCAGGAGTGTACCCCGGAGGAGTGTACCCCAGGAGCAGTGTAGCCATGGGTGAGTGCACCCCAGGGGGGATTTACCCATGGGGGAGTGTACCCCAGAAATGTACCCCAGTGGAGTGTACGGCAGGGGGAGTGCACCCCTGGAATTTACCCCATGGGAGTGTACCCCAGGGGACGAGTACCCCAGGGGGAATGGACACCCGGAGTTTACCCCAGTGGGATTGTACCCCAGGAGTGTACCCCAGCAGCGTGTACCCCAGGGGGAGTGTACCCCAGGGCAGAGTGTACCCAGGGTAGTGTACTCCGGGGGAGTAAATCCGAGGAGTGTACTCCAGGTGGAGTGTACCCCGGGAGTGTACGCCAAGGGATTGTACCCCATTGAGTGTACCCCAGGGGGCGTGTACTCCAGGGGGAGAGGTCTCCACGGGGAGTATACCCCAACGGAGTATACCCCAGCGAGTTTACCTCGGGGTGAGTGTACCCTGGGGGGGAGTGTACCCCGGGGGGGGGGGAGTGTAACCAGGGGGAGTGTACCCCAGGAGGGACTGTACACCAGGGGGGAGTGTACCCATGGGAGAATGCACCCCAGGAGTGTACCCCAGGCGGAAGTGTACCCATGGGAGAATGCACCCCAGGAGTGTACCCCGGGGGGGTGTACCCCAGGAGTATACCCCAGGGTGTATGTACCCCAGGAGTGCACCCCAGGGCGAGTGTACCCCTGGATTGTATCCTGGGAGTGTACCCCAGGGGAGTTTACCCCAGGGGGAGTGTACCCCAGAGAGGAGTTTACCCCAGGAGTGAACCCGAGGTGTGTTTTCCCCAGGGGGAGTGTACCCCAGGAGTGTACCCCAGCATAGTGTACCCCAGGTGGGAGTGTAACCTAGGGGACAATGTACCCCAGGAGTGTTCCCCAGGGGGAGTGTTCCCCAGGAGGAGTATTCCCCAGGGGAGTGTACGCCAGGGGAAGTGTACCCCAGGGTGTATGTACCCCAGGAGTGTACCCCAGGGTGAGTGTACCCCAGGGGGAGTGTACCACAGGGGGAGTGTACTCCAGGAGTGTACCCCTGGAGTGTAGCCAGGGCGGAGTGTACCCCAGGGGGAGTATACCCCAGGGGGAGTGTACCCCGGAGGGGAGTTTACCCCAGGAGTGTACCGCAGGAGTGTTTACCTCGGGGGGAGTGTACCCCAGGGAGAGTATACCCTAGGGGGGAGTGTACCCCAGGGGGAGAGTTCCCCAGGGAGGCGTGTTCCCCAGGGGGGAGTCTACCCCAGGGGCGTGTATCCCAGGGGGAGTGTACCCAAGGTGGAGTGTACCTTAGGGGGGAGTGTATCAAGGGGGAGTGTACCCCGGGAGTGTACCCCAGTGGGAGTGTACCCCAGGGGGTGTACCCCATGGGGGAGTGTAACTATGGGGGAGTGCACTCCAGGGGGAATTTACCAATGGTGGCGTGTACGTCGGGAATGTACCCCAGGGGAGTGTACACCAGGGGTAGTGTACCAAAGTAAGGAGTGTATTCCGGGGGAGTTACCCCAGGAGGGAGTTTACCCCAGGGGGGAGTGTACCCCAGGGGAGTGTACCCCAGGCATGTACTCCAGGGGAAGTGTACCCTGGGAGTGTGCAGCAGGGGATTGTACTCCAGGGGAGTGTACCCCAGGGGGAGTGTACTCCAGGAGAAGTATACCCCAGGGGTGTATACCCCAGGGGAGTGTACGCCTGGGGGAGTGAAACCCAGGAGTGTACCCCGGAGGAGTGTACCCCAGGGGAAGTGTAACCATGAGGGAGTGCACCCCAGGGGGGATTTACCCATGGGGGAGTGTACCCCAGCAATGTACCCCAGTGGAATGTACGGCAGGGGGAGTGCACCCCTGGAATTTACCCCATGGGAGTGTACCACAGGGGACGTGTACCCAGGAGAGTACCCCAGGGGGAATGGACACCCGGAGTTTACCCCAGTGGGATTGTACCCCAGGAATGTACCCCAGCAGCGTGTACCCCAGGGGGAGTGTATCCCAGGGCGGAGTGTACCCAGGGTAGTGTACTCCGGGGGAGTAAATCCGAGGAGTGTACCCTAGGCGAAGTGTACCACGGGGGAGTGTACCCCAGGGGGGAGTGTAACCATGGGGGAGTGCACTCCAGGGGGAATTTACCAATGGTGGAGTGTACGTCGGGAATGTACCCCAGGGGAGTGTACACCAGGAGTAGTGTACCCCAGGAGTGTAACCTGGGAGTGTGCCCCAGGTGGAGTGTACCCCAGAGGGAGTGTACCACAGAGGAGATCGCACTCCAGGAATGTTTACCCCAGGGGGAGTGTTTACTGCAGCGAGAGTGTTTACCCCAGAGGGTGTGTTCCCACAGGAGTGTACCCAGGGGGGAGTGTACCCAGGGGAGTGTATCCAGAGGGAATGTATCCCAGGAGTATACCTTAGGGGGAGTGTAACACAGGGGGAGTATATTCCAGGGGGAGTGTACCCCAGGAGTGTAACCATGGGCATTGTACCCCAGTGAGTGTACCCCAGGGGGAGTGTACTCCAGGGAGAGTATACCCCAGGGGAGTATACTCCAGGGGAGTGTACCCTGGGGAGGTGTACCCCAGGGCAATGTACCCCAGGGGGAGTGTACACCAGGGGGAGTGTACCCCAGGGTGAATGTAACCCAGGAGCGTACCCCAGGGTGAGTGTACCCCAGGAGTGTACCCCAGGGGAATGTACTCCATGGGGAGTGTACCCCAGGGGAATGTACCCCAGAGGGAGTGTACCCCATGGCAGTGTACCCCAGGAGGAGTGTACCTCAGGGGATGTGTATCCCAGGGGGTGTATACCCCAGGGGAGTGTACGCCAGGGGGAGTGAAACCCAGGAGTGTACCCCGGAGGAGTGTACCCCAGGGGGAGTGTAACCATGGGGGAGTGCACCCCAGGGGGGATTTACCCATGGGGGAGTGTACCCCAGCAATATACCCCAGTGGAGTGTACCGCAGGGGGAATGCACCCCTGAAATTTACCCCATGGGAGTGTACCCCAGAGGACGTGTACCCAGGAGTGTACCCCAGGGGGAATGGACACCCGGAGTTTACCCCAGTGGGATTGTACCCCAGGAGTGTACCCAGCAGCGTGTACCCCAGGGGGAGTGTACCCCAGGGCGGAGTATACCCAGGGTAGTGTACTCCGGGGGAGTAAATCCGAGGAGTGTACCCTAGGCGAAGTGTACCACGGGGGAGTGTAACCCAGGGGGAGTGTAACCCAGGGAGAGTGTATCACAGAGGGGAGTATACTGCAGGGGAAGTGTACCCCAGGGGGGTTGTACCCAGGGTAGTGTACTCCGGGGGAGTAAATCCGAGGAGTGTACCCTCGGCGGAGTGTACCACGTGGGAGTGTAACCCAGGGGGAGTGTAACCCAGGGGGAGTGTACCACAGAGGGGAGTGTACCCCAGGGGAGTGTACCCCAGGAGTGTACTCCAGGTGGAGTGTACCCCGGGAGTGTAGCCAAGGGATTGTACCCCATTGAGTGTACCCCAGGGGGCGTGTACCCCAGGGGGAGAGGACTCCACGGGGAGTATACCCCAGCGAGTTTACCTCGGGGTGAATGTACCCTGGGGGGGGGAGTGTACCCCGGGGGGGGAGTGTAACCAGGGGGAGTGTACCCCAGGAGGGACTGTACACCAGGGGGGAGTGTACCCATGGGAGAATGCACCCCAGGAGTGTACCCCAGGGGGAAGTGTACCCATGGGTGAATGCACCCCAGGAGTGTACCCCGGGGGGAGTGTACCCCAGGGTGTATGTACCCCAGGAGTGCACCCCAGGGTGAGTGTACCCCTGGATTGTATCCTGGGAGTGTATCCCAGGGGGAGTATACCCCAGGGGGAGTGTACCCCGGAGGGGAGTTTACCCCAGGAGTGTTTACCTCGGGGGGAGTGTACCCCAGGGAGAGTATACCCTAGGGGGGAGTGTATCAAGGGGGAGTGTACCCCGGGAGTGTACCCCAGTGGGAGTGTACCCCAGGGGGTGTACCCCAGGGGGGAGTGTAACCATGGGGGAGTGCACTCCAGGGGGAATTTACCAATGGTGGAGTGTCCATCGGGAATGTACCCCAGGGGAGTGTACACCAGGGGTAGTGTACCCCAGGAGTGTAACCTGGGAGTGTGCCCCAGGTGGAGTGTACCCCAGAGGGAGTGTACCACAGAGGAGATCGCACTCCAGGAATGTTTACCCCAAGGGGAGTGTTTACCGCAGCGAGAGTGTTTACCCCAGAGGGTGTGTTCCCACAGGAGTGTACTCAGGGGGGAGTGTACCCAGGGAAGTGTATCCAGAGGGAGTGTATCCCAGGAGTATACCTTAGGGGGAGTGTAACAAAGGGGGAGTATATTCCAGGGGGAGTGTACCCCAGGAGTGTAACCATGGGCATTGTACCCCAGTGAGTGTACCCCAGGGGGAGTGTACTCCAGGGAGAGTATACCCCAGGGGGAGTGTACCCTGGGGGAGTGTACCCCAGGGGGAGTGTACACCAGGGGGAGTGTACCCCAGGGTGAATGTAACCCAGGAGCATACCCCAGGGTGAGTGTACCCCAGGAGTGTACCCCAGGGGAATGTACTCCATGGGGATTGTACCCCAGGGGAATGTACCCCAGAGGGAGTGTACCCCATGGCAGTGTACCCCAGGAGGAGTGTCCCCCAGCAGTGTACCTCAGGGGATGTGTGCCCCAGGGGGAGTGTACCCCAGGGGAAGTGTACCCCAGAGGTGAGTTTACACCAGGAGTGTACCCCAGGAGTGTACCCCAGGGGAGAGTGTACCCTAGGGCGGAGTGTACCCGAGGGGAGAGTGTACCTCAGGAGTGTACCCCAGGGGGAGTGTACTCCAGGGGAGTGTACACCAGGTGGGAGTGTACCTCAGGAGTGTACCACAGGGGGAGTGTACTGCGGAGGGGAGTTTACCCCAGGAGTGTACCCCAGGAGTGTTTACCCCAGGGGGGAGTGTACCCCAGGAGTGTACCCCAGGGGGAGTGTTCCCCAGGGGGCGTGTACCCCAGGGGGGAGTGTACCCCAGGGGAGTGTACCCCAGGGGAAGTGTACTCAAGGTGGAGTGTACCTTAGGAGGGAGTGTATCAAGGGCAGTGTACCCCAAGGAGGAGTGTACCCCAGGGGGATGTGTACCCAAGCGGGAGTGTACCCCAGGAGAATTGAATGTCTTCAGCAGGGGAGATGGGATAATTTACAGAACAATGAGGAAGAATAAAAATAATATATCCGAACTACAAACCTGAGTTCACATGATGGATCTTTCTGGCCCAGTGCTTTTTGGGGATGTGTAATTATTATTTCTTAGCTCACACACAAATTATCCTTTTTCACTGTGCTCTGTTCTAAACAGTGCATTTCAAGTCATTGACAGATGTTTGCTGTCACCTGCATCCCATAAACTTACAAAAGTTTGCTATCCTTGCCCTGTTTTTGACGACTTAGTTACGTGTCTTATCGCTCCCGAGAATCATATGTTTTTTATTTTCTATGAAAGCAATTCCCTCCCAGTGAAGCTGGCAATGTGCCCTTCCACCAGTCATCTGCAACAAACTGTGTTCACTCACAGCGATTTCGTGTCTCATTGCTGTTTGTTAGTCTGATAAATTACAATTATATCACCCAATTTCCCATTGGACGGTTTAACTGGAGGTACAGCGTGAAACTTTGGCTGAGATTTTCCATTCCTCACTTTCCCTTATTATTCCTGTAAAAGAGGCGAT
This sequence comes from Pristiophorus japonicus, assembly GCF_044704955.1. Lineage (NCBI taxonomy): Eukaryota > Metazoa > Chordata > Chondrichthyes > Pristiophoridae > Pristiophorus > Pristiophorus japonicus. The sequence goes on from NC_091982.1 coordinate 63,420,465, forward strand.
CAGGATTGTAAAATAGACCAAAGTCCTCCCATTTTTCTTCAAGCCGAAGGATGTTTCATTCGAATATTCATGGAGGGATTACCCCTGCACACCATTTCCCATCACTCTGCCATGTGTGATCTCCGACGTGAAGCACGCCCATTTGAGACAGGACATGTTGGGGCTTCTAGAGACAGTAACTAGAGATCAGGGAAAAGACCCAGTGATGTTAAGGTAAGTGTATTTCAGCTATTTCTTAGCTCTGGTTGTTGTTTGATTTTCATGCCGACACTTAATATCTCAAATGCTGTAAATTATAAATATATTTTACTCCCCCACCATCTCAGGGACCCCAATGGGTTTCCTGTTGGGAATCCCCCTGTCTGACAACCTGCTGAGGGATGACAGGTGCTCGGGCTCAATCAAACCGTATGCACATCTGCAAAGGAAGAAGGAAAGACTTACATTTCTATAGCACCTTTCACGACCACCGGATGTCCCAAAGCGCTTTACAGCCAGTGAAGTAATTTTTGAAAGGTAGTTGCTGTTGTAATGTAGGAAACGCGGCAGCCAATTTGCGCACAGCAAGCTCCCACAAACAACACTGTGATAATGACCGGACAATCTGTTTTTCAGAGATGTTGATTGAAGGATAATTATTGGTCCAGGACACCAGGAATAATACCTCTGCTCTTCTTCAACATAGTGCCACGGTATCTTCAACATCTACCTAAGAGGGCAGACAGAGGATCGTTGTAATGTCTTAAACAAAGGACGGCGCCTCCGACAGTACTTGCTCAGTGCTGCACTGGAGTGTCATCCTGGATAATAAGAACATAAGAAATAGGAGCAGGAGTGGGCCATCGGCCCCTCGAGCCTGCTCCACCATTTAGTACGATCATGGACTCAGTTCCACTTCCCTGCCCGCTCCCCATAACCCCTTATTCCCTTATCGGTTAAGAAACTGTCTATTTCTGTCTTAAATGTATTCAATGATCCAGCTTCCACAGCTCTCTGAGGCAGCAAAGTCCACAGATTCACAACCCTCATCAGATAAGATCACCTCTCATTCTTCTGAATTCCAATGAGTAGAGGCCCAACCTACTCAACCTTTCCTCATAAGTCAACCCCCTCATCTCCGGAATCAACCTAGTGAACCTTCTCTGAACTGCCTCCAAAGCAAGTATGTCCTTTCTCAGACACATTCATTTGATACTATCACCTGCATCCCACCAAACTTATAAATGTTTGATATCCTTGCCCTGTTCTTGACGCCTTAGTTACGTGTCTTATCGCTCTGAGGAATCGATGTTTTTTATTTGTTTATTGCTTCTATGAAAGCAATTCCCTCTCAGTGAAGCTTGCAATGTGCCCTTCCACAAATCATCTGCAGAAAACTGTGTTTCTTGCCTCTGCAGCCTGCCTTAGCTTTAAGTTGCCCTTTGAGGTTTACAAAGACTCTCGGGTGGTGAGATTTGGCGTTCTAGTGCCAGCCGAGGCTGGTTTTGCTGAAAAAATGTTGACTGATTTGCTGTGGCCCGCTTTCGGAGTGGAACATGGTGGCCACTATTTTGGGGATGTCGTTAGCACTGTCGTTGCCTGCGCTCACCGCCTATCACGAAAATATGTTGTAGGTAGGTGAACCCATACCTTCCGCTTTTATTCTCATTCCGGAATCCGACCTGAACCGTCCGACTGGGATAAAAATGATCAGCTCTCATAACTCAGTCTTCTTTTAACTCTTTATTATTTTGCGGATAAGAAACATCACTGCACTGTCCCCTTTAACTTCAAACAGTAACTCTCTTTACCTTCAAACGCTACTCACCCTAGCGGTCACTCGGAAATATGTCTCCATGTTACGGTTGACCAAGACTGCTCATAATCACCTTGCAAGTTGCCAAGGCTCGTCCATAAAGGCACCCCTTTTATAATACAAATATCCTGCCCGCGACAATGGATGACGCAATCCACCCTTTGATGTACTGTTTGATCAATTCCCCATCCTGGGTCAGAGAATAGGCCATTACCACACAAAGAAATGTCCTTCTGATTGATTGTTGAACCACTATTACACAAAATGTATTTGATGACGAGTTTCGGGTCTATAATGGGTTTTTCACTCCTACAACAAGGCTGACATTAGCATTTCAATAGGGTGAGCTGGCCATTCCACACTGGCTGGGGCCGTGGTCATCAAGTTCATACGAGGCTGGTCAACTTAGAAATGGAGTAACTATTTGTACTAAGTCTCCCGACGCATGTGCAGAAGTGAGAGTTAGGACAAATATCACCGACTCCGCCTCCCCACCCCAGCGCAATTCCCACCAATCCTTTTCTGCGCATGCATCCAATACTATGTTGCCTCCATTGAGCAGTCGAATGAATCCACCAAGCCTCCCGCAGCGCCGGAGAGAGCGAGAAGCGGGGCGAGAGCTTGGTGTGGGTGGGGAGAGGGAAGAAAGAGAGCTTGCGGGGGATAGAGAGAGCGATTGGGTGGGGAGAAGTGAGAGAGAACCATGGGGTGGGGGAGAGAGAGAGAGGGCATGGGAGAAGAGAGAGCTTGGGGGGGAGAGAGAGAGAGTGAGAGAGCCTGGGGGAGAGAGAGAGTGAGCTTGGACAGGGGTGGGGGGGGACAGAGAGCGAGCCTGGGGGGAGAGAGAGAGAGATCTTGGGCAGGGGGAAGAGAGACACAGGTGATGGGGGCGGGGCGGGATCGGAGGGGAGAGAGGGAATTCAGAGAAGACGGATTACGTTCTGCCAATGCCCTGGTGCATGCGAGCTTGGTGCATGTGTCATAAGGGACATCGTTGGGGTGGATGAAATCCAAAAATCATGACACTGTCAATATTCACTTCATACCCAACAAACCTGTTAACAATCCGCAAATCTATTGGGGGGGGGTGGGGGCAGGGCAGTGGGTAAGGTCTAGCACATGGGTGTGAGGGTCTTCAGCTGGTCGGGGATGATGATGATGATTTCAGATTACTTTAAGTTAACTGCGTTTTTCCTGAACGCCTGTCTACAGAATAGATTGCGACGTCAATCGGCATGCAATGTCTGAATTGTTGCATGACTGTAAGTTTAGACATCACCGCACTGGACCCATCATCATAGGCAGTCCCTCGAAATCGAGGAAGACTTGCTTCCACTCAAAAAGTGAGTTGTCAGGTGACTGAACAATCCAATATGGGAATTACAGTCTCTGTCACAGGTGGGACAGACAGTGTTTGAAGGAAAGGGTGGGTGGGGAGTCTGGTTTGCTGCACGCTCCTTCCGCTGCCTGCGCTTGATTTCTGCATGCTCACAGCGATGAGATTCAAGGTGCCCAGCGCCCTCCCGGATGCTCTTCCTCCAGTTAGGGCAGTCTTTGACAAGGGACTCCCAGGCGTCGGTGGGGATGTTGCACTTTATTAAGGAGGCTTTGAGGGTGTCCTTGAAATGTTTCCTCTGCCCACCTGGGGATCGCTTGCCGTGTAGGAGTTCCGAGTAGAGCGCTTGCTTTGGGAGTCTTGTGTTCGGCATGCGAACAATGTGGCCCACCCAACAGAGCTGGTCGAGTATAGTCAGTGCTTCAATGCTGGGGATGTTGGCCTGATCGAGAACACTGACGTTGGTGCGTCTGTCCCAGGAGATTTGCAGGATCATGCGGAGACAACGTTGGTGATATTTCTACAGCGATTTGAGGTGTCTACTGTAGATGGTTCACGTCTCTATGCCAAATAGGAGGTCGGGTATTACTACAGCCCTGTAGACCATAAGCTTGGTGCCAGATTTGAGGTCCTGGTCTTCGACCATTCTCTTCCTCAGGCGACCGAAGGCTGCGTTGACGCACTGGAGATGGTGTTGGACATCGTCATCGATGTTTTCAGGATACCTCATTGTAGAAGAGAGCTTCTATCAGGGTGGATAAAGGGGAACCAGTGGATGTGGTGTATTTGGACTTCCAGAAGGCATTTGACAAGATGCCACATAAAAGGTACTGCACAAGATAAAAGTCCACGGGGTTGGGGGTAATATTTTAGCATGGACAGAGGATTGGCTAACGAACAGAAAACAGAGAGTAGGGATAAATGGTTCATTCTCTGTTTGGCAATCAGTAATCGGTGGAGTGCCACAGGGATCAGTGCTGGTACCCCAACTATTTACAATCTATATTAATGACTTGGAGGAAGGGATTGAGTGTAACGTAGCCAAATTTGCTGATGATACAAAGATGTGAGGAAAAGTAATGTTTGAGGAGGACACACAAAATCTGCAGAAGGACATAGACAGGCTAAGTGAGTGGCCAAAATTTGGCAGATGGAGTATAATGTTGGAAAGTGTGAGGTCATGCACTTTGGCAGAAAAAAATCAAAGAGCATGTTATTATTTAAATGGAGAAAGATTGTAAAATGCTGCAGTACAGCGGGACCTGGGGGTATTGTGCATGAAACACAAAAGGATAGTATGCGTGCACAGCAAGTGATCAGGAAGGCCAATGGAATCTTGGCCTTTATTGCAAAGAGGAAACAGTATAAAAGCAGGGAAGTCTTCTACAACTGTACAGGGTATTGGTGAGACCATACCTGGAATACTGCGTGCAGTTTTAGTTTCCATATTTACGAAAGGATATATTTGCTTTGGAGGCAGTTCAGAAAAGGTTCATTAGGTTGATTAGAGAGATGAGGGGGTTGACTTATGAGGAAAGGTTGAGTAGGTTGGACCTCTACTCACTGGAATTCAGAAAGATGAGAGGTGATCTTATCGAAATGTATAAGATTATGAGGGGGCTTGACAAGGTGGATACAGAAAGGATGTTTCCAATGATAGGGGAGACTCGAACTAGAGGGCATATTGCCTCAGAGAGCTGTGGAAGCCGGGACATTGAATAAATTTAAGACAGAAAGAGACAGTTTCTTAAACGATAAGGGAATAAGGGGTTATGGGGAGCAGGCAGGGCAGTGGACCTGAGTCCATGATTGGATCAGCCATGATCGTATTTGTAAAGTCCTGTCCCCTCAGTACAGATTCACACGAGGCATGCAGTGAAGTCAAGGTCACTCTGGACCTGCATCTTTATTTCACAGCTCTGGAATGCTGCACTTGCCTGAGACCTGTCCTTATATACCTGTCTCTTGCAAGTGCACCCCTGGTGGTAAGGTATGCTGGTGGTTACAGGTCATATCTTATTACAGTCATGTATTGCATGTTAGGATACAGTTATATATAATAATGTAAGATACATGACATCACCCTCCCCCAAGGTCTTATTGTCTTTATAGGTTCAGTCTCTCAGGTGGTCTACGCTCTTGCGTGGAGCGTCTGAGTTGTGGTTCAGTTGTTTGCATTGGTGTCTGTTTTTCTTTGGGTGTGGTTGCTGGTATCTCGCCTGGGCTATCTGTTTCAATTGGTGTGATTGTTGTTGACTCGCCTGGGCTGTCTGTTGGGATTGCTCTTTCCTCAGGTTGTTCCCTCTGTCTGTCCACCAGGTGTGGTGCGAGTTCCACATTGTAGTCTGCCTCTGGTTCCGCAGTGTTGTTGGTAAATCTGCTTTTGACTTGGTTTACATGCCTCCGGCAGGTTTTTCCATTGTCCATTTGTACTACCAGTAGCCTGTTTCCTTCCTTGCCCGTTACTGTCCCTGCAAGCCATTTGGTACCCCTGCCATAGTTTAGTACAAACACTTTGTCCCCTATCTCATTCCATCTCCCCCTCGAATTTCTGTCATGGTACTCAGTCAGCTTACGGCACTTTGCCTCAACAATTTTGTGCATGTCTGGGAGGATTAATGAGAGCCTTGTTTTTAAAGTCCTTTTCATCAACAGTTGCGCGGGGGGGGATCCCAGTCAGTGAGTGCGGACGAGATCTGTATGCCAGCAGCAGTCGCGACAGGTGACCCTGCAGCGTGGGATCTTGGATTTTAAGCATGCCTTGTTTAATGATTTGCACTGCTCTTTCCGCCTGGCCGTTGGAGGCCGACTTGAACGGTGCCGTCTTGACGTGATTTATGCCGTGGTCAATTATAAAGCGTTGGAATTCTGCGCTGGTGAAGCACGGACCATTGTCACTGACCAATATGTCAGGGATTCCGTGCGTTGCAAACATGGTTGCAAGGCTTTCCACAGTGGTGGAGGTTGTGCTCGAGTTTAAAATGGTGCATTCGATCCAATTTGAAAATGCATCTACAACTACGAGGAATATTTTGTCCATGAATGGGTCCGCATAGTCCAAGTGCACCCGCGACCACGGTTTGCTAGGCCAGGACCAAGGGCTCAGTGGAGCCTCCCTGGGGGCATTGCTGAGTTGGGCACAAATGGTGCATCTTCGGATGCAGAGCTCCAAGTCCACGTCAACACCAGGCCACCAAACGTGGGATCTGGCTATGGCCTTCATGAGAACGATCCCCGGGTGCTCGCGCTGGAGCTCCCGGACAAATGCCTCTCTGCCTCGCAGAGGCATGACTACTCGGCTGCCCCACATCAGGCAGTCTGCTTGTAGTGATAGCTCATGCATGCGCCTGTGAAAGGGTTTTAATTCCTCGGGGCAGGCACACATCTTTTTACTAAAGATAACGTGGGGTCGCAGGCTGTCCAGACTCTGATTTGGCGAGCCATCATGGGCGAACCTGTGGACTCAAATGCATTGATTGCCATGACTATTTCACAGCCCTGTTCGTCAGACCCTTCCGTGGTTGCCAGGGGTAGCCTGCTGAGCGCGTCGGCAAAGTTGTGCCGGGTCTGTGCCTTATGGTATAGTCGTAGGACGCCAGCATGAGTGCCCACCGTTGAATTCACACTGAGGCATTGGCGTTTATTGCCTTGCTCTCGGATAGGAGGGACGTGATGGGCTTGTGGTCGGTTTCTAACGTGGACTTGGCCCCGAAAAGGTATTGGTGCATCTTTTTGACACCGTACACGCACGCAAGCACCTCCTTCTCTACCATTCCGTACCCGTGCTCCACCCGCGAAAGTGACCTGGAGGCATAAGCTATGGGTTGTAATTTTCCCGCACTATTGACATGTTGCAAAACGCATCCGACCCCATACGCTGATGCATCGCATGTGAGAACTCGCTTTTTACCTGGGTCAAAGAAAATCAAAACATTGTTGGAACACAGAAGGTTGCGTGCCTTATTGAAGGCGCGTTCCTGGGCGCCCCCCCAAAACCAATCGCACCCCTTCCTGAGTAGCACGTGGAGAGGTTCCAGCAGTGTTTTAAGTTCTGCATAAAGTTTCCAAAGCAATTGAGTAGCCCGAGAAAGGCGAGCAGTTCTGAGACATTCCAGGGCCTGGGTGCCAGGCGAATTGCTTCTGTTTTGGACTCTGTTGGGCGGATTCAATCAGCGGCAATCCTTCTGCCCAAAAATTCAACCTTGGGTGCGAGAAACAGGCTCTTGGGCTTCTTGATTCGTAGGCCTACCCGATCCAACCGCTTTAGTACTTCCTCTAAATTACAGAGATGGGAGTCGGTGTCCCTGCCCGTGATAAGTATGTCGTCTTGAAATACAACCGTACCCGGGATGGACTTGAGCAGACTCTCCATGTTGCGCTGGAATATGGCAGCTGCCGACCTGATGCCAAATGGGCATCGATTGTACATGAAAAGGCCTCGATGTGTGTTGATGGTGGTGAGTAGCTTGGATTCCTCGGTCAATTCTTGCGTCATATAAGCAGATGTGAGGTCTAATTTTGAGAAAAGTTTACCTCCAGCCAATGTGGCAAATAAGACCTCAGCTCTGGGCAGCGGGTACTGGTCCTGTCGGGAGATTTGTAGATTTGTAGTCCCCACATATTCGTATGGATCCATCAGGCTTCATGACTGGGATGATGGGACTTGCCCAGTCGCTAAATTCCACAGGTGATATAATACCTTCCCACAGAAGCCTGTCTAGTTCGTGTTCAATCTTTTCCCTCATCACATAGGGTACAGCTCTGGCCTTGTGATGGACCGGTCTAACCTCCTGTGTGATGTAGATTTTGATTTTGGTCCCTTTGAAAGTGCCCACACCTGGCTGAAAGAGATGTTCAAATCGCTTTATAACTGTTGAGCAGGAGGTCCGTTCCTCTAATGACATGGCATGGACATCACCCCATTTCCAGTTTAGTTTTGCCAGCCAGCTTCTCCCCAGCAGTGCTGGGGGGTCTCCGGGGACAATCCACAGGGGAAGTCGGTTCACTGTCCCGTTGTGTGTGACAGAGAGCATGGCGCTGCCAAGGACTGGTACGATTTCTTTGGTGTAGGTCCTTAGTTTGGTGTCGACCCTTGTGAGTTTTGGTCTGTCTCTTTTATGCGGCCACAGTTGTTCAAATTGTTGAACGCCCATGAGAGATTGACTCGCTCCCGTATCCAGCTCCATGTTGACAGATATCCCTTTGAGTAGGACCCTCATCATTATAGGAGGCATCCTGTTGTAGGAGCAGCGGCCATTGATCGTGTTGACCCGCTGTACATTGGTGTCCCGGGTACTGTCCCCACCATCTTCTGGTCTGCTTTCCTACCCATCCGATTCGTAAACCAACCGAGCTGCCGTTTTTTTGCACATGCGGGCCAAATGCCCTGTATATTCACAATTTCTGCAAACAGCCTGCTGAAATCGACATCCCCTTGTCGAGTGCCCACCCCCACACCTCCAGCACAGACCTGTTCCATTGTTCAAAGTGTTCCCAAAGAATGAGCTGCGTCTGGCTGATCTCTCTTTAGCTTCTCTCAGTTTGTAGTTGATTGCTCGCATTGTGGGTTGATGAGTTGTGAACGGCCGTTCCTGTGGCCCTTGATGGCTTCTGCCTGCTGTCGAGAGCCTGTTCTCCCGGTTTTGTCTGTGTGTGGGGGTAGCAGCTTGTTTCGTGCTGTGAACGTCTTGTTCCGATATTTCGTTAGTTGTCATACCTGCATTGTAAATCAACCTTGTTTCTCCTTCCCCTACCAAGAATGTCTGTGCAACCAGTGCTGCTGCCTCTAAGGTCAGGTTCTTGGTCTCTATGAGCTTTCGGAATATGCCTGCGTGGCCTATTCCTTCAATGAAAAAGTCTCTCAGCATTTCTCTCCTCAGTTCATCGGAGAACTCACATAAACTAGCCAACCTCCGAAGTTCCGCCACAAAGTCGGGTATACTCTGGCCCATACGACGTCTGTAGTTGTAGAACCTGTGTCTGGCCATGTATAGGCTGCTCGCTGGCTTCAGGTGGTCTCTTACCAGTGTGCTCAATTCTTCAAACGACTTGCTTGCTGGTTTCTTGGGTGCCAACAGATCCTTCATTAAAGCGTATGTTTTCGAGCCACAGCTGGTCAAGAGATGGGCTCTTCTCTTGTCTGCCTTATCGTCGCCTAACCAGTCTTTGGTTACAAAGCTTTGCTGGAGCCTTTCTATAAAGTCCTCCCAATTGTCTCCCGCATTGTACTTTTCATCTGATCCGTTGTTCGCCATTCTGTGGATTCTGTAATCCTGTAACTCATCGCCACTGTAAAGTCCTGTCCCCTCAGTACAGTTTCACACGAGGCATGTAGTGAAGTCAAGGTCACTCTGGACCTGCACCTTTATTTCACAGCTCTGGAATGCTGCACTTGCCTGAGACTTGTCCTTATATACCTGTCTCTTGCAACTGCACCCCTGGTGGTAAGGTATGCTGGTGGTTACAGGTCATATCTTATTACAGTCATGTATAGCATGTTAGGATACAGTTATATATAATATTGTAAGATACATGACAGTGTTAAATGGTGGAGCAGGCTCAAGGGGCCATATGGCCTTCTCCTGCTCCTATTTCTTAATTTCTTATGTTCTTAAAGCCTTTTGTTAGCAATATTGGCAGATTGATAGATTCGCTGGTTTATAAGAGGAAAGCTCTTTAATTTTGCAGTGGACTATTCTCAGTATTTAACTTCAGTCAATGATTACAAGCCTTGATTTAACTTTTCTACCGATTTAACGTGCCCTGATGTGACCTGCATCCTTTTACTGATGTTTCCATGTCTTCCAGTTGCCTGAAATGTACAATCATGTACTCGACAACAGCTTCGGTTAAAGTGGACACGAAGTGTCAATTCGGACAGTACTCACGTTCAATGTCATTAACAGAGTGAGCACACTGTAAAAATGGGAAAGGAGTGAGTCGCGGTTATTGGAGAGCATTCAATAGAGGGTGGTACTGTTGACACTGGGGAAACTGCCTGTCAATACCTAGAGGTCACAACATGGAAACAGTCATGTCAGCCCAACCAGTCCATGTTAGTGTTTACCCTCAATACAGGCAAACAGAGCTAATCACATTTACCCGCCCTCTTCCCTTTCCTTCAACCCCTTTTCCTTCAACCACCTCTCCAATCTAATCTTGAATGTGGATCTAGCCTTTCTCAACCACTAACCCTGAATCCCAAAGACTCGCAAACCTCTGTTTGAAGAAGGTCTCCTGCCCTCTGTCCCAGATCCCAGAAGACGTAGGGGGATAGAATTGAAAAGTAGGGAAGTTATGCTAAACCTGTATCGAACCTTGGTTAGACCATACTTGGAGCATTGCGTACAGTTTTGGTCACCATATTATAAAAAGGATATAGAGGCACTGGAGAGAGTGCAGAGAAGATTTACAAGGATGATACCAGAAATGCGAGGGTATACAGATCAGGAAAGGATGAACAGGTTGGATCTCTTTTCTCTTGAAAAAAGAAGGCTGAGGGGTGAGCCAATAGAGGTCTTTAAAATTATGAAAGGTTTTGATAGAGTGGATACAGAGAGAGTGTTTCCACTTGTGGTGAAGAGCATAACTCGAGGTCATCAATATAAGATAGTCACCAAGAAATCCTATGGGGAATTCAGAAGAAACCTCTTTACCCAGAGAGTGATGAGAATATGGAACTCGCTGCCACAGGGAATGGTTGAGGCGAATAGTATCGATGCATTTAAGGGGAGGCTGGACAAACATGGAGAAGGGAATAGAGGGTTATGCTGATAGAGTTAGATAGGGAAAGATGGGAGGAGGCTCGAGTGGAGCATAGATCAATTGGACCGAATGTGTTGTTTCTGTGCTGTGGGATGTTGCTATGCGAAAATTGTCTGTCATTTTCCTACATTGCAACAGTGTCTGCGGTATAAAAGTAACTCTTCGGCGGTAAAGCGCTTTGGGTCATCCGAAGGTCGTGAATGGCACCAGCACCCCGACCTGTGACAGGACAACACTGCAGGTCAGGGATATAAAAGAGCTGGAGCGTGGGCCCTGGAACACCGTGGCCATAACACTACAACTTTCACCGCGAGCCATTCCAAGTGTGCGACGATTTCAAGGTGGGCGACTGGGTGATGTCATCAAAACCCAGGTCGCTGTTTGGAGTGTGGGCAGGAACATCGGCGGGGCCCAGGTACAGCAGAGAAGCAGGAAGGTCGGGCCGGATGAGCAGTGAAAGTTCGTGGCTGAGATTCAGCGAGTGATCGTGGCGGAGGTGCGGCGAATGTTTCGGGCAGAGGAGCGATGAGAGATTGTGGCTGAAATTCGGCGAGTGATCATGGCGGAGGTGCAGCAAATATTTTGTGGTGGAGGAGCGGCAAGCGATCATAGTAGAGGTGCAGCAAATGAGGGTACGGGGTCCAGAAGAGCTGAGGGCCCAGGGGCAGCACGGACCAGCTCACACCGTGCAGCAGAGCTGGTCTATAGTCGTCTTGCCACTGAACCAAAACCTAGCTCTGTCAAGCCCGTGCGGTGGCTGGTGTGCAACGGCCACCACACGTTAAAAAAATCCACGCACAGGCATCTTCCACCCCTGGAGTTCAGGACTGGCTATCGGGTCCTTCATTGAAACATCTTCGAACTCATCCCTTTTGGTGTGGAAGCAAATCATCCTGGTTCGAGGGACCGCCTATGATGATGATTGGGTCTGTAATGGATCCGTTGGTAAGGATCACAGCTTGATCAAGTCGCTGGAGAAATACCACTAACAATGTCTCCGCAAGATCCTGCAAATCTCCTGGGAGGACAGACGCACCAACATTAGCATCCTCGACCAGGCCAACATCTCCAGCATTAAAGCACTGACCACACTCGATCAGCTCCGCTGGGCCGGCCACATCGTTCGCATGCCTGCTACGAGACTCCCAAAGCAAGCGCTCTACTTGGAACTCCTTCACGGCAAGAGAGCCAAAGGTGAGCAGAGGAAACCTTTCAAGGACTTCCACAATGCCTCCTTAATAAAATGCAATTTCCCCACCGACACCTGGGAGACCCTGGCCAAAGACTGCCCTAAGTGGAGAAAGTGCATCCAGGAGGGCGCTGGGCACCTCGAGTCTCGTCGCCGAGAGCATGCAGAAAGCAAGCGCAGGCAGCGAAAGGAGTGTGTGACAAGCCTGTCCCACCCTCCCTTTCCTTCAACTGCTGTCTGTCCCACCTGTGACAGGGACTGTAATTCCCATATTGCACTGTTCAGCCACCGAAGGACTGATTTTTAGAGTGGAAGCAAGTCTTCCTCGATTCCGAGGGACTGCCTATGATGATGATGATGATGATAAATGCAAGTTCTTTCTTCCTCTCTCTACTGATTTACCGAGAGGGATGTCACGGGAGTTGCAAATGATGAAGGAGAATGACTTGTCATCATTTGGTGCTGTTCATGCCCATTGTCCATCATCGTTTCTGCTCTGACCACCTCAGCTCTTCAACGCCAGTTCCTTTTCCCTTCAGCCCTACCACGAAGTTCGGATTGGAAGCTCGGAATTTGAGGAAGAGCATCCGGGAGGGCGCTGAGCACCTCGAGTCTCGTCGAGAGAGCGACAAAGGGAGAGAAAGAAAATAAACATATTTTTCGAGAAAGGTCACATCTAAGTAACAGGTAACTTTGCTGTGAAGTGTTAGAGAGTGCCGCTGCCGGGCTTCTTTCTCCTTTATCGTATGGGTTATCGAAGAAATGATGCTCACGATGAACAACTTAATCTTAACAAAGTCAGGGAATGGACGAAAAACAATCAGCGGAATGAGAGAAATCGATGTGGAAGTGCAAAACTAACTTCAACAAATTCAACAACTCAATTTGAAATGAGGTAAGTTTCACTTTTGCAGGACGAGGGAAACAGGGTTTTTTCATGACAGCAACAATTATTTACATTGATACAGCACCTTCAATGTACACAACATCCAATGTGCCACAGGGAAGGGGAAGGTTCAGAGCTAATGGTACTGGACTAACAATCCGGAGGTCCTTAGTTCAAATCCGGACACAGCAAGTTTTTGAAATTGAAGTCAATAAATTGAGTCATTTGCTGGCTCGATCTGGATCAGAAGACTATGAAAGCTCAACAGGTTCAATTACATCCTTCAGGCACAGGATCTGCAACCCCTACCCGATCTGGCCTACTCGCAATTCTGGTCATTATTGACTCAATCAGTTAGCATGCAGGTTCAGCAAGCAATTAGAAAAACAAATGGTATGTTGGCCTTTATTGCAAGGGGGTTGCATTATAAGAGTAAGAAAGTCTTGCTGCAATTATATTAGCCTTTTTTTGAGACACACCTGGAGGATTGTGTACAGTTTTGGTCTCCTTACCTAACGAAGGATATACTTGCCTCAGAGAGGGTTTAATGAAGGTTCACTGGATTGATTTCTGGGATGAGAGGGCTGTCCTATAAGGAGAGATTGTGTAGAATGGGCCTTTACTCTCTGGAGTTTAGAACAACGAGAGGTGATCTCATTGAACTGTATAGAAATCTGAACACAAGAACACAAGAAATAGGAGCTGGAGTAGGCCATTGGACCCCTCGAGCCTGCTCCGCCATTTAATAAGGTCATGGACTCAGCTCCACTTCCCTGCCCGCTCCCCATAACCCTTTATTCCCTTATTGCTCAAAAATCTGTCTATCTCCGCCTTAAATATATTCAATGACCCAGCCTCCACAGCTCTCTGGGGCAGAGAATTCCACAGATGTACAACCCTCGAGGAGAAGAAATTGCTTCTCATCTCAGTTTTAATTGGGCAACTCCTTATTCTGAGGCTATGCCCCCTAGTTTTAGTTTCCCCTATGAGTGGGCCTCCTGTCGAGCCTCCTCATTATCTTATATGTTTCGATAAGATCACCTCACATTCCACTGAACTCCAATGAGTATAGTCACAACCTATTCAACCTATATTCATAAATCAACCTCCTCATCTCCGGAATCACCCTAGTGAACCTTCTCTGAACAGCCTCCAATGCAAGTATATCCTTCCTTACATTCGGAGACCAAAACTGCACGCAGTACTCTAGGTGTGGCCTCACTAATACTCTGTACAGTAGTAGCAGGACTTCTCTGCTTTTATACTCTATCCCCTTACAGTAAAGGCCAAAATTCCATTTGCCTTCCTGATTACTTGTTGTCCCTGCATACTAATTTTTGTGTTTCATGCACAAGGACCCCCAGGTCCCTCTGTATTGCAGCACTTTGCTATTTTTCTCCATTTAACTTATAATCTGATTTTCTATTTTTTCTGCCAAAGTGGATAACCTCACATTTTCCTACATTATACTCCATCTGTCCACTCACTTAGCCTGTCTGTATCCCTTTGCAGATTTTTTATGTCCTCCTCACAATTTGCTTTCCCACCCATCTTTATATCATCAGCAAACTTGGCTAAATTACACTCGGTCCCTTCAGCCAAATCGTTAATATAGATTGTAAATAGTTGAGGCCCCAGCACCGATCCCTGCGGCGTCCCACTAGATAAAGTTTGCCAACTGAAAAATTACCCGTTTATCCCAACTCTCTGTTTTCTGTTAGTCAGCCAATTCTCAATCCATGCTAATATATTACCCCCAACCCCGTGAACTTTTATCTTGTGCAGTAACCTTTTATGTGGCACCGTATTGAATGCCTTCTGGAAATCCAAATAGTCCACATCCACTGTTTCCCCCTTATCCACCCTGCTCGTTACATCCTCAAAGAACTTCAGCAAATTTGTCAAACATGATTTCCCTTTCATAAAACCATGCTGACTCTGCTTGATTGAATTATGCTTTTCCAAATGTCCTGCGACTGCTTCCTTAATAATGGACTCCAGCATTTTCCCAACAACAGATGTTAGGCTAACCGATCTAGTTTCCTGCATTTTCTCTGCCTCTTTTTTAAATAGGGGCGTTACATTTGCGGTTGTCCAATCTGCTGGGACCTCCCCAGAATCCAGGGAATTTTGGTAGATGACAACCAATGCATCCACTATCTCTGCAGCCACTTCTTTTAAGACTCTGGGATGTAAGCCATCAGGTCCAGGGGACTTGTTCACCTTTAGTCCCATTATTTTAACGAGTACTACTTCTTTAGTGATTGTATTAAGTTCCTCTGTCCCTATAACCCCTTGATTATCCTCCATTGGGATGTTTTTAGTGTCTTCTACTGTAAAGACCAATACAAAATATTTGTTCAGAGTCTCTGCCATTTCCCTGTTCCCCATTATTAATTCCCCAGTCTCATCCTCTAAGGGGCCAACATTTACTTTAGCCACTCTTTTCCTTTTTATGTACCTGTAGAAACTCTTACTATCTGTTTTTATATTTTGTGCTAATTTACTTTCATAATCTATCTTCCCTCTCTATTATTTTTTTAGTTGTTATTTGCAGGCTTTTAAAAGTTTCCCAATCCTCTGGCCTGCCATTAGTCTTGGCCACATTGTATGCCCTTGCTTTCAATTTGATACCATCCCTTTTTTTCTTAGTGCGCCACGGATGGTTATCCCTTCTCTTACAGCCTTTCCTTCTCATCAAGATATATTTTTGTTGAGAGTTACGAAATCTCTCCTTAAATGACTGCCACTGCTCATCAACCGGCCCACTCTTTAATCTATTTTTCTAGTCCACTTTAGCCAACTTTGCCTTCATACCTTTCTCGACTCCTTTATTTAAGCTTCAGACACTGGTTAGGGATCTATCTTTCTCATCCTCCAACTGAATTTGAAATTCAACCATGTTATGATCACTCATTCCTGGAGGATGAAAGGGATTGACAGAGTACATGCTGAGAGGATGTTTCCTCTGGCTGGAGAGTCCAGATCTAGGGAGCACATTCTCAGGATACGGGGTCAGCTATTTAAGACTGAGATGAGGAGGAATTTCTTTTCTCAGAGGGTTGTGAATCTTTGGCATTCTCTACCCCAGAGGGCTGGGGATGCTGAGTCGATGACAAGGCATAGATTTTTGGATTCTGGGGGAATTAAGGGATACGGAGATCGGGCAGGAAAGTGGAGTTGAGGTCGAAGATCGACCATGCTCTTATTAAATGGCAGAGCAGGCTTGAGGGGCCAAAAGACCTACTCCGGCTCCTAATTGTTATGTTCTTATGCTCTTAATGCCCCTCTGAGTTGAACTGGGAAGCCACTCGGTCATAAGCAGGGATCCATTCACTACCACCTTCTCTAGGCGACTAGGCTCGGGCCATAAATGCGTCCTTGCCTCAGCTTGAGAACAAACAAAAGACCAAGAGCAGGAGTAGTAAAGTAAGAAACGATGTATGGTCGAGCTGGTGGACTTGATGAGGCTTTTAAAGGCTGGAGGACAGCACCATATCAGAAGGCAACTCCAGAGATTTGGACTGTGACATCTGAAGGCTCCGATACTCGATCGCAGAGCAAAAGGAGGTAGGATTCACTGGATAGAGTACTTAATGAACGTAACGTATTGCTGGGGCCACCTAATCAAGAAGACCTCGTCCAATTTATTAGTGGCCTAAAAACATGCACACCGGGAGCAAGCCTCCGCTGTGCTAAATGGATTAGTATTGTTCCTGTTTTGCATTGGTGTGTTCAATTTATGCCCTAGTGAGAGTAATGTAACAGATATTGGAAGAATATTTGGAACTTAGTCTATTTCATTCGAGATAGCACTGCTGAAGAGATCCTTAACAACAGTATTGGTGAAATGAACTGTAATGGACAAGCAATGCAGAGATTTATTGATAACATAAACAGCAAAACATTAGCCACTGATCATTTAAGTCAGTGTTGCACAGTTCCTTGCTTTTTCATTCCAGTCTATAGCTCAAGGGTGTAATAAAAGTGCACTTTCCCTGCCAATTGAAGCAGTACATTTTGTTTGGCACTGCAGGGACTGCAGCTGGTGTGTAGCAGTGGCCGGAGTGGAAGGCTTGCTACCGACAGCATGAGGGGGAGGAATTTTCCGAGATCGCGAGGGATCCCACGCACAGCCAGATCCGTGGTTGCGGAAAATCTGGGCGGTGGCGGGGGGGGGCGGTCTGTGTGCAAGGGGACGGACCGTGACGCTCCCGCAACTCTCCGATCCACATTGGCCGCAGTGAGGTCCCACTGGCACCCTGCCCAAGACATTCCAACAGCTCGGGTCATAATGGGTCATCATCTGCCACCAGCTCTCAGTGAGGAGTCCACGGCATGCGTCATGGATTCTGGCGCCTGCTGTACAGGATCTTCCAGTCGTAATATTCGACAACCCAGAACATCACGCACAGCGCATGCTGGGACATGCGTAATGAGCTCTCCGCCAAGGTGACTTCAAGCTGGGAGACCAACATCGGAAAAATTATGCTGTGGGCAGGTGTTAGCCGTGGCTCAGTGGGTGGCACTCTCGCCTCATGGTCAGAAGGTTGTGGGTTCAAGACCCACTTCACAAACTTGAGCACAAAATCCAGGCTGACACACCCAGTGCTGTACCGAGGGAGCGCTGCACTGTCAGAGGTGTTATCTTTCAGATGACATGTTAAACTGAGGTCATCTCTGCCCTCTCAGGTGGATGTAAAAGAACATAAGAATTAGGAGCAGGAGTAGGCCATTCAGCAACTCGAGCCTGCTCCACCATTCAATAAGATCATGGTTGATCTTCGACCTCAACTCCACTTGCCTGCACTGTTCCCATATCCCTTAATTCCCATAATATCCAAAAATCTATCGATCTCTGTCTTGAATATACTCAATGACTGAGCATCCACAGCCCTCTGAGGCAGAGAATTACAAAGATTCACCACCTCTGAGTGAATAAATTTCTCCTCATCTCAGTCCTAAATGGCTGACCCCTTATTCTGAGACTCTGACCCCCGGTTCTAGACTCCCCAGCCAGAGGGAAACATCCTCCCTGTATCTACCCTGTCAAGACCTGTAAGAATTTTGTATGTTTCAATGAGAGCACCTCTCATTCTTCTAAACTCTAGAGAATATAGGCCTAGTCTACTCAATCTCTCCTCATAGGACAATCCCCCCATTCCAGGAATCAGTCTGGTGAATCTTTGTTGCACTTTCTCTTTGGCAAGTATATCCTTCCTGTACACAACACACCAGGTGCGTCTCACCAGGGCCCCATCTCACTCACAGTAAAAGATCCCACGCCACTATTTCGAAGAGCAGGGAGTTCTGCCTGGTGTACTGGCCAATATTTATCGTTCAACCAACGGCACTAAAAAACAGATTATCTGGTCATCATCACATTGCTGTTTGCGGGAGCTTGCTGTGCGCAAATTCGCTTTGGGATGTCCTGAAGCCATGAAAGGCAATATATAGAAATGCAAGTCTTTCTTCATTAAGCAGCAATTGCTGGCTGTAAAGTTTAAGTAACAGCTTGAAAAAGGAGACTGACATCTGTAAGAACATTGAGTGATACATTGCTGAGAGGCTGTTTCCCTGGCTGGAGAGTCTAAAACAAGTGGTCATAGTCTCAGGATTAAGACTATTTAGGACTGGGATGAGGAAAAATGGATTCACCAATGTTCCCTTTAATCTTCGCAGCCGGGCAGTGCTCCAATGATCTCGTGCAGCTGGCTATCCAATACAAGAATAATTGAGAGGATAGCAGAAGCAGTTCCGCAAAAAAGTTAATGCCAGGGCACTTAGAGACCCAGCTAAGAGAGCCCTATACAGTCAATGCCTCACAGCTAATCTGGTGTGCCTTGATGACCCTGAGATGCTGAATGCCCACAGCGCTTGGTCTGCCCTCCAGGCCTCTATAACCAGTGCCTGTGAAGAGATACTTGGTCACTCAACCAGAAAACATCAGGACTGGTTTGATGAAAATGATCAGGAGATCGAAGAACTAATAGATCACAAGCACAAAGCATTTCTGAGCCTCAAGCAACAGCCCAACTCGGGTGCTGCAAAACAACATTATAGACGAATCAAGGCTCAGGTCCAACAAAAAACCCAGGTGGTGGATGGCGAAAGCACAGGAGATACAACAACTGGCCGACAGTCACGATATGCGAGGATTCTTCACTGCAGTCAAGGCCACCTACAGTCCAAACTCCCAAGGCCCCACCCAACTGCTGGCCAAGAACGGGGAAACACTCATCAAGGACACCAAGGCTGTCAGGGCCCGATGGAAGGAACACTTTGAAGCTCTCCTCAAACGAGACTCTGCCTATGACTCGAGTGTTCTCGACTCCATCCCGCAGCATGCGACCCGCCACCAACTCAGTGAAACTCCAACATTGCACAAGGTAGGCAAAGCCATAAAACAGCTCAAGAATAACAAGGCTACAGTTGCGGATGGAATCCCTGCTGAGCCGCTAAAGTATGGCAGAGAGGTGCTGTTGGCGCAGATACCTGACCTCATCTCTCTCATCTGGAGGGATGATAGCATGCTTGGAGATCTCAGAGATGCAGTGATTGTGAACATTTTTTAAAAAGGGGACAAGTCCGACTGTGGCAACTACAGGGGAATCTCCCTGCTATCAGCCATTGGGAAAGTTGTCACTGTAGAATTTACCAATATCTCGCAAAGATTCCAGGTACCTTTCCCCTGCAGAGGAGAAGAATCCCTTTCTGGGCTTTTAAAATGATTTTAAAGGGGCAGACGAAGCCTGCGGGGGATAAAAGGGGATACATTCATGGAGACCCCCTCCCCCCCCCCCCCAGTGTTTGGACTCATAGGAAAGGGAATTCAAAATGGACCTAAATTACAGAAGCTTGCGATCCCCTAAACATCTATGGGAAGGAGCATATCAATTTTAAGATTCTACAACATTTTGGCTGCGAAAAAGAATGACCAAATACAGGAGGTGGGGCCAACCTCTGAAGCAAATTAGTGTATTAAGGATCCCAGGCTATTCACCCCCAAAGAGTTAATCGAATTACCCAATCAAGCACAATGGAAATCATGGTCAGAAAAACTGGACAATCCTAAAACAATGCAAAACCAGTGATAGCACATTCTCACATCCTAATCGAGTTACTGCTGACAAAGGAGACATTTGAAAATCAATGGACAGAACAGTTTAAACAGAGCCCAAGAGATTTGATGGGAGATAACGGAGCCTTTTTTTGGGATATATCTATCCCCCAGTTTTACAAGGAAAGACTAGCAGAACATAGACTCGAACAAGAACACAGACGAGAACACAGACACAGACACAATCAGCCTGCTTCCTCTACAGTGAAGAAATGGAATAGTGAAGGAAACTACCAGAACTCATCAAGAACTGACCGAGTAAGAGGCCCACGAAACGGAAGGTTGTCAGCAACAAAATTGACAACCACTCTACAATCTACTCCTGAACGACCCAACGGGGGAGAAATTACCAAAAGGGACTAACTAAAACTATTCCTAACCAAAGAAAGTGGGTACTTACCCCATACATCCAAAACGCAACTTAGCGCATCAACGGATGCACTCCAACTGAAGACTATGCAGTCCGAAGTCCTCTCCTCCATCCGGGATGCGGCTCGCCTAGAAGGCCAAGCAGCGAACCCCGAAACCATGATTCACCGGCAACTGTCTAAAGGGATTGGTGAGCATAGTCCCTGAACCCTCAGAGCTATAACTTAGTTAGTTAGGGGAATTGGGAGGGGGGAGGCTGGGATAACTTGTGTCAATGTATCTGCATTCTCCTCTTTACCCCATTTAGAGTTTAAGCTGTATTCTTTTCCCCACAGGCTGTAATTTGACATTTTATTCAATGTGTTGTACCCTTCAGTGTGTGTTGGTCTGTGTGTGTTATTAAAGGTGTGCCTTTTACTTCTTTTTAAACACAATAAAGCCATACCTGCTTCCTACCTTGAAACCGATTGTCTGTGCAATTCTGTCACAGTCCTTTCATAATTCAAGTGTCTAAAACCAAGGGTGTGGGAGCGATTCGGAACCGCTCATATAAGGTCAGAAGGGAAAGCTGACCCCCTGCAAACCACCCCTTACATCACTAGAGTTCTCCTCAATCCTCTTCTTCCTGTGGCCGAGGAGTTCCTCCGGGAATCACAGTGCAGATTGCATCCCCTACGGGGCACAACGGACATGATCTTTACAGTGCAACAGCTGCAGGAAAAATGCAGGGAGCAGCGCCAGCCCTCATATATGGCCTTTTTCCACGTTACAAAAGCCTTTGACACTGTCAACCGTGAGAGTCTATGGAGCGTCCTCCTCTGTTTCGGATGCCCCCAAAAGTTTGACAACATTCTTCGCCTGCTTCACGACGACATGCAGGCCATGATCCTTACCAACGGATCAATTACAGACCTATTTCACGTCCGGACAGGGGTCAAACAGGGCTGCGTCATCGCTCCAACCCTCTTCTCAATCTTCCTCGCCGCCATGCACCACATCACAATCAACAAGCTCCCCGCTGGAGTGGAACTAAACTACAGGACCAATGGGAAGCTGTTTAACCTACGCCGCCTCCAGGTCATGTCCAAGATCACCCCAACCTCTGTCGTTGAGCTGCAGTACGCGGACGATGCCTGCTTCTATGCACACTCTGAGGCTGAACTCCAGGACACAGTCAATGTATTCACTGAGGCATGGGCCTTACGCTTAACATCCGTAAGACAAAGGTCCTCCACCAGCCTGTCCCCGCTACACAGCACTGTCCTCCAATCATCAAGATTCATGGCACGGTCCTCGACAACGTAGACCATTTGCCATATCTCGGGAGCCTCTTATCAACAAAGGCAGACATTGATGCGGAGATTCAACATCACCTCCAGTGCGTCAGCGCAGCCTTCGGCCATCTGAGGAAAAGAGTGTTTGAAGATCAGGGCCTCAAATCTACCACCACGCTCATGGTCTGCAGAGCTGTAGTAATACCCGCCCTCCTGTATGGATCTGAGGCATGGACGATGGAGATATATCACCAACGATGTCTCCGCAAGGTCCTGCAAATTCCCTGGGAGGACAGGCGTTCCAACATTAGGGTCCTCACCTAGGCTAACATCCCCAGTATTGAAGCACTGACCACACTTGATCAGCTTCGCCAGGCAGGCTACATAGTTCGCATGCCAGATATGATACTCCCTAAGGAAATGCTTTATGCGGAGCTCTTTCATGGTAAACGATCCAAAGGTGGGCAGCGGAAACGTTACAAGGACACCCTCAAAGCCTCCCTGGTAAAGTGCGACATCACCACTGACACCTGGGAGACCCTGACCGAAGACCGCCTGAGGTGGAGAAAGTGCATCCGGGAGGGCGTTGAGCTCTTCGAGTCTCAACGTAAAGAGCATGAAGAGGTCAAGTGCAGGCAGCGGAAGGTACGCGCGGCAAACCAGTCCCACCGACCGCTTCCCTCGACGAATGTCTGTCCCACCTGTGACAGGGTCTGTGGCTCTCATATTGGACTGATCAGCCATCAGAGAACTCACTTTGGGAGTGGAAGCAAGTCTTCCTCGATTCCGAGGGACTGCCTATGATATTGACAAAAATAGTGAGAAAATATTCGTCTTCACTGAGAGGGTGGTGAATCTCTACCCCAAAGGGCTGTGGATGCTGAGTCATTGACTATATTCAAGGCTGAGATCGATAGATTTTTGGACTCCAGTTGAATTGAGGGATCTGGTGATCAGACGGGAAAGTGGAGTTGAGGTAGAAGATCAGCCACGATCTTATTGAATGGCAGAGCAGGATCGAGGGGCCGTATGGCCTGCTCCTGCTCCGAGTTCTTAAGTTCCCATTTCTTATGTTCATTACACATTGTAGTAAAGTGATTGGAATTAATTCAACTTTGGATAAATTCTCATTACCCCTAAAAGGAACAATTCAGAGTACGTTGGGATGCAAATTTAAATTGGGTTCCTGTCCTTACTGGGCAGCTCCATGAAGAATGAAACTCGTTTTACCTGGTGCCTTCACAGCTTTAACAACAGCTCAAAGTGCTTCACAGCCAATTAATTAGTTTGGAAGTGTTGATACTGTTGGTCTGTAGACAAACATGGCCGCCAATTTGCGCACAGCAACTCCTTCAGGTATGTGGGTAGACCTGGGCACCTCCTGCACTGCAGCACGGCGATGGTTTCAAGGATCACGGCTATAATGACATCAGTGAACATCCCCACTTCTGACCTTATAATGGAGGGAAGTTCATTGATGAAGCAGCTGAAGATGGTTGGGTCTAGGACACAGCCCTGAGGAACTCCTGGACTGATGTCCTGGGGCTGTGATGATTGACCTCCAACCACCACAACCAACTTCCTTTGTGCTAGGTATGACTCCAGCCTGTGGAAAGTTTTCTCCTGATTCCCATTGACTTCAGTTTTACTAGGGCCCCTTGATGCCACACTTGATCAAATGCTGCCTTGATGTCAAGGCCAGTCACTCTCACCTCACCTCTGGAATTCAGCTCTTTTGTCCATGTTTGGACCAAGGCTGCAATGAAGTCTGGAGCCAAGTGGTTCTGGCGGAACCCAAACTGAGCATCGGTGAGCAGGTTATTGGTGCTGCTTGATAGCACTGTCGATGAAACCTTCCATCAGTTTGCTGATGATTGAGTAGACTGAGGGGGCGATAATTGGATGAATTGGATTTGTACTGCTTTTTGTGGATAGGACACACCGGAGCAGTTTTCCACATTGTCGGATAGATAGAAACATAGAAACATAGAAAATAGGTGCAGGAGTAGGCCATTCGGCCCTTCGAGCCTGCACCGCCATTCAATAAGATCATGGCTGATCATTCACCTCAGTACCTCTTTCCTGCTTTCTCTCCATACCCCTTGATCCCTTTAGCCGTAAGGGCAATATCTAACACCCTCTTGAATATATCCAACGAACTGGCATCAACAACTCTCTGCGATAGGGAATTCCACAGGTTAACAACACTCTGAGTGAAGAAGTTTCTCCTCATCTCAGTCCTAAATGGCTTACCCCTTATCCTTAGACTATGTCCCCTGGTTCTGGACTTCCCCAACATCGGGAACATTCTTCCTGCATCTAACATGTCCAGTGCCATCAGAATTTTATATGTTTCTATGAGATCCCCTCTCATCCTTCTAAACTCCAGTGAATACAGGCCCAGTCGATCCAGTCTCTCCTCATATGTCAGTCCTGCCATCCCGGGAATCAGTCTGGTGAACCTTCGCTGCACTCCCTCAATAGCAAGAACGTCCTTCCTCAGATTTGGAGACCAAAACTGAACACAATATTCCAGGTGAGGCCTCACCAAGGCCCTGTACAACTGCAGTAAGACCTCCCTGCTCCTATACTCAAATCCCCTAGCTATGAAGGCCAACATGCCATTTGCCTTCTTCACCGCCTGCTGAACCTGCATGCCAACTTTCAATGACTGATGCACCATGACACCTAGGTCTCGCAACACCTCCACTTTTCCTAATCTGCCACAATTCAGATAATATTCTGCCTTCGTGTTTTTGCCAACAAGTGGATAACCTCACATTTATCCACATTATTCTGCATCTGCCACGAGTTTTCCCACTCACCTCACCTGTCCAAGTCACCCTGCAGCCTTTTAGCGTCCTCCTCACAGCTCACACTGCCACCCAGCTTAGTGTCCTCTGCAAACTTGGAGATACTACACTCAATTCCCTCATCCAAATCACAAGTGTATATTGTAAATAGCTGGGGTCCCAGCACTGAGCCCTGCGGTACTCCATTAGTCACTAGATACCAGTGTTGTAGCTGTATTGGAACAGCTTGGCTAGAGGTGCGGCTAATTATGGAACAAAAGTCTTCAGCACAACAGCTGGGATGTTGTTGGGGCTCATTGCCTTTACTGCTTCCATTTCGCTCAGCCATTTCTTGATAGCGTGGAGTGAATCGGATTGGCTGAAGATTGGCTTCTGTGATGGTGGGGACCTCATTCGGCACTTCTGGTGAAGCTGGTTGCAAACACTTCAGCCTTGTCTGTAGAATCATAGAATCATAGAAATTTACGGCATAGAAGAAGGCCATATCAGCCCATCGTGTCCACGCCCTGTAGGTTTCTATGTTTCTATATTTCAAATGCCGGCTGACAAAGAGCCACACGGTCCTCGGTCAGCAGCTCTTGGTCCGTAGCCCTGTAGGTTTCAGCCTTCAAGTGCATATCCAAATACGTTTTAAATGCTATGAAGGTTTCTGCCTCTACCTTTCAGACAGCGAGTTCCAGACCCCCACCATCCTCTGGGTGAAAAACATTATCCTCAAATCCCCTCTAAACCTCCTACTACTTACTTTAAATCTATGCCTCCTGTTTATTGACCCCTCTGCTCAGGGGAATAGGTCCTTCCTATCCACTCTATCACGGCTCTCATAATCTTATACATCTCAATTAGGTCTCTCCTCTGCCTCCTCTGTTCCATAGAAAATAACCCCAGCCGAGCCAATCTTCCCTCATAGTTAAAATTCTCCAGTCCAGGCAAAATCATCGTCAATCTCCATGTACCCACTTTTGCACTCATGTGCTGGGCTCCACCATCATTGAAGATGGGGATATTCATGGAGCCTCCTCCTCCCGCTAGTTGTTTAATTGTCCACCGCCATTCACGACTGGGTGTAGCAGGACTGCAGAGCTTTGATCTGATCCGTTGATTGTGGGATCGCTTGGCACTGTCTATAGCATGCTCCTTCCGCTGTTTAGCATGCATGTAGTCCTGTGTTGCAGCTTCCCCAGGTTGGCATTTCATTCTTAGGATATCCCTGGTGCTGCTCCTGGCATGCTCTTTTGCACTCCTCATTGAACTAGCGTTGGTCCCCAGGCTTGATGATAATTCTAAAGTGAGGGAAATGTCGGGCCAAGAGGTTACAGATTGTGAGGGAATACAATTCTGCTGCTGCTGATGGCCCACAGTACCTCATGGATGCCCAGTTTTGAGCTGCTGGAACTGTACTGAATCTATTTCATTTAGTGCCACACAACACGATGGAGGGTGTCCTCAGTGTGAAACAGAAAGATAGAAATTTACAGCGCAGGAGGCCATTTCAGCCCATCGTGTCCGTGCCGGCAGGCAAAGAGCCACATGGTCCTCGGTCAGCAATCCTGAAGGTTACATATAAACCTATGAACAATGAACAATGGTGGAAAGGTAAAGACCACCCAGCCCAACCAGTCCGCCCCACACAACTGTGACACCCCTTATACTGAAACATTCTGCACTCCATCCCAACCGGAGCCATGTGATCTCCTGGAAGAGGCAAAATACAGATAAAAAAACCCAGGCCAATTGGGGAAAACATCTGGGAAAATTTCTCTCGGATCCATCCAGGAGATCACTCTGGCTGTATTCGATCCCCTGCAGTACTTACTATCATATCTGCACCAGCCATAAAGAGGTTATCCAATCTAATCCCACTTACCAATTCTAGATCCGTAACCCTGCAGGTTACGACACTTCAAGTGCCCATCCAAGCACCTTTTAAATGTGGTAAGGGTTTCTGCATCCACCACCCTTCCAGGCAGTGAGTTCCAGACCCCCACAACCCTCTGCATGAAGAAGCCTCCCTTCAAATCCCCTCTAAACCTTCCACAAAGCACCTTTAAACTATGCCCCCTCATAAATGACTCCTCCACCAAGGGAAATAGGCCATTGCTATCCACTATATCCAGGCCCCTCAAAATTTTACACACCTCAATGAGATCTCCTCTCAGCCTTCTCTGTTCCAGTGAGAACAAACCCAATCTGTCCTCACAGCTAAGATTCTCCATTTCAGGCAGCATCCTAGTAAATCTCCTCTGCACCCTCTCTAGTGCAATCACGTCCTTCCTATAATACGGCGACCAGAATAAAGATGGGACTTTGCCTGCACAAGGACTGTGTGGTGATCACTGCTACTAATGCTGCCATGGATAGATGCATCTGCAACAGGTAGATTGGTGAGGACGAGGTCAAGTAGGTTTTTCCCTCGTGTTGGTTCTCTCACCACCTGCCGCAGGCCCAGTCTGGCAGCTCAGTCCTTCAGGACTCAACCAGCTCAGTCAGTAGTGGTGCTACCGAACCAGTCTTGGTGATGGACATTGAAGTCCCCCACCCAGAGCGCATGTGTCCTTGCTACCCTCAGTGCTTCTTCAAAGTGGTGTTCAACATGGAGGAATATTGATTCATCAGCTGAGAGAGGGCGATAGGTGGTAATCAGCAGGCAGTTTCCTTGCCCATCCTGGACCTGAAGCCATGAGATATTTTGGGGTCCGGAGTCAATGTTGAGGACTCCCAGGGCCACTCGCTCCCGAATGTATACCACTGTGCCACCACCCCTGGTGGGTCTGTCCTGTCGGTGGGACAGGACATACCCAGGGATGGTGATGGAGGATTTTGGGACATTGGTGGAAAGGTATGATTCTGTGAGTGTGACTATGTCAGGCTGTTGCTTGACCAGTCTGTGGGACAGCTCTCCCAATTTTGGCACAATCCCCAGATGTTGGTGAGGAGGACTTTGCAGGGTCAACTGGGCTGGGTGTGCCATTGTCGTGTCCGAAGCTGGTACTGAGGTCGGTGGTCCATCAGGTTTTATTCTTACTATTGTTTCTTGTAGCGGTTTGTTACAACTGAGTGGTTTGCTGGGCCATTTGAGAGGGCAGTTAAGAGTCAACCACATTGGGCCCGGAGTCACATATAGGCCAGACTGGGCAAGGGCGGCAGATTTCTTTACCTGAAGGATATTAGTGAACCAGTTGGGTTTTTATGGCAATTCGCTAGTTTCATTACAGACTCTCGCTTTTTATTTAATGAACTGAATTTAAAATCCCCAGCTGCCATGGTGGGATTTGAACTCATGTCTCCAGGCTTCATTAGTCCAGGCCTCATTAGTCCAGGCCTCGGAATTGCTAGTCTAGTAGCATAACCATTGCGCTACCGTTCCTCATGGAGGAGGTCCTGAAGGAGGAAAGCCTACCAATCGCATCAAGGGGTGCACCGAGGAGCAGGAGAGGCTGCGGAACAGAATCGGAGGTTCTTGTACAGGACACTGCTTTTTTCTTAGAAATATGCCCCCCGCATTCACGACCCTTCCCATGCCCTCCCCGATACGCTTCACTTTCAGAGCCTTAAATTCTCCATCTCTTACTCCTGCCACTTGGAACATTAGGAACATTAGAAACAGAAGTAGGCCATTCAGCCCCTCAGGCCCGCTCCGTCATTCTCTCTTTCCCTCCACGTCTTGTGCCGAGACCCTCCAGGGCATCACCCTCTGGCATGTTCAGCCATTTCTCAAAAGTGTCACAGCATAGATTCATTTTTCGAAGGACTCCCACCACTTCTTGCAGCCTCAATGCCCTTCACCCTTTAAGAGATGCAGTCTGCCTTTAAGTAGGGCGAGCTGCCCGCAATCTCGGGCCCCTTGCCGATGCATGCAGCCATTGAACATTCGCAGGTAGCACTGGCTGCACTCAGCGGCTATTTCAAACCGCAGGCAGCACCAATTTAACGTGCTGCCTGCAGCACGATGGACGGGGGAGCAGGTTAATTGCGCAGCACCATCCCCACGCCCGTTGTCAGTGTTGTCCAATTTAAACCCTGCAGGTTTTAATAAGAACATAAGAACATAGGAAATAGAAGCAGGAGTAGGCCATAACTCCCCTCGAGCCTGCTCCGCCATTCAATAAGATCATGGCTGATCTGATCATGGACTCAGCTCCACTTTCCTGCCCACTCTCCATAACTCCTTATCCCCTTATCGTTTAAGAAACTGTCTATTTCTGTCTTAAATTTATTTAATGTCCCAGCTTCCACAGCTCTCTGAGGCAGTGAATTCCACAGATTTACAACCCTCTGAGAGAAGAAATTGCTCCTCATCTCAGTTCTAAATGGGCAGCTCCTTATTAAGATCATGCCCTCTAGTTCTAGTCTCCCCCACCAGTGGAAACATTCTCTCTGCATCCACCTTGTCAAGCCCCCTCATAATCTTATACATTTCGTAAGATCATCTCTCATTCCAATGAGTAGAGGCCCAACCTACTCAACCTTTCATAAATATGGAAACCAAAACTGCACGCAGTATTCCAGGTATGGCCTCACCAATACTCTGTACAGCTGTAACAAGACTTCCCTGCTTTTATATTACATCCCCTTCGCAATAAAAGCCAAGATTCCATTGGCCTTCCTGATCACTTGCTGTACCTGCATACTATCCTTTTGTGTTTCATGCACAAGTACCCCCAGGTCCCGCTGTACTGCAGCACTTTGCAACCTTTCTCCATTTAAATAATAACTTGCTGTTTGATTTTTTTCAAAAGTGCATGACCTCACATTTTCCAACATTATACTCCATCTGCCAAATTCTTGCTCACTCATTTAGCCTGTCTATGTCCTCCCCAAGCCTCTGTATGTCCTCCTCACACATTACCCTTCCTCCCATCTTTGTATCGTCAGCAAACTTGGCTATGTTACACTCAGTTCCCTCTTCCAAGTCGTTAATATAGATTGTAAATAGTTGGGGTCCCAGTACTGATCCCTGCGGCACCCCACTCGTTACTGATTGCCAACCAGAGAATGAGCCATTTATCCCGACTCTTTGTTTTCTGTTTGTCAGCCAATCTTCTATCCATGCTAATATATAACCCCAAACTCCGTGAACGTTTATCTTGTGCAGTAACCTTTTCTGTGGCACCTTGTCAAATGCCTTCTGGAAGTCCAATACACCATATCCACTGGTTCCCCTTTATCCACCCTGTTCGTTACATCATCAAAGAATTCCAGCAAATTTTTCAAACATGACTTCCCCTTCATAAATCCATGTTGACTTTCCCTGACCAAATTTTGCTTATCCAAATGTCCTGCTACTACTTCTTTAATAATGGACTCCAACATTTTCCCAACCACAGATGTTAGGTTAACTGGTCTATAGTTTCCTGCTTTTTGTCTGCCTCCTTTTTTGAATAGGGTGTTGCATTTGCAGTTTTCCACCCTGCTGGGACCTCCCCAGAATCCAGGGAATTTTGGTAAATTACAACTAATGCATCCACAATCCCTGCCGCTACTTCTCTTAAGACCCTAGGATGCAAGCCATCAGGTCCAGGGGATTTATCTGCCTTTAGTCCCATTATCTTACTGAGTAACACCTCCTTAGTGATTGTGATTGTGTTAAGTCCCTCCCCGCCAAGGAGCCTCTTCAGAGTGGAGAGTGAGGTAGAGAGGTGGCAATTTAATGGCTTTGAATATTCCGAGTAAACCCACAAGGTTTTGTTGTGAGTACTGCTTTTAAGTGCATGTTTAATTGCTGTATACTTCATAAATCTATGACATCTGACATAACTTTGCAAGCCCTACTGATTTGATTAATTTTTTTATTTGTTCCTGGGACACGGCCCTTTATTGAGCATCCCTAATTAGCCTTGAGTAAGAAAGACTTGCATTTATATAGCGCCTTTCACGACCACCGGACGTCTCAAAGCGCCTTACAGCAATTTAAGTACTTTTGGAGTGTGGTCACTGTTGTAATGTAGGAAATGTGGCAGGCAACTTGTGCACAGGAAGCTCCCACAAACAGCAATGCGATAATGACCAGATGGGCGGGCCACATCGTCCACATGCCCGACAAACGACGCCCTAAGGAAGCGCTCTACTCGGAATTCCTACACGGCAAGTGAGCCCCAGGTCGGCAGAAGAAACATTTTGAGGACACCCTCAAAGACTCTCTGATAAAGTGCAACATCCCCACTGACACCTGGGAGTCCCTGGTCAAAGACCGCCCTAAGTGGAGGAAGTGCATCCAGGAGGGCGCTGAGCACCTCGAGTCTCATCGCCGAGAGTATGCAGAACACAAGCGCAGGCAGCGGAAGGAACGTGCGGCAAACCAGACTCCCCAGCCACACTTTATTCAACCACCTGTGACAGAGACTGTAATTCCAGTATTGGACTGTACAGCCACCTGAGAACTCAGTTTTAGAGTAGAAGCAAGTCTTCCTCGATTTCCCGGGACTGCTTATGATAATGATGAATGACTAGATAATATGTTTTTTTGTTAAGTTGATTGAGGGATAAATATTGGCCAGGACACCAAGGATCACTCCACTGCTCTTTTTCAAAATAGTGCCATGGGATCTTTTACGTCCACTTGAGAGAGCAGATGGGGCTGGTTTTTATGGCTCCGAAAGACAGCGCCTCTGGCAGGGCAGTGCACCCTCAGCACTGCACTGAAGTGTCAGGCTAGATGTTTTTGTGCTCATGTTCCTGGAGTGGGACTTGAACCCACAACCTTCTGACTCAGAGGCAAGAGTGCTGCCCATTGAATCACAATGAGCCACTTTTTTGAACTGCTGCAGTCCATGTTATGAAGGTGCTCCAAAAGTTAGAGAGGGAATTCCAGGATTTTTACCCAGCAACACTGAAGGAATGTTGAAAAATTTCCAAGTCAGGATAGTGTGTGACTTGGAGGGTAACTGGGAGGTCATGGTGTTACCACGCGCCTGTGGCCCTTGTCCTTCTAGGCGGCAGAGGTCGCTGGTTTGGGAGGTGCTGCCGAAGAAGCCTTGGTGAGTGGCTGCCGTGCATCTTGTAGATGGTACACACTGCAACCACGGTGCGCCGGTGGTGGAGGGAGTGAATGTTTAAGGTGGTGGATGGGATACCAATCCAGCGGGCTGCTCTGTCCTGGATGGTGTCGAACTTCTTGAGTATTGTTGGAGCTGCACTCATCCAGGCAAGTGGAGAGTATTCCATCACACTCCTGATGCCTTGTAGATGGTGGAAAGGCTTTGGGGAGTCAGGAGGTGAGACACTTGCCGCAGAATACCCAGCCTCTGACCTGCTCTTGTTGCCACAATATTTATGTGGCTGGTCCAGTTAAGTTTCTGGTCAATGGTGACCTCATTGTCTGGTAGATGAGAGTGTTGTGGTTTTACTGGAATGGAGATATATCACCAACGATGTCTCCATAAGATCCTGCAAATTCCCTGGAAGGATAGGCGCACCAACATCAGTGTCCTCGACCAGGCTAACATCCCCAGTATTGAAGCACTGACCACACTCGATCAGCTTCGCTGGGCAGGCCACATAGTTCGCCTGCCAGATTCGAGACTCCCTAAGCAAATGCTTTATGCGGAGCTCCTTCGTGGTAAACGAGCCAAAGGAGGACAGCAAAAACGTTATAAGGACACCCTCAAAGCCTCCCTGGTAAAGTGTGACATCACCACTGACACCTGGGAGACCCTGGCAGAAGACCGCCTGAGGTGGAGAAAGTGCATCCGGGAGGGCGTTGAGCTCTTCGAGTCTCAACGTAAAGAGCGTGAAGAGGCCAAGCGCAGGCAGCGGAAGGAGCGCACGGCAAACCAGTCCCACTCACCCCTTCCCTCGACGAATGTCTGTCCCACCTGTGACAAGGTCTGTGTCTCTCGTATCTGTTCAGCCATCAAATAACTCACTTAGGGAGTGGAAGCAAGTCTTCCTTGATTCCGAGGCACTGCCAATGAGGAGAGTACAATATAAATTATATTTCTGAACACACACATTTAACCCTCTTCCAACAACAACAACTTGCATTTATGTAGCATCTTTAGCATAGTGAAACATCCCAAAGCGCATCAAAGGAGTTGTATCAAACAAAAATTTGACACTGACCCACATAAGGAGAGATTGAAATAGGTGATCAAAAGCTTGGTCAAAGAGGAAGGTTTTTAGGAGCTTCTTAAAGGAGAGGAGCGAAGTGGAGAGGCGGAGAGGTTTAGGGAGGGAATTCCAGAGCTTAGCTCCTCGGCAGCTGGAGACACGGCCACCAATGGTGGAGCGATTAAAATCGGGATGCGCAAGAGGTCAGAATTGGAGAAGTGCAGAGATCTCATGGGAGGAGGTTACAGAGACAGGGAGGGGTATGGCCATTGAGGGATTTGAATTGGGACAGTGCAGACTAAAACACGGGGAATGATAAAATAAATCGCAAATTGGCCTAGAAATTGGGTAGGTCCATTTATGGGCGCGTGATGCGCAGAGTGATAACTGCTCGCACTCAAATGTGGGGGGGGGGCGTGTGGGGGTCCGAGGAGTCCTGGATTTTGGGCCTCAGACCTGATTATCATATTGTTATGTATTAATGCTTGGGGGTCACCAGACACCAGAGGGCGCCGCGGTCGGAGCTCATCGGGCTGTACGCATGTGGCTGTGTGTTTGGTCACCTGTATATAAGCTGGGTGTATTTGTCACGCTGGCATTCTTGGGCTGGAATAAAGATGGATCAGGTTGAACTGAGTGAGTTTACAGTAACCAGACTCTTGTGTCATTACACATGTCGATGGGGTTGCGGTGGAAGGCCACACAGGTTTGTACACCTGTTTCCAGGTAATTGATTGGGTAAGATGGCGGGGGTCCAGACGAGGAACGGCTGGGGCTTGGTGTACGATCGGGGGGGCTGTCGGGGTCAAGGAAGAAGATGGCGGGGGGTCTGGAGTATTGTTGGGGGGTCAGGAGTGCTGTCGGGGGGGTGGTCTCGGAGGTCGGCGCTGGCGCTGGGCAGGAGATCGGTGGTGGGGCCTGCAGGTTGGAGTCGGGAGTGAATTCGGAGATGGCGGAGCTGGGAGGGGCGATGATTAATTCTGTACGGTTTAGTGTTGGGTTTGCCGGACAACTCCGGCAATGTCTGCCTCAGATACAAACCAAAGTTGCATGAAGGAACAGAAACAGGCGTTAAGCTCCTTATTTGCATATGTTAATGGCCTGCTTCAGACATGGGTAAAGGACACCTCGTATATAATATATAAATCCAAAATACTGCAGCTGCTGCAATCCGAAATAAAAACAGAAAACGCTGGGAATCTCAGCGGGTCAGGCAGCATCTGTGAAGAGAGAAACAGAGTTAATGTTTCAGGTCGATGGCCTTTCGTCAGAACTGGAAAAAGTTTGAAAAGTAACAGATTCTGAAGGAAGTGCTGGGACTCTGAAAAGGGGGAGGGGAAGAAAGAACAAAAGGGAAGGTCTGTGATCGGGTGGAAGGCAGGAGAGATTTGAGAGACAAAAGGGATGACGGGCCAAATTGAGATGACAATGGCAGAAGTTAGGAAACGGAAGATGAGTTTAGATTGGGTGTGAAAGGACAGCTCTGGTTTGGACTCTACCAAGATGGCTTCTGGCGCGGCCCACACCTGAATTGTGTGCGTGGGACGTGGCCGCCATTTTGGAGACAAATCAACACCCGTAGCGCCGAGAAGCCGGGCACTAATTTTGTAGAATGTGTCAGAGGGGAAGGCCACTCAAAATCTCCCAAAGAAGGTCTAAATTCACCAGTCTTGTGATTCTGATCCTGTAATCTTCTCTTTATTCGATAAAACCAGGACATGATGCGTGAGTCACTGTACCAAAGACTAGAAAAACAGCGTGTTGCAACAAATTCTTGCCTGAGCGCAGGGATTTACAATGAGTCACCACATCGAAAATAAAATACCCAAGAAGCTCAGGAGGGACAGTCAGAACGGTTATGTGTCTGTGCCTCTGTAATAGTGGGAGGGAGCTGGACTCGGGACCAAACAGAGCACATACTTCAAATACAGGTCTGCATGAAAATGGGAAGGGATATCGCAAATTACTACAGTCATGTAAATTGAATATCTATCAATCATGTATCAAGCACACGACAGATAAACTAGACCCAGCGAAACCCCATATAACAGCAAAATACTGCGGATGCTGGGAAATCAGAATAGAAACAGCAAATGCTGGAATTGCTCAGCAGCTCAGGCAGCATCTGCCGAGAGAGAAACAGAGTTAGTGTTTCAGGTCGATGACCCTTCGTCAGATCTGGAATGACAGGTCATCGACCTGAAATGGGAGGAGGGGGAAAGCGCGGAGGTGGGCAAACCGGGGGGGAGGAGTGGGGAGGCGAGTTTAGGGTTGGTGGGCAGAGGAGGATGGGGGGACAGAGGAGGGGTGGGGGAGGAGGGGGCAGAGGAGGGGTGGGAGGTGGAGGAGGGATGGGGGAGAGAGGTAAGGGTTGGTGGGCAGAGGAGGGGTGTGTGGGGGGGCGGAGGAGGGGTGGGGGGGGCAGAGGAGGGGTGGGGGGGGCGGAGGAGGGGCGTGGGGGGGCGGACTAGTGATGGGGGGGCGGAGGAGGAGCGTGGGGGGCGGAGGAATGGTGGGGGGGGCGGAGGAGGGGTGTGGGTCAGAGGAGGGGTGTGGGTAAGAGGAGGGGTGGAGGGGGCAGAGGAGGGTTGGGAGTCGGAGGAGAGGCGGGAGGAGAGGTAGGGTTGGTGGGCAGAGGAGGGGTGTGGGGGGCGCGGAGGAGGGGTGGAGGGGTGGAGGGGCGGAGGAGGGGTGTGGGGGCAGAGGAGGGTTGGGGGTCGGTGGAGGGGTGGTAGGAGGGGTGTGGGGGTTTAGGAAACTTTAATCACTGATGTTCTCTCCATGACCTTCTATCTACCCATCATGCATGTGGGGCAGGCTTGGTGGAGTTCCTGGCCTGTGTATGTTGTGTACCAGGTTTGTTTGGGTAACTCGTTCAGCTCAAAGATCGTACAGTGATGGATGCGCAAATCAATCGTACCAACGAAGCCCGCCGTTTAATCTTTCTGTTTACCACAGCACATCCTGAGGCACATTTATCGGAGCAGCAGCAAGCTACTTGGCATTGTGAGTGCTGTTGCATTCTGCAGATTCAGCACATGGCTGCGTGTATAATTTAAACTGTTCTGCTTTCCAGTTAGAACAAGGCAGCAGACACTGGAACGTAAAATGAATGTAATGCTCGCTGCAGGGAGACAGGCCACAGCAGTTTTCTCTTGCTCTTATCTCGGGCAGTTTGATTGCTTGGCTACCTGTCGCTCAGCGAGCAAGCAATCAGTCTGTTTTCCGAAAGGAAAACAAGATTACAGACCCCTGGTTCGTCTACACCACTCATTCCACCGACTTCCTTCTGCTTGGTTAAAAGAAAGGAAACTAAATCCTAATGTGGACATCAAGTGCCCTCTTGTGGCATGTGCCAGGCCCCTGCTGGTTCTGTCAATCGTGGATTCTGCCTTCTCTCCGAATCAAGTCCTCTTTCAAGCAATAAGTTACATCTGCAGAGTCTGTCGTACATTCCGGTAGTTGGGGGTGTGGAGGAGGAGGTAGAAAGAGGAGAGAGGAGGGAAGGAGGAGAAGAGGAGGAGGAGGCAGAGAAGGAGGAGGGGAAGGAGGGAGGTGGAGGAGCTCGAGGGGGAGAAGGAAGGAGGAGGAGGAGGTCGAGGAAGAGAAAGAGGCGGAGGAGAAGGTCGAGGAGGAAGAGGAGTCGACGAAGGAGGGAGGAGGGAGGGGAGGAGGTGGTGGAGGAGAAAGAGGGAGGAGGAGGGAGGAGGGAGGAGGTCAGAGAGGAGGGAGGAGAGGTGGAGGGAGGAGGGGCGGAGGTGGTCAGGGAGAAGGGAGGGGTGGAGGCGGAGGAAGTCAGGGACAAGGTCAGGGAGGAGGAGTCCCACACAGCCAATATCAGCCTTTGTCTTGCTACAAGAACAATGCTTCTCAAGATAGTGCTGTCACTCTCACTATGTTTATTTATGGTACATATGCTGGGATCTCAGGTGAGGCAATTCAACTTATTGATATTCTATTTTTGAGCTACAACTGCTTTCAGCAAAAGCAGCAATCTCGGGGGATTGTCATGTGAGCTTGTATTTCCCCAAGCTCCCTTCCCCGCAGTCTTTGGGAATGTCACAGCACAACTGCAGTCTTTACTGTTCCTCGTGTGTTTGTTTTTTGGAGGATGGTGGCAAGAATCATAATATTTGATTTAACTTTTTACTCTCCTATGGTTGGGCAAAGAGTTTCTTACGCGCTGCCATGTCGGAATGATCATTGAATCATATCTTGTTGTTTTGTTTATACACAGTCTGAATCTCTCACCAGTTAGCAGTGAAGTATTGAAGCAGCGTATCAGAGGCAGCAAATGCATTCTCTGTTTTACGACGACTTCCAATAGCACTTGATTACTAACATTATGTGTGATTTGAGAAAGGAAAATTCAGGCTTTAAAGATGAAATCGGGCTTATTGTTTCATTCCAAACAACGAACAAATAATTATTGCTCATATTGCAGCTGATTTAGGAGGTTTAGAGGGGTGTTGAGGAGAATTTCTTTCACCCAGAGGGTGGTGGGGGTCTGGAACTCACTGCCTGAAAGGGTGGTAGAGGCAGAAACCCTCACCACATTTAAAAAGTACTTGGATGTGCACTTGAAGTGCTGTAATCTACAGGGCTATGGACTGAGAGCTGGAAGGTGGGATTAGGCTGGATAGCTCTTTTTCGACCGGAACGGACATGATAGGCCAAATGGCCTCCTTTGTGTCGTAATTTTTGGTATGATTCTATGATTCAATGATTTTTGGACTCGAGGGGAATCAAGGGATATGGGGACCGGGCGGGAAGGTGGCATTGCGGGCGAAGATCAGCCATGATCTTATTGAATGGCGGAGCAGGCTCGAGGAGCCATATGGCCTACTCCTGCTCCTATTTCTTATGTTCTTGTGCAATTTCATATTATTACTCTATCATTTGCAATATTTGGACTAAACAGATAGCCTTCTCCTTAGGCCGTCCCTCGGAGTCGAGGATGACTTGCTTCCACACGAATGAGTTCTCAGGTGACTGAAGAGTCCAATGTGGGACCTACAATCTCTGTCACAGGTGGGACAGACGGTGGTTGGAGGGACGGGTGGGTGGGGTGCTTGGGTTGTCGTGCACTCCTTCCGCTGTTTGCGTTTGGCTTCCGCGTGCTCCTGGCGAAGAGACTCGAGGTCTTCAGCGCCTTCCTGGCTGCTTCTTCTCCATTTTGAGCGGTCTTGTGCCAGGGGTTCCCAGGTGTCGGTGGGGACGTTGCACTTTTTCAAGGAGGCCTTGAGAGTGTCCTTGAAGCATTTCCTCTGCCCGCCTGGGGCTCGCTTGCCGTGTTGGAGCTCCGAGTAGAGCACTTGTTTTGGGAGTCTAGTATCGGGCATGCGGAAAATGTGGCCCGCCCAGCGGAACTGATCGAGTGTGGTCAGTGCTTCAATGCTGGGGATGTTGGCCTGACCGAGGACACTGACGTTGGTATATATAAACAGATATATATAAACAATTTTACAGTGTGTTTCTGTAAAGAAAAGGGTTAATAGAATTAAGCACCCTTAATCCTCAAGAGCCATTAAAATGAATTTAAAATGTGTTTATTTCTGACTATTCAATGAGGATTTATAATTAAATCACTAATGATAATTAACTTATACAACCAGTATTCTATGATTGAATGCAAACTCAGGAATTAAGGTAGGCAGAATTCTCTGAGTTGTGAATTCATTTACCAGGCACCATTTTGGTCTTGTAGGGCAACATCAATTCAACAATAGAACAACACCAATTTGCATTTATATAGCATCTTTATAGTAGTAATGTGCTATATAAGACTGTAATCAAACAAATGTTGACACTGAGCCACTTAAAGGGATATTGGGACAGGTGACCAAATACCTGGTCAAAGAGAGAAGTTTTAAGGAGGAGAGAGAGGTAGAGAGACTGAAAGGTTTAGGAAGGAAATTCCAGAGCTTGGGGCCCAGACAGCTGAAGGCACGGCCACCAATGGTGGAGCGATTAAAATCGGAGATACGCAAGAGGTCAGAATTGGAGAAGCGCATAGATGTCGGTGCGGGCGGGAGGGGGGATGCGATTTGCAGGTCTGGAGGAGGTTTCAGAGATAGGAAGGGACAAAGCCATGGAGCTATTTGAAAACTAGGATGAAATTTTTCAAATCGAGGCGTTGATAACTGGGAGCTAATGTAGGTCAGCGAGCACAGGGGGCGATGGGTGAGCGGGACTCGGTGCGAGTTAGGACACAGGGCAGCGAGCACAGGGGGCAATGGGCGAGTGGGACTTGCTGCGAGTTAGGACGCAGGGCAGCGAGCACAGCAGGTGATGGGTGAGCGGGACTTGGTGCGAGTTAGGACACGGGGCAGCGACACAGGGGTTGATGGGTGAGTGGGACTTGGTCTGAGTTAGGATACGGGGCAGCGAGCACAGGGGGCGATGGGTGAGCGGGACTCGGTGTGAGTTAGGACATGGGTCAGCGAGTACAGGGGGTGATGGGTGAGTGGGACTTGGTGCGAGTTAGGACACAGGTCAGCGAGCACCAGGGACGATGGGTGAGCGGGACTCGGTGTGAGTTAGGACATGGTTCAGCGAGCACAGGGAGTGATGGGTGAGCGGGACTTGGTGCGAGTTAGGACACGGTCAACGAGCACAGGGGACAATGGGTGAGCGGGACTCGGTGTGAGTTAGGACACAGGCAGCGAGCATAGGGGGTGATGGGTGAGCGGGACTCGGTGCGAGTTAGGACACGGTCAGTGAGCACAGGGGATGATGGGTGAGCAGGAATTGGTGCGAGTTAGGACACGGGTCAGCGAGCACAGGGGGTGATGGGTGAGCGGGACTTGGTGCGGTTAGGACACGGGGCAGCCGAGTTTTGGATGGGCTCCACAGAAGGATATAAGGCGTGTTGCAGACAAATATTAAAAGGGAATGAAGACTTTTAAAGGGTAAACATACACTGATTAAAGTTTAGAGATGCTGCTTTCACATTGGCTCACTTTCAGCAGGTCATCTTACAACGCTCTCTCCCAGATTGTGAAGATTATTCGATTATTTACCTCCACTCCAAACTCAACGACCGCAGAAATCAATTATAATTTTTCACAGACGAACAGTTTCAGTGACTTTTTTCGGAAAAAAAAAACATGTAGAACTAAATTAAAATGTAGGAACTGCATCTTGTGATTCGATGAGAGTTCCAGGTTGCACACGTGCGAAAAAATATCTGGTCAATGTAAGGGAGAACCGTGGGGGAGGGAACAGATTGAAAGATTGACGGACAAAAACACTTAAAGCCACATTGCTCCAACGTCTTGAAAAATAATCTTTTTATAGTACGTAGACTGGAGGCAAGGACCTATTCAATTGGTTTATTTTTTGCATGTGGTGGGGGGAGGGTGGGTGTGGGGGGGGGAGCGGGGGGAGAGATTGTAACTTATAGTGGCTGATGTTAACTGGGGCGGTAATGAACACAAAATGGCTTAATCGGTAGCTTTACCGCCTGGTTAAACCCGGCTATGCAGTAGCCGCCATTTTGAATGGGCGCCCGAAGCGTCGGCCTGTTACGCAGGTGGTAGGCCCCTTTTAATGTGAGAGTGGGGATTCTAGGATCCCAAGGCGATTAGGCCGGGACTGGTGGGAGCGGCTCTGGCCCCGAGCAACACCATGGGCGAGCGAGTACAGGCAGCATCAGTCGAGAGGGCGCAGACAAGATTTACGGGAATTAATTCCGGGGATGAGGGACTTCAGTCACATGGATAGACTGGAGAAGCTGCGGTTGTTCTTCCTGGAGCAGAGAAGGTTGAGAGGGGATTTGATCGAGTTGTTCAAAATCATGAGCGGTCTGGACAGTGGAGATAGAGAGAAACTGTTCCCATTGGTGGAAGGGTCGAAAACCAGAGGACACAGATTTAAGGTGATTGGCAGAAGAACCAAAGGCGACATGAGGATAAACTTATTTACGCAGCGAGCGGTTAGGATCTGGAACGCGTCGTCTGAAAGTGTGGTGGAGTCAGACTCGATCGTGGAGTTGGATAAGTACCTGAAGGAAAACATTTTTCAGGGTTACGGGGAAAGGGCGGGGGAGTGGGACTAGCTGAGGTGCTCTTGCAGAGAGCCGGCACGGGCTCAATGGGCCGAATGGCCTCCTCCTGTGCTGTGACCATGCTATGATTCTATTCCAAGTAGTGTTTCTGTGAGGTTCGGAGCAGTTGGAGTGCCTCACAAAAATAATCCAGACTGCTCCTACCGCCCCCGCTTGGGAACCACTCCCCTCCTCCAGCCCCGCGTCACACACTCCACGATCATGCCCCGTCCCCCTACCCCGCGCACTTACCTTGCTGCCGGCTGGAGCGGCCCGTTTGGGCGCCCACGGCTCGCTGGCAACATTGCAGATGGCGCTTCACTTTGGGCGACCGACCATCGCATTCAACGGGTCGGAGCGCCCAGTGGTCAGAGGAGGTCCCGCAATGCCAGTTCTGTGCAGAGACTGGAGAAGCTGGTGTGGTTCTCTGTGCAGCAGAGGAGGTTAAGTGGGAGAACTAACTGAGGCGTTCGGAACCATGAAGGGTTTTGGTAGTGTAAATAAGGAGAACGTTTTTCCATTGGCGGGAGGGGTGGTAAGCAGAAGACACAGATTTAAGATAATCGGCAAAGGAATCAGAGGGGTGATCAATCAACAACAACTTGCATTCTTATAGCACCTTTAACATGGCTAAACATCCCAAGGCGCTTCACAGGAGTGTTATAAGACAAAAAATTTGACACCGAGCCAAATAAGGAGACATTAGGGCTGGTGACCAAAAGCTTGCTCAAAGAGGTAGGTTTTAAGGAGCATCTTAAAAGCGGAAAGAGAAGTAGAGAATCTGGAATGCGCTGCTTGAAAGGGCGGTGGAAGCAGATTCAATAGTGGCTTTCAAAGGGAATTGGATAAATAGTTGAAGGGGAGCAAACTGCAGGGGTGTGGGGAAAGAGCGGGGGGAGAGGGACTATTTGGATCGCTCGATGGGCCGAATGGCCTCCTTCTGTACTGTATGATTCTGACACTACTTGAAGAAGGGTGATGCATGCTTATGGTGTCCTGGGCCCAAATAGCCTTCCGTAAACAACACTACCAAACAAAATGGATTATCTCCTCATTCTTCTCATTTTCTGTCTATGGGATCTCGCTGTGTGAAAGTTAGCTGTTGCATTTGTCGGCAAAGAAGTGATGACTGCACATGAAGGTTAATCAGTTTACACAGGAAGATAGGAGCATAGGAACAGGAGGAGGCCAGTCAGCCCCTCGAGCCTGTTCCGTCACTCAACTAGATCACGCTGATCTGTACCATAACTCCATCCACCTGCCGTGGTTCCATAACCTTCATTGTCCTTACCTAACAAAAATCTATCATTCTCAGTTTTGATATTTTCACTTGAATCCCAGCCTCAACAATTTATGGGGGAGAGAGTTCCAGATTTCCACTGCCCTTTGTGTGAAGAAGTGTTTCCTGACAGGAGTATAGTGAAATGGCAAGCTTGGGTTGTGGAGACATGGCTGTGAGACTTGAGACATTTAATGGCCTGTACGAAGCCTGTCTGAGAAGGAATGATTGAAACCCATTCGGGAGACCATCTAAGATATCTGCAAAAGCACCAAAAATCCCACAAATTTAATGTGAATTTGTTACCTTGGGGTGGGTCTGACAAATTGTTGAGATGGACTATATATTTCTCGGAATGATGCAGATATGGGCATTTTACAAGTTTTAAAATCATGATAGGGTTTAGATAGAGTAAATTAAGGGACTCTGTTTCCTGTGGCTGAAGGGTCGATAACCAGAGGGCACGGATTTAAGGTGATTGACAAAAGAACCAAAGGCGACATGAGGAAAAACATCTTTACGCAGCGAGTGGTTAGGACTTGGAACACGCTGCCCGATAGGGTGGTGGATACAGATTCAATAGCAGCCTTCAAAAGGGAATTGGATTAATACTTGGAGAAAAAAATTGCAGGATATGGGGAAAGCCTGGGGGAGTGGGATTAACGGGATCGCTCTTCGAAAGAGCTGGTGCAGACTCGATGGGCCGAATGGCCTCCTTCTGTGCTGTACTGTTCTATATTACCTCTGAACGGCCTGGCTCTAATTTTAAGGTGACGCCCCCTTGTTCTGGACTCCCCCCCCTGCCCCCCCCACCACCACCACCAGAGGGAATAGATTCTCTCTATCT
Source organism: Pristiophorus japonicus (assembly GCF_044704955.1). Classification (NCBI taxonomy): domain Eukaryota; kingdom Metazoa; phylum Chordata; class Chondrichthyes; family Pristiophoridae; genus Pristiophorus; species Pristiophorus japonicus. The sequence goes on from NC_091982.1 coordinate 63,463,233, forward strand.
ACATCATCAATTTCTTCAATCATCTTAAACACACGATTAGGTGTAAGATGCGTTCGGACATCCTGAGACTGTGGAAAGATGCTTCCTTTCATTAAAGGTATTACAGTTTTCAGGAGACATATTTTGTACACTATCCCTTCACTCTACAGCCCTGGTTGCTTTCAATCTCAGGAACAGAACTCACTAGATCAGTAGCTACGACACAACACTGTCACATCAGCTTTAAAACTCTGCTGGAAGACCATAAAATATGTATAATCAGAATTTCATCTGATCAAAATAATCTTGTTTACTAAAAGCTACTGTTATGGGTACAAGGAATGAGCTCCATTATTCTGTCCATTCATTTTTATTTGAATCCCAAATGGATATTCGAACAAAGTTGAAGCTGTATGGTGTCAGCCTTGTTCCAGTGGGTAGCACTCTCTCGGTTCTGAGCCCGAAGGTCACGAGTTCGAGCCTCACTCCAGAGACTTGAGCACATAATCCAGGTTGACATTCGGTCCGACTGCCATCTCAGGTTGATGTAAAAGCTCCCATGGCACTATTTTGAAGAAGACCAAGGGAGTTCTAGGCTGGCACCCCCAGTGCAGTGCTGAGGGAGAGCTGCACTGTCAGAGGTGCTGTCCTTTGGATGAGATGCTAAACGGAGACCCTGTCTGTCCTCTCGGTTGACTGTAAAAGGTCTCATGGCACTATTTGAAAAAGAGTAGGGGAGTTCCTCAACGAACATCACCAAAATTGATGATATACTCATTTGTCACATTTCTGTTTGTGGGAGCTTGCTGTGAACAATTTGGCTGTTCCATTTCCTACATTACAACAGTGACTACACTTCAAAAGTACTTCACTGGTTGGGATTCCTTCCTTCCTTCCTTCCTTCCTTCCTTTCCTTCCTCTCTTTCCTTCCTCTCTTTCCTTCCTCTCTTTCCTTCCTCTCTTTCCTGCCTCTCTTTCCTTCCTCTCTTTCCTTCCTCTCTTTCCTTCCTCTCTTTCCTTTCTCTCTTTCCTTTCTCTCTTTCCTTCCTTCCTTCGTTTTTCTCTTCTGGTCGCCTGTCACTTTAATTCCTCACTCCATTTCCACTCTGACCTCTCCGTCTTCAGTCACCTGCACTGTTCCACAAGCTCGAGGAACAGCACCTCATCTTTCGATTAGGCGCTTTACAGCCTTCTGGACTCAACATCGAGTTCAGCAATTTCAGACCATAACCTCTGCCCATTTATGGCTCCCCCCACCCGCACCCCCCACCCCCCGATCTTATGTAATTTCTCTCTCTGTCTCCAATGGCAACTGGTCATTACTCTGCCATTCACACCCTGTCTAGACTGACCTTTTTCTAACTCCTGCCATCATCCCTTTTATCTCTCTAATCTCTCCTGCCTTCCCCCTATCACAGACAATCGCTTTTGTTCTTTCCTCCCCTCCCCCTTTCAGTGCTCCTTAAGAATGTTCTTTTCGAACACACTCCAGTTCTGACGAAGGGTCATCGACCTGAAACATTAACTCTGTTTCTCTCTCCACAGATGCTGCCTGACCCGCTGAGAATTCCAGCATTTTCTGTTTTTATTCCTTCTTCTCATTCCTCCTTTCCTCCCTTCCGCCCTTCCTTCCTTTCTTTCTTTCTCGCTTTCCTTTCCCACTTCCTTGCTCTCTCTTTCCTTCCTTCCTCTCTCTCTCCTTCCTTCCACTCTTTCTCTCTTTTCTTCCCCCTTTTCTCTCTCTTTGCTTCCCAACAAACTTCTACAGCCGATATTCTGTGACTGAACACTAGCCAGCTGAGTTGCATTCACTTTCCAGGTGCTATTTTGCTGCGTTCGTAGGGATTGATCGAGTAATTCAAGGTCAGGTCAGTAATGTGGAGGGTAGTAACGAGATAAATTTCCAACCGAAATGGAGAACTTTAAAAATTAAATGTTCATTTATCAGAGTTTAGAGAATCTGTGATGTGTTGTGTTAAATATTTTACCATAAAGGTGAGTACAGATAAAACAGGCTTTTCAAGCCAGCTGCTTCATTCTTCCTTAACATCCTGTCTTCATCATAGGCGGTCCCTGGAACGAGGATGACTTGCTTCCACATGAGTTCACAGATGTTTCAATGAAGGACCCGATGTTCCAGTGCTGAACTCCAGTTGAAGGGGTGGAAGATGCCTGTGCGTGGAATTTTTTAACGTGTGGTGACCGTTACACATCAGCCACCAGACGGGCTTGACAGAGCTTGATCCAGTGGCAAGGATTAACCAAGGCGACTTGAGACCAGCTCTTTTGCACGGACCTAGTGCGCACACATATCGCACTGTGGGCTGGCCCGTGCTGCCCCTGGGCCATCGCCTCTTTTGGGCCCTGTCCCCTCATTCACCGCACCTCAGCTACGATCTCTCACCGCTCCTCCGCCACAAACATTCGCCGCACCTCCACCACGATCTCCCACCGCACCTTGAATGCAATATTCCGATGTAGATCCTGAGGCTGTTTTGCCACTGCTGATCTGGTTTCTTCGCAGGGTCCTGGCCGAGATCGCTCAGCCCATCACTCTGATCGCGCGGCACCCCTACTCCCTGGTGGTCCAGGTCGGTCCCTTTTGCTTCTGTAGAGCCGGCAGCGTGGGAACTTCCCTTTAAGTGAGGGAAGGGCCCCTCGGACGGACCATAAGAACATAAGAACATAAGAATTAGGAACAGGAGTAGGCCATCTAGCCCCTCGAGCCTCCTCTGCCATTCAACAAGATCATGGCTGACCTGGCCGTGGACTCAGCTCCACTTACCCGCCCACTCCCCGTAACCCTTAATTCCCTTTATTGGTTAAAAATCTATCTATCTGTGATTTGAATATATTCAATGAGCTAGCCTCAACTGCTTCCTTGGGCAGAGAATTCCACAGATTCACAACCCTCTGGGAGAAGAAATTCCTTCTCAACTCGGTTTTAAATTGGCTCCCCCATATTTTGAGGCTGTGCCCCCTAGTTCTAGTCTCCCCGACCAGTGGAAATAACACCTCTGCCTCTATCTTGTCTATCCCTTTCATTATTTTAAATGTTTCTATAAGATCACCCCTCATCCTTCTGAACTCCAACGAGTAAAGACCCAACCTACTCAATCTATCATCATAAGGTAACCCCCTCATCTCCAGAATCAGCCTAGTGAATCGTCTCTGTACCCCCTCCAAGGCTAGTATATCCTTCCTTAAGTAAGATGACCAAAACTGCACTCAGTCCTCCAGGTGCAGCCTCACCAATACCCTGTACAGTTGCAGTAGGACCTCCCTGCTTTTGTACTCCATCCCTCTCGCAATGAAGGCCAACATTCCATTCGCCTTCCTGATTACCTGCTGCACCTGCAAACTAACTTTTTGGGATTCATGCACAAGGATCCCCAGGTCCCTCTGCACCGCAGCATGTTGTAATTTCTCCCCATTCAAATAATATTCCCTTTTACTGTTTTTTTTCCCAAGGTGGATGACCTCACATTTTCCGACATTGTATTCCATCTGCCAAACCTTAGCCCATTCGCTTAACCTATTTAAATCTCTTTGCAGCCTCTCTGTGTCCTCTACACAACCCGCTTTCCCACTAATCTTTGTGTCATCTGCAAATTTTGTTACACTACACTCTGTCCCCTCTTCTATATATATTGTAAACAGTTGTGGTCCCAGCACCGATCCCTGTGGCATACCACTAACCACCGATTTCCAACCCGAAAAGCACCCATTTATCCCGACTCTCTGCTTTCTGTTAGCCAGCCAATTCTCGATCCATGCTAATACATTTCCTCTGACTCCGCGTACCTCTATCTTCTGCAGTAACCTTTTGTGCGGCACCTTATCGAATGCCTTTTGGAAATCTAAATACACCACAACCATCGGTACACCTCTATCCACCATGCTCATAATATCCTCAAAGAATTCCAGTAAATTAGTTAAACATGATTTCCCCTTCATGAATCCATGTTGCGTCTGCTTGATTGCACTATTCCTATCTACCGCTGCTGAAGTGTCCGCCCCGTTAGCGGCCCAGGAAGGAAAACAGCCTGTACATGTCGACCATCAGCTTTCTAATCCAAATGTCAGCTGTTCATAGAATCATAGAATAGTGCAGCACAGAAGGAGGCCATTCGGCCCATCGAGTCTGCGCTGGCTCTCTCGAAGAGCGATCCAGTTAGTCCCACTCCCCCGCTCTTTCGCCATATCCCTGCAATTTTATCCCTTCAAGTATTTAACCAATTCCCTTTCACAGGCTACTATTGAATCTATTTCACAAGGAGAAACTTATTTAACCAAAGAGCTGTGCTAAACCTCTATATAACACTGGTTCGGCTTCAGCTGGAGTATTGTGTTCAATTCTGGGCATCGCACTTTAGGTAGGATGTCAAGGCCTGGGAGAGAGTGCAGAGGAGATTTACTAGAAAGGTTCCAGGGATGAGGGACTTCAGTTATGCGGAGAGACTGGAGAAACTGAGCTTGTTATCCTTAGAGTAGAGAAGTTTAAGAGGAGATTTGATAAAGGCTTTCAAAATCATGAATGGCTTTGATAGAGTAAATAAGGAAAACTGTTTCCTGTAGCAGGAGGGTCGGTAACCATGGGACACAGATTCAAGGCGATTGGCAAAAGAACCAGAGGCAATATAAGGAAGCAATGGTTTCCACAACGGGTTTTTATGATCTGGAACGCGCTGCCTGAAAGGGCGGTGGAAGCAGATTCAATAGTATCTTTCAAATGGGAATTGGGTAAATATTTGAAGAGGAGAAATTTGCACGACTGTGGGGAAAGGGCGGGGGGAGTGGGACTAATTGGATCTCTCTTTCAAAGAGCCGACACAGGCACGATGGGCCAAATGGCCTCCTCCTGTGCTGTGTCATTGTATGTTTCGATGAGTGATAAAAATGTGGAACTTGCTAGCACAGGGAGTGCAGGAGGTGAATAGCAGAGATGCATTTAAGGAGAAGCTGGATAAACACATGAGGGAGAAAGGAATAGAAGGATATGGTGATGGGGTGAGATGAAGAGGGGTGGGAGGAGTCTCGTGTGGAGCATGAACACCGACACGGACCTGTTGGGCCGAATGACCTGTTTCTGTGTGTTACATTTTATGTAATTCTATGTAATATTTGCATGTCATTGAAGATTGTCAGGATCAATCAACCATGTCATTTCGAAGGTGGAACTGGAGCCTATAAGAATAGAGCATGTGGGAGGTCAAAACAGCTGTGTCCGCTGTGACTCAGTGGACAGCTCTCTCACCTCTGAGTCAGAAGATTGTGGATTCAAATCCCACTCCAGTGACTTGAGCACAAAATCTAGGCTGACACTCCCAGTGCAGTGCTGCACTGTCGGAGGTGCCGTCTTATGGATGAGATGTTAAACCGAGGCCCCGTATTCCCTCTCATGTAAAAGATCACGTGGTGCTATTTTGAAGAATAGCAGAGGAGTTATCCCCAGTATCCTGGACAATATTTATCACTCAATCAGCATCAATAAAAATACAGATTATCTGGTCATTGCTATTTGTGGGAGCTTGCTGTGCACAAATTGGCCGCCACCTTTCCTACATTGCAAGTGACTACACCTTAAAAGTACTTCATTGGTTAGAAAGCACATTGGGCATCCTGAGGTTATGAAAGGTGCTATATAAATCTAAGTCTTGCTTTTATTTTACAATCCTTCAGATTGGCTGTCAAGCGCTTTGGGATGTCTGGTGGACGTGACAGGCATTATAGAAATGCAAGTCTTTCTTCCTTCTTTCAGGACGGGAACCAATGAGATTTTGTTTTGTCCCGTTGTTTGTTGCGCACAAACTTGAGGCAGAAAAATTTGAAATGAACGGATGGTTTCTGAGAGTCCCAGTTAGAGATCTGTTTCTTCAGTGTTTTGCTTAAAATAAATTGTGTATAATAAAGGTCTGGAATTGTAATGTCTGAAAACTTTGTTTTTCTTGTATTCCTCAGAAAGGAACTTTCTGGGCTAAGCCAGGCAGTTATCTTATATGATCAAGGACGCTGATGTTGGTGCGCCTGTCCTCCCAGGGGATTTGCAGGATCTTGTGGAGACATTGTTGGTTGTATTTCTCCAGCGACTTGAGGTGTCTACTGTATATGGTCCATGTCTCTAAGCCATACAGGAGGGCAGGTATTATGACAGTCCTGTTTCCTTCTCCCTTCTCTCTCTCTTTCCTTCCCAACAACGTCTGCAGCCGATATTCTATGACTGAACACTAACCAACTGAGTTGCATTCACTTTCCAGGTGCTATTTTGCTGTGTTCGTGGGGATTGATTGAGTAATTCAAGGTCAGGTCAGTAACTTGGAGCGTAGTAATGAGTGCGGTAGATAAATATCCAAAGAAAATGGAGAGCTTTAAAAATGAACTGTTCATTTGTAAGAGTTTAGAGAATCTGCTATGTGATGTGTTAAATATTTCACCATAAAGGTGAGTACAGATGAAACAGGCTTTTAAAGCCAGCTGCCTCATTCTTCCTTAATAACCTGTACATGTCGATCATCAGCTTTTTAATCCAAATGTCAGCTTATCATAGAATCATAGAATAGTGCAGCGCAGAAGGAGGCCATTCGGCCCATCGCGTCTGCGCCGACTCTCTTGAAGAACGATCCAATTAGTACCACTCCCCCGCTCTTTCCCCATATCCCTGCAATTTTATCCCTTCAGGTACTTATCCAATTCCCTTTGGCAGGCTACTATTGAATCTATTTCACAAGGAGAAACTTATTTACCCAAAGAGTTGTGCTAAACCTTTATATAACACTGGTTATGCCTCAGCTGGAATATTGTGTTCAATTTTGGGCACCGCACTTTAGGAAGGATGTCAAGGCCTTGGAGAGGGTGCAGAGGAGATTTACTGGAATGGTAGCAAGGACGAGTTTCTTCAGTTATGCGGAGAGACTAGAGAAATTGGGATTGTTATCCTTAGAGTAGAGAAGGTTAAGAGATTTGAGAAAGGCTTTCAAAATCATGAATGGTTCTGAGCCATACAGGAGGGTGTGTATTACTACAGCCCTGTAGACCATGAGCTTGGTGGCAATTTTGATGGCCTGGTCTTCAAACACTCTTTTCCTCAGGCGGCCATAGGCTGCACTGGCGCACTGGAGATAATGTTGAATCTCGTTGTCGATGTCTGCTCCTGTTGTTAAGAGGCTCCCGAGGTATGGGAAATGGTCCACAGTGTCCAGGGCCGTGCCATGGATCTTGATGACTGGGGGGCAGTGCTGTGTGGCGGGGTCAGGCTGGTGGAGTACCTTACAGATGTTACGGATTCCGAGGGACTGCCTATGATGATGATGATCTTATATAAAAGCTTCAGTATTGATTCCAGCTGTTTTTTAATTAGGATGACCAAGGGTGACCTAGGCTGGGAACTCAACATCCAAGGGTACTCAACATTTAGGAAGGATAGACAGAAAGGAAAAGGAGGTGGGGTAGCGTTGCTGGTTAAAGAGGAAATTAAGGCAATTGTAAGGAAAGACATTAGCTTGGATGATGTGGAATCGGTATGGGTGGAGCTACGGATTACCAAGGGGCAGAAAACGCTAGTGGGAGTTGTGTACAGACCTCCAAACAGCAGTAGTGATGTTGGGGAGGGCATCAAACAGGAAATTAGGGGTGCATGCAGTAAAGGTGCCAAAGTTATCATGGGTGACTTTAATATGCATATAGATTGGGCGAACCAAATTGGAAACAATACGGTGGAGGAGAATTTCCTGGAGTGCACAAGGGATAGTTTTTTAGACCAAGATGTCGAGGAACCAACTAGGGGGGAGGCCATCTTAGACTGGGTGTTGTGTAATGAGAGAGGATTAATTAGCAATCTCGTTGTGCGAGGCCCCTTGGGGAAGAGTGGCCATAACATGGTGGAATTCTACATTAGGATGGAGAATGAAACAGTTAATTCAGAAAACTTAAAGAAGGGTAACTTTGAAGGTATGAGGCATGAATTGGCTTGGATAGATTGGCGAATGATGCTTAAGGGGTTGACAGTGGATGGGCAATGGCAGACATTTAGAGACCGCATGGATGAACTACAATAATTGTACATCCCTGTCTGGCGTAAAAATAAAAAAGGTAGGTGGCTCAACCGTGGCTATCAAGGGAAATCAGGGATAGTCTTAAAGCCAAGGAAGTGGCATACAAATTGGCCAGCAATAGCAGTGAACCCGGGGACTGTGAGAAATTTAGAACTCAGCAGAGGAGGACGAAGGGTTTGATTAGGGCAGAGAAAATAGAGTACGAGAGGAAGCTTGCAGGGAACATTAAAATGGACTGCAAAAGCTTCTATAGATATGTAAAGAGAAAAAGGTTAGTAAAGACACAAACAACTTTCCGGATATAAAGGGGGTCAGAGGGTCGAGTAAGAAGGAGGAACTGAGGGAAATCCTTATTAGTCAGGAAATTGTGTTGGGGAAATTGATGGGACTGAAGGCCGATAAATCCCCAGGGCCTGATGGTCTGCATCCCTGAGTACTTAAGGAGGTGGCCTTGGAAATAGTGGATGCACTCACAGTCATTTTCCAACATTCCATAGACCCTGGATCAGTTCCTATGGAGTGGAGGGTAGCCAATATAACTCCACTTTTTAAAAAAGAAGGGAGAGAGAAAACAGGGAATTATAGACTGGTCAGCCTGACATCGGTAGTGGGTAAAATGATGGAATCAATTATTAAGGATATCATAGCAGCGCATTTGGAAAGAGGTGACATGATAGGTCCAAGTCAGCATGGATTTGTGAAAGGGAAATCATGCTTGACAAATCTTCTGGAATTTTTTGAGGACGTTTCCAGTCGAGTGGACAAGGGAGAACCAGTTGATGTGGTGTATTTGGACTTTCAGAAGGCTTTCGACAAGGTCCCACACAAGAGATTAATGTGCAAAGTTAAAGCACATGGGATTGGGGGTAGTGTGCTGACATGCATTGAGAACTGGTTGTCAGACAGGAAGCAAAGAGTAGGAGTAAATGGGTACTTTTCAGAATGGCAGGCAGTGACTAGAGGGGTACCGCAAGGTTCTGTGCTGGGGCCCCAGCTGTTTACATTGTACATTAATGATTTAGACAAAGGGATTAAATGTAGTATCTCCAATTTGCGGATGACACTAAGTTGGGTGGCAGTGTGAGCTGCGAGGAGGATGCTATGAGGCTGCAGAGTGACTTGGATAGGTTAGGTGAGTGGGCAAATGCATGGCAGATGAAGTATAATGTGGATAAATGTGAGGTTACCCACTTTGGTGGTAAAAACAGAGAGACAGACTATTATCTGAATGGTGACAGATTAGGAAAAGGGGAAGTGCAACGAGACCTGGGTGTCATAGTACATCAGTCATTGAAGGTTGGCATGCAGGTACAGCAGGTGGTTAAGAAAGCAAATGGCATGTTAGCCTTCATAGCGAAGGAATTTGAGTACAGGGGCAGGGAGGTGTTACTACAGTTGTGCAGGGCCTTGGTGAGGCCACACCTGGAATATTGTGTACAGTTTTGGTCTACTAACTTGAGGAAGGACATTCTTGCTATTGAGGGAGTGCAGCGAAGGTTCACCAGACTGATTCCCGGGATGGCGGGACTGACATATCAAGAAAGACTGGATCAACTGGGCTTGTATTCACTGGAGTTCAGAAGAATGAGAGGGGATCTCATAGAAACGTTTAAAATTCTGATGGGTTTAGACAGGGTAGATGCAGGAAGAATGTTCCCAATGTTGGGGAAGTCCAGAACCAGGGGTCACAGCCTAAGGATAAGGGGTTAGCCATTTAGGACCGAGATGAAGAGAAACTTCTTCACCCAGAGAGTGGTGAACCTGTGGAATTCTCTACCACAGAAAGTTGTTGAGGCCAATTCACTAAATATATTCAAGAAGGAGTTAGATGTAGTCCTTACTACTAGGGGGATCAAGGGGTATGGCGAGAAAGCAGGAATGGGGTACTGAATTTGCATGTTCAGCCATGAACTCATTGAATGGCGGTGCAGGCTCCAAGGACCGAATGGCCTACTCCTGCACCTATTTTCTATGTTTCTATGTTTCTGTGATGCAATATGTTACTTACTTTGACAATTCCCCAGCTACACGTGCTGACTTGCCAAATATGGAAATAAAATAGGGCATGGAGATTGAACAAAACATAGAAACAGGAGGAGGCCATTCAGCCCCTCGAGCCTGGAGCAATGAAGCATTTTATTTACTTAAAGGATGTACTGCGATTCACGTGCAGAAATACAGCAGGCTCTAAAATCTCAATAAATGCATTAAATCAGTTGTCAAAAATTAAGATTTTCTAAAGGTGGGCATTTCCCGCAGAAAATAATTCTCATACCTTCAGCCCTCACATTCTCCTTCAATAATTTCAGAATCACCAGTGCTACTAACTCTGGTGTTGTGTACAGAAATAAAAATGATGAGAGTTCTGGGTATGTTTGCAGTGCAGATTCCGCCAAGCCCATGTCCCACTGCACCTGCAATCTAACTTCTTATCTTCACCTGTCAGAGGTCTGTACTTAGATCTGTTTTTGGACTGTCAATTTCATAGATGTGTTTGTTTTTACATCGATTGTACAGCAGAGAAACAGGCCATTCGGTCCAATAGATCCGTGCCGGTGTTTATGCTCCACACCAGCCTCCTCCCACTCTACGTCATCTCACCCCATCACCATATCCTTCTATTCCTTTCCCCCTCATGTGTTTATCCAGCTTCCCCTTAAATGCAACTCTGCTATTCACCTCAACCACTCCCGAGTTCCACTTTCTCACCGCTCTCTGGGTAAAGAAGTTTTTCCTGAATTCCCTATTGCATTTATTAGTGGCTACTTTATGATGATGGCCCCTTAGTTTTGGTCTCTCCCACAAGAGGCTGCAGGGTGACTTGGACAGGTTAGGTGAGTGGGGAAATGCATGGCAAATGCAGTATAATGTGGATAAATGTGAGGTTATCCACTTTGGTGGCAAAAACAGGGAGGCAGAATATTATCTGAATGGTGACAGATTAGGAAGAGGGGCGGTGCAATGAGACCTGGGTGTCATGGTTCATCAGTTATTGAAAGTTGGCATGTAGGTACAGCAGGCAGTGAAGAAGGCAAATGGTATGTTGGCCTTCATAATTAGGGGATTTGAGTATTGGAGCAGGGAGGTCTTACTGCAGTTGTGCAGGGCCTTGGTGAGGCCACACCTTAAATATTGTGTGCAGTTTTGGTCTCCTCATCTGAGGAAGGACATTCTTGCTATTGAGGGAGTGCAGCGAAGGTTCACCAGACTGATTCCTGGGATGGCAGGACTGACATATAACGAAAGACTGGAGCGACTAGGCTTATATTCACTGGAATTTAGAAGAATGAGAGGGGATCTCATGGAAACATATAAAATTCTGACGGGTTTAGACAGATTCGATGCAGGAAGAATGTTCCCGATGTTGAGGAAGTCCAGAACCAGTGGTCACAGTCTAAGGATCAGGGGTAAGCCATTTAGGACCGAGATGAGGAGAAACTTCTTCACTCAGAGAATTGTGAGCATGTGGAATTCTCTACCACAGAAAGTTGTTGAGGCCAGTTCGTTAGATATTTTCAAAAGGGAGTTAGATGTGGCCCTTACGGTTAAAGGAATCAAAGGGTATGGAGAGAAAGCAGGAATGGGGTACTGAAGTTGCATGATCAGCCATGATCATATTCAATGGTGGTGCTGGCTCGAAAGGCCGAATGGCCTATGCCTGCACATAGTTTCTATGGCCCCAAGTTTCCACACGTGACGAAAAAGGCGCACCTCAGAGCTGGGCGCCTGTTTTTCGCGCCGAAAACGGCGCCGGAAAAAAAGTGCGGTATTCTGGAGCTCGATGTTTGCTTGGCGCAGCGTACAGGGGGCAGAGCCTACCACTCGCACCGATTTTGTAAGTAGGAGGGGGCGGGTACAATTGAAATGAGGCTTCTTGATGCCAGCAACCTTGCGCGTGCGCGTTGGAGCGTTCGCGCATGCGCAGTCTGAAGTAAACATTGGCACTCGGCCATTTTTAAAAGTACTGCAGAAAAAGTGAAGGTTTGTTTCTTGGACCCCTGCAAAGGCTTGTATTTTAATTTTCTTGATATTTCTGTGTGTGAGGGAGTGCTTTTAACAGCACTACTGAATAAATCACCTGCTGAAATCAATGAGTTCAGCTTTTCACTGCTAAACTTGCAGAACCGGTGCCTGCAAATTAAGAACTGTTTGTTTGGAGAAATAAAAGTGCCAATTCAACTTTGCAATGGATCAACTTCCACCAAGAACAAAGAATTTCTTGCATGAGGAAGCAAACCATTGCATAATATGTGGTGTTGACAATGCAGCACCCATTCTGCAAATTTAAATATAAAGATGTCGATGTGGCTGCCTCTCCCTGTCCAAATGGCCTCAGTCAGTCCCCCTCACAGCTCGAAGGCTGCTGCTGTTCTTTCTTCGGCTCCTGTCCAGCCACTGACGCCGCTGCAATCCCATGGCCGAATGGCCTCACGTCCGCTCCTGATTCTTCGGCTGCCTTCGAGCCACTGACGCCGCCCCATAAGCGTGGCTGAACGGCCTAAAGAATTTTAAATCTGCAGCTGCGTGTGTCCTGTGTTCTTTCTTGGACTCCCGGCCAGCCACTGACGCCGCTGCAATCCCATGGCCGAATGGCCTCAAGTCTGTCCGGGTGCTGCATCTTCGCGGGGAATGAAGGCCTGCCTCAAGCACCGCAGCTCAGCTCGAAGGCTGCTTGCTGCCTGCCGCTGCCATCGAGACGAGACACTGATGCCACACCGCTGCCTGTCTCCAACATGAAAGGCCTGCCTCAAACACTGCAGCTCAGCTCGAAGGCTGCTTGCTGCCGCTGCCGTCGAGACACTGACGCCACACCGCTGCCTGAAAGGCCTGCCTGAAGCACTTTCACACAGGTAGGAACATGGTTTATTTAATCTTTTCTTTGCTTATAAATTTTTATTCAGGTTGGATTTATTTGTATAATATTTGTATAAGTATAACTAAGGATTGATTGTAGAATTTAATGACTTCCCTTCCGCCCCCCTCCGCCCCCCCCCCCCCCACCTCATTCCCTACGCCTAATTTGTAACCTGCGCCTGATTTTTTAAAGTGTCGACAAGGTTTTTTCAAGCGTACAAAAATATTCACTTACTCCATTCTAAGTTAGTTTGGAGTACATTTTCACTGTGGAAACTTTGAAATCAGGCGTCAGTAGCCGGACACGCCCCCTTTTGAAAAAAAAATTCTGTTCCAAAGTGAAACTGTTCTACCTGACTAGAACTGGAGGAAACTAAATGTGGAGAATTCTGATTTCTAAGATACTCCGTTCTACACCAGTTGGTCCTAAAAATCAGGAGCAAATCATGTGGAAACTTGGGGCCTATGTTTCTATGTTTCTATTTAAATGAAAACACCCAAACTGTTTTTCCTACTGCTCCAGCTGCATTCCCCCTCCAGCAGCCAGCAGCCTTTTCTCGACACACTTTTTCCAACCTCTGTTCTCCCAGTTCTTCTCCACCCACTTCTGCAAGTCTTTTCACACTACTGTTTTTCTCCAAATTTCTGCAAGTTTTTTTCTCCACACCGTTCCTCCCCTGTGAACTCTGTCCACCTTCTGGTGGTTCTGTGTCCTATATTTGTATTCAATTCAGTTATGGCATTTTCGTGTTCAAACCGAGTGGGTGGTTCATTGTGTAAGTTTGGGCGGGGAGATAGCTTTGAATATTTAATCAGAAGATGTCACAGGTACACGCATGTGTCAGGACAAGGGTATTTTTATGGGGCACATTGGTGCCTGAAAGCCTGTAGGTCCTTTGTTATAGTCCTGGAGTCAGTGCGCCATTCCTGCAATGATCCCAGGGCCATTGTCCATTGCCCATATTAATTAGGTTGATGATTGCCCACATTCATAGTTTTGTTGGAGCGGATTTTTGGACATATACTGGACTAGTATACGGGACCAAACATTTGTTTTATTTTCCCCTTTAATGAATTTTGTAAGGGACAATACTGATGCATTATGCTTTATAAAAAAAAAACAGTTAGACTTTAAGGTATGCTGGCCTTGAGTTATGGAGATAGGAAAGTGAGATAATGAACACTGGAGAGTTAAGTGCTGGGTATGTTTGTTTATACCGGTGCCAAAAGACCTGCACTTGTTTATACTGCCCTGTCACAATGCAGGATGGTTAATATCAAAAGCTTAGCCTTCGATAGTAACAGCTTTGTAGTGCTAAAGCATGTGTTATAAAGTGACGTAATTTGTAAGATAAAAGAACTTCACTGCAGATACCAAGTTGAGAAGATGGTTCAAAGACAGGGGTCTTTAACACTTCTCCCAAAGCTTTGTCTCCAATTTAATAAACCTCTCTTTATATATTATACAGTCACGGAAATATTTTTCCACAACAGTTTGATTTGGGGGGGGATGTCATTTTCAAACTGGGCCGGGGTGTCCTTATTGGTTGAAGATTTCCCCGCTTCAGGCCCGACTCGACCCCTGATTGGCCTGCCAGAATGCACTTTTCCCCCATTGGCCAGTGCCTCTGTCTCTCTTGTGAGCCAGACTCCACAATGTCTGTATCCGCCCACACATTTTCCCAGCCTGCTTTTACTTGGCCAAAAATGTTCATTTGGTGCATGGAACGATCCCATGTTAGTTTTCTTGTCCTTAGGGTGTTTCAAATAAAAAATGCAGCCGTGGATTTTCGACCCTTACATTTGAGACCTCGAATATTAGCTCCTTCATTGAAACACCTGTGAACTCATCCCTTTTTAGTGCGGAAGCAAGTCATCCTCGATACGAGGAACTGCCTAAGAAGAAGAGTACTGAGGGAGCTCTGCACTGCCGGAGGTGCCGTCTTTCAGATAGGACATCAAACTGAGGCACAGTCTTCCTTCTCAGGTGCATGGAGAAGATCGCATGGCCACTATTTTGAGGGAGAGCAGAGGAGTTATCCCCGGTGTCCTGTGGCCAATATTTATCACTCAACCAACATCACTGGAACAGATGAACTGGTCATTATCACATTGCTATTTGTGGGAGCTTGCTGTGCACAATTTGGCTGCCATCTTTCTTACACTACAAAAGTGACTGCACTTCAAAATTACTTCATTGGCTGTAAAGCGCTTTGGGACATCCTGAGGTCGTGAAAGGTGCTATATAAATGTAAGTCTTTATTTTTTGGGTGTTAATTTTCAGCCTCACTGCCTGGATGGGACTCTGGTGAAGTGAAGTGGCACACCTGATTTTTATCCCATTGATCTCAGCTTCAGCCTGTGGGATCTTGCTCTGCGTAAATTAGCTGCTGCGTTTGCATGTATTTGACAGTATTTCAAAAGCAATTCATTGATTCTGAGTCACTTTGCCATGGGCTGAGAGCATGGAAAGCATGACATAAATGCAAGGGCTTTCTTTTGAATGGAAAGCCTGCTCTGAAAACATGTAGGCTGGCTGGGTAATTCCAGACTAAAGGTGGAAAGCCTTTGATAATTGGGTTAACTGTTGATGCAAATATGTAAATGAACCATAGGTGCACACAGCAGTGAAAGAGGCTATTCGGCCCATCGTACCAGTGCTCCAGGGGCTGAATGGCCTCCTCCTGTTCCTAGGTCGGGAGCTTGGCCCTGCCAATAGGTCGTAGACAATTTGCACTTTCACTGATTCTCTCCCACGTGTTGAATATCCCAGGGAAAAGGATATTTCTAAAAAAGCAGTCAGGCCCACTTCCCTGCTCTTTTCCATAACCCTGCACATTGTTGCTTTTTTTGGTGACATTCTTCTTGTTTTGTTTTTGAAACTTGGTTAAATGACTACCAAGAACAATGAGTCTAATGCACATTACTTGCAGCATGATTAGAATATGAGGTCTGTATATACAGGCAACTCTTGATTATCCGTACACGGATCCAACGGGAAACCGTTGTAATGGGATTTACAATTCTATTGCTAACAAGTGAAAAGACAGCCCAAAATAATTTGGAAACATCTTCTTCCAAACACTGTGCTCAATTGTATTTGCTCATTCTCTCTCTCACACACTCTCTCTCTCTCTCACACTCACACATTCTCTCTCTCTCACACACTCTCACTCACCGTAAAAATCACCCTCCTCTGCCCTCGCTTTGCTGGTGTGTGTGTGTGTACGTGCTGCTGCAGCCGCTGTCTCTCGTGGCCGCCGCTGCCATTGGGAATGGAGCAGAGCCGGCACTGGGTTCCAGGCACAGAACCTGTACATGCATGCTGGTAATGTCCATCTTTTGTTACTGTTTGTAGCTGATTGTATTGATTCATTAAAGTTCTAACATTAAAATATAGACTCACACTAACGGAAAAATTGTTGACCCAGAATAGCCCAATCCCCGAGGGACCAGGATAATCAAGATTTGCCTGTCTATGGAAAACTGAGGTTTAACACAACGGGTTTCATATATAGGAGGTGGGTGGGGTGGCTTGACCCATCCACCTCCATGGCACGAACCTGGTATTGCAGTACTTCCAGGAACGGTGCTTGGGCTCTAGGCCTTTTGGCTAAGAGCATTAGCGCAGGGTGATCCTTGATGTGTGCAAGGTGACCTCTGGCGTTTGTGATCTGACAAAGAATTGGAAAGATTGGCTACGATTAAAAAAAAAATCACAACGGGTTTCATGGTAGGCACGTTTCCTCAATGTTTTCACATTCAATTCGGAGATTCTAAGGAAGCCTTATCATCATCATCATAGGCAGTCCCTCGGAATCGAGGAAGACTTGCTTCCACTCTTAAAATGAGTCCTTAAGTGGCTGAACAGGCCAATATGAGAATCACAGTCTCTGTCACAGGTGGGACAGATAGTCGTTGAGGAAAGGGGTGGGTGGGACTGGATTGCTGCATGCTCCTTCCGCTGCCTGCGCTTGATTTCTGCATGCTCTCGGCGACGAGACTCGAGGTGCTCAGCCCCTCCCGGATGCACTTCCTCCACTTAGGGCGGTCTTTGGCCAGGGACTCCCAGGTGTCGGTGGGGATGTTGCACTTTTTCAGAGAGGCTTTGAGGGTGTCCTTGTAACTGCCCACCTTGGGCTCGCTTGCCATTTAGGAGTTCCGAGTAGAACGCTTGCTTTGGGAGTCTCGTGTCTCGCATGCGGACAATGTGGCCTGCCCAGCAGAGCTTATCGAGTTTGGTCAGTGCTTCACTGCTCGGGATGTTGGCCTGGTCGAGGACGCTAACATGGTGCGTCTGTCCTCCCAGGGGATCTTGCGGAGGCATCATTGGTGGTATTTCTCTGCGAGTTGAGGTGTCTACTGTATATGATCCATGTCTCTGAGCCATACAAGAGGACGGGTATTACTACAGACCTGTAGACCATGAACTTGGTGGCAGTTTTGAGGGCCTGGTCTTCAAACACTCTTTTCCTCAGGCGGCCAAGGGGGAGAAGGCGGTTAAGGAGGACTCTAGCGACGACTTTCCTAGTGACTGATAACAGGGAGATTCCTCTATAGTTGCCGATGGAAGATGCTGATTGTGATTAAATTAGTGTCATTAATGCTGTACGAACAAAAGCTAGCTCTCCGACAGCGTCTATACAGCAAGCCGAACAGCAGTTAGTACTGGCACAATTAGTGAGCACAATTATCCCTGCAGTTATTCACATCCCTGGGAGATTCAACGCATTGGAGAGAATCAGTGAAAGTGCAAATTGGCCAACCTTGGTACCTAGGAACAGGAGGAGGCCATTCAGCCCCTCGAGCCTGTTCCACCATTCAATTAGATCGTGGCTGATTTGTATCTTAACTCCATTTACCCGCCTTGGTTTTGTAACCCTTAATACCCTTGCCTAACCAAAATCTATTAATCTCAGTTTTGACATTTTCAATTGGCTCCCCAGCCTCAACAGCTTTTTGGGGAGAGAGTTCCAGATTCCCATTGCCCTTTGTGTGAAGAAGTGCTTCCTGACATTACCCCTGAACCCTGGTTCTAATTTTAAGGTGATGCCCCCTTGTTCTGGACTCCCCCCACCAGAGGGAATAGTTTTTTTTCTATCGACCCCATCGAATCCTTTAATCATCTTAAACACCTCGATCAGATCGACAATCGAGGGAACACAGGCCCAGTCTGTGCAACCTGCCCTCGGCATTTAACCCTTTTAGCGCAGTATGACCAGTGCTCATAGTTTTTATTTGATTTGCTACCCATGATTAGAACTGAGGCCATGCACATTAAAGATTAGGGCCGAGAAATTGGCCTCCTTAATGCCTATCATTATCATCTGGGCTCGAACCGGGATTCGAACGGGTGCGGTGATAACATCGACTCTTCTGTCCGAACTCGCACCCAGTCACGTTCACCCATCACCCCCTGTGCTCGCTGACCCGTGTTCTAACTCGCACCGAGTCCCGCTCACCCATCGCCCCCTGTGCTCGCTGCCCCGTGTTTTAACTTGCACCGAGTCCCGCTCACCCATCACCCCCCTGTGCTCACTGACCCGTGTCCTAACTCGCACCCAGTCGCGCTAACCCATCACCCACTTTGCTCGTTGACCCGTGTCCTATCTCGCACCAAGTCCCGCTCACCCATCACCCCCTGTGCCCCGTGTCCTAACCCACATCAAGTCCCGCTCACCCATCACCCTCTGTGCTCGCTGAACTACATTGGCTCCTGGTTAAATAACGCCTCGATTTTAAAATTCTCATCCTCATTTTCAAATCCCTCCATGGCCTCTCCCCTCCCTATCTCCATAATCTCGTACAGCCTCACAATCCCACAAGATCTCTGCACTCCTCAAATTCTGCCCTCTTGAACATCCCACATTATAACAGCTCAACCATCGCTGGCCGTACTTTCTGTTACCTGGGCCCCAAGCTCTGGAACTCCCTCCCTAAAACTCTCCACCTCTCTACCTCTCTTTCCTCCTTTAAGATGCTCCTTAAAACCTACCTCTTCAAACAAGCTTTTGGTCATCTGCCTTAATTTCTTCTTTTGTGGCTCGGTGTCAAATTTATCTGTTTGTCTGTAACACTGCTGTGAAACCCCTTGGGACGTTTTATTACGTTAAAGGCACGATATAAATAAAAGTTATTATTATTAGTTGCCAGTGGTAACACGTTGCGCCCCGGTTTCCTTCGTCCAGAGATCGTGACGTCATGGTCGCGTGCATCGCCTTGGACGCGCGCCAGACCCAAACTTGGGTTCCACCCCCTGCAGCATCGCCGGGTGAAAACACTGGCAGCTGCAGGAGGCGTGGATTGGGAGTGTCATGTATCTCATATTACTGTATATTACTGTATATTACCATGCTATACATGACTGTAAATGGATATGACCTGTAACAATAAGCAAACCTTACCACCAGGGGTATACTTGCAGGAGACACTCCATACCTGTCCCACTGAGGTATATAAAGGGAGGTCTCAGGGAAGTGCAGCACTGGAGAGCTGTGAATTAAAGGTGCAGGTCCTGAGTGACCTTGACTTCAGCATGTGTCTCGTGTAAGTCAGTACATTAGAGTCAGGACTTAACAGTGGTGACGAGTTACGGGATCACAGAATCCACAGAATGGCTACCAACAGCTCAGATGAGAAATACAATGCCGGAGACAATTGGGATGACTTTAAAGAAAGGCTCTAGCAAAGCTTTGTGTCCAAAGACTGGCTGGGCAATGATAAGGCAGTCAAGAGAAGAGCCCATCTCTTGACCAGCTGTGGTTCGAAAACATACGCTTTCATGAAAGATCTGCCGGCACCCGAGAAACCAGCAAGCAAGTCATTTGAGGAGTTAAGCACACTGGTGAGAGACCACCTGAAGCCAGCGAGCAGCGTACACATGGCCAGACACAGGTTCTACAGCTACAGACGCTGTGTGGGCCAAAGCATACCCGACTTTGTGGCGGAACTTTGGAGGCTGGCTAGTTCATGTGAGTTCCCCAATGAACTAAGGAGAGAAGTACTGAGAGACTTTTTTATTGAAGGAGTAGGCCACGCAGACATATTCCGAAAGCTTATAGAGTCTAAGAACTTGACTCTAGAGGCAGCAGCACTGGTCGCACAGATGTTCTTGGCAGGCGAAGAAGAAACGAAGCTGATCTGTACTTCGGGTACGACAACCAACGAGGCATCGGAACAAGGGGTTCACATTGTGAAACAAACCGCTACCCCGACACACAGGCAAAGGCAGGAGAGAAGGCCTTCAACAGCAGACAGTGGCACCAGAAGCCATCAAAATCAAGGACCACGTGAACGGCCGATCACACCTCATCAACCCACAATGCGAGCAATCAACAACAGATTGAGAGAAGCTCAAGGGAGATCAGCCAGACGCAGCTCATCCTTCGGAAAAAATGGTAACGGTCTGTGTTGGAGATGTGGGGCAAGGCACTCAACCAGGGAGTGTCGTTTTCAGCATGCCGTTTGCAGAAACTGCAACTACAGAGGGCATCTGGCTCGCATGTGCAGAAACAGCAGCTCGGCTGGTATACGAATAGAAAGGGTCGGAAAGCGGACCGGAAGACGGTTGGAACAGTGCACGGGATGTCGAGGTACAGCGGGTTAACACGATCAATGTCCACTGTTCTTACACCAAGACGCCTCCAATGATGATGAGGGTTCTACTCAACGGGATACCCGTCAACATGGAACTGGACATGGGGGTCAGTCAACCCCTTATGAGCGTTCAACAATTTGAACAGCTGTGGCCGCGCAAAAGCAACAAAGGTCGATACCAAACTAAGGACCTATACTAAAGAAATCGTCCCAGTCCTTGGCAGCACCATGCTCTCAGTTACACATAAAGGGATGGTGAATCGACTTTCCCTGTGGATTGTCCCCGGGGATCTCCCAGCTCTGTTGGGGAGAAGCTGGCTGGCAGAACTTAATTGGAAATGGGATGATGTTCATGCCATGTCATCAGAGGAACGGACCTCCTGCTCACCTTTTGGTCACCTTACTTAAGGAAGGATATACTAGCTTTGGAGGGGGTACAGAGACGATTCACTAGGCTGATTCCGGAGATGAGGGGGTTAACCTATGATGATAGATTGAGGGTCTTTACTCGTTGGAGTTCAGAAGGATGAGGGGTGATCTTATCGAAACATTTAAAATAATGAAAGGGATAGACAAGATAGAGGCGGAGAGGTTGTTTCCACTGGTCGGGGAGACTAGAACTAGGGGGCACAGCCTCAAAATACGGGGGAGCCAATTTAAAACCGAGTTGAGAAGGAATTTCTTCTCCCAGAGGGTTGTGAATCTGTGGAATTCTCTGCCCAAGGAAGCAGTTTAGGCTAGTTCATTGAATGTATTCAAATCACAGATAGATAGATTTTTAACCAATAAGGGAATTAAGGGTTATGGGGAGCGGGCGGGTAAGTGGAGCTGAGTCCACGGCCAGATCAGCCATGATCTTGTTGAATGGCGGAGCAGGCTCGAGGGGCTACATGGCCTACTCCTGTTCCTAATTCTTATGCTCAACAGTTCTAAGCCGTTTTGAGCATCTCCTTCAGCCAGCTGTGGGCACCTTCAAAGGGGCTAAAGTTAGAATCTACATCACACAGAATGCCAGACCAGTCCATCACAAGGCTAGATCTGTGCCTTATGTGATGAGGGAAAAGATTGAAAACGAACTGGACCGACTTCTGCGGGAAGGCATAATTTCTCCCGTGGAATTCAGTGACTGGGCAAGCCCCATCGTCCCTGTCATGAAGCCTGATGGATCCGTGCAAATCTGTGAGGATTACAAGTCTACCATAAACAGAGTCTCCCTATAGGACCAATACCCGCTGCCCAGAGCGGAGGACCTATTTGCCACGTTGGCTGGAGGAAAACCTTTCTCGAAACTTGACCTCACATCTGCGTATATGATGCAAGAACTGACCGAAGAGTCTAAGCTACTCACCACCAGCAACACACATCGAGGCCTTTTCGTGTATAATCGATGCTCATTCGGCATCAGGTCAGCAGCTGCTATATTCCAGCGCAACATGGAGAGTCTGCTCAAGTCCATCCCGGGGACGGTTGTGTTTCAAGATGACATACTCATCACGGGCAGGGACACCGACTCTCATCTCTGCAACCTTGAGGAAGTACTTAGTCGATTGGATCGGGTAGGCCTAAGAGTTAAGAAATCCAAGTGTCTGTTTCTCGCGCCTGAGGTTCAATTTTTGGGCAGAAGGAATCCGCCCAACCGAATGCAAAACCGAAGCGATTCGCCTGGCACCCAGGCCCCGGAATGTTTCGGAACTGCGCGCCTTTCTCGGGCTACTCAATTGCTTTGGGAACTTTATGCAGAACTTGAGCACGCTGCTGGAGCCTCTCCACGTGCTACTCAGAAAGGGGTGCGATTGGTTTTGGGGGGACGCCCAAGAACGCGCCTTCAATAAGGCATGCAACCTTCTATGTTCCAAGAGTGTTTTAGCCTTTTCTGACCCAGGTAAAAAGTTAGTCCTTACGTGTGATGCGTCAGTGTACGGGGTCGGGTGCGTTTTACAGCACGTCAATGATGCAGGTAAATTGCAGCCCATTGCTTATGCCTCCAGGTCACTTTCACGGGCGGAGCGCAGGTACGGTATGATTGAGAAGGAGGCGCTCGGGTGCGTGTACGGTGTCAAAAAGATGCACCGATACCTTTTCGGGGCCAAGTTTGCATTAGAAACCGACCACAAACCCCTCACGTCCCTACTATCCGAGTGTAAGGCAATCAACGCCAATACCTCGGATTCAGCGGTGGGCACTCATGCTGGCGGCTTACGACTACATGATAAGGCACAGACCAGGCACAGACAACTGTGCCGACGCGTTTAGCAGGCTACCCCTGGCGACCACAGAAGGGTCCGACGAACAGGACTGTGAGATGGTCATGGCAATCAATGCCTTTGAATCCACAGGTTCGCCCATGATGGCTCGCCAAATCAGAGCCTGGACGACCAGCGACCCCACGTTATCTCTAGTTAAAAGATGCGTTTTAACCAGTGACTGGGCAGAGGCTCGCGATGCCTGCCCCGAGGAGGTCAAACCCTTCCATAGGCGCATGCATGAACTCTCACTACAGGCAGGCTGCCTGATGTGGGGCAGCCGAGTGGTTATGCCCTTATGAGGCAGGGAGGCGTTTTTCCGGGAACTCCATCGCGAGCCACATCTCATGTCTGGTGGCCTGGCATTGACGTGGACTTGGAGCTCTGCGTCCGTCGGTGCACCATTTGTGCCCAACTCAGTAATGCCCCCAGGGAGGCCCCCCTCAGACCCTGGCCCTGGCCCACCAAACCGTGGTAGCGGGTGCATGTAGACTTGCCGGCCCATTCATGGGCAAAATGTTCCTCGTAGTCGTTGATGCATTTTCAAAATGGATCGACTGCATCATTTTAAACTCGAGCACCACCTCCACCACTGTGGAGAGCCTTAGAACCATGTTTGCAACGCACGGCATTCCTGACATATTGGTCAGTGATAATGGTCCGTGCTTCACCAGCGCAGAATTTCACGATTTTATAGTTGACCACGGTATAAATCACATTAAGACGGCACCTTTCAAGCCAGCCTCCAATGGCCAGGCGGAGCGAGCAGTGCAGATCATTAAACAAGGCATGCTCAGAATCCAAGGTCCCACGCTGCAGAGCCGCTTGTCGCGACTGCTGCGGGCATACAGATCTCGTCTGCATTTGTTGACTGGCGTTCCCCCCGCGCAACTATTGATGAAACGAACCTTAAAAACCAGGCTCTCGTTAATCCTCCCAGACATGCATGAAATTGTTGAGGCTAAGCATCAAAAGCTAACTGAGTACCATGACTGAAATTCGAGGGGGAGGTGGAATGAGATAGGGGACAAAGTGTTTGTGCTAAACTATGGCCGGGGTCCCAAATGGCTTGCAGGGACAGTAACAGACAAAGACTGGTTGTACAAATGGACAATGGCCAAACCTGCCGGAGGCATGTAGACCAAGTAAAAAGTAGATTCACTGATAACACTGAAGAACCAGAGGCAGACTACAATGTGGAACTCACACCACACCTGGTGGACAGACAGGTGGAACAACCTGAGGAAAGAGCAGTCTCAACAGACAGCCCAGGCGAGAAACCAGCAATCACACCGAACGAAACAGACAGCCCAGGCGAGATACCAGCAATCACACCGAACGAAACACAGGCACCAAGGCAAACAACTGAACCACAACTAAGACACTCCATGTGAGAGCGCAGACCACCTGAGTGACTGAATCTATAAAGGCAATAAGACCTTGCGGGAGGGTGATGTCATGTATCTCACATTACTGTATATAACTGTATCTTACCATGCTATACATGACTGTAATTGGATATGACCTGTAACAATAAGCATACCTTACCACCAGGGGTGTACTTGCAGGAGACACTGCATACCTGTCCCACTGAGGTATATAAAGGGAGGTCTCAGGGAAGTGCAGCACTGGAGAGCTGGAATTAAAGGTGCAGGTCCTGAGTGACCTTGACTTCAGTATATGTCTCGTGTAAGTCAGTACATTAGAGTCAGGACTTAACAGGGAGGCCGGGCATTCCGGGGATGAGGGTTAAATGGCGAGGTGTCCGAGGTTGGTAAAAAGAAAATTAATTACCTTCTCTCTTTCAGGTGTCTTGCCGGTTTCCTTTGCCCGCGATCGATCAGCCCGGCACTCTGCTTGAATGAATCGGGCCGGATCGTGGATGCTGTCGGCGGGGGGGGGCGGTAAGTTTTTTTTTGCTGAGCCTGCAGTGATGGCCCTGCCATGTGAGGGAGGGAAGGAGTCTTTCAACACTGCACCACTGCACAGCCGGCCCAGTGTGCACTGCTGCACAGCCGGCCCAGTGTGCACCGCTGCACAGCCGGCCCAGTGTGCACCGCTGCACAGCCGGCCCAGTGTGCATCACTGCACAGCTATCGCAAGAAGTACTTGCAACAATGAAGGCATTATACGTTTGTAAACCAAATTCATGTGCATCTCCTTTCTAATGACTATACGTACTTTTCAATCTTTTAATGCATTTTCTTTCCACGAATGCATTTAGTGTCAGTGGGCTAAATCCCTAAATGAGTGTATGAGACAACATCCATTGACAACGTGGACCATTTCCCATAACTCATGTGCCTCTAATCAACAAGAGGAGACATTGACAACGAGATTCAACACCACCTCCAGTGCACTAGCGCAGCCTTCAGCCACCTGAGGAAAAGAGTGTTTGAAGACCAAGCCCTCAAATCTGTCACCAAGCTCATGGTCTACAGGGCTGTAGTAATACCCGCCCTCCTGTATGGCTCAGAGACATGGACCATGTACAGTAGCCATCTTAAGTCTCTGGAGAAATACCATCAATGATGTCTCCGCAAGATCCTACAAATCCCCTGAGAGGATAGACACACCGATGTTAGCGTCCTCAACCAGGCCAACATCCCCATCATTGAAGCACTGACTACACTTGATCAGCTCCGTTGGGCAGACCACATTGTCGGCATGCCAGACACGAGATTCCCAAAGCAAGCGCTCTACTCGGAACTCCTTCACGGCAAACAAGCCAAAGGTGGGCAGCGGAAACGTTACAAGGACACCCTCAAAGCCTCCCTGATAAAGTGCAACATCCCCACTGACACCTGGGAGTCACTGGCCAAAGTCCGCCCGAAGTGGAGAAAGTGCATCTGGGAGGGCGCTGAGCACCTTGAGTCTCAACACCGAGCGCATGCAGAAATCAAGCGCAGGCAGCGGAAAGAGCGTGCGGCAAACCTGTCCCACCCACCCCTTTCCGTCAACGACTATCTGTCCCTGTGATAGCGACTGTGGTTCTTGTATTGGAACTGTTCAGCCACCAAAGGACTCATTTTTAGAATGAAAGCAAGTCTTCCTCGATTCCAAGGGACTGCCTATGATGATGACTAGCTGCTAGGCAAGAGCATGTCCATATGATTCTAGTGATTCCACCTTCACCCGAACTTTCCTTAAGTGGCAATACCATCTTTGGTCTGGGTATGTCACATGGAGTTTTTAACATGCAATCCTGACTGGGTCAATGTTAGACAGGCCTACTTTATGATGAACAGCAGTAATATGATAATCAGTGGATGATTTGTCATGGACATGCTCCCGCCCACTTCCTCACGATGGGGGAATGCAATGTACGTCGTCTCTTACATCTTACCAGTTCTGGCGAAAGGCCATCGACCTGAAACCTTAACTCTGTTTCTCTCTCCACAGATGCTGCCTGACCCGCTGAGTGTTTCCAGCATTTTCCGTTTCAATTTCAGATTTCCAGCACCCGCAGTGCTTTGCTCTTGTATGAGTAAAATGATGAGATTTGTAATTAACTTACTTGTGCAAACACTGAATGTGCATGTACCAAATTGCTGTCGGTACCATTTTAATGCCGGTTGAGAATGGCTGAGTGTCGATTAGTCAGAATGGGTGAGTGTCTCGATTAGTCAGAATGGGTGAGTATCTCTAAGTGTCAGTGTGACTCAGTTGGTAGCAGCCTTGCCTCTGGGCCAGTCCCACTCCAGGGACTTGAGCGTCATAAACCTAGGCTGAAACTCCCAGTGCAGTACTGAGGGAGTGCTGCACTGTCGGAGGTGCCATCTTTTGGATGAGACGTTAAATCGAGGTCCCGTCTGCCCACTCAGGTGGATGCTAAATATCCCACAACGCTATTTCGAAGAAGAGCAGGGGAATTCTCCTCAGTGTCCTGGCTAAAAGTTTATCCCTGAATCAACATCACTAAAATAGATTATCTGGTCATTATTGCGTTGATCTTTGTGGGAGCTTGCTGTGTGCAAAATGACTGCCGTGTTTCCTACATTACAACAGTGACTAAAAGTATTTCATTGACTGTAAAGTGTTTTGGGATGTCCGGTGGTCATGAAAGGCACTATGTAAATGCAAGTCTTTTTTTGTTGTTGTGGCTGTTAAGAATGTATCTACAAAGCTGACCTTCATTGTGGAGGGGGCTGGGAGACAAGGCATAGAAATCCTCTGCAGATTTTAGAATATCCGAGTTATTAAAATGACTATTCTCCAGCCTGCCTAACCTTATCTGATGGTCAACGTTGAGAATTGTTACACGGACGAACTGATTTAGGGCTGCAAATGCTTCTCTGCAGTCTCCCAACATCCCAATGTTTCACAAACAGATATGAGCTATGAAGAGCTCACCCTGTGAGAGGTATATATTTTACCAATTCAAGTTCTAATATTCCGACTTTGATCTGCCAATGGTTTGCATCTTCTCAATAATGCCTCTTGGCAGCAACTGGATTTATTTTATAAGCTCTGGCTTTGCCCAGCCGCTTTTTCTGTCCTCGAAAGATGTGGGACTTGAATGAGAGACTGAGTGATTCTGTCTGGTTCTGTTTGGCTGATTGAATCCTTCATCTTCGAAATAACTAACACTATCGAGGTTATCCTTGTGATAGTGGCCTAGAGTTTCTGCTTTAGGCACAAATTGAGCTCAAAATTCCGCCCATTTTTCTGAAGTCGTTTCGTTTGCTCAAGTTTCTGCTCAAACTCATTTGCATATTGCCTGATGTAAAAGTTACCAAGAACTGGCTCAATCAGATAAAAAAGATCTGCATTTCTATTGCGATTTTTACGAACACTGGACATCTCAAAGCTCTTTGCAGTCAATGAAATACTTTTGGAGTGTAGTCACTGTCATAATGTAGGAAACACGGCAGCCAATTTGCGCACAGCAAGCGCCCACACACAGCAATATGATATTGACCAGATCATCTGTTTCAGTGATGTTGATGGAGGGATAAATATTGGCCAGGACACCGGGAATAACTCTCTTGCTCTTCTTCAAAATAGTGCCGTAGGATCTTTTACCTGAGAGAGCAGATGGGACCTCGGTTTAACCTCTCATCCGAAAGACAGTCCCTCCGACAGTGCGGGGCTCCCTCAATACTGCACTGGACTGACAGCCTAGATTTATGTGCTCGAGTCTCTGGAATGGGACTTGAACCCACAACCGTCTGACGCAGAGGCGAGTGCGCAGCCCACTGAGCCACGGCTAAAACTTTAAGAGCTTTCTCGAAGGCCCGCATACGGGCGCACTAAGTAGAAACTCGCCACGAGATTCATTCGATCTGGGGGCGTGGCCAGTGTGGTGGGCGGGGCCAGCTTCTAGCACGATGCTTTTAAAATGAGCGTAAAAGATTGCAGAAACCCGATTTGCGTTGGATATAATTTGCACTTAAAATTCCTTGAACCTTTGCGCTGGATTGGCCGGTTTTGGCAAATTGCGCTGAAAAACAGCACAACCGAGTGAAAACTCCAGGCCATCATCTTCGTTCTTGGGATGTGGGCATCGCTGCCAAGGCCAGCATTTATTGCCTATCCCTAATTGCCCTTGAAAATGTGGTGGTGAGCCGGCTTCTTGAACCGCTGCAGTCCGTGTGGTGAAGGTGCTCCCGCAATGCTGTTAGGGAGGGAGTTCCAGGATTTTGACCCAGCGACGATGAAGGAACAGCGATATATTTCCAAGTCAGGATGGTATGTGTCTTGGAGGTGATGGTGCTCCCATGCGCCTGCTGCCCTTGTCCTTCTAGGTGGTAGAGGTCGTGGGTTTGGGAGATGCTGTCGAAGAAGCCTTGGCGAGTTGCTGCAGTGCATCTTGTAGATGGTACACACTGCAGCCACGGTGCGCCGGTGGTGGAGGGAGTGAATGTTGAAAGTGGTGGATGGGGTGCCAATCAAGCGGGCTGCTTTGTCCTGGATGATGTCGAGCTTCTTGAGTGTTGTTGGAGCTGCACTCACCCAGGCACATGGAGAGTATTCCATCGCACTCCTGACTTCTGCCTTGTAGATGGTGGAAAGGCTTTGGGGGGAGTCAGGAGGTGAGACACTCAACGCAGAATACCCAGCCTCTGACCTGCTCTTTTAGCCACAGTATTTATGTGGCTGGTCCAGTTAAGTTTCTGGTCAATGGTGACCCCCAGGATGTTGATGGTGGGGGATTCGGCGATGGTAATGCCGTTGAATATCAACGGGAGGTGGTTAGACACCCTCTTATTAATACGTTGCAAGGTCTGTAACATGTACTGTGTAACACCATCAGCTCCATAATTA
The DNA here is from genome assembly GCF_044704955.1 of Pristiophorus japonicus. NCBI lineage: Eukaryota > Metazoa > Chordata > Chondrichthyes > Pristiophoridae > Pristiophorus > Pristiophorus japonicus. Next base: position 63,492,223 of record NC_091982.1, read on the forward strand.
GTTCGTGATTGAACTAACGCAGAAAACCTACGGTGCATTAAGCGTAACTATGACAACTCTGTGTGGGTGGTGCAAAGCCTTTAGCACACAGATCTTTTAGCCTTGGAACCTGGATTTTAATCCAGCCCAGAATAATCAACTTCTGGTTGTAAAGAACCCTTGTGAAATAATATCAGAAAAAAATGTAGAAAAGTTTGTGCATTTAGTATCACCTTTCACGAGCTCAGGATGTCCGTAGGCACTTTGTAACCAACTACTGTAGTTGAAGTCACTTGTCATGCAGGTACACAATGCAGCCAAGTTGGGCACAGCAAGGAGATAATGATCAAATTATCTGTTTTAGAAATATTGGTTGAGGGATAAATATTGGCCAGAACACCAGAGATAACTCTCCTGCTCTTCTTTGAATAGTGCCATGGGATCTTATACATCCATCTGAGAGAGCAGACGGGGCCTCGGTTTAATGTCTCATCCGAACAACACCTCCGGCAGTGCAGCACTCTCTCAGCACTGCACTGGAGTGTCAGCCTAGATTTTGTGCTCAAGTCCCTGGAATGGAATTTGAACCCACAACCTTCTGACTCAGAGGCAAAGGGTATGACCCACTGAGCCACAGCTGACGTGTGTGAGAATAAGATGCAAACCAACAATGTACGGCTTATGTTGTTTATTCTACTCCATTTAAACACAGTGTTACTTTACTTATGGTGGAGCACCGTGAATTCAAACACCAGCTGCTATTCCTTGGGGCCTGTGACTGACTAATTGAAAGGTTGTGGGTTCAAGTCCCACTCCAGGACTTGAGTGTGTGTAAGGGAGAAGAATTCACTTCCATGCAATCCTGAGGGAGTGAGAAAGGCTGTTCTTCAGAAAAAGGCACCCTCTGCCTGCTCTGGTCCTTGTGGATGTTAAAGCATCTCCGACACCATTTATTTGCTGCTTGTTGAATCTCGCTGTGCACAGTGGCTGCCCAATGTAATTCATTTTACGCCAAGTGCTTCGGGCTATTTTCGTATGAATTGGATAACAAAGGCGTGATTACTACTTAGAAATTCTAAATACTGCCACTAGGCATCTGGCTTATCACCTCTGGGTTCTGGGCGGAAACTCAACTCAGATTGGTTGACAATGGGCATGAGTTGACAGCGCCAAACTGCCCCTGACTTGGCATTACATGGTATTAAGCTAGCAATCTCAGAGGACGGCTGCCACGGAAAATAGAACAAAAATGTTACTCTCGGCCATGAGGGCGGGGATGACGCAATTCTAAAGTTGCAGCTGGGGGGCGCTGTAGGAGGCGGGGAGAATGTCTGATGCTGACACCAGATATTGGACGTCTTGCTATGTTAAAGGCGCAATAAAAAGGCAAGTTGCTGTTAGTGAATATCCCGCAACCTGGTGTAAACAGAAAATGAATCACGATACTGCATTGGAAGCAACGTTCTCTCTCAGCTGAATGGCCACACAGCAGCCTAGCCATCTGGCGGTCCCACACATCCCGAGACCAGCTTTTCCGATGTGTCAGCTGTGGCTCAGTGGGTAGCACACTTGCCTCGGAGTCAGAAGATTGTGGGTTCAAGTTCCACTCCAAAGACTTGAGCACATAAGTCTAGGCTGACTTTCCAGTGCAGTACTGAGGGAATGCTGCACTGTCGGAGGTGCCGTCTTTCGGAAGAGGTATTAAATTAAGGTCCCATCTGCTCTCTGAGGTGGATGTAAAAGATCCCGTGGCACTATTTTGAAGAAGAGTAGGGGAGTTATCCCCTGGGGCCAATATTTATCCCTCAATCAACATAACAAAATCAGATAATCTTGTCATTATCAATTGCATTTTGTGGGAGCTTGCATAAGTTGGCTGCTGTGTTTCCCACATTACAACAGTGACTATGCTTCAAAACTACTTCATTGGCTGTAAAGCGCATTGAGACATCCGGTGGTCGTGAAAGGCGCTATATAAATGCAAGACTCTATTTCCAACATGAAACTTCCCGCAAGAAACTTTGAATGGTCCGTGTAGCCCATTGAAGGGACCATGCACCCAAATTTTTAAATCGGGGAAACATTGATTGGAAGTTCTGTTATTTACCGAACTAAAGATTAATGCATGAACAAAATCCAACTATCAGCATTTCTGCTTAGTACGATGAACTCTAAATTCATGACCATTAACTTCCGTAAGACGCCTTTCACCTAATTTACTCATCTGAGTTGTAAACAATCGAGAGAAAGAATCATTACAATCTTTAAATGATGCACGCTGCCTCCAAGATGCGTTAAGGGGTATGGCAATTAATTCATATTCAAAGTGTTCAAAGCAAATGATGATTGAAGGTCAATTAAAACCGGCCCAACAAAGAAGCTCACGCTTCTGTAATAAACTAACACAAAAGGAGAAAATGAATGGAGTGTTGAGATGAATTAACTTGCTCGGTTTTCTTAATGTGACACCAATTTAGAGGGATTATGCTTTGCAGCATATTGTACATTGGAACAGAATACAATTAGAATAATTTATTATATTCAAAATACAATAAAACACAAGCCTGCTTTGAATTACCAAAAATTTAGTTCATTACTGGGTGATATGAAAATAATTTGTGATTTTGATACCACTGCAAAAGATGTCACATAATTTTAAAAAGAGTGATTTTAATTACCAACAGATTGTGCAAGAATATGCAACCAACATTATTTCTTCTAATTCAACACATACAAAAAACAAACTCATAGAATCATAGAACGGTTACAGCACAGAAGGAGGCCATTCGGCCCGTCGAGCCCATGCCGGCTCTCTGCAAGAGCACTTCAGCTAATCCCACTCCCCGCCCTTTCCCCGTAGCCCTGCCATTTTCTCCCTTCAGGTACTTATCCAACTCCCTTTTGAAAGATTGAATCTGCCTCCACCTTTCAAGCAGCACATTCCAGATCCTAACCACTCGCTGCGTAAAGAAGTTTTTCCTCATGTCGCCTTTGGTTCTTCTGCCAATCACCTTAAATCTGTGTCCTCTGGTTCTCGATCCTTCCACCAATGGGAACAGTTTCTCTCTGCTCTGTCCAGATCCCTCATGATTGTGAACACCTCGATCAAATCTCCTCTCAACCTTCTCTGCTCCAAGGAGAACAACCCCAGCTTCTCCAGTCTATCCACGTAACTGAAGTCCCACATCCCTGGAACCATTCTCGTAAATCTTTTCTGCACCCTCTCTAAGGCCTTCACATCCTTCCTAAAGTGCAGTGCCCAGAATTGGACACAATACTCCAGTTTAGGCTGAACCAGTGTTTTATAAAGGTTCATTATAACATCCTTGCTTTTGTGCTCTATGCCTCTATTTATGAAGCCCAGGATCCCGCATGCTTTTTTAACCACTTTCTCAACCTGCCCTGCCACCTTCAACAATTTGTGTACATATACCCCAGGTCTCTCTGTTCATGCACCCACTTTAGAATTATACCCTTTAGTTTATATTGCCTTTCCTCACTCTTCCTACCAAAATGTATCACTTATCTGCGTTAAATTTAATCTGCCACGTGTCTGTCCATTTCACCAGCCTGTCTATGTCTATCCCTATCCTCCTCACTTTTCACTATACCTCCAAGTATTGTGTCACCTGCAAAGTCCAAGTCATTAATATATATCAAGAAAAGCAGTGGTCCCAGTACCGACCCCTGGGGAACATCAGTGTATACCTTCCTCCAGTCCGATAAACAACCGTTCACCACTACTCTCGGTTTCCTGTCACTGAGCCAATTCCGTATCCATGCTGCCACTGTCCCTTTTATTGCATGGGCTTCAACTTTTCCGCAAGCCTATTATGTGGCACTTTATCGAATGCCTTTTGGAAGTCCATGTATACCACATCAATCGCATTGTCCTCATCAACCCTCTCTGTTACCTCATCAAAAAACTCAATCAAGTTGGTTGAACACGATTTGCCTTCAACAAATCCATGCTGGTTTTTCTCAATTAATCCACACTTATCCAAGTGACTGTTAACTTTGTCCCAGACCTTCTAAAAGCATCCCCTCTACCAAGATAAAACTGACTGGACTATAGTTGCTGAGTTTAACCTTACACCCTTTTTTGAACAAAGATATAACATTTGCAAATGATCAATTTTAATCCCATCCAGTATCTCAGCTGCCTCCTCTTTCACTATGACTTTGGCAGCAGTCTCTTCCTTGGTGAAGACAGATGCAAATTACTCATTTAGTACCTCAGGCATACCCTCTGCCTCCATGCGCAGGTCTCCTTTATGGCCCCGAATTGGCCCACCCCTGTTTCTATAGATATGCCCTTACGGCTAAAGGGATCAAGGGGTATGGAGAGAAAGCAGGAAAGGGGTACTGAGGGAATGATCAGCCATGATCTTATTGAATGGTGGTGCAGGCTCGAAGGGCCGAATGGCCTACGCCGGCACCTAATTTCTATGTTTTCCTCTTACTCCTCCCCGCTTATTATTTATACATCTAGAGAAGACTTTAGAATTCTCTAAAGTCAAAGATCTTCCAGTGAAATGATTTTAAAGTTCACATCATAATCTGAGCTCTGACCCACTAATTGTAATACTCTAGAGGAGATGGATAAACCAGGAAACTACAAGTCAGTCAGCCTAACATCGGTGGTGGGGACGTTATTGGAAATCATTATCAGGGACAAAATAAACTTTAATTTGGAAAGGCATGGATTACGTAGGGCCTCGATCTCTATCACCTAGACGGACAAGGGCAGCAGGCACCTGGGAACACCATCACCTCCACATTCCCCTCCAAGTCTCACGCCATCCTGACTTGCAAAATATATCGCCATTCCTTCATCGTTCGCTGGCTCAGAGTTCTGGAACTCCCTCCCTAACAGCACTGTGAGAGCACCTTCACCACATGGACTGCAGCGGTTCAAGAAGGCAGCTCACCACTACCTTCCCAAGGGCAATTAGGGATGGGCAATAAAAGCTGGCCTTACCAGCGCCGCCCATATTCCCAGAATTAATTTTTTTAAATACGGCACAGAAACAGGCCATCCGGCCCAACCAGTCCATGCCAGCGTTTATGCTCCACTTGAGCCTCCTCCCAGCTTTCCTTATCTAAATCTATCAGCGTAACCCTCTATTCCCTTCTCCTTCATTCGCTTGTCTAGCCTGCCTTTAATTGCATCGATACTATTCGCTTCAACCACTCCTTGTGGCAGTGGGTTCCACATTCTCACCACCCTCTGGGTAAGGAAGTTTCTTCTGAATTCCTTATTGGATTTCTTGCTGACTATCTTATGTTGATGGCCTCTAGTTTTGCTCGAGTGGATTAATCAAGGTTAGCCAGCTTGGATTTGTTAAAGGTAAATCGTGCCTGATGAACTTGATTGAATTCTTTGATGAGGTTACAGAGAAGTTTGATCAAGGTAGTGCATTAGATGTTGTATATGTGGACTTTCTGAAGACGTTGAGAAAGTGTCACACAGGAGGCTTATTAAGAAGACGAAGCCCATGGAACTAAGGAAAGTGGTGTTATGGATACAAAGTTGGCTCAGTGGCAGGAAGCAGCTGGTTGTGGTGGGTAGATCGGTTTCAGACTGGGCTGTGGTTTGGTTTGCAAGGAACAGTTTTGAGTCCATTACTCTTTGCAATTTTTATACACGATCAGACTCAGGTGTAGGGAGCGCATTATAAAGTTTGCAGATGATATGAAACTTGGTAAAGTAGCAAATCATGATAAGGATAGTGACAGGCTTCAGGCTGACACAGACAGGATTGTGAAATGGGCAGAAGTGTGGCAGATGGGGTTCAATGCGGAGAAATGTGAGGGAATGCAGATTGGGAGGATTAATATGGAAAGACAGGATACTATAAATAGCACAATTTTGAAAAGTGTAGATGAGCTGAGAGACCTTGGTATCCATATACACAAATCCTTAAAGGTGGCAGGGCAGATTGATAAGGTGGTCAAACTATAGGGGTTACTTGGATTTACAGAGGAATAGAATATAAAAGCAAAGTGATCATGTGAGAACATTATAAATCATTGTTTTGACCTCAGCTGGAGTATTGTGAACAATTCTGACCACCACATTTCAGGAAAGATGTAATGGTCTTAGAAAGAGTACAGAGGAGGTTTACCAGCGATGAGGGACTTCATTTAAGAGCTGAGCTTGGAAAAGTTAGGACTGTTCTCCTTGCAATAGAGAAGGTTAAGAGGTGACCTATAGAGGTTTTCAAGAGGATGAGAGGCTTTGAGTAAATATGGAAAATGATTCCCTCTGATGAGTGGGTCGGGATCTGGAACGCTCGACCTGAAAAGGTGGTCGAAGCTGATTTCATGAATAATTTTAAAGGGAGTTGGACAGGTAGTTGAGGATGAAGAACTGACAGGGTTACCAACAGAAATCGGGGGTGTGGGACTGAGCACGATCGCTCTGTCAAAGAGCCGCCCTCCTTCTGTGCTGTAAGTTTCTATGAATCTATGAATCTTCTAGACACGCTGTCAGTTATTTAAAGTAGACAAGGATTCCACAACAGTTATCAGGGATTACTAGGTGGTATTGCTGATTTTGCAAACCCAGGTGATCAAACTATGGTGCCCCATTGGAGAGGGCACTGCCCAAAATCACTTTACTTCAATGCAATGTTGGTGCTCCCACAAGGACTAGATTAATTCAAGAAAGAGGTCACTTACCACCTTCTCAGGGCAACTTGGGATGGGCAATACATAGAAGACATGGAAAATAGGAGCAGGAGTAGGCCATACGGCCCTTCGAGCCTGCACCGCCATTCAGTATGATCATGGCTGATCCTCCATCTCAACACCATATTCTCACTTTCTCCCCATACTCCTTGTGCCTTTTGTGTCTAGAAATCTATCTATCTCCTTCTTAACTATATTCAGTGACTTGACCTTCACAGCCTTCTGTGGTAGAGAACATGTCGGCCTGGCCAACTTCACCCAGATATTGAGAAGAGACAATTAACAATCATTGTTGGGAAGTGCAAAAGTTCTGGACTTGTTTTAGTGGAAGAAAATGAAGAGGATACAGATCTGGTTAAGAAGATGTAAACAGGCTATTTAACTTTGACTTGAGGGAGATCACTAGTAATCTTTGAGTAGCTAATGCCGTGACATTTTTAAAGGAAGCCTGGATGCGTAATAAGAGAATAAGAACATAAGAATAAGCAGCAGGAGAAGGCCATTCGGCCCCTCGAGCCTGTCTCACCATTCAATGAGACCATGGCTGATCTTCTCTCTCATCTCCACTTTCTTACACTATCCCCATATCCCTTGATTCCATTAATATCCAAAATCTATCGATCTCACTCTTGAATATACTCAAAGACTGAACCTCCACAGCAGAGAATTCCAAAGATTCACCACCCTCTGAGTGAAGAAGTTTCTCCTCATCTCAGTCCTAAATGGCCAACCCTTTATTCTGAGACTGTGTGACCCCTGGTTCTAGAATCCCGAGCCAGAGGGAACATCCTCCATGCATCTGCCCTGTCAAGCACTGTAAGCATTTTGTATCTTTCAATAAGATCACCTCTCATTCTTCTAAACTGGGATTGACAGTAATAAGGTTGATATTGATGGCTGAATGCTATGTGGGACAAGATGTATTTTGAACTGATGGGACAGTAGAAATGTCATGTCAAGGAAGGCTGCTAACAAAGGTTGTGTAGTATATGACAACTTTAGATAGGTACGACAGAGTTTTACATGAATCACCTTTGGGGGAAGGGAAAGGGAAATAATAAACATGGCTGAAGCATCCATCATGAGAAGTAATGGGTTGTGTAGAAACAATGATAGGTCACATTGAATCCAGAGTGTGGAATTACGTAGAATTGTATAGAATTTTAAAGCAAAGAAATGGGCCATTCGGCCCAACTAGTCTATGCCAATGTTTATGCCCCACCTTACTTCATCTCACCCTATCAAGAACATAAGAACATAAGAAATAGAAGCAGTAGGCCACACGAGCCCTCGAGCCTGCTCCGCCATTCAATAGAATCATAGCTGATCATCGACCTCAACTCTACTTTCCCGCACGATCTCCATATTCTTTGATTCCCCAAGAAGGAGAAATTGGGCTACTTTGCACCTCCCCGGGTGAGGTGGGGGGGGTGGTCGCTAACGGGATGCAAATGATTTTTCCACTAGGCACGGCGCTAAATGACTCCTACATTCAGCAGGAGTTTAGTAACAGTGCCACAGGATTGCGCTGCGATCTTCTGCGCCCGGAAATCATGATATCATCACCGTGCACATCGCCCCGTGAGCGCCCTGGCACTCAAATTGCATTTTTCCTCCTGCGTCTTCGCCGAGCGATAACAGCGACAGCTTCAGGGAACGCGTATCGGGCGGCCGGCCACTACCGGGCCAGAAATTAAAGGGGAGGTGGCCGGAAAAGAAAACTCACCATTTAGTCGCCGCTCCTGATTGAGGGAAGAGTTCCCTCGGATGCGGCAATTAAAGGGAAGGGCCCAAGCTACGTACTCTGCAAAAAGAAGGCACCTTGCTGGGCCACCAGGGAGCAGGGCAACTGTGTGATCAGCCCAACACACAAGCAGAGCGCCAAGCTGAGCGATCGCGGCCCATGGCCCCATGAAGAAATTGCACGGAAACAAGATATTGCCTCATTCTGTCTCACCAATACCTTTGGGGTAGCTTTACCGTAACTTACCGGGAGGGAGACCCACGGGATCGGGTGGAACCCCTGCTACAGAGAAATTTAATAGAGGTTTTCAAAATTGCGAGTGATTTTGATAGAGTAGAGAGTAAGACATTGTTTCCTCTGGCAGGAGCGTCGGTAACCAGGGGACACAGATTTGAGATAATCGGCAAAAAGAACCAGAGGCGAAATAAGGAGATTTTTTTTTACACTACGAGTTGTTATGATTACATCGGATATACGGCACAGAAACAGGCCATTCGGCCCAACCAGTCCATGCCGGTGTTTATGCTCCACTCGAACCTCCTCCCATCTTTCCTCATCTAAATCTATCAGCATAACCCTCTATTCCCTTCTCCCTCATATGCTTGTCCAGTCTCCCCTTAAATGTATCTATACTATTCGCTTCAACCACTCCCTGTGGTAGCGAGTTCCACATTCTCACCGCTCTGTGTATAGAAGTTTCTTCTGAATTCCCTATTGGATTTCTAGGTGACTAACTTATATTGATGGCCTCTATTTATGCTCTTCCCCACAAGTGGAAACACTCTCTCTCTCTATCCACTCTATCAAAACCTTTCATAATTTTAAAGACCTCTATTAGCTCACCCCTCAGCCTTCTTTTTCAAGTGAAAAGAGATCCATCCTGTTCATCCTTTCCTGATATGTATAACCTCACATTTCTGGTATCATCCTTGTAAATCCTCTCTGCACCCTCTTCAGTGCCTCTATATCCTTTTTATAATATGGCAACAAGAATTGTATGCAGTACTCCAAGTTTGGTCTTATCAAGATTCGATACAGGTTTAGCATAACTTCCCTACTTTTCAATTCTATAACTCTAGAAATAAACCATACTGCCTGGTTTGCTTTCTATGGTCTTGCTAACCTGTGTCACAACTGTTAGCGATTTGTGTATTTGTACTCCGAGTTCCCTTTGTTCCTCTATCTCACCCAGACTCGCACCCTCCAAGTAATAAGTGACCATCCTATTCTTCCTGCCAAGATATAATACCTCACATTTATCTGTGTTGAACTTCATTTGCCAATTATATGCCCATTCTGCAAGGTTATTAATGTCCTCCTGTAATTGTGTTTTTGATTCCAAAGTCTAAATGATTAATATAAATTGTGAACAGCAGTGGTCACAGCACTGATCCTTATGGAACACCTCGACCCACCTTCTGCCACTGTGAATAGCTGCCTTTTACCCCTACTCTCTGCTTTCTGTCTTGAAGCCAGCTAGCTATCCTTTCTGTTACTTGTCCCCTGACTCCGCATTCTCTGACCTTGTTCATCAGTCTATTATGGGATATGTTATCGAAGGCCTTTTGAAAATCGAGCTAAATTAAATCTGCGCATTACCATTGTCTACTCTCTCTGCTACCTCTTCAAAAATTCAATGAGGTTGGTCAAGCAAAATTTTCCCTTTTGTAATCCATGCTGACTATTCACAGAAAAATAGAAACATAGAAAATAGGTGCAGGAGTAGGCCATTCGGCCGTACGAGCCTGCACCACCATTCAATAAGATCATGGCTGATCATTCCCTCAGCACCCCTTTCCTGCTTTCTCTCCACACCCCTTGATCCTCTTAGCCGTAAGAGCCGTATCTAACTCCCTCTTGAATATACCTAATGAACTGGCATCAACAACTCTCTGTGGCAGGGAATTCCACAGGTTAACAACTCTCGGTGAGTGAAGAATATTCTCCTCATCTCAGTCCTAAATGGCCTACCCCTTATCCTAAGACTGTGTCCCCTGGTTCTGGACTTCCCCAACATCGGGAACATTCTTCCCACACCTAACTTGCCCAGTCCCTTCAGAATCTTATATGTTTCTATGAGATCCCCTCTAATCCTTCTAAACTCAAGTGTATAAAAGCCCAGTTGATCCAGTCTCTCCTCATATGTCAGTCCAGCCATTCCGGGAATCAGTCTGGTGAAACTTCGCTGGTGCCTTCACAGCTTTAACAACAGCTCAAAGTGCTTCACAGCCAATTAATTAGTTTGGAAGTGTTGATACTGTTGGTCTGTAGTCAAACATGGCCGCCAATTTGTGCACAGCAACTCCTTCAGGTATGTGGGTAGACCTGGGCACCTCCTGCACTGCAGCATGGCGATGGTTTCAAGGATCACGGCTATAATGACATCAGTGAACATCCCCACTTCTGACCTTATGATGGAGGGAAGGTCATTGATGAAGCAGCTGAAGATGGTTGGGCCAAGGACACTGCCCTGAGGAACTCCTGGAGTGATGTCCTGGGGCTGTGATGATTGACCTCCAACCACCACAACCATCTTCCTTTGTACTAGGTATGACTCTAGCCAGTGGAGAGTTTTCTCCCTGATTCCCATTGACTTCAGTTTTACTAGGGCCCCTTGATGCTACACTTGATCAAATGCTGCCTTGATGTCAAGGTCAGTCACTCTCACCTCACCTCTGGAATTCAGCTCTTTTGTCAATGTTTGGACCAAGGCTGTAATGAGGTTTGGAGCCGAGTGGTTCTGGCGGAACCCAAACTGAACATCGGTGAGCAGGTTATTGGTGTGTAAATGCTGCTTGATAGCACTGTCGATGAAACCTTCCATCAGTTTGCTGATGATTGAGAGTAGACTGAGGGGGCGATAATTGGATGAATTGGATTTGTACTGCTTTTTGTGGATAGGACACACCGGAGCAGTTTTCCACATTGTCGGATAGATAGAAACATAGAAACATTGAAAATAGGTGCAGGTGTAGGCCATTTGGCCCTTCGAGCCTGCACCACCATTCAATAAGATCATGGCTGATCATTCACCTCAGTACCCCTTTCCTGCTTTCTCTCCATACCCCTTGATTCCTTTAGCTGTAAGGGCAATATCTAACACCCTCTTGAATATATCCAACGAACAGGCATCAACAACTTTCTGCGATAGGGAATTCCACAGGTTAACAACACTCTGAGTAAAGAAGTTTCTCCTCATCTCAGTCCTAAATGGCTTACCCCTTATCCTTAGACTATGTCCCCTGGTTCTGGATTTCCCCAACATCGGGAACATTCTTCCCGCATCTAACCTGTCCAGTCCCATCAGAATTTTATATGTTTCTATGAGATCCCCTCTCATCCTTCTAAACTCCAGTGAATACGGGCCCAGTCGATCCAGTCTCTCCTCATATGTCAGTCCTGCCATCCCGGGAATCAGTCTGGTGAACCTTCGCTGCACTCCCTCAATAGCAAGAACGTCCTTCCTCAGATTTGGAGACCAAAACTGAACACAATATTCCAGGTGAGGCCTCACTAAGGCCCTGTACAACTGCAGTAAGACCTCCCTGTTCCTGTACTCAAATACCCTAGCTATGAAGGCCAACATACCATTTGCCTTCTTCACCACCTGCTGTACCTGCATGCCAACTTTCAATGACTGATGAACCAAGACACCCAGGTCTCGTTGCACCTCCCCTTTTCCTAATCTGCCGCCATTCAGATATATTTTTGGTTTCTAGATGTTCTTCTATTTTCTCCATTATTTTTCCTGCCACCGATGTTAAAGTGACTAGTGTGTTATTCCCTGGACATGTTCTATACCCCTTCTTAAATGTAGGTATTACATTTGCTCTCCGTCAGTCCTCTGGCACTACACCTTTTTCTAACGAATCATTAAATATGTGTAGTAATCATCTGGAATGCGCTGCCTGAAAGGGTGGTGGAAGCTGATTAAATATTAACTCAAAAAGGAATTGGATAAATATTTGAAAAGGAAATGTTTGCAGGGCTACGGGAAAAGAGCAGGGGGTGTCTTTCAAAGAACCGGCACAGGCATGCTCCACTGAATGGCCTCCTTCTGTGCCGCAAGATTCTATTACCTTTCTGCTTGTTTCGGATAAGACAAACGTCTTAACTACAAACCTTAATATTCCCAAAGTGTTGGATAAAAGTCACCTGAGTTCACATATAGGTCAAGTTAGAAACAGGATCACTGGAAATGTTGGCTTTGATTAACACTTAAGTCTTTGACCCATCAATCCCTGGTGTTCCCATCTAACAGGAGACTGACAGCGCACTGACAAAAGTGACAGGTGATGGTGCTGCGCTGACATCTCTCTCGTTTCTGCAGCATGAAAGATTTATGTGCTGGTGTGTGGATAAGACGCAACAGTGAAGTTGCACGTACACAGATGACCAGCAGTGTGAAAGGGTCGGGCTGCTGCAGTAAAAAAGCGCGCAGACTGACAGCTCGAGGTCCTGAGCGGCCGACTCTCGAACCTGTAGACCAGGGGAGCCAGTCCGAGGACCGCCTGTCAGTCCAGGCCGCTTGCTGTTCATCCTGTAGATCTCCTGAGGCAGGACTGCTGGATGCAATGCCATGCTGAAGTAAAGCCTCTCCTCTCCCAAGGAGTGGGGAGAGGACTGACAGAGTCGAGCCCACTCTGCCTCAATCAGCCCTCCTGTCAGGGGACCAGCGAGTGGAATTGATGGGGGCACTGGCCTAGATTTTATGGCCAGAGGAAACTGTGTGGGGGCAAGACCAAGGAATTAATTTCACCTTCGGCAGATTAGAATTGCATAGACATCTGGTGCCCTGAAATTCAAGTCCTATTTTCTCTGAAATGTTAAAACTCTCAAAGCAAAAAGTAAATTCTACAAAGGAGATGGAATGTTGTTTCCTTCACATGTTTCATTGAACATAAAAATCAAAGGGCTGGATTTTCGGCTAGTTTGCACCTTGTTTAGCGAGGCGATGGGGCTGGCATATTGTGTTTCTGCGCGTCAAACAGGGCGTCAGGCTTTTGCGCCCGGGCAGATATTTTGCCATTGGTTTTGCGACGGTGTTAGAAGTTACTGGCCTGACCTCTGTTTGGACCATCATGATGACGTAAATTATGCATTGTGACGGATCCCCGACAAACTCGCTGCAATTATCACTGTGAGCTGTGACTCCAGCGAGGCCATCATTGACCACACACAGAGCCTCGAGCTGTGACAGTGGCATTCCAGAGTGTGTGGCACGTGCCCTCGAGCAGGTTGCAGACTCGGGCGCATTGCTGGCACAAGCTCAGAAACACCATTTGCCGCCCCACGACCTTCTGACTCAGAGTTGAGAGCGCCACCCACTGAGGGGTTGACGTCTGTCCAAACTATCGGTATCCTAAACACACTGCTACACCTTGCTATTTGAACCTCAAAGAGACATCAAGAAAGCAAAGTATTTAATGAGATGAAGGACCTTTTTCTGCCCATCTTGCTATTGACATTAATGAGCTGTGAGACAACCCAAGTCTCGGAGATATCTTCAGCAAAAAGATGTCTTATTAGCAGTTGTGATGTTCAGATGTGGCAAGTCCACAGAGAGATTACTCAGCCGACTGGAATAGCTTTAATTGAAAAATCTAACCGAGATGAGGTGTGACTGATTGGTCAGACTTCCTGTAGAAACGCATTCATTTTTTTATCATAATGAACAGGGGGATGTTAATAGAACTATTTTTCACTCAGAGGGTAATTAGAACATGGAATGCTTTACCACAAACTCCATCCCAGAGATATCAGCCCATAGTCTAGGCTGACACTCCTAGTGCAGTGCTGAGGGAGTGCTGCACTGTCGGAGGTGTTGTCTTTCTGGTGAGATGTTAAACTGAGGTCCCGTCTGCTCTCTAAGCTGGACCTAAAAGATCACATGGCACTATTTTGATGAAGAGCAGGGGAGTTATCCCTAGGATGCTGGGCAAGATTTAACTCTCAATTAACATCACGAACACAGATTATCGAGTCATTATCAGCTTGCTGCTTTTGAGAGTTATTCCTACATTACAACGGTGAGCACACTTCAAAAGTGTTTCATTAGCTGTGACCAAGGACATGAAGAACAATACATAAACGCACATGATTCCCTTTCCCCTCCCCTCCCTTCCCCCTTCTCTTCCTTTCCTTTCCCATTCCCCTTCCTCCACCTCCCCTCTCTTCCCTTCCCCTTTCCCCTTCCTTCTCCCCTTTCCTTCCCCCTTCCTTTCACTTCCCCTTCCCCCTCCCCTCCCTTCCCTTCCCCTTCCCCATCCCCCTCCCCTTTCCTTCCCTCTTCCTTTACCTTCCCCCTTCCTCTTCCCCCTCCTCTTCCCTTCCCTTTCCTTTCCCTTCCCCTTCCCTTTTGCTTCCTTTCCCTTCCCCCTTCCCCCCTTTCCACTTCCTGCTTCCTTCCTCAGTATAATTCCACCTGGAGGATTACTGCTCCACCTATTGGACTACTGTGATAATATAGCCATTGCTGTAAATACATTAAAGGCATCAGGTGACAGGTCACCTGACAAGTTCCTGTTCTAAGAGTCATCTTGTAAAGTCTGTGGGTTGTGAGGTCATAAGGAAGATACCACATTGGCGATGAAGGATAGTATTTCTGGATTGCCAAGCTGACATTTTTGTTGGTGGATGATTCCAGCCAAACAACAGAGAGAATGGAGAGGTCCTTTGTTTGTAGAACAGCTAAAAATCCAAGGTAAATTATAAGCACACTTGGCTGAACTGCCAGAGTCCAGATGGCTGTGTCTATGGGAATAATAGGGCACTGGGGTGCATCTCAACATGACCGTGGGACTTTCGGAGCGTATGTGGAGCAGCTAGAAATGTTTTTCACTGCAAATAGTATCATCGAAGTCCCCGATGATGAAAACCATAATCGGGTGGTGTTGGAAAGAAAACAGGCTATTTTCCTGACTGAATCAGGCCCTGAGGGGTATGAAACACTGAAAATGTTGCTTGTTCCCATCAAGCCAAAGGACACATCACTTACAGAGATTTTAAACTAGTTAGAATAGCACTACAGTCCTGAGCCCCTGAAAATTGCTGAAAGTTATCGTTTTGGATCCCGAGATCAATTCATTGATGAAAGAATCAGTGAGTACATTGTAGCATTAAATAAGCTATCTATTCACTGTCATTACAGAAACTTTCAGGACCGAGCATTGCAAGACCACTTTGTTTGTCGGATGAAAAATGATGCAATCAGAAGAAAGTTATTGACAACTCCTAACTTGACTTTTGATTTAGCTTGTCAGACAGCTATATCGATGGATATGGCCGACCAATATTCCCAAGAATTTTGAGCCATTTCCAGTCATCCGAGGTGAATCGCCTGCAGATTAAAAGTAAAAGGCAGTTGGGCCTCAAGGCTTCAGCAACTGGCCAAGGTAAAAGCGCATTGAAATCGTGCTATCAGTGCCTGGGACAACACACTGCTCAAATTTGTCCATATGTGAAGGCAGAGTGTTTCTTCTGCAGGAAAACTGCCATGCTCCACCTCACAGTCAACAAGCTTCCCGTTGGAGTGGAACTAAACTACAGAACCAGTGGGAACCTGTTCAACCTTTGCCGTCTCCAGGCCAGGTCCAAGACCACCCCAACCTCTGTCGTTGAGCTACAGTACGCGAACGACGCCTGTGTCTGCGCACATACAGAGGCTGAACTCCAGGACATAGTCGACGTATTTACTGAGGCGTATGAAAGCATGGGCCTTACGCTAAACATCCGTAAGACAAAGATCCTCCACCAGCCTGTCCTCACCATACAGTCATCAAGATCCACGGCAAGGCCGTGAACAATGTGGACCATTTCCCATACCTCGGGAGCCTCTTATCAACAAGAGCAGACATTGATGACGAGATGCAACACTGCCTCCAGTGTGCCAGTGCAGCCTTCAGCCGCCTGAGGAAAAGAGTGTTCGAAAACCAGGCCCTCAAATCTACCATCAAGCTCATGGTCTACAGGGCTGTAGTAATACTCGCCCTCCTGTATGGCTCAGAGACATGGACCATGTACAGTAGACACCTCAAGTCTCTGGAGAAATACCACCAATGATGTCTCCATCTGTCCTCCCAAATCCCCTGATCCTCGACCAGGCCAACATCCCCAGCATTCAAGCACTGACCACACTTGATTAGCTCCATTGGGCGGGCCTCATTGTCCACATGCCAGATACGAGACTCCCAAAGCAAGCGTTCTACTCTGAACTCCTTCACAGCAAACGAGCCAAAGGTGGGCAGAGGAAACGTTACAAGGACACCCTCAAAGCCTCCCTGATAAAGTGCAACATCCCCACTGACATCTGGGAGTCCTTGGCCAAAGACCACCCTAGGTGGAGGAAGTGCATCCGGGAGGGTCCTCGAGTCTCATCGCCGAGAGCATACAGAAATCAAGCACAGGCAGCGGAAAGAGCGTGCGGCAAACCTGTCCCACCCACCCTTTCCCTCAACGACTAATGTCCCATCTGCGACAGGGACTGTGGTTCTCGTATTGGACTGTTCAGCCACGTAAGGACTCATTTTAAGAGTGGAAGCAAGTCTTCCTCGATTCTGAGGGACTGCCTATAATGAAGATGATGAAACCAACTTTCAAGGCTATAAGTAGAAATCACCAGAGACTACATAGCATGGAAGAAAAACAACAGGACAAGGTGGTTTTAGAGCTACACATCATCAGGAGCATGAGGGTAACAAACAGTGATTTGAAAAGTATCATAGTCCACATAACTGTTGCAGGAACCAAGATACCCATGGAAATCGACATTGATGCATCTGTGAGTGTAGTACCAGAATCGCTATATCTCGACAAATTCCGTGATTTTCCACTGGAGAAATCCAAGGTAGAGATGCTTTCATGTAGAAACGAGATTTGCATCAAAGGATGATGTCATCAAGATGCGAAACAGGCAATCCGATCCAAGACTTCAAGGCGAGTGTCAAGGTACAGAAGGATGCCAGACCAGTTTACTGCAAACCACATTCCGTACCATATGCACTCAAGGAGAGAGTTGAGCAAGAACTCAAAAGAGACCGAGAACATTATCTCTAAGATAGATCTATGTAATTGGGCTACACCCATTGTTGTTGTACCTAAGTCCGATGGTAAGGTAAGGTTGTGTGGTGATTATAAAGTAACCGTAAATCAGGTTCTAGAAGGTAATGTCCCCAATACATTGCCAAATGTAGAAGATTTGTTCACAACACTGACAGGTGGTCAGATCTTCTCAAAGTTGGATCTTACAAATGCCTACTTACAACTTGAACTAGATGAGGAGTCCAAGTCATGCTTGACTATAAATACTCATCTAGGCCTATATTAATTTAATAGGTTACCATTTGGAGTGTCTTCTGCCCCCGCCATATTCCAAGGGATGATGAACTAGATTTTGCAAGGTATTGAAGGGGTAGTATGTTATTTAGATGATATACTCATTTCAGCACCAAACAGACAAATCCATAATAACATATTGAATGAAGTCCTCAAATGGCTAGAGAAGCACAGAGTATGAATGACTGCTCACAAGTGTGAATTATTTCAAAACTCAGTGGAGTACTTCGGATATAGAGTAGACAGAGATGGTTTACATCCAACCAAGGGAAAGCTGGACGCAATTAGAAATGCACCCATTAACAAGAATGTCACTGAACTTCAATCAGTCTTGGGTCTTTTGAACTATTATGGGAAGTTCCTATCAAATTTTGCTACGATGTTACATCCACTGAATGAATTGTTGAAAAAACAGGTCTATTGGAAGTGGTCAGAAGAATGCGATACAGCATTCAAGGAGTGTAAAAGCAAATTGGTGGAGAGCCCCATGTTAGTTCACTATGACGTATCTAAGGAGACTAAGCTAGCATGTGACGCCACTCCATATGGAGTTGGGGCAATGATCCCTCATATACTATATAGTGGGGAGGAGAGACCAATTGCTTTTGCTTCACGCACTCTCACTGCCAGAGAGTATAATTATGCACAAATTGAAAGGGAAAGTTGGCATTAATTTTTGGGGTCAAGAAGTTCCACAAATACTTGTATGGTCATAAGTTTACCATAGTTATGGACCTAAGCCCTTGAAAGCAATCCTCCATCCAAAGTCCCCAGTTCCAACATTAGCTGCAGCCTGAATGCAGAGATGGGCTTTGATTTTGTCAGCATATACGTTTGACATTGAGTACAATCAGCTGATCACAGTAATGCTGATGCTATGTCTAGGTTCCCATCCCCATCAGAAGTTACACCCAATAGGGAAGAAGTGTTCTATTTTTCATACTTTGATGAACTGCTAGTCACAGCTGAAGAGATTAGTAGGGCAACCAAACGTGACCCAGTTATGTCAAAAGTGTATGATTACATTGCAAATGGATGGCCAAACCAGGTATCAGAGAAAGATATTTCACCATACTTCATTTGTAGGAATTAATTATCAGTCGATAAAGATTGTATCATGTGGGGTGCAAGGTTTGGTATACCAAATAAATTCAGGTCCAAATTATTCGGAGATCTTTGTGACGAGCACCTGAGAATGTACTTGACCATGAATTTTGCATGCAGTTTCTTATGGTACCCAGGTTTAGATAAAGATATAGAGTACATCGTCAGTCAGTATACAACATGTCAATTGGTAGGCAAGAAACCACCATCAGTACCATTACAGCCATGGAAATGGCCTCCCAATGTGTGGCAAAGGTTACATATTGATTTTGCTGAGCTAGAAGGACTGCAATTGGTCATAGTGATTGATAGCCATTTGAAGTGGGTAGAGGTGTTTCCAATGCAGAAAATAACAAGAAGTAAAACACTAGACCATTTGCGAAGATTATTTTCTTCATATGGCCTCCCAGAAAATATTGTGTCTGATAATGGGCCACAATTTTGTTCAGAAGAATTTGCACAGTACACGAGCAGAAATGTTATGAAACATACTTGGGTTCCAGCATACCACCCTGCTTCAAATAGTGCAGCAAAGCACAGAGTATGAATTGTAAAACGTGCCTTCATCAAGCAAATGTTGAATCTAACGCCAAAGAAACAACATTTGTTGTTGGTCCACAAATTGACTAATTTTCTGATGACTTATCATAATATTCCTCATACAACTACTGGTAGAACACCAGCAGAGTTGTTTCTCAAACAACAGCCACAAACCTGGTTCTCGTTGTTAAAACCAAACTTGGCACAGTCCATAGAAGAGAAACAATTAAGACAGAAAAAGAATCATGATAGAGGTAGAGTAAAAGAGAGAAGAGTGAAATTAAATCAGAAGATTAGAGTGAAGACCAATCACCATAAATGGTTAACGTTGTTACCAGGAAGAGTGGTGAAGATATGTGGTCCTCGCACATATTTGGTCAAGATGATCATGGGTAGGTTAGGTTTGTTCACATTGATCATATTTTACCGAGAGATGTGGAAGGAATTAAAAGTTGCAATGATTTGATTATTTCTGACTCATCAGATAGTCTTATTATCAGTACCAGTAGCAAATCCTACATCAGATATACTAGAAACAAGTCCAAGACAAAGTCAGAATTTAAGTCTGAGTCCGAGTCAGGCAGACAAACAGTCTGAAATTGTAGAGAGGTCAAATGTAGATCAAGGACATCCCTTGGAGGAAAACTTTCCTCAGGATTAGCCTAGAATGAGTCTACGTTTGACGCCATGTTTGGAAAGTTCTGTTCGAGAGCGAAGGTATCTTCTTCGAAACAGAAAACCAGTGGTTAAATTCGATTTGTAAATATGGCAAAATAAGTCAATTTCTTTTGTTGTGTACAACCATGCAAGTTATGTGTGATGATTGTTTGTTATATTTACTTCTTCATTAAGGAGGGAGAAGTGGAATATAGCTCCACCTAGTAGACTACTGTGGTAATGCAGCCATTGCTGTAATTACAATAAAGGCATCAGGTGACAGGTCACCTGACAAATTCCTGCGTTAAGAGCCATTTTTAAAGTCTGTGTATTGTGTGGGAAGACACCACACTTCCCCTTCCACCCTTCTCTTCGTCCTTCCCTTCCCCCTTCTTTTCCCCATTCCCCCTTCCTTTCCTGCTTTTCCCTTCCACCTCCACTTCCTCCTTCACTTCCCCCTTCCCCGTCCCCCTACCACCTTCCTCCTTCCCCCTTCCCCTCTTCCCCTTCCCTTCCCCTTCTCCATTCCCTTTATTTCAACAAGTGGCATTTGAGGCAGAGAGCTTAACAGCATTGAACAGGGTTTGGGGATTTGATAGTTGGAATGTTACAGGCACTATATAAAGGCATGCTGTTGTAGTTCTCTCTAAGGTAGATCATTGTGACAATCCTTTAGTCTCCATTCAGTCAATGTAGGACTAGTTTGGAGATGCATGCTGGTTGTCAATGAATCCCCTTCTTTGTACATGTTGTATCATCTGTCAGACTGTCTGCCAAGCACAAGTGAGGAGGATTCAGTTTTACTCAGAGCATTGGATTTTCATGAGAAATCTTTGGATTAAAATGTCCAATGGAGAACACAGAAACACAATCCATCACAATCTGTCAAACTGCACAGGTTTGTTGAGAAAAACACCAGGAATTCTGTCATAATTATTGATCTTTCTGAGTGGCTGGAATGAGAGAGTAGAGTTGTGTGATGGTAATATTGTAAAGGATAACAGTGAGGGTTGTGAGCAAGGTACCAATGAGTTATAGTATTTGATGGGGAAGGATTGACATTCTGAGGGAGAGAAAGGGCACTGACCTCAGGAAGGGAAGTGGCAGCTAGGGAACTCTAATTACAATCTGGCCCCATTGCGATCAGATCTGTTTCTCTCTTATTGCTAAATGTCGTTTTATTGTGCAGCACTTTATATTTGGTTTGGAATCACTGGGAGAGAATGGAAATGGGCAAATGATTCACATTGGCTCCCATTTCCTACTACACCATCATTCTTAAATAGACACAGAAAATGCTGGAAGCATAAGAACATAAGAAATAGGAGCAGTAGTCCATTTGGCACCTCGCGCCTGCTCCGCCATTCAATAAGATCAGGGAGGCTTTGAGGGTGTCCTTGTAATGTTTCCGCTGCCCACCTCAATAAGATCCAGAACATAGTCGTCGTATTTACTGAGGCGTAAGAAAGCATGGGCCTTACGCTAAACATCCGTAAGACAAAGGTCCTCCACCAGCCTGTCCTCACCGCACAGCACTGCTCCCCAGTCATCAAAATCCAAGGCGTGGCCCTGGAAACCGTGAACCACTTCCCCTATCTTGGGAGCCTCCTATCAACAAAAGCAAGCATCGATGATGAGAGCCAACACCGCCTCCCATGCGCTAGTGCAGCCTTCGGTCACCTGAGGAAAAGAGTGTTTGAAGACCAGGCCCTCAAAACTGCCACCAAGCTCATGGTCTACAGGGCTGTAGTAATACAGGGCTGTATGGCTCAGAGACATGGACCATGTATATCAGACACCTCAAGTCGCTGGAGAAATATCACCAACGATGTCCCTGCAAGATCCTACAGCGTCCTCGTCCAGGCCAACATCCCCAGCATTGAAGCACTGACTACACTTGATCAGCTCCGCTGGGCAGGCCACATAGTCCGCAAGCCAGACACAAGACTCCCAAAGCAAGTGCTCTACTCGGAGCTCCTTCACGGCAAACGAGACAAATGTGGGCAGCGGAAACATTACAAGGACACCCTCAAAGCCTCCCTGATAAAGAACAACATCCCCACTGGCACCTGGGAGTCCCTGGCCAAAGACCGCCCTAAGTGGAGGAAGTGCATCCGAGAGGGTGCTGAGCACCTCGAGTCTCAATGCTGAGAGCATGCGCAGGTAGCGGAAAGAGCGTGCCGCAAACCAGTCCCACCCACCCTTTCCCTCAACGACTATCTGTCCCACCTGTGACAGAGTCTATGGCTCTGGTATTGGACTGTTCAGCCACCAAAGAACTCACTTCAGGAGTGGAAACAAGTCTTCCTCGATTCCGAGGGACTGCCTATGATGATGATGAGGCTGATCTGATCATGGCCTCAGCTCTACTTCCCTGCCCGCTTCCTATAACCCTTGACTCGCTTATTGTTCAAAAATCTGTCTATCTCCACCTTAAATATATTCAATAACCCAGCATCCACAGCTCTCTGGGGATAGAATTCCACAGATTTACAGCCCTCTGAGAGAAGAAATTCCTTTATCTCTCAGTTCTAAATGGACGGCATCTTATTCTAAGACTATGCCCCCTCGTTCTAGATTCCCCCACGAGTGGAAACATCCTCTCTGCATCTACCTTGTCGAGCCCCCTCAGTATTTTATATGTTTCAATTAGATTGACTCTCATTCTTCTGAACTCCAATGAGTATAGGCCCAACCTACTCAACCTTACTTCATAAGTAATCAACCTAGTGAACCTTTTCTGAACTGCCTCCAATGCAGGTCCAGCAACATCCACAGAGAGAGAACAACGTTCTCCACAGCAACGTGCATTTATATAGCGCCTTTAACCTAGTTAAGCCTCCCAAGATGCTGCACAGCAACTTTGTCAAAGAAAATTGGTCACGGAGCCACATAAGGAAATATTGGGACAGGTGACCAAAAGCTGAGTCAAGGGCATAAAAAGAAAGACCTGCATTTCCATAGCACCTTTTGTGACTACCGGATGTCTCAAAGCACTTTACAGCGATTGAAGTCCGTTTTGAATTGTGGTCACTGTTGTAAGGTAGGTTTTAAGGAGCGTCTTAAAGGAGGGGAGAGAGGTGGAGAGGTGGAGAGGTTTAGGGAGGGAATGCCAGAGCTTGGGGCCTGTTCATAATGCCAAACAGAAGCCTGGGAGCAGGTTGTCTAGCTGCCTGTTTGGTTGGGAATGTTTTGTGGTATAGGTATAACGGAGCAAGGAAACAAAATGATGTGACTGGCAGAGGGGTGGAAATTTTAATTCTGGATTCATCAACGTTTATTTACAGTGATAAACATGGGGCAGAAGCACATAAAATGGTAATTGTGATATTTAATGGTGTTCGCATCACTCTGACTGTTCTGACAAGGTTTTGACACGCTGCTGATGAATTACTGATCATAAGCTAAAAGCACCAATTGCGGAAATGATGAAGGGATGTGTTTCATTAACCTCTCTATTAAGGCCATGGTTCTCTAGACTGAGGCGGATTTTCGGGTCCTCTGCGCTCCGTTGCTCGCCCTGGAGCAGCGACACTGGCGGGGGTGAGGTGTCCGGGCGGGCGGCCAGCTTCCAGCGCCCCGCGGCGAACCTCGGGTCTGGTTTAGCAGCAGCGCGGAGGAGCACGGCCCGGAAGAGCTGCGCCCGGTGTGAAATGCCCCCTGGTCGCGACACCGGCGCGAGTTTTGGCTCTTGCCCGACACGTCTGCCCCGCAGCGCGCCCCGCAGTGACCACCTGGCAAATCAGGGCTGTCCCACCATCACGACAGTGGAGAGGTGAGTGATGGACGCCGAAGGTAAGTGCGATTGTTTGTTCTTTTAATTGTTTTTGCGATTGGTGTTGTGGCAGTGTGGGCAATGTTTTGGGAATGTTTTGTTGCTTTTTTTAAGATTTATTCCCCCCGCTCCCCCCCCCCCCCCCCCAGGTGTCTCTGGGAGCGCTCCCGGCCTGGCTCTTTAGCTCGGGAGTTTTCCACGGTAACGCCCCAAAAGAGGTGTAGAGCGCCTCCCTTAGCGCTGCACACCCTGACTCAGGGCCCAGCTGCCCAAACTTCCAAACTTACCCACTGAGGCGCAAACTGTTCCCAGGCGCTAACTTCCCTGCCCCGCCGCCATTATCGCCCAAAAACATCAAAGCCAACAATCCAGCCCAGAATGTTGAAACTATTTACTCCAAAAGTGCCATAAATCGAACCCCTTATCAGCTCCCACAGCATTGGTCTGATTGAAGGATTGCAGAATATGAATAAACGAATGAAACTGGACCAGAGGAGAAAAGGGTGTGGAAAATTTTGGAAATTGTATGAGCCTCTTGGTGAAGAAGAATTGGCACAATCTCACCATCCCTCAGATGGTGAGATTGGTAAGAGGCAGCGAGTGGGGAGGGCTGCGCCCAATAGCAACATAGAAGGTTCCAGATACATTTTTACTTCACACTGCAGAAGATGAAAACGTTGTAGGTTTCTGGGCAAAGTATCCCTCACCAAATTACAGGGTTTTATTTTATAATGTTTCCTATATTAACAGGTGGTGGTAAAGGGCGCTATGTAAATGCAAATCTTTCCTTCTTTCAAATCAAAAGCAGGAGCATTAAAATAGCAGAGAGAGAAAAGTATCACAAAAGCACATTGAGGTAGAATTATAACTTAAGACAGGAGCAAAAAACAGGCATATTGTATTACCCGCCTCTTATACACACAGCCCGATATTCAATTCGATTCACTTTGTAAGGAAAGGGTTAATCAGACTGTCCCAAAATCTCTCAACGTTGTAGTACGATTGTTTTCTCCAAATTGTAGTCCAGGAAACTTTAGCTTTTTAGCCTCTAAAGCGAGGAATAAGTCAAGTTAGATGCAGTGACTGCTGAAGTGTTGAACACGAGTGTAACTTCGTACGGCTGCTGTGGATTCAGGGCAACAATGGCACTTTTACATTGAGGAGGTTAAGCCAGAAAATTGTGTCAGGAGTCACGGAGAGTGTTGCTGTGATCAGAGAATCATCGAATCATAGAATAGTAGAGTACAGAAGGAGGCCATTCGGCACATGGAGTCCACGTCGGCTCTTTCGAAGAGGAATCCAGTTAGTCCCTGTTAAGTATGGAAGAACGCCACAAGACTGAGTACTATGAGCTAAAATTGATGTGACCTTAGTCTCTTTAATACTAAGCAGCATGGCAGACAACCTTTTATATTCGCTTGCACGAGGTGTGCAGATGACCCTTGGGCCTCCAACAGTTGCGCCCTCTGGTGGCAAGTCTTACACAGTTACAATGTTGACATACATAACATCCCTGTTCCCCCGCTCTTTCCCCATAATCTCTGCAATTTTTCTTTCTTCAAGTATTTATCCAATTCCCATTTGAAGGCTTCTGTTGAATCTGTTTCCACCGCTCTATCAGACAAACAATTCCATAATCTAACCACTCGTTGCATAAAAAGGATTTTCCTCCTGTCTCCTCTGGTTCTTTTGCCGATCACCTTAAATCTGTGGCCTCTGGTTATCGACCTCCTTCGTGATGCCTCCTATCTGTGAACAGGGCATTGAGTCGTTCGATGTTCCGCAGTCTGTTCTGGGTGACCACAGCCGCACACTGGAGAGTTTCTAATTTTCCACTTGGGTATCAAACATCCACTGCTGTTTGTGCGGATGCGGTTTAAGGTTGCCCACAAGCTTCGCGGGAGATCAAAGCTCGGGATCTTCTGCGTCGGGTCTTTCACGAGGTGCCTGTTTGTGACTTCTTGTGAATTCCATTCGGCTTTCCAAGCATTGTCAGGGTTGAAGTCACGTTGATGAAAGTTGAGCGCGTGCGTCCAAAAGGGCTTGCATGACTTCAAGCGGTGGCGAGCGGCATGTGTTGAGATCCTGGTGGATTGGAAATGTCGTTGAATTAACCGTTTTTTAAATTTGTTCATGGGATGCGGGCATCGGCGGTATTTATTGCCTGTGAAAAGGTGGTGGTGAGCCGTCTTCTTGAACCGCTGCAGTCCGTTTGGTGAAGGTACTTCCACAGTGCTGACTTTGTTGTAGTAGTTTGGTTTAACTGTGTGGCTTCTTGGGCCATGTCAGAGAGCCGTTAAAAGTTAACCACATTGCTGTGATATAGACCAGACCGGGTAATAACGGCAGATTTCCTTTCCTAAAGGGCATTAAAGAAGCAGTTTGGTTTTCTGACAATCCAGTCAATTCATGGCCACCATTAGTGATATTAGATTTTTTATTCCAGATTTATTGAACTAACTGAAGTTAAATTACCCAACCACTGTGGTGCGATTTGAACTCATGACTCCGAATCATTAGTCCAGGCCTCGGGATTACTAGTCCAGTAACATAACCACTATGTGATCGTACACCTTAAGTTTGTTGAACTGTTGAATTAAGACTGACTTCAAGGCAATGGTCAGTTTGGTGCCTAATTTCACACTATGTACTGATGCGCATATCTCAGAGAACTGTAATTAGTAGATAACAAGTTCAGCAGATGGAAACATCTGCAAATACATCATCCTTTTTAGAAGTAGGGGATTGGAGTGGAATGATACAGATTTATAATTAGAGCTTCCACTTGGGAGAACATGAGAACATAAGAATTAGGAGCAGGAGTAGGCCATACGGCCCCGCGAGCCTGCTCCACCATTCAATAAGATCATGGCTGATCTTCTACCTCAACTCCACTTTCCTCCACTGTCCCCATATCCCATGATTTGGCCTAGAATCCAAAAATCTATCAATCCCAGCTTAATATACTCAACATAAGAGCATAAAAACATAGGAAATAGGAACAGGAGTAGGCCATTTGGCCCCTCGAGCCTGCTCCGCCATTCAATATCATGGCTGATCTGATCATGGACTCAGCTCCACTTTCCTGCCCGCTCCCCATAACCCTTTATTCCCTTATCTCTCAAAAACCTGTCTATCTCTGTCTTAAATATATTCAATGACCCAGCCTCCACAGCTCTCTGGAGCAGAGAATTCCATCGATTTACAAGCCTCTGAGAGGAGAAATTCCTCCTCATCTCAGTTTTAAATGGGCGGCCCCTTTATTCTGAGACTATGTCCCCTAGTTTTAGTTTCCCCGATGAGTGGAAATATCCTCATTGCATCCACCTTGTCGAGCCCCCTCGTTATTTTCTAAGTTTCATTAAGATTCTCATTCTTCTGAACTCCAATGAGTATAGGCCCAACCTACTCAACCTACCTTCATAAGTCAACCCCCTTATCTCCGGTATCAACCTCGTGAACCTTCTCTGAACAGCCTCCAATGCAAGTATCCATAGCCGTCTGTGTAGAGAAGCCCAAAGATTCATCATGCTCTGTGTGAAGAAATGTCTCCTTACCTCAGTCCTAAATGACCGACCCCTTATTCTTAGACTGTACCCCCTAGTTCTAATAAGAACACGAGAATTAGGAGTAGTAGAGTTTAACGCTCTGACCAGAGTGCTATAGAATTTCTAGCCCTTTGTCTGATTACGCTCCTGTGAAGCACCTTGGGAAGTTTTAGAGGCGCTAAATAAGAGGCACAATTTAAATGCAAGCTGTTGTTGTTATACCCACATGCAAACCTC
The DNA here is from genome assembly GCF_044704955.1 of Pristiophorus japonicus. NCBI lineage: Eukaryota > Metazoa > Chordata > Chondrichthyes > Pristiophoridae > Pristiophorus > Pristiophorus japonicus. Next base: position 63,519,833 of record NC_091982.1, read on the forward strand.
CAAGTCCACAGGGATGTGCTAACCTGAGCCTTTGAAATGGGTCTGATTTAGCCCGGTGCTGATTCAAAACACGGTTCAAGTCATTCCTAGTGTCAAATGGTAGGCCTGTCATGGGAGGAATGCAACTGCCATCTCCCAACGCAAATTGGATATCAGTGGGAAAATGTTCTCTGCTGAGAAATTAAGAGGTAAATTCATGGAACATTAGAGTGCAGATGTACAGATCTTCAATAGTGAACAATGCAAGCTATTGATTATGTTCTTTGGCATTCAGCAGTTGCACATTAACGTGTCATACATGCATTATTTTGCAGACATCCTTATTTTTTCTAAATGTGGCTAGCTATTGTTTTTGGACGATATAATAGAGGTGAGGGAGACTTAGTGTGTTGTAATTGCTGTTTTCTCTGTAATGCGGGAGCTGGGGCAATTAAATGCTATTTCCGTTGATATCTTGATCATCAGTTTAGTAATGTGATCTTGAAGAACAAGATGTTACCTCACTCTATCTCTGGGTACATTCGGCAGGGAGAAGAACAAACTTATTTCTGTTGATTGCTAAGGCGCATTCTGTAGCAAGACACTCACCTTAAACTGATGCCCTGCAACATGAACAGATTTACAAGAATGAAAGCAGGGATGAGAGACTTCAGTTATGTGGGGGAGACTCGGAAGGTGGAATTGTTCTTCTTAGAGATTTTCCAAGTTATGAGGGGTTTTGATTAAAAAAAAAGAAAGGAAGACTTGCATTTATATATCGCCTTTCACGACCACTGGACATCGCAAAGCGCTTTACAGCCAATTGAGTAATTTTTTGGAGTGTAGTCACTGTTGTAACATGGGAAGTGCAGCAGCCAACTGGCGCACAGTAAGTTCCCACAAACAGCAATGTGATAATGACCAGGTAATCTGTTTTGTTATGTTGCTGGCGGGATAAATATTGGCTCACCTGTTATTCTTCGAAATAGTGCCACCGGATCTTTTATGTCCACTTGAGAGAGTAGACGGGGCCTCGGTTTAACGTCTCATCCAAAAGACAGCACCTCTGACAGTGCAGCACTCCCTCAGCATTGCACTGGAGTGTCAGCCTCGGGAGAGACTTAAACCTACAACCTTCTCACTCAGGGGCGAGTGTGCTACCCGTTGAGCCACAGCTGACACGTGAATAATTATATAGAATTGCATAGAATTTACAGCACAGAAACAAGCCATTTGGCCCAACCGATCCGTGCCGGTGTTTATGCTCCACACAAGCCTCCTCCCACCACTCTTCATCTCACCCCATCACCATATCCCTCTATTCCTTTCTCCTTCAAGCGTTTATCCAGCTTCCCCTTAAAGGCATCTATGCTATTCATCTCAACTACTTCCTGTGGTAAAGAGTTCCACATTCTCACCACTCTCTGGGTAAAGAAGTTTCTCCTGAATTCACTATTGGATTTATTGGTGATTATCTTATTTATAACACCTAGTTTTGGTCTCCCCCACAAGTGGAAACATCTTGACTACATCTGTGTATCCGTACCCCAGATCTCTCTATTCCTCTACTTCATAGCCTAGTATCTGTCGTTGAGAAAATGCTGGAGTCCATTATTAAGGAAGCAGTAGCAGGACATTTGGAAAAGCATAATTCAATCAAGCAGAGTCAGCATGATTTTATGAAAGGGAAACCATGTTTGACAAATTAGCTGGAGTTCTTTGAGGATGTAACGAGCAGTGTGGATAAGGGGAACCAGTGCATGTGGTATATTTGGATCTCCAGAAGGCATTCAATAAGGTGCCACATGAAAGATTACTGCACAAGATAAAAGTTCACAGGATTGGGGGTAATATATCAGCATGGATTGAGGATTGGCAAACTATCATAAGACAGAGAGTCGGGATAAATGGGTAATTTTCCGGTTGTGGCAAACATTACCTAGTAGGATGCTGCAGGGATCAGTGCTGGGTCCTCAACTATTTACAATCTATATTAATGACTTGGATGAAGGGATCAAGTGTAATGTTGGCAAGTTTGCTGATGATACAAAGATGGGTGGGAAAGCAAATTGGGAGGAGGACACAAATAATCTGCAAAGGGATATAGACAGGCTAACTGAGTGGGCAAAAATTTGGCAGATGGAAAATAATGTGGAAAGATGTGAGATTATCCACTTTGACAGAAAAAATAGAAAAGCAAATTATAATTTAAATGGAGAAAAATTGCAAAGTGCTTCAGTACAGAGGGACCTGGGGGTCCTTGTGCATGAAACACAAAAAGTTATTATGCAGGTACAGCAAATAATCAGAAAGGCAAAAGGAATGTTGGCCTTTATTGTAAGGAGGATAGAGTATAAAAGCAAAGAAGTCCTGCTATAATTGTACAGGGTATTGGTGAGGCCACACCTAGAGTACTGCGTATAGTTTTGGTCTCGGTAATTAAGAAAGGATATACTTGCATTGAAGATGTTATATTTGTAAACCTGAAAATACCTTGTTTAATCATCAGAGGGCTCATCCGCTGGAGTCCCAAGAGATCCCACAATCCCTTGGGAGCACCTGTACTTAAGGAGGCCTCACAGACTGGAGAGGCACTCTGGAGACCTGCAATAAAAGACTACGGTCACACTTTACTTTGAGCTCACAGTATCTGGTCAGACTCTTTATTCATACATTACAACTGGCGACAAGAAACAGATGCCGAACCCCACCACAACGATGCAGAGAACAATGGGCATCCTGGAGAGATTTTCGGAGTGAGATGATTGGGAAACTTTCATGGAGCGACTCGACCAATACTTCATGGCCAACAAGCTGGAAGAAGAAGCGAATGCTGCCAAACGAAGGATGATTCTCCTCACTGTTTGCGGGGCACCAATGTATGGTCTCATGAAAAATCTGCTTGCTCAGTGAAACCCACAGAGAAATCATACAATGATTTGTGCACACTGGTCCAGGAACATCGTAACCTGAAGGAAAGCGTTCTGATGGCGAAGTATCGGTTCTACACGTGCTAGAGGTCTGAAGGCCAGGAAGTGGCGAGCTATGTCGCCGAGTTAAGACGCCTTGCAGGACATTGCGAATTTGAAGGACATGTGGAGCACACGCTGACTAATAAATTCACCTGAATCTGACTGCAAGGGACCTACATTTGTCTTCACTAATCTTTTTCACTTCACAGACCTATAGAAGCTTTTGCAGTCATTTTTTATGTTCTCAGCAAGCTTCCTCTCATACTCTATTTCCCCCCTCCTAATTAAACCCTTTGTCACCCTCTGCTAATGTAATATCACTTTTTAAGAAGGGAGGAAGAGAGAAGGCGGGTAATTATAGACTGGTTCAACTGACATCAGTAAAGGGGAAAATGTTGGAAACAATTATTAAATATGAAATAGCAGCATATTTGGATAGCAGTGACGGGATCGGTCCAGGTCAGCATGGATTTATGAAAGGGAAATCCTGCTTGACAAATCTTCTAGAATCTTTTGAGGATGTAACTGGTAGAGTGGACAAGGGAGAACCATGGATCTGGTCTATTTGGACTTTCAAAAGGCTTTTGACAAGGTCCCACACAAGGGATTGGTGTGCAAAATTAAAGCACATGTTATTGGGGGTAATGTACTGACGTGGATAGAGAACTGGTTGGCAGACAGGAAGCAGAGAGTCGGGATAAATGGGTCCTTTGCAGAATGGCAGGCAGTGACTAGTGGCGTGCCGCAGGGCTCAGTGCTGGGACCCCAGCACTTTACAATATACATTAACGATTTAGATGAGGGAATTGAATGTAATATCTCCAAATTTGCAGATGACACTAAGCTGGGTCAAGTGGCCAAATGGCCTACTCCTGCTCCTATTTCTTATGTTCTTATGTTTATTTAGACACGTAGGGGCCGAAATTCCCTTGATATCGTCGCCCGTTAACGCCAGCGATGGACCAACCGTCGGCAGTGTGCGGCGTCCATGCTGCCTGGCAAATTGAGTTTGTTGTTGGTGGAGGAGCCAAGAGGTAACGCTGCGCCCTCTAAAGCCACCCGCGTAGTGAGGTCATTGGCACTGCTGTCGCGATATTTGGTTTGTACGGAGGCCTAACGGCCAGGTGACCGTACAGCCTGGTAAAAGTGGCGTCAACATAGCGGATCTCGATTGGAATCTCCCAGAGATTAAGGTAAATTTTATTTCCTTTATTTATTTCAGGTTTTATTTTTAGTGCTGGCTGTAGTGATATGCGCCCTCCTGTATGGCTCAGAGACAGAGGCCATATACAGTAGACACCTCAAATCGCTGGAGAAATACCACCAACGATGTCTCCGCAAGATCCTGAAAATCCCCTGGGAGGACAGACGCACCAACGTTAGCGTCCTCAACCAGGCCAACATCCCCAGCATCGAAGCACTGATCACACTCGACCAGCTCCATTGGGCGGGCCACATTGTTCACATGCCTGACACACGACTTCCAAAGCAAGTGCTCTACTCGGAACTCCTACACGGCAGGTGAGCCCCAGGTGGACAGAGGAAATGCTTCAAGGACACCCTCAAAGCCTCCCTGATAAAGTGCAACATCCCCACCGACACCTGGGAGTCCCTGGCCAAAGACCACCCTAAGTGGGGGAAGAGCATCTGGGAGGGCGCTGAGCACCTCGAGTCTCGTCACCGAGAGCATGCAGAAAGCAAGCGCAGGCAGCGGAAGGAGCGTGCGGCAAACTAGTCTCCCCACCCACCCTTTTCTCCAACGACTGTCTGTCCCACCTGTGACAGAGTAACATAGGAACAGGTGGAGGCCATTCAGCCCCTCGAGTCTGTTCCGCCATTCAATGAGATCATGGCTGATCTGTGACCTAACTCCATTTACCCGCCTTGGGCCCATATCCCTTAACAGCTTTGGTTAACAGAAAGCTATCATTCTCAGATTATAGCATATTTTAATAGGCGTGGATGCAATCTATCTGGACCAAGGGAGAGAAATTGGCCTCCTTTGCGTCTCCTGTTAGTGTCTCCGGCGAATGCTAATGGGACGCTATCGGCTCTGTGACTGGGCGCGGCGAGAGTACCGACGCCTGGAAACTTCGCTACCTGGTTAGCGTCGGCGGTAAATGCCAACGCTGTGATCTCCTACGCCCCAAAGATCGTGACGACATCCGGTGCGCGGCGCAAAAGTACTGCCTTTGATGCTAACTTCACTTCTGCCCGCTGCCGAGCCGCTGGGCCTCAACACTGGCAGCTGCGGGAGGCTTTGTGAGATTGGCCGGGTTGATTGAGGAGCGGTGGTTAAAGGGATTGCCGGTGAGGTAGACAAAAAAACATACACCTCTGCAATTTTTTTTGAATTTTCCTTTTTCGTGATCGATCAGCCAGGCAGTCTGTTGGAGTGCTCGGGGCTGATCGCCACGGATCGCAAGTGCCGTCGGTGAGCAGGGAATTCCGTTTCATGCGGAACCCACAGCGATGGACCTTCACAGGACATTGGGGCCGCGCTGCACCGTTACCGCCCCTGCTGCCTGGTTTAGTGCTCCAAGGGAAGCGGTGGCGCTGGATTTAGCTCTCCACTTCCTTCCTGGAGCGCTAAACCGGAAGTGTGCTAGAATTAGATCATGGCCCGGCAAAATCAGGATAGCAAAACACCCGCAAAAATTATTGCCCCAAACGGGATGCTACCCAATTTCTTGACCCACTGGTTTTATCCTCTCTGAGTTTGAAAAGTTTATCAATTATCTCCCTTCTTTCTATCATGATTATCTTGATAACTCTTTTTTGCATCTCTTCTTCTAAAGTCATGCCCACTTTCTTAGTCTCCCGGGTAAATACTGAGGCAAAGTAATTGTTTAATATTTCTGCTATTTCACTGTCAATACCTGTGAGTTTATCTTGTGCATTCCTTACTGGCCCTGTTCCTATCCTGATTTTTCTTCTGATAATCATATGTCTGTAGAATACTTCACAATTTTTAAATATTTCTTGACAGTTTAATTTCATAGTTCCTCTTTGTCTTCCTAATTGTGTTGTTTTACTTCTTTCCAAATTGCTTCATATTCCCTTTTGTCATCCTCTCCTTTGTTGTTGATATATTCAGTGTGTTATGTCTTTAGATGCTCTCATAATGACTCCACGAGGCAATGTGTTGTGCTTGAACTGTAGTGACCTTAGTCCTTTATTGATAACTCCAGAGTGAAGATCACACCTGGTAACCTACAAGTCTCCCAGTGCAGTTCCCTCTGGTGGCACACCTTGTGATAGTACAAGCAGTAACCATGTAGAATACATGACACAGTGTATGCCTGTTTCTTCACTTTCAATTTTGCTCTTGCATCTTTATTATTTTATTATTGGCGAGTTTGTTCTTGTTGTTAAGGAAAAACTGGTTCCACTGGCGGGGGAGAGGAGGGGGTGGTGCGGTAACCTGAGGACACAGATTTAAGATAATCAGCAAAAGAACCAGAGGGAGATCTGAGGAGAATGTTTTATTCAGCGAGTTGTTGTGATCTGGAACGCGCTGCCTGAAAGTGCGGTGGCAGCAGATTCAATGGGAACTTTCAAAAAGGAATTGGATAAATACTTGAAAAGGAAACATTTGCAGGGCAATGGCGGAAGAGCGGGGATGAGTGGGACGACTATGGAAACGGTAATAGTGCAGCTCAGCAACAGTCAAATCGATCCTCACCGCCTTTACCCCTGATTAGCTTTCTTCCGACTTGTTTTGTCAACAATCAATTCTGAAGAATAGCTAATTAAGCGGCACTAGATTGTACAGGTTGGACCTCAGTTATCCGGCACTACCCCTCGTCCGGCATGATTCTGGTGGCCAGGGGTGCATACGCAGAACGCGGACAACCTCCACCCCGACTTTGGATCGCCCCAAACTCGGGCCCCCGACACTGGGCCCCCCAGGACCCCCTGACACTGGGCCACCCCGGGTCCCCCCGACACTTCCCACAACACTGGGCCCCCCAACACTGGACCCCTCGACACTGACCCCCCGACACTGAGCCCCCCGACACTGGGCCCCCCGACACTGGGCCCCCCGACCCCCCAACACTGAGCCCCCCGACACTGGGCCTCCCGACCCCCCGACACTGAGCCCCCTGACACTGGACCCCCCAACACAGGACCACCCACCCCTCCGACATTGGGCCCTCCGACCCCCCCAACACTGGGCCCCCCGACACTGACTCCCCGACACTGGGTCCCCCGACAGTGGGCCCCCCCAACACTGGGCCCCCCGACACTGGACCCCTCGACACTGACCCCCCGATACTGGGCCCCCCGATCCCCCGACACTGAGCCCCCCGACACTGGGCACCCCGACACTGGGCACCCCCAACCCCCCGACACTGAGCCCCCTGACACTGGGCCCCCCGACACAGGACCACCCACCCCTCCGACACTGGGCCCGTCGACCCCCTGACACTGGGCCCGCCGAACCCCCGACAATGGGCCCCCCGACACTGGGTCCCTCGACACTGGGCCCCATCACACTGACCCCCGACACTCAGCCCCCTGACACTGGGCCCCCCGACAGTGGGCCCCCCAACAGTGGGCCCCCCGACACTCAGCCCACCGACTCCCTGACTCTGGGCTCCCTGACACTGGGCCCCCGACACTGAGCCCCCTGACACTGGGCCCCCCGACACAGGACCACTCACCCCTCCGACACTGGGCCCGCCGACCCCCCGACACTGGGTCCCCCGACACTGGGTCCCCCGACACTGGGCCCCCTGACACTGACCCCCCGACACTCAGCCCCCTGCCACTGGGCCCCCCAACAGTGGGTCCTCGACACTGGACTCCCCGACACTCAGCCCGCCGATATGCAGCCCCCCGACATTTAGGGCCTGCCCTGGGCACCAACCGCCTCTCCCCCTCCACCTCGGGCTGATCTCCCTTTATCCGAAAAAATCCTTATTCGGCACAGGCCAGGTCCCGAGGGTGCCAGATAAGGGACATTCAATCTGTTATACTTCCTGCCTTTTGCTTTGCCTGAGTATTGTCACCGGTACATTAATTGGCTAATCTCACATTGATAAATTAGATCAGTTTTAATCCGTTGCCTAAGCACAGCAGAGGACAGAACACCTGGAATATCATCTAATTTAATGCACTGCATCGATAGCAAGTATTGAAGAATGGAGAATCTGGTTTTGACAGCATTATTGGATCACACCTGTTGCTTGCTGACCTCCAGGTCTCTGACAATGCCTCAATTTTTAAATTCGTATCATTGTGATCAAACCCCTCCATGGCCCTCGCCCCTCCCTATCTCTGTTACCTCCTCCGCTACAACCCTCCACTTCAATTGTAGCCTCTTGAGCTTTCCCGATTTGAATTGCTGCACCAGTGGAGGTCTTGTTATCAGTTGCCTGGACCAAATGCTCTGGAATTTCTTCCTTAAATCTCTTTGCCTCTCTTCCTCTCTCACTTCCTTTAAGACTCTCTTTGAAACCTAACTCTTTGACCAAGCTTTTGGTCATCTGTCCTAATAACGATAGATTTTTGGACACTAATGGAATCAAGGGGCATGTGGATAGTTTTATTGCATCTTGTGAATGTCACGTGACTGGCTAAGCCGTGTTATGTATACAATAAAGGTTCAAACTGACTACTATTTAACGAAGCAAGCTACACCCTTGGCTCTGCTTTATTTAGGCCCAACGTGCCTGACTCTCAAAATGGCTGGCCTTTTATACCTGAGCAGCACCATGTGCGTGCTGCTGAGTGGCCTCCAACAATGACGCCATCTGGTGGCTACAAACAGAATGTACATACATGGCACAGTGCAACAGCTCCACAACTATTTTAAATTGAAACCATAAATCACGTGTCCCCTTATTAAAGGGGCAATAAAACCGACAAATAAACAAATGAACTTTTTACCGTAAACTTAAATCAATTAAAAATTTGGTTGCCGGGGGTGATGATGCACTCCAGTCCCTCTGGTGCCCACATCTTGTGGCGGGAAAGTGGAGTTGAGGTAGAAGATCAGTCATGATCTCAATGAATGGTGGAACACGCTCAAGAGGCTGAATGGACGACTGCTGCTCCTAATTCTTATGTTTTTATGTTCTTATGTCTCATTATGTGGCTCGGTGTCAGATTTTGTTTGAGTGTTTCCAGCATTTTCTGTTTGTATATCTAGTTTAAGGAGCCGGCAGGTCGGAGGGCCTCCTCGTCGGACTCCTCCTGGGCATGGCCAAGGGGGCCATTAACCGTTCCAGGCAGCGGGCAGTCGAGGGGGTCGTTCAGCCCGACTGCCTGCCTCTCTTCCGCGGTTACATTCAAGCCAGGGTGTCCCTGGAGATGGAGCACGCAGTGTCTACCAGTAAGCTTGCGGCCTTCCGTGAGAGGTGGGCGCCAGTTGGGACTGGAGTGCATCATCACCACCGACATGGTATCTTGGCCTTTATTGCAAAGGGGCTAGAGTAAAAAAGCAGGGAAGTCTTATTACAGCTATATAAGGTATTGGTGAGGCCACACCTGGAATACTGCGTCCAGTTTTGGTTTCCATATTTACGAAAGGATATACTTGCTTTGGAGGCAGTTCAGAGAAGGTTCACTAGGTTGATTCTGGGGATGAGGGAGTTGACTTATGAGGAAAGGTTGAGTCGGTTGGGCCTCTACTCATTGGAATTCAGAAGAATGAGAGATGATCTTATCAAAATGTATAAGATTATGAGGCGGCTTGACAAGGTGGATGCAGAGAGGATGTTTCTACTGATGGGGGAGACTAGAACTAGAGGGCATGATCTTAGAATTAGGGGCCGCGCATTTAAAACTGAGATGAGGAGAAATTTCTTCTCTCAGAGGGTTGTAAATCTGTGGAATTCGCTGCCTCAGAGAGCTGTGGAAGCTGGGACATTGAGTAAATTTAAGACAGAAATAGACAGTTTCAAACAATAGGGGGATAAGGGGTTATGGGGAGCGGGTGGGGAAGTGGAGGTGAGTCATGATCGGACCAACCATGATCTTATTGAATGGCGGAGCAGGCTCAAGGGGCCATATGGCCTACTCCTGTTCCTATTTCTTATGTTCTTATGTTCTTATCAGAATTTTAATTTGATCCGTTTACTGTCTAGAGTTTAATTTGTTTATTGGTCGGTTTTAGTGCCTCTTTAAAAGGGGGCACTTGATTTATAGGTTCAACTTAAAATAGTTGTATATCTAGTTTAACAATCCATTTTGCTAGGCTAACCTCCTCAATGTGCCCTGGCTGTAAACCAGCCTTTCTCTTAGCTCCTATCTCCATATATTGACAGTGACTTCACAGTCCAAGGATAACGGGTAAGCCATTTAGGACCAAGATGAGGAGAAACTTCTTCACTCAGAGAATTTTGAACCTGTGGAATTCTCTGCCACAGAAAGTTGTTGAGGCCAGTTCGTTAGATATATTCAAAATGGAGTTAGATGTGACCCTTACCGTTAAAGGGATCAAGGGGTATGGAGAGAAAGCAGGAATGGGGTACTGAAGTTTCATGATCAGCCATGATCATATTGAATGATGGTGCAGGCTCGAAGGGCCGAATGGCCTACTCCTGCACCTATTTTCTATGTTTTAAAAGTAACTCTGTGTTTGTGAAGCACTTTAGGCATGCCGACAATCTGATGAAGTGCTTCTTTCTGTGACAGCTTGTGATTTTTTCACTTAGTCAACAACAGAACAAATTCTCATTTACTCTGAGACCTTTTGATCCAGAACTTGACATTTATGTGGGCAGTAATTCCCCATGCCCTGTCTTCACAGCAGGGTTTGGGCCTTTACAGGTTGTACCAGACAGGTTCACTTTGTTCATTATCACCAGGAGCTGCCCGTCTGCCTTTTCACAACCAGCTGTCGGTTACCTCAGCTGACTGTATTACCTCGGCTGCCCCGTGTCCTAACTCATACCAAGTCCCGTTCACCCATCACCCCCTGTGCTCACTGACCTACATTGGCCACACCAGTCCAGCAACGCCTTGATTTGAAAATTCTCATCCTTATTTTCAAATCCCTCCATGGCCTCGCGCCCCTTCCCTATCTCTGTAACGTCCTCTAGCCCCACAACCCACTCCTCTAATTCTGGCCTCTTGAGCATCCCTGATTATAATCGCTCAACCATTGGTGGCCGTGCCTGCAGCTGACAAGACACTGAGCTCTGAAATTCCCTCCCTAAACCTCTCCTCCATTAAGATGCTACTTAAAACCTACCCCTTTGAGCAAGCTTTTGATCACCTGCCCTAATATCACCTTATGTAGCTCGGTGTCAAATTGTATTTGATACGTTTCCTGTGAAGCACCTTGACAGGTTCTACTTAGTTAAAGGCAATGTATAAATGCAGGTTTTTGTTGTTGTTGTCATTTTCCTCTGCAGCAGGGGAACAGTTTCTATTTAAATAGACCACTTCCGTTTACTTGTATTTAATCATTCAGAATCTATTAACTTCATACAAACATATGAACAAAGACAGACAGGTAAAGACCCTCTGGTCCATCTAGGCTGTCCCACACAAGGGAACCTCACTGATCAACGATGCACTTATGACACCCATTTATATTGAATCAGAGAATCATAGAAATTTACAGCACGGAAGGAGGCCATTTCGGCCCATTGTGTCCGCACTGGCCGTCAAATAGCTATCCAGCATAATCCCACTTTCTAGCTCTCGGTCCGTAGTCTCATAGTTTACGGCACTTCAAATGCACATCCAGGTACTCTTTTAATGTGGTGAGGGTTTTTGCCTCTACTACCCTTTCAGGCAGTGAGTTCCAGACCCCGTCATCCTCTGGGTGAAAACATTTCCCCTCAAATCTCCTCTATTCACACACCATCCTGACTTGGAAACATCCCTGCTCCTTCATCGTCACTGGGTCAATCTCCAGGAATTCTCTACCAAGCAACACAGTGGGAGAACCTGCACCACAAGAGTAGAAAGAAGGAAATAACTCTGATTGCAGAGAGCAGAGCGATTCACAGACGGTGGGTAGGGCTGTTCCACAAGGATCAGTGCTGGGAGCACTGTTGTTGACAATTTACATTAACGATTTAGACTTTGGAATCAAAAACACAATTTCTAAATTTACAGATGACACCAAATTGTGTTGGATAGTCAATACTGAGGAGGACTGCAATAAGTTACAGGAGCACTTTAATAAACTTGCAGAATGGGCACAAATTGGCAAATGAAGTTCAACATCGATAAATGTGAGTTATTACATTTTGGCAGGAAGTATAGGGAGGTCACTTATTACTTGGAGGGTGTGAGTCTGGGTGAGATAGAGGAACAAAGGGATCTCGGAGTACAAATACACAAATCATTAACAGTTGCGACACAGGTTAGCAAAGCCATAAAAAGCAAACCAAGCACTAGGGTTTATTTCTAGAGGGATAGAATTGAAAAGTAGGGAAGTTATGCTAAACCTATATCAAACCTTGGTTAGACCACACTTGGACCACTGTGTACAGTTCTGGTCACCATATTATAAACAGGATATAATGGCACTGGAGAGGGGACAGAGACCATTAACAAGGATGTTACCAGAAATGCGAGGGTATACATAGCGGGAAAGAATGAACAGGCTGGGTCTCTTTTGTCTTGCAAAGGCTGAAGGCTGAGGGGTGACCTAATAGAGGTCTGTAAAATGATGAAAGGTTTTGATAGAGTGGATAGAGAGAGAATGTTTCCACTTGTGGGGAAGAGCATAACTCAAGGCCATCAATATAAGATAGTCACCAAGAAAGCCAATCGGGAATTCAGAAGAAACTTCTTTACCCTGAGAGTGGTGAGAATGTGGAACTCGCTACCACAGGGAGTGGTTGAGGTGAATAGTATAGATGCATTTAAGGGGAAGCTGGACAAGCATATGAGGGAGAAGGGAATAGAGGGTTATGCTGATAGAGTTAAATGAGGAAAGACGGGAGGAGGCTTGAGTGGAGCATAAACACTGGCATGGACTGGTTGGGCTGAACGGCCTGTTTCTGTGCTGTATATCCTATGTAATCCGATATAAACTTGCATTTATATAGCATCTTTCATGATCTCATGACATCCCAATGTGATTTACAGCCAATGAAGTACTTGTTAAACTGTAGTCACAGTCGTAATGTAGGAAATGCAGCAGCCAATTTGTGCACAGCAAGGTCCCATAAACATCAATGAGATAGAAACCATATAATCTATTTTTAGCAATGTTGGCTGAGGGATAAATATTGGGCTGGACACCGGGGAGAACTTCCCCACTCTTCTTTGAAATAGTGTCATGGGATCTTTTGCCCCCACCTCAGAGGATAGGCGGTGTTTGGTTTAACATTCCAACTGAAAGACGACACCTCCAGCAGTGCGGCGCTCCCTCGGTACTCTACTGGGAGTGTCAGCCAGGATTTTTCATCAAGTCTCCTGGAGTGGGGACTATGAATCCACAACCTTCAGACTCAGAGATATGATGTGCTGCTCACTGAACCACGGCTGAAACATACAAGGACTACAGCAGTGGAAAGTAGCAGGCCCGGCATCATCTTCCTGGGACAACTAGGGATGGGCAATCAATTCACTTTGCGGGCACCGCATAACAATCCTGAGGTAGTCCGTTACCGCAAAGGCTACCACTCACTGAATGTGCAGTTGGTGTGCGACCACACACAGCGAATCCTCACCGTTAATGCCCGCTTTCCTGGCTGCAGCCATGATGCCTTCATCCTGTTCCAGATCAGCCAATGCACAGAGAATGCACAGCACAGCCTCAGCATCTTACATTTCCTAACGACGCTGGTCTCATTGATCACCCCAGCCAATCCTAAAGAATAAGGAATAATTTGGGGTCATGAACCAATTATGCCCAATTAGATCACAGAACAGCAACAACTTGAATTTATACAGTGCAGTTAACATGGCAAAATGTCCCAAAGGGCTACACATAAACAATATCAATAAAAACATTTTTGACACCGAGCCTCAGAAGGAGCTATCAGGACAGGTGACCAAAAGCTTGGTCAAAGAAGTACGTTATAAAGAGCATCTTAAAGGAGGGAAGAGAGGCGGAGAGGCGGAGAGGTTTAGGGAGGGGATTCCAGAGTTTAGGGCTCAGGCAGCTGAAGGCACGGCCGCCAATTGTGGCGTGATTAAAATCGCGGATGTGCAGGAGGCCAGAATTAGAGGAGTGCAGATATCTCGGTGGTTTGTAAGGCTGGAGGAGATTACAGAGATAGGGAGGGGTCAATGCCATGGAAAGGTTTGAAAACAAGGCTTAACCGAGAGCCAATGTAGGTCACAGAGCACAGGGGTGATGGGTGAGCGGGACTTGATGCGAGTTAGGACACGGGCAGCGAGCACAGGGGGTGATGGGTAAGCGGGACTGGGTGTGAGTTAGGACACGGGGCAGTGAGCACAGGGATGATGGGTGAGCGGGACTCGGTGCAAGTTAGGACGGGGCGGTGAGCGGGACTTGGTGCGAGTTAGGACACGGGCAGCGAGCACAGGGGGTGATGGGTAAGCGGGACTGGGTGTGAGTTAGGACACGGGGCAGCGAGCACAGGGATGATGGGTGAGCGGGACTCGGTGCAAGTTAGGACATGGGCAGCCGAGTTTTGGATGAGCTCAAGTTTACGAAGGGTGGAAGATGGGAGGCCGGCCAGGAGAGCTTTGAAATAGTCACGTCTAGAGGTAACAAAGGCATGGATGAGGGTTTTCGCAGTGGATGAGTTGAGGCAGGGGTGGAGTTGGGCAATGTTAGGGAGGTGGCAATAGGCGGTCTTAGTGTTGCAGAGGATATGTGGCCAGAGCTCAGTTTGGGGTCAAATACAACACCATGTTTGCGAACAATCTGGTTCAGCCTCAGAGGAGAATGAGAAAGATGGAGTCGATGGCCAGGAAACGGAGTTTGTAGCGGGGACCAAAGACAATGGCCCTGAAATTCCGACGTCTCTGGGCCCACAAGGAGTTTCTACGGACCTGGGAAGGCATCTGAAAAGCCAGTTTTCAGTGCACAATGCATATGCGTTGAAAACCGGCTTTTCCGATCTGTCGCACATATCAGGAGCGAGGACATTTGCACGGGCAAGTTTGTGGTATTTACGCGTATCTTGCCCAGCAAATGTCCTCAAAAATGTTGCGCTTGATACAAGCAGGCATATAGCCTACTTTACAGGCACAAGTGTTTTAAAACATACAAAAACATGTTAAAATAAAATTATAAACACATATTTTATTGTTAAAAACCCTCCCTACTACGGTAAGTTTATTTTTAACCACAATTAAAAAAACGTTTTTAAAAATTGGGAAAATATTTTATTTTTATGACACAATAACTTTAAATTCAATTGATTTTAAATATGTGTGGTCTGTTTTTTATTTTTTATTATTTTGTGTGTTTGGTTTTTATTGTGTTCCTAACACAGATGAGGCTGCACACAGGGAGGTTAAAGTAACAGTGACCTCAGTCTTTAATAAGACACTCCAGAGTGAGGAACAGGCCTTAGGAGCCGGCTTATATACAGTGCTCCCAAGGGATGCTGGGATCCCTTAGGACTTCAGGGGATGAGCTCCCTGGTGGCAGAACATGGGAGTGCATGCTTTACAGATACACAACATCACTCCCCCCACCAAAGTCAAAGTGAAAACTATTTACAAGGTGAGGCGGTCGGGAGTCTTTCTTTCCCTGGTGGACCGCCTCGGTACAAATGTCTGTTCTGGTGTGTTGGCTGTGCCCTCGCTGGGCTGGCGTGTTGTTGGCCCTGCAAGGCTGCTAGGTGAGCCTGGCCTTGCTGGGCTGTTGGGCGTGGTGGGTTCGATTTCATGGTCCGGCGTTGTGTCGTTGATCCTTTGGGTGTGTGTTGGCTTGAAAAAGGTGGTGTCTGCTGTGGGTTGTTCAGGGCAGTCTGTGAACCGCAGCTTCATTTGGTCCAGGTGCTTTCTGCAAATTTGTCCATTGTCTAGTTTGACTACAAACACCCTACTCCCTTCTTTAGCTATCACCGTGCCCACGATCCACTTAGGACCATGTCCATAGTTTAGCACATACACAGGGTCATTCAGATCAATTTCCCATGACACAGTGGCACGACCATGGTTTACATTTTGTTGCTGCCGCCTGCTCTCTACCTGATCATGCCGGTTGTGGTGAACCAGCGAGAGTCTGGTTTTAAGTGTCCTTTTAATGATTAGCTCAGCTGGAGGCACCCCTGTGAGTGAGTGGGGTCTCGTGCGGTAGCTGAGCAGTACTCGGGACAGGCGGGTTTGGAGTGAGCCTTCTGTGACTCATTTGAGGCTCTGTTTGATTGTTTGTACTGGCCGCTCTGCCTGCCCATTGGAGGCTGGTTTAAACGGGGCCGAGGTGACATGTTTGACCCCATTGCGGGTCATGAATTCTTTAAATTCGGCACTGGCGAAACATGGTCCGTTGTCACTGACCAGTATGTCAGGCAGGCCGTGGGTGGCAAACATGGCCCTCAGGTTTTCAATGGTGGCAGTGGCGGTGCTTCCCGACATTATTTCACATTCAATCCATTTTGAAAAAGCATCCACCACCACCAGGAACATTTTACCGAAAAAATGGGCCCGCATAGTTGACATGGATCCTCGACCATGGAGAGCCAGGACCACAAACTTTGTGGTGCCTCTCTGGGCACGTTGCTCAACTGAGCACACACGCTGCATTGCCGTTCACAGGACTCGAAGTCAGAGTCGATACCGGGCAACCACACGTGGGCTCTGGCTATCGCTTTCATCATTACTATACCGGGTGTGTGCTATGGAGATCCGAGATGAACGTCTCCCTGCCCTTTTTTGGTAGCACTACGCGGTTACCCCACTACAGGCAGTCTGCCTGAATGGACAGCTCGTCCTTTCGCAACTGGAATGGCTTGACTGGCTCTTGCATTTCAGTGGGGATGCTGGCCCAGCTCCCATGCAGTACACAGTTTTTTACTCGGGACAGCAGAGGATCTTGGCTGGTCCAAGTCCAAATCTGGTGGGCCGTGACAGGTGATTTATCATTTTCAAACACTTCCATGACCATCAACAAGTCTGTGGGCTGCGCCACGATCAACAAGTTTGCAGGCTGCGCCATTTCCACCCCCGTGGTGGGCAATCGTAGCCGACTGGGAGCATCTGCACAGTTCTCGGTGCCTAGCCTGTGGCGGATGGTATAGTTATACGCTGATAGCACGAGTGCCCACATGTGTATGCGGGCTGAGCATTAGTATTTATCTCCTTGTTTTCAGCGAACAGGGATGTGAGGGGCTTGTGATCGGTTTCCAGCTCAGATTTGAGGCCAAACAGGTAATGATGCATTTACTTTATCCCAAACACACACGCTAATGCCTCTTTCTCAATCATGCTGTAGGCCCTCTCGGCCTTAGACAAGCTCCTGGAAGCATAGGCGACAGGTTGCAACTTCCCCGCAACGTTAGCTTGTTGTAATACATACCCGACTCTGTACGATGACGCGTCACATGCTAGCACAAGTCTTTTACACGAGTTATACAATACAAGCAGCTTGTTGGAGCATAAAATGTGTCTGGCTTTCTCAAGAGCAATTACTTGTTCTTTTTCCCCGCACCCAGTTCTGACATTTGCGCAATAACACATGTAGGTGCTCAAAAAGGGTGCTTAACCCCGGTAGGAAGTTACCAAAATAGTTGAGGACTCCCAGGAACGACCGCAGCTCCGTGACGTTCTATGGCCTGGGCGCGTTCCTGATAGCCTCTGTCTTGGCGTCTGTGGGCCGAGTGCCATCCGCCGCGATCTTTCTCCCCAAAAACTCCACTTCTGTTGCCATGAAGACGCATTTCGACCTCTTCAGCTGCAGCCCTATGCGATCCAGTCGCTGGAGGACCTCCTCCAGGTTTTGTAGGTGCTCGACGGTGTCCCGACCCGTGACCAATATGTCGTCCTGAAAGACCACCGTGTGTGGTACCATGTTTCTCTGGAAGATCGCTGCAGCCGACTGAATTCCAAACGGGCATCTGTTGTAGATGAACAGTCCCTTGTCCGTGTTGATGCAGGTGAGGCCCTTCGACGACTCCTCCAGCTCCTGCGTCATGTAGGCCGAAGTCAGGTCGAGCTTGGTGAATGTCTTGCCTCCTGCCAGCAAATAGGTCGTCTGCCTTAGGTTGCGGGTATTGGTCCTGTAGCGAGAAACGATTAATAGTTACTTTATAATCGCCGCAAATCCTGACCGTGCTATCACTTTTGAGTCCTGGAACAATCGGGCTGGCCCACTCGCTGAATTCCACCGGAGAGATGATGCCCTCGCATTGCAGCCTGTCCAGCTCGATTTCCACTCT
The DNA here is from genome assembly GCF_044704955.1 of Pristiophorus japonicus. Taxonomy (NCBI): domain Eukaryota; kingdom Metazoa; phylum Chordata; class Chondrichthyes; family Pristiophoridae; genus Pristiophorus; species Pristiophorus japonicus. Next base: position 63,538,059 of record NC_091982.1, read on the forward strand.
CTCCCTCATCATGTGAGGTACCGCTCGCGCCTTGTGGTGAATGGGTCATGCCTCTGGGACCAAGTGGATCTGCACCTTCACCCCGGAAAAGTTTCCAATGCCTGGCTCAAAAAGGGAAGGAAATTTGTTAAGAACTTGAGTACATGAGGTCTCATGGACATGTGATAGCGCTCGGATGTCATCCCAGTTCCAGCGGATGTTGCCCAGCCAGCTCCTTCCAAGCAGTGTGGGGCCATCGCACGGGACAATCTAGAGTGGCAGTTCGTGCACCGTGCCCTCGTAGGTGACCTTGACCATGGCGCTGCCCAGGACAGTGATAAGCTCTTTGGTGTACGTTCTCAGTTTCGTGTGGATGAGGCTCAGGGCTGGTCTGAATGCCTTGTTGCACCACAGTCTCTCAAACATCTTTTTACTCATGATGGATTGGCTAGCGCCAGTGTCCAGTTACCTGGCTAAGGATAAGCCTTCAATTTTACGTTTAGCATTATAGGTGGACATTTCGTCAAAAATGAGTGCACCCCGTGTACTTCAGCATCTGCCTCCTCTCTCTCTGAGGCTCAAAATTGCTTTGATCCACCATGGACCGATCTTCCTCTGCCACGTGGTGGTTAGCAGGTTTGCAGAGTTTGCAGCTCATTTGCAAGCTCGTTGGAGGTGCCCCATTGTTCCAGTGCCCCATTGTTCCACAGCTCTTGCAAACATACCCTTTGAAGCGGCATGAATAGGCTGAAAGGAAGCCTCCATGTTGGAGCGGATTTTTGGACATATACTGGACGAGTATACGGGACCAAACATTTGTTTTATTTTCCCCTTTAATGAATTTTGTAAGGGACAATACTGATGCATTATCATGAACACTGGAGAGTTAAATGCTGGGTATGTTTGTTTATACTGGTGCCAAAAGCTTGCACTTGTTTATACTGCCCTGTCACAATGCGAGGATGGTTAATATCAAAAGCTTAGCCTTCAATAGTCAAAGCTTTATAGTGCTAAAGCATGTGTTGTAAAGTGACGTAATTTGTAAGATAAAAGAACTTCACTGCAGATACCAATTTGAGAAGATGGTTCAAAGACAGGGGTCTTTAACACTTCTCCCAAAGCTTTGTCTCCGATTTAATAAACCTCTCTTTATATATTATTCAGCCTCGGAAATATTTTTCCACAACAAAATGGCGTCACGACAGGATACTGTCTGATCAGACGTGATCACTTAAGACAGTATCTGGAATCTGGTGTTAGAGACTGAAAAGAGAGGTGTACGGGCACGACGGGATAGTGTATAAGGTACGAGTAAACAGATAGCTGGAAGAGGCTGACTAACCAGTTTGAGTTGTCCCTTTATTAAATAAGATCGGTGCGGAAGGGAACTGATCGATCCAACCTAGAGCCGAAAACTCCGGTGGTAAAGAAACATGCTAGTTTTGTTGCGAAGACAAAGGGTCTCCACAGAGTAGTCGTGGCCATGAGTATTACAGAAACAAAGGGAAACGTCCGAGACTGGGCTGCCCGGGTCATTAATTAATTCCTATCATTAATTGTAACTTGCGTAATTACGTAATGCCATAAAAAAAAGCTGATAGTGACTATCTTAAGTGACATATGGATCCAGACATAAGCTTTGTTGAATGAAGAGAGACTTTTGTGAGTGTCTATTTTGAATGAAGAGAGTACTTGAGTGATTTTGACTGTGGAATGAATGAAAGCCTGTTTTAAGAAGGTGTGGAGTTGCCTGCCTGTTTTAGCTCCACCCACTTTTTCCAAACAGAGTGAAATGTTTTTTTAACCCTTCGTAGTGTTGTCCTATATGTGGGAAGTTTAAGAAACTGTGAATCTTATGGTATTACATTTTAAGTTAGAAACGACGGTGTGGATATATTCGGATGATAAGTTACGGAGCTAGGAAATGTACAACGGATAGGTTTGTTGAGTAAAAGATAAAAATACATGGTCCCGGTAGTAAAAAAAAAAGAATTTGACACGCTCACTTACTTGTCGAAAGAAAACATGCAATTGGGTTGAAAGACATAAATTTAGTCCAGGAATGAGATAAAGAATGCCTTTTAAAACGCTTCCATTTTCTTTTCTGTAAAACCTTGAGACGAAAGCTTCTAGCTTAGTAAAAAAAAAGAGTTTTAAATTTAGAAATACCTTCAGGGATCAGGTCAAACTCCTGGGCGAGTGGTGAGCTATCTGTGAAGGTGTAAAAGGGACTTTTGAAAAAGGCTAAAACAGTAAGCTTTAGCAGTTTAGAAAAGAAAAAGATAAAGCAGGAAACGGTCTCTGCCACGGGAACAGGAGGAGGGCAGAAAAGGGGGACTTGCCATAATTGTGGAAATCTGGGCCATTTTGCCAAGGAATGCAAAGGGAAAGGCAGTGAAAAGCAATGTACGTATTGTGGTAAGAAAGGGCACCTGGAAGCGACATGCTATGGTAAAAATGGCTATCCTAATAAGGCAAGGACCCTGTCAGAACAGGAATACCAGCAGTGGCAGGCATACAAAGCCACCCGGTGATGTCAGGCGGCCCCTGTACAAAGTAAAAAGGAGGGAAGGATATATATGTCTGCACTAGTAGGGGGCTGACAGTATGAGATGCTAGTGGACACGGGAGCCTCAATATCCATTACCAATATGCCCCTTCCCGTCACCGACAAGAAAGCTCTGATAAACGGAATAGATGGACGGCCCACACTGGCCTACCTGAGTACCACCCAATTGGAGGAATTTGATAACTTATATATACCCATGAGATTTTACGTATACAAGAATCGTGAGGGAACAATATTGGGGAATGATGTAATGAGGGAATTTAAGGCCCTGATTGATTGCGGCAAGGGGAAACTGACATGGCCAAAGGCGGATGGCAGTAAGGGAGATTTAGGACAGATAGCCCACCATGTGTACAGTATAGGTGTAGCTACAGCCACAAAAACTGACTGGCTTATCGGGACTGGAGGGTATGGAGGCATATGTGCCTCTGTGCCCGGGGTCTGGGCACAGACAAAATTGGATACTGGAAAGGCGAAGATGGATCCTATTAAAGTCCCTGGACCACCTCATAAACCACACCGACAATACCCTATAAGACCTGAAGCTAGAACAGCGGTTGTAGAAATAGTAAAAGGGCTAGTGGAAAAGGGTATCTTAAAAGAAACAGTTAGCACCACTAACTCTCCAACATGGCCGGTAGGGAAACCAGATGGGAGTTATAGACTCACTATCGACTACACTGCCCTTAACAAGGTCACCCCCAAATTACACCCGATAGTGGCCAGCCCCTCCACAATCCTTACCTTATAGAGTGGGGCCCTGAACAAGAACAGGCGTACAGTAAACTCAAGTCAGAACTAGTCTCTGCACCTGGATTGGGACTGCCTGACATGAGTAAGGATTTCCACATCCACTGTAACAATGAAGGTGGGTTCTATATGGCTGTGGTCACCCAAGATCACGGGGATAAAAGGAGACCTATAGCCTATTACTCTACCACCGAAAGCTCGGTGGTGACTGGGTTATCCAGATGTAAAGCCGCGCTAGATTGCGCAGCTTGGGCGGTAAAAATTAAGCAAGCCTGTGGTGATGACTGGAAACATCATTCTCCACGCTAAACACACATTGGTAGAAATGTTAAACACAGGAAAACTGAGAACCGTATCTAATATGAGACGGGCAAAGTGGGAAGCAGTCCTCTTAACACCCAACAAAGCGGTAACCATAATTAGGGATGTAGGAAACAACCCCGCAGAAGGTATGCTAGGTGAAGGGGAACCCCACTTTTGCGAAGAGGTATGTGAGGATATGGAAGAGGATAGAATAAAAGATGCCCCCCTTCAAACCGCAGAACAAACCTTGTTTGTGGACGGCTCATGAAAATACGTAGAGGGACTACCTCGTACCGGATGGGCCGTAGTTAACCAGGATCTAGAGACAGTTGAATCAGGGCGAATTAATCGGGGGTCATCAGCTCAAGTGGCAGAACTGGTAGCCCTTACCGGGCACTGGAATTATCGGAAAATAAGATTGTTAATATCTATACGGACAGTAGATATGTATTCGGGGTAGTACACGATTATATGACAGCATGGGGGAGAAGGGGTGTTTGCGATGGATAAAGACATAACTTACTAAATACCAGTTGATATCAGCTGTGAAAAAGATATTGGTTTAATTTTTTTAAAAATAATTTGAAGAGGTAAAAAACACTCTCCATTGATAATGATTTGAAATTATTAAAATTAAGTCAGTGCTGCTGGGACCCGAGACGAACAGATAAGTATTGAGAAACTACACCAGGACACTTCTGAGGAGGAAATAGGTATGTGGACAAAGCAGGGTGCAACGCAAGGGAAGGATAACGTTTGGAGACGAAACGACAAGGTAATGGCGCCTGAATGCATACAGAATACCTTATTGGACTTGCATCATGGCCTGTCTCATTCAGGATGAGAGGCCATGACCGGGAGTCTTGGGAGAGATTGGTGGTGGAAAGGGATGGGGAGAGATATTGCCAAATATTGCCATCGATGCGTTACGTGCGCACAATATAATCCAGGCAGGCCCATTAAAATTAAAATGGGACACCAGCCCCGTCCACAGGGGTCATGGGAACATGTACAAATTGATTTCACAGGTCCTTTGCCCCCATCCCATGGAAAAAGATATTGCCTAGTGATTATAGATCAATTTACCCGGTGGGTGGAAGCTTTCCCCACACGTGATTGCACTGCCTCAACAGTGGCAAGGATATTGACCGAGCAGGTGATTCCCCAATGGGGAGTGCCTCTTCAAATAGATTCTGACCAAGGCACCCACTTCACGGGAAAAAATTGTAAAAACAATATGCCAGCTGATGGGCATAAAACAAAAATTCCACATCCCCTACCACCCGCAGAGTTCTGAAATGGTAGAGCGCATGAACCGTACCCTCAAAAAACGCCCTGGCAAAGGCCATGCAAACATCAGGAAAAACGTGGACAGAAGTATTACCCATTATATTGATGAAGTTAAGAGCCACGACAAACCGGACAACCGGATTAACTCCTTATGAACTAATGACAGGAAGGGCGATGCAATTACCAGAGAACATCATAACAGGGGGGGCCGATGTAGGCCCATTAAAAGACAAAATAAAACGGAATGTTTTGGAACTAAGTACTCAATTAAAAGGGATGCGTAAATTAGTTAGGGACAATCAGGAAGAAAGAGACGCGGAAGCAGAGCTTACAAAGCTCCCTGAAGTCCCGTTGGCGGGAAGTCGCGTTGTGGTAAGGGTCCTCCCAGGAAAACCGGGGTTTGCCCCAAAAATGGATAGGACCATATGAGGTTATAATTAGCAGGACATTTGTGCCTGCATCGATGTTAAAGGGAACGGACAATGGAAGCATTGGACCCAGCTTAAGGTTTTTGAACCAGCCGTTTAGCACACGTATTAGTTGTTGTTGTTTGTCTATTTACAGATTGACAGCGAGAGATTCTTCAAGAAGCCATATGGCCATTTTGCCTTTGACTATTTGTTAAATATAGAGTAATAAGATGATGAAACTATATATTGCGATCGGTGCGATTATCATAGTTCATGTTAGGTCCGGCCTGCTAGCTAGACCGAAACGAGAGTTACATGTGAATACCTTTTTGTACATGTCTTGTGTTTATGCGCAAAATGAGAACTTTTCTAGTTGCTGGGTATGTTCGCTCATCCCCATACATAGCAAAGGAGGCATCCCTTTGAGGTCAATCTCCCTTAACATCTCGGAAGTAGCAGAGTGGGTAATGCGACAAAATGGTACAGGGGAAGTAAATTATACTTGGAACCAGAGTGGGGATAAAGAAACGTGGAGATCGGGGGGTTACCTTTTGGATGCATTTGACGGATGGTACCAGCTGGAATACAATAGGTCGGTACGACCCCCGTTCCTGGTTTTGACCAACACCTCAGGAGTTGGAAGGCCCACCGCTGACATTTGTTTCACTAGAGACCTGACTGGTGAGGAAACAGGTTTTGTAGCAGGATATAGCAATAGCCAGCGAAATAACAAACCAGGGGTTCTTTGAAATAGAGGGTTTGAAGAATCAGACAAGTAGCCAGGACTGGGACCCTAAGATATTAGGTGGCGACGGGAGCTGAGAGAGAGATTGGGATCGAATCTAACAGCATACAATGGCACTTATTTTGTGTGCAGGCATAAGGCCTACCCCGGTTACCTCAGAACTGGAGGGGGTCCTGTTATTTGGGATATGTGGTCCCTTTTGTCAGACGGGTACGTACTTTAGCAGAAGTACAGACACCAGGTCGACTAAGACGAGATCTTACCCTGGTAGAGAGGCTATTTGGGGTCATGATGCTCCCATTCGGGATAGGACGCACCATGGATGAATTACGTAACCTAGAGAGGGTACTAGAACAGATAGTTAACGACACTGCTGAAGCAATAGAGGGCATAACGGCTGAAATGGTAGCCATATGCACAATGGTACTCCAGAACCGAATGGCCCTAGATTATATACTAGCACAAAGTGGGGGCACATGTGCCTTAATTGGAGCTGAATGTTACATTTACATTCCCGATAATTCAGAAAACATAACCAACCTCGCTGATCACTTAAGAAGGGAGGTAAAGAAGTTATCCATAACAGCAGGAGGATCTGGCTGGTTTGACTAGCTGTTAGGGGGATCCTGGGGGTCCTATCTTATGCATGGAGTAATTATTCTGGTTGTAATAATAATTACTTGCTGTCTGATTATCGGGTGTTTTATTATCTGCTGTAAAGTTATGATGGTTCGACTGATGCCAGTAGCCAGTGTAATCGCCGAAGAAGAAGCACACCTGATGGAAATACCTGAAGACACCATGGATGAAGAAACAGATGACGATGACACCGACCACTATCTTTGAAGGGTAGCCTAGAGCTAAAGGCAAGGTGGACATACGGAACATCAGGGAAGTAACATACCCCAAAGGAAGAATATATGACATCATGCTACTATCATTGTGGTCATCTGGATTTCGTGAACATCATCCAGGACCAAAAGGGGGAATATTGTTGGAACGGATTTTTGGACATATACTGGACGAGTATACGGGACCAAACATTTGTTTTATTTTCCCCTTTAATGAATTTTGTAAGGGACAATACTGATGCATTATAATGAACACTGGAGAGATAAGTGCTGGGTATGTTTGTTTATACCGGTGCCAAAAGCCTGCACTTGTCTATACTGCCCTGTCACAATGCGAGGATGGTTAATATCAAAAGCTTAGCCTTCGATAGTAAAAGCTTTATAGTGCTAAAGCGTGTGTTGTAAAGTGACGTAATTTGTAAGATAAAAGAACTTCACTGCAGATACCAATTTGAGAAGATGGTTCAAAGACAGGGGTCTTTAACACTTCTCCCAAAGCTTTGTCTCCGATTTAATAAACCTTTCTTTATATATTATACAGTCTCGGAAATATTTTTCCACAACACTCCACAACGCCAACAATGTGTGAATTGCCTTGCATTCATCCTTTGTTGGGGACTCTGAGTCATCTGGGTCACCTGAGGCCTGCTGGCAGTTGTAGACTCGTGGGTTCTGCCCTGTACTTTTCTGCTCGCAAACACAGTTCCAGTTAATTTATGAACATTGCTAGCACTTGTGTGCTGAGAGATTTGTTTGATGTTATCACTGGTGGACATAAACGCCTGTGCTATCGCAATGGCCTACTGAGGGTCAGTGTCTCTGCAGTCAAAAGTTTTCGTAGGATGGTCTCGTGGCCAATGACCAGTACAAAAAAGTCTTTGAGCATTTGCTCCAGGTAGCCATCAAACTCACATTGTCCTGCAAGTCGCCTTAGCTCGGCAACGTAGCTCGCCACTTCCTGACCTTCAGATCGCTGGCACGTGTAGAACCGATACCTCGCCATCAGCACGCTCGCCCTCGGGTTAAGATGCTCCCGAACCAATGTACACAGTTCCTCATACGACTTATCTGTGGGTTTCACCGGAGCCAGAAGATTCTTCCTGAAGCTGTAGGTCGGTGCCCAGTAAACTGTGAGGAGGACCGCTCTCCTTTTTGCAGCGCTTCCTTCTCCGTCCAGCTCGTTGGCTACAAAGTACTGGTCTAGCTGTTCGACATAGGCTTCCCAGTCCTCACCTTCCAAGAACTTCTCCAGGATGCCCACAGTTTGCTGCACTTTTGCATTGGATTCGTATTCTCGTCACCAGTTATTGTGTTCCTAACACAGATGAGGCTGCACACAGTGAGGTTAAAGTAACAGTGACCTCAGTCTTTAATAAGACACTCCAGCATGAGGAACAGGCCTTAAGGGCCGGCTTATATACAGTGCTCCCAAGTGATGCTGGGATCACTTGGGACTTCAGGGAATGAGCTCCCTGGTGACGGAACATGGGAGTGCATGCTTTACAGATACACAACAGTTTTGTTCCCATTAATAGCACTGAGAACGCATATTTACGCGAGTCTCAGTGCTATTAATGGGAACCTGTGAAATACTGTACCTGATTGGCTGAGCAATCACACGTGCCTGCATCTCCTGCATGGGGACCCTCTGGACGGGAGGTGCGCTTTGCAGCGCGGGAAGTGAAGGCCTCCCCACCGCAATCCAGGGCGCCTCCGAGACCACCAGGTACTTTCATAAAAATTCTCCGGTCGAGAGGCATTTGCCCGTGGGAAGACCTCGAGAGGAATTTCTGGGCCAATGGCTTTAGTCTTCCCAATATTTAGTCGGAGGATATTTTTGCTCTTGGGCACGCAGAGCGACAAATCAGTGGAGGAGTGCAGAGAAGGAACGTAAAGGACTTTGAGATGAAGGATCAATGGTTCCTCTCTATTATAGAGTCTGGAGAGAAAACGGAGAAGAATAGAATTTTTCCAGAGTGTTAGTCAGTAACCTTAATGTAACTATCTTGAGGCTGTAAGTTAAAAGCAGCACAAAGGTTTCGGGAAGTTCAGAGAAAGAATTGGGCACTCAAAAATTGATTAGTGGAAGATTAAGATCAAAATTCCTTTCTCACTTTGCCAGCAAAGTTCACAGTCCTCAAGATGTGAAGAAATTAGTGGATCAGATTGGTCCTTTACCTTGTCCAGATAAAGGATTGTACCCTGGTCATTTCCACCCATTGGGCTGGATTTTAGGCTTTTCTGTTTCCGGGACAAAAACAGAGGCGGGACGGGAAAGTTATCGGCTGGGAACAGGTTGCGCGCTTGTAAGGAAGTATCACCATCTGGGCCCTGCATCATAGCGTACAGATTGAAGGGAGGCATTGTACACTTTTCGAGGCACAAAAATGGTAAACTCGCGAAATAAAGTGCGGGGCCGTGTGTGCTCCGAGAGAGACCGCGGGCAGCGGGTGGGGGGGAACCCTAAAAAAACCCACAAAAACATTCCCAAAACATTGCCCATGCCACCACAACACAAATCACTAAAATAATTAAAAGAACAAACACTGGCGCTTACCGTTACAACTCGTTACCATCCTCACCGCCGCTGGCATGGCAGGACCGCTCTGATTTCCCAGGCAGTTATTGCAAGGCGTTATTCCAGGCGGACGGGTCAAGTTCGCGTCCAAACTCGCGCCCGTGTCACAACCAGAGGCGTTGCACACTCGGCGCAGCTCTTCCTGGCGGTGCTGCTTACCACCGCCGCAAAAACCCGACCCGAGGATCGCGGCGGAGCACAGGAGACCTCACCGCCGTCTCTCACACCGCTCCGGGGAAAAACCCGCAGCTCAAAGGATGAGGAAATCCAGCCCCAAAGACTTAATCAGTGCTCATGTGTTGTCCATCTTCACTGGTTACATATCAGTCCGGCGAAAGCAAGCGGGTTATGTTATTTAGCGACTGCTTGATTCCTTGCATGGAAATAAACTCCCTTACATGTTTGGGCCTGTACCTCTGTCTGGAATATTTATATTTTGGGCCCAAATTTTAAAGGGGGGGGCGGGGTTATGGTGCACACAAGTCCCACAGAGCCAGTGGGGTTGCGGGACGTGAAGGTCTCGTCCCACCTCAACGGCTGGGCCTCATTTCCATAAATCCATAAATCTGCTCCGATTACCCCCGGAACCCGGCCGATTTCCATTACCTGACCGGAGGGCGGGAGCGGGGAATTCGGGCAGCACAGGGCCGCAGATGAGCCCACAGCCAGGTAAATGGTTGCGGCTGTGGTGATGGGGGAGGGACAGCCCAGGCAAGGGAGGGCAAAGGCTTCCTCGTGGGATCTGGAAGAGCACTGCTGCCCCTGTCGGCCCACAAGGACACCTAAAGATGAAACCTACCAACCTGGTCCTCATCTGGCCCATGTTCTCCCTCCTGACAGGTCTGACGTGATGGAAAAACTGTCACAGCCCCCCCACCTCCCTCAACTTCTGACCGCACCCCCCCCCTGCACCCCCACCACCTGCCACGCCCTGCCTCTCGCAGACCTCCTGCACCCCCGCCCCACCACTCAGGCTTCAGGCTAATATTGCAGATCTGCCGATTTAACCAAGACCTTGCTTCAAGTGCCTCACCCGCCTGATGTAATCAATGGATCAGATTGGTACTTTTGCCAGCCCAGATAAAGGACTGGTCACTGGTCAGCGCAGATTACCTAGTCATTTATCTCATTGCTGTTTGCGGGAGCTTGTTGTGCGCAAATTGGCTGTTGCATTTCCCGCATTACAACAGAAAGGCACTATAGAAATGCAAGTCTATCTTTCTGATCAACAGAGCAGGTTAAACCCAGGACATGGCAGCAAGGTAGCGGGATTGGAGGGCGGGGGGAGCACGTCACTGCTCTAATTTTAACTTCCAGTACTTAATGGCCGACCCCTTATCCTGAGACTGTCCCCTGGTTCTAAACTCTCCAGCCCGGGGAAACAGTCTCTCAGCATCTACCCTGACAAGCCCTCTAAGAATTTTATACGTTTCAATATAATCATCTCATTTTTCTAAACTCCCAAGAGTATAGGCCCATTCTCCTCAATCTCTGCCCATTGCACAATGCTCACATTCCAGGAATCAATCATGAATCACTGCAGTCCATGTGGTGAAAGTGTTTCCACAGTGCTGTTAGGTCATAGCTCACAGCTGAGTGGTTGATCCAATTTTATGCATTTGCACCTTCGTAACCATTATGTCTGTAATGCACTTATGAATGACTCCACGAGGCAATGTGTTGTACTCAAACTGTAGTGACCTTGGTCCTTTATTCATAACTCCAGATTGAGGCAGCTGCATGGTGGCTATCCTTTTATACAGCCTCTGCCACCAGGGCAGGAAACCCAGGTCTCCACCAGTTGCACTCTCTTGTGGTGCCAGCATAGTATATACACAGTGAAAACCTTATTGATTGTACATCAGGTAAACAAGTCTCCATCTTATGCAACTATACAGTGACTACACAGAGAGTATATCTTTCGTTTGCATATATAACAGTAGCAATTTGATACAACCAGGGGGCTCACTGAGCCACTTCAGTGGGCAGTTAAGAGTCAACCATGTTGCTGTGGGATTGGAGACACATATCGGCCCAGACTGGGTAAGGACTGCAGCTCTCCTTCCATAATTGGAGAACCAGTTGGGTTTCTACAACAAGGTGTCATTGGCTCCAGGTCCGGCAACGCCTCGATTTAAAAATTCTCATCTTTATCTCAACTTCCTCCAGGGCCTCGCCCCTCCCTATCCCTGTAACCTCCTCCAGCCCTCAAACCCTCTGAGATATCTGCGCTCCTCAAATTCTGGCCTCTTGTACATCCCAGATTTTCAGAGCACCAACATTGGCGGCCGTGCCTTCTGTTGCCAGGACCCCAAGCTCTGGAATTCCCTCCCTAAACCTCTCCGCATCTCCCCCTCTCTCTCCTCCTTTAAGATGTTTCTTAAAATCTGCCTCTTTGACTAAGCTTTTGGTCACCTGCTCTAATATCTCATTATGTGGCTCGGAATCAGATTTTGTTTGACACTCCTGTGAAGCGCCTTTGGATGTTTTACTGCATTAAAGGTGCTATATAAATGCAAGCAAGTTGTTGTTTTTTCTGACAGCTTTTCGTCATCAACTTTACTGATCCCAACTATTTATTTACCAGAACTTTTAAATTGAATTCAAATTCTCAAAGTGGCAGTGGTGGGATTGAACTCACCTTCTCTGGATTATTAGTCCAAGAACATAACCACTACCCAGATACATGAATGAAAATGTAATTATCCGACTGTTGCCTTTGGGCGAGAAAGCCACCAACAACAGTGAGGGGAAAAACTCCAGGGTCTGAAGTGCTGTCATAGAATGATACAGCACAGAAGGAGGCCATTCGGCCTATCGAGCGTTTGCCGGCTCTGTGAAAGAGTGATCCAATTAGTCCCACTCCCCCTGCTCTTTCCCCGGAGCCCTGCAGATTTATTTCCCGATAAATGGTTCAGAGTCCTGGCGCCTGTTTCTGTTAAATTACTTCTTCAATCCTCAAAGCCTGAGTGTTTTCAAGATATGAATCCGAGAATTTTTGAGGCTGTAAAATTACCTCCAATCCCAAGACTGGAAACCCCAGGCAAGATGTTAATCTTCACCCAAATTATATTATTGATAGATTTGTTTGTTCTAGCCATTCTTGGCTACACAACACCAACTCGCATATCATTTATTTTCTCCGCGTTATTTTGTGAGTGGTAATATCTTTCCACAGGTAATATCTTGCCACCTCTACCTCCTGAACCTGAATGGTAATTTAATATATTATTTCAAGATTGATTTCCTTGGAACTTAATTTATTCTGATCTAGTGTTAAGGAAATAAGATGCAGCAGATGAGATGCTTCTCCAGCAACATGTAAAGCTACAGTACATAGTCTGCCCACAGCTAGAAGAGAAAGTATCAAGATAATGGAGTCCTGCTGTGCTCATTTTATTTAAACGGAACTGCTTCATGCAGGTACAATTGACTTAAAGGCATTGACTGCCTCTTAGACTGTACTATATTATGTGAAGCAATAACACTCAACACATTCAATTTGTCCCTGAGCCAACACCTAAAAACACTTCTAACTGGATGTAAAAGATATAAACATGGAAACATAGCAAATAGGTGCAGGAGTAGGCCATTCGGCCCTTCGAGCCTGCACCACCATTCAATATGATCATGGCTGATCATGCAACCTCAGTACCCCTTTCCCGCTTTCTCTCCATACCCCTTGATCCCTTTAGCCGTAAGGGCCATATCTAACTCCCTTTTGAATATGTCCAATGAACTGGCATCAACAACTCTCTGCGGTAGAGAATTCCACAGGTTAACAACTCTTTGAGTGAAGAAGTTTCTCCTCATCTCAGTTCTAAATGGCTTACCCCTTATCCTTAGACTATGTCCCCTGGTTCAGGACTTCCCCAACATCTGGAACATTCTTCCTGCATCTAACCTGTCCAAGTCCCGTCAGAATTTTATGTGTTTCTGTGAGAACCCCTCTCATCCTTCTAAACTCCAGTGAATACAAGCCCAGTTGATCCAGTCTCTCCTCATCTGTCAGTCCTGCCATCCCGGGAATCAGTCCGGTGAACCTTCGCTGTCCTCCCTCAATAGCAAGAACGTCCTTCCTCAGATTAGGAGACCAAAACCGAACACAATATTCCAGGTGAGGCCTCACCAAGGCCCTGTACAACTGCAGTAAGACCTCCCTGCTCCTCTACTCAAATCCCCTAGCTATGAAGGCCAACATGCCATTTGCCTTCTTTACCGCCTGCTGCACCTGCATGCCAACTTTCAATGACTGATGTACCATGACACGCAGGTCTCATTGCACCTTCCCTTTTCCTAATCTGCCGCCATTCAGATAATATTCTGCCTTTGTGTTTTTGCCACCAAAGTGGATAACCTCACACGTATCCACATTATACTGCATCTGCCATGCATGTGCCCACTCACCTAACCTGTCCAAGATCCCACGGCACTACTTGGAGAAGATCAGAGGATTTGTTTTTTATTAATTCCTGGCAAGGCCAGCATTTATTGCCCATCCCTAATTGCCCTTGATAAGGTGGTGTTGAGCTGCCTTCTTGAAACGCTGCAGTCCGTGTGGTGAAGATGCTCCCACAATGCTGTTCGGGAGGGAGTCCCAGGATTCTGACCCAGTGACGATGAAGGAACGGCCGATATGTTTCTAAATCAGGATGGTTTGTGACTTGGAGGGGAATGTGGAGGTGATGGTGTTCCCATCCGCCTGCTGCCCTTGTCCTACTAGGTGGTAGAGGTCGTGGGTTTGCGTGGTACTGTTGAAGAATTCTCCCCGGTATAATGCCTAATATTTATCCTTCAACTACCCTCATTAAAAAAAAAGATTACCTGGTTATTTATCTCATTGCTGTTTGTGGGAGCTTGCTGTGCACAAATTGGCTGCTGCGTTTCCTACATTACAACAGTGACTACACTGCAAAAGTACTTCATTGGCTGCAAAGTGTTTTGGGACATTGTGGAGTTATGAAAAACACTCTATGAATGCAAGTTCTTTCTTTGTGACTCCAACCTATATTTACCCAAGCGTCTCAGTGAGAATGCGCAAGTGCTGGATGAAGTTAAATTGAAGCGGATCTAAAATTTGTGCATTGAGCTCAAGCCTCCGGATGAATGTGGGCTCATGGCAGAGTTTAAAACACTGGGAAATAAAAGCATAATTTAAACTGTTTGTTGTAATGTCTGTAAGCTTGAAATGTTTGTAGCTCCACACTGTGGTTGTGGACGTATTGTGTACTGCAACTGCAGAGTTAATAATAAACAGAAGCAGGAGGTTCCGGAGACTTCCGAGAGCTGCCTGCCATGTTAGAAAGCTGTGTTGTGTGCTGTGCTCTGTGAATATACCACATTTGGCGACGAAATGGGATTTTTCAGATGATATCAGCTGCAATTTTTGTTGGTGAAGGATTCAGCCAGTGGACAGAGAGACTTTGGAAGCTTCTCTGTCTTTGGAAAAAGCTACAAAATCTGAGGTAAACAAACAAGTACACTAGATACTGCAGAGAAAAAATTGTGACACCCGCAGTTATAATGGGACATTTGGGTGAATATAGACATGACTGGGAACGTTTTAAAGCATATGTGGATTGGCTAGAAATGTAATTCACTGCAAATAATATAATCAAAGTTCCAGGGAATGCAAATCAGAACCGGGCTGCGTTGGAACGGAAGTGAGCTATCTTCTTATCTGAAGCGGGTCCTAAATTGTATGAAACACTGATAAATCTGCTTGTGCCTGACGAGCCAAAGGACACAATGATTAAAGAAACATAAAAACATAGAAAATAGGTGCAGGAGTAGGCCATTCGGCCCTTCGAGCCTGCACCACAATTAAATAAGATCATGGCTGATTATTCACCTCAGTACCCCTTTCCTGCTTTCTCTCCATACCCCTTAATCCCTTTAGCCATTCGGGCCACATCTAACTCCCTCTTGAATATAGAAATATAGAAAATAGGTGCAGGAGATTTTAACGAAATTGGAGCAGCACTACAATCCGGTACCATTAGAAATTGCTGAAAACTATAATTTCAGTATACTAAATCAAACGGCTGATGAAATTATCAGTGATTACATTGTAGCATTAAAAATGCTATTTATTCACTGTAATTTCAGAAACTTTCAAAACCGAGCATTGCGGGATCATTTTGTTTGTGGGGTGAAAAATGATGAGATCAGAAGAAAGTAATTGACGACGGATGACTTGACTTTTGAGATTGCTTGTCAGACAGTGAGGTCAATGGGCATGGCCGATCAATATTCCTGAGAATTTCATAATAATTACGGTCGTCAGTCAACCGAGCTGAATCGCCTGCAGGTTCAAAGTAAAAGGCAGTGGGGGCCCAAAGTCTCAGAAACTGGAAATTCTAATAGAGCGTCGAAGTCGTGCTATAGATGCCTGGGACAACACATTGCTCAAAGTTGTCCATATGTGAAGGCAGAGTTCTCCTGTAGAAAGACTGGGCATCTTGAAAAGGCATGCCGACTGAAGGATAAACCAGCTTACAAAGCTATGAGTCCAGTTTTCAAAGCTATGAGTAGAAATCCCCAGAGACTACATAGCATGGAAGAACAACAACAGGACGAGGAGATGTTAGAGTTAAACGCCATCAGGAGCACGAGGTCAACGGACAGCGATTCAAAGAGTGGCAAAATCCACATAGATGTTGCGGGATTCAAGATACCAATGGAAATCGACATGGGTGCATCCGTGAGTGTAGTACTGGAGTCACTATATCTCAACAAATTGCGTGATTTCCCATTGGAGAAATCCAAAATGGAGCTGCAAGGCTACTCGGGAGAGAACATTCCTGTGGGAGGTCGTATCACTGTACTGGTGAAATACAAGGATCAATTTCAGAACTTGCCTCTAATAGTAATGAAAGGAGACAAGCCTGCCTTACTAGGAAGAAATTGGTTGAGATCACTGAAGCTGGATTGGAGTAAGATTTTTCGTGTTGAAACGAAATTTGCATCAACGGATGATGTTATCAAGAGTTATCCAAAGGTGTTCTGCAAAACGGGCAGTCCAATCCAAGGCTTCAAGGCGAGTGTCAGGGTACAGAAGGATGCTAGATCGGTTTAGTACAAGCCACATTCCGTATCATATGCACTCAAGGAGAAAGTTGAGCAAGAACTCAAAAGACTAGAGACTGAGAACATTACTCATCTAGGCCTATATCAATTAAATAGGCTACCGTTTGGAGTGTCTAACGCCCCTGCCATATTCCAAGGTTTGATGAACCAGATTTTGCAAGGTATTGAAGGGGTAGTATGTTATTTAGATGACATACTAATTTCAGCACCAAATAGGCAAATTCATAATAACATATTGAATGAAGTCCTCAAATGGCTAGAGAAGCACAGAGTACGCATGTCTGCTCGCAAATGTGAGTTATTTAAAAACTCAGTAGAGTACTTAGGGTACAGAGTAGACAAAGATGGTTTACATCCAACCATAGGAAAGCTGGATGCAATTAGAAATGCACCCACTCCCAGGAATGTCACTGCACTTCGTTCGTTCTTGGATCTTTTGAACTATTATGGGAAGTTCCTACCAAATTTGGCAACAGTATTACATCCACTGAATGACCTATGGAAAAAACAGGTCCATTGGAAGTGGTCAAAAGAATGCAATTCAGCATTCAAGGAGTGTAAAAGCAAATTGGTAGAGAGCACCATGTTAGTTCACTATGACATATCTAAGGAGATTAAGCTAGCATGTGATGCCTCTCCGTATGGAGTTGGGGAAGTAAGCGCTCATGTATCAAGTAGTGGGGAGGAGAGACCAATTGCTTTTGCTTCATGCACTCTCAGTGCCAGTGAGAGTAATTATGTGCAAATTGAAAGGGAAGCTTTGGCATTAATTTTTGGGGTCAAGAAGTTTCACAAATACTTGTATGGTCGTAAGTTTACCACCGTTACGGACCATAAGCCCCTAACAGCAATCCTCCATCCAAAGTCCCCAGTTCCAATATTAGCTGCAGCCCCAATGCAGAGATGGGCTTTGATTTTGTCAGCATATACACATGATATTGAATACAGACGATCAGCTGATCACAGTAATGTAGATGCAATGTCTATATTGCCTTCCCCATCACAAGTTACACCCGATAGGGAAGAAGTATTTTATTTTTCATACATTGATGAACTGTCAGTCACAGCTGAAGAGATTGGTAGAGCAACCAAACGTGACCCAGTGGTGTCAAAGGTGTATGATTATATTGCAAATGGATGGCCAAACCAGGTAACAGACAAGGATACACATCCATTCTTCATTCGTAGGAATGAATTATCAGTCGCTAAAGATTGTATCATGTGGGGTGCAAGAGTGGTTATACCAAATAAATTCAGGTCCAAATTATTAGGAGATCTCCATGACCAGCATCTGGGAATGTGCTTGACCAAGAGTTTTGCATGCAGTTATTTATGGTGGCCAGGTCTTGATAAAGATATAGAGTACATCGTGAGTCAGTGTACGACATGTCAATCAGTAAACAAGTAACCACCACCAGTACCATTACAGCCATGGAAATGGCCTCCCAGGGGGTGGCAAAGGATACATATTGATTTTGCTGAGTTAGAAGGACAACAATTGTTCATTGTGATTGATAGCCATTCGAAGTGGGTTGAGATGATCCAATGTGGAAAATAACAACAAGTAAAACATCGGACATTTTGCGAAAATTATTTTTTTCATTTGGCCTCCCTGAAGAAATTGTTTTGGATAATGGACCACAATTTCGTTCAGAAGAATTTGCACAATTCATGATCAAAAATGGTGTGAAACATACCAAGGTTCCACCATACCATCCTGCTTCAAATGGTGCAGCAGAGCGCACTGTACAAATTATCAAACGTGCCCTCATAAAACAAATGTTAGATCCAAATCCAAGGAAACGACAGTTGTCATTGGATCACAAATTGGCTAATTTTTTGATTATATATCAAAATACTTCTCATACAACTACTGGTAGAACACCAGCAGAGTTGTTTCTCAAACAACAGCCACGAACCAGATTCTCGTTGTTAAAGCCAAATTTGGCACAGTCCGTAGAAGAGACACAATTAAGACAGAAAGAGAATCATGATAGAGGTAGAGTAAAAGAGAGAAGTGTGAAATTAAACCAGAAGGTGAGAGTGAAGAACCATCACTATAAATGGGTAAAGTGGTTACCAGGAAGAATGGTGACGATATGTGATCCTCGCACATATTTGGGAAAGATGTTTGATAATGGACAGGTTAGGTTTGTTCATATTGATCATATTTTACCTACAGACATGGAAGGAGTTGAAAGTGGGAATGATTCAATTATTTCTGACTCATCAGATAGTTTTGATACACCAGTAGCAAATCCTAAATCCAATGTACTGGAAACAAATCCAGGAGAGAATCAGAAGGAAAGTCTGAGCCGAGTCAGGAAAACAAAGAGCCTGAAGTTAGAGTGAGTTCAAATGAAAATCAAGGAAATTCCGTGGAAGAAAACGTTCCTCAGGATGAGCCTCGAATGAGTTTAGATTTGACACCATGTTTGGAAGGTTCTGTTCGAGAGCAAAGGTATCCTCTTTGAAACAGAAAACAAGTGGATGTTAAATTTGTAAATATGGAAAAAAATAAGTCTATATCCTGTGTTATGTATAAACATGCAAGTTATTTATGATGTTTGTTATAATAACGTCTTCATTAAGAAGGGAGAAGTGTAATGTCTGTAAGCTTGTAATGTTTGTAGCTCCACACTGTGCATGTGGACGTATTGTGTACTGCAACCAAAGAGTTAATAATTAAACAGAAGCAGGGGTTCCGAGGAATTCCGAGAGCTGCGTGCCATGTTAGAAAATTGTGTTGTGTGCTGTGCTCTGTGAACATACCACATCTGTGAAATCATTAGTTGTGCATAATGCAAAAAGCACTGCCATTTATTACAAAAACATAATGCTGCAGACACTGGAAATTTGAAATAAAACAGAGAATGCTGGAAACACTCAGCAGGTCAGGCAGCATCTGTGGAGAGAGAAACAGAGTTAACGTTTCAGGTCGATGACTGTAGGACGGGCAGAGATTCCCCCTCCCCCCGTGCAACAGACTAGAACGTTTCGACTTGACACTTATGAGAAATGACACAAGACACATGAGTTCTGCCTTTAACCTTTTATTGACAAAGACAAATTCAAAAACCCTAACCACTATTCGAGAAGTACACCAATAATGTTACCAGAAATCATACATAATACTACCCGCGGATGGTCAGTCCAGCATTGATTGTAGGTTTTCCTTCCCGAAATGATTGGCCAGGTCACCTCCCCCTGACTGCAGTATTGCTATCTTTCGACAGCTGACTTTTATACAGTTTTTCTTGTCTTTCTCAGTCAATCAATCATTCAGAGATTATGAGAGATATTCCTTTAATGTTTGACTTAAGTTGTACAAGTGACCGGAAGCCCGGTGTCACACTTGCGGACTGAATGGAGGTGTTCAGCAAAGCGGCCACCCAATCTGTGTTTAGTCTCCCCAATGTAGAGGAGCCTGCATCAAGTGCAGCGAATACAGTATACTGAATTAAAAACCTCTTTACCCAGAGAGTGGTGAGAATGTGGAACTTGCTCCCACGGGGAGGGGTTGAGGCGAATAGTATCGATGCATTTAAGGGGAAGCTGGATTAACACATAAGGAAGGAATAGAAGGTTATGGTGATGAGGTGAGATGAAGAGAGGTGGGAGGAGGCTCCTGTGGGACATAAACACTGGCACGGACCAGTTAGGCCAAATGGTCTGTTTCTGTGCTGTAAATACTCTGGGCTAGAAATTGCGTTTGGGGCAATAACTTTTGAATTCTCAGAAAAGTATCGGCAGGCGATAATCATTTTCTGCTCCTGGGAAGTTCAGCTTCAGCGCTTCCAGAGGGAAGTGGAGCGCTAAATCAAACGTTAACCATTTCTCCACGGCCGCTAAAGTGCGAGAGTGGGGCGATCGTGGCAGAGCACTGAACAACATGGAGTGTATTACGGCATCGATGGCTGATTCCCTCGCTTAAAGGGAGGGGCCAATAATGTGAAGGGCCAATAAAGAGAGGGGCCAATAATGTGAGGGGCCAATATTGTGAAGGGCCAATAAAGGGAGGGGCTGATAAAGGGAAGGGCCGATAAGGGGTGGGGTGCAATAAAGGGAAGGGCCAATAATGTGAGGGGCCAATGAAAGGAGGGGCCAATGTTGGTGCACAACATACTTCTGCTCAGTTCTGTGTTGCCAGGCGACCTGCACGACTGCCATTACAGCCCAAACATTCTCAGAGAGCAGAGGGCTGGGATGTCTCGCAGCAATGAGGCATCAAAAACTTTCAGCGGGCACCAGACTGGTGCAAAGAATAAAGTTGGGCCTACCTGAAAACCATACCTTTTAATTACCGTTCCCCAAGTGTCCAGCTGAGATGACAACGCCTCCTCTTCCTGCCGTTGTTGACACCCGGCGACACAGCGAGGGTTCAGGGGGCAATTTTACATCTGGGGCAGTAACGGTATGCTGCGCACTTTATGACGACACGGGCTCGAGGCCCAGGCGGCAAGTGCCAATGCCGGCACTAAACTGGCGCTGATGTTCACTGGGCATCGCTGAATTCGCCGCACCCGGGCACTCACCCCTTAGCGCCCCGTTATCGCCCCCACCCCCCAGGCACTAACGGGAGGGGCAAAGCAGCCAAATTTATCCCTCTCTACGACTTTGTAGAGAAGTACAAGAGAATCATTGTTTCACCTGGAAGGAGTGTTTGGGGCCCTGGATGGTGGGAAAGGAGGCGGTGATAGAGCAGGGGCGGCATTAGATATTCCGATCCTCTGGCAATCCTCAAACTCTGAAACAAGCCCTTAGAATTCTAGGTCAGTTTCCTCATTATAGGTAACAGGAAATTTACCTTCAGGGTGGGAAATAATTCTTTTGAAAATAAATTCATCCTATTCCAGTGGCACTTTAAGAGATGAGATTTAACATTTAAAGCGATTCTTTCATACTTGCAGTTGCCCAAAGCTGCATTGGTGTTCTTAGATGTTGAGATGAGTTTTGAGAGAATGGAATGGGTTGTAACCTATGGTAGCTGTTTCAGAATTCCTTTTTCTTACCTGAATAGTGAATGTCTTGTAAAGAAAGAAAGAATTTGCATTTATATTATGCTTTTCACAAGCCCAAGGCGCCTCAAAGCGCTTTACAGCCAATGAAGTACTTTTGGAGTGTAGTCACTGTTGTAATGTGGGAAACGTGGTAGAATATTTGTGCACAGCAAGCTCCCACAAACAGAAATACGATACGGACCAGATCATCTGTTTTAGTGGGACAAGACCGACTGCGGCAACTACAGACTAATCTCCCTGCTGTCAGCCACTGGGAAAGTTGTCGCTAGAGTCCTCCTCAATCGTCTTCTCCTGTGGCCGAGGAGCTCCTCCCGGAGTCACAGGCTGGATTTTGTGACCTACGGGACAAAACGAACATGATCTTTGCAGTGTGACAGCTGCAGGGAAAATGCAGGGAGTAGCACCAGCACTTATACATGACCTTCTTCGATCTTACAAAGGCCTTTGACACTGTCAACCATGAGGGTTTATGGAGTGTCCTCCTCCGTTTTGGATGCTCCCAAAAGTTCGGCAACATCCTCTGCCTGCTCCACGACGACATTCAGGCTGTGATCCTTACCAACGGATGCATTACAGACCCAATCCACGTCTGGACTGGAGTCAAACAGGGTTGCCTCATCGCCCCAACCCTCTTCTCAATCTTCCTCGCTGCCATGCTCCACCTCACAGTCAACAAGCTCCCCGCTGGAGTGGAACTAAACTACAGAACCAATGGGAAGCTGTTCAACCTTCACCGTCTCCAGGCCCGGTCCAAGACCAACCCAACCTCTGTCGTCGAGCTACAGTACGCGGACGACACCTGCGTCTGCGCACATTCCGAGGCTGAACTCTAGGACATAGTCGACGTATTTACTGAGGCGTATGAAAGCATGGGCCTTAGGCTAAACAGCCGTAAGACAATGGTCCTCCACGAGCCTGCCCTCGTCACACAGCACTTCCCCCCAATCATCAAGATCCACGGCGCGGCTCTGGACAACGCAGACCATTTCCCATACCTCGGGAGCCTCTTATTAACAAAAGCAGACATTGACGAGGAGATTTCAACACTGCCTCCAGTGCAGCCTTTGGCTGCCTGAGGAAATGAGTGTTCAAAGACCAGGCCCTCAAAACTACCACCAAGCTCATGGTCTACAGGGCTGTAGTAATATTTGCTCTCCTGTATGGCTCAGAGACATGGACCATGTATAGTAGGCACCTCAAGTCGCTGGAGAAATAGCACCAACGATGCCTCCGCAAGATCCTACAAATCCCCTGGGAGAAAAAACGGACCAACATTAGCGTCCTCGACCAGGCCAACAACCCCAGCATTGAAGCACTGACCACACTCAATCAGCTCCGCTGGGCAGGCCACATTGTCCGCATGCCAGACACGAGACTCCCAAAGCAAGTGCTCTACTCGGAACTCCTTCATGGCAAACGAGCCAAATGTGGACAGAGGTAACCTTACAAGGACACCCTCAAAGTTTCCCTGATAAAGTGGAACATCCCCACCGATACCTGGGAGTCCCTGGCCAAAGATCTCCCTAAGTGGAGGAAGAGAATTCGGGAGGGCGCTGAGCACCTCGAGTCTCATCGCCGAGAGCATGCAGAAATCAAGCGCAGGCAGGGGAAAGAACGTGCAGCAAACCTGTCCCAGCCATCCTTTCCTTCAACCGCTGTCTGTCCCACCTGTGACAGAGACTGTGGCTCTTGTATTGGACTGTTCAGCCACTTAAGGACTCATTGTAAGAGTGGAAGCAAGTCTTCTGCGATTCCGAGGGACTGCCTATGATGATGATGTGTTGAGGGTAAACACTGGCTCTAGGACAATTGCAGGATAAACATTGAACAGAAATCATATCATTGTTGCTGCCTTTCATCCTGCAACAACAAAAGACATGCAGATATAACACTCCCTGACTGTCGCTGCTGAAACACATTGCGTTAGTCTGAAATCTGTTTGGACAAGGTGACTTGCAGTGCGTCGGGCACCCAATTTATGGGCCGTAGTCCCACTCCAGAGATTTGAGCATTTTATCCAAACTGGCCTTTCAGTGCAATACTGAGGGAGTGCTACACTGTTGGAGAGGCAACAGTACTGAGGGAGCACCGCACTGTTGGAGGGGCATTACTGAGGGAGCGCCGCATTGTCGGATGGGCAGCAGTATTGAGGGAGTGCTGCACTGTCGGAAGGGTAGTATTGAGGGTGTGCTGCACTCTCAGAGGAGCAGTACTGAGGGAGCGCCGCACTGTCGGAGGGGCAGTACTGAGTAACGCCGCACTGTCGGAGGGGCAGTACTGAGGAAGTGCTGCACTTGTCGGAGGAGCAGTACTGAGGCAGCGCAGCACTGCAGGAGGGGCAGTACTGAGGGAATGCTGCACTGTCAGAACTGCCTGCCTTGCAGATGAAATATCAAAGCCCTATTTGTCTGTTCCAATGGCCCGGATGGATGTTAAATATAGCGTGCTTCTATTCAATAAAAAGGGCAGGAAGTTCTTCCCATGTCGAGCCAACGTTCTTCCCTCGACCAGTACCATTGCTGTTTGTGGGATGTTGCTGCAAATGGCAGTTGCATTCCACCACTCCAGGGACTTGAGCACGAAAAATCTAGCCTGACACTTCAGGCCCTGACTTCTCTCTTAGGTGGAAGTAAAATATTCCATTGCCCTATTTCGAAGAAGAGAAACGGAGTTATCTCCGGTGTCCTGGGACAATATTTATCCCTCAACCAACATCACAAAAACAGATTATCTGGTCATTATCACATTGCTATATGTGGGAGCTTGCTGTGCACAAATTGGCTGCTGCGTTTCCCACATTACAACAGTGACTACACTTCAAAAGTACCTCATTGCTTTCGTCTCATTGAGGCAAAGCGCTTTGAGACATCCGGTGGTCATGAAAGGCGCTATATAAATGCAAGTCCTTTTTCTTCTACATCACAACAGTAATTGACATGTATGTGCAGTAGCATTTGAGAGAGAAAGGAATAGAAGGATCTGCTGGGAGGGTGAGATGAAGAGGGGTGGGAGGAGGCTCCTGTGGAGCATAAACACCGGCATGGACCAGTTGGGCCAAATAGCCTGTTTCTGCACTGTAAATTCCATGTAATTCTATGTAATCTTTCCATTGAGTGTACATCTGAAAATGCATTACTTGACACCGACTCACTAAATATGCTATTCACAACATCCTCAGCATCACGGATGCTCCACAGTGAATCCATCCGCAGCTCCAATGTAGCAATGCGGTCTGTTAGGAGCTGCAGCTTGATACACTTCCTGCACATGTGATTGTCAGGGACACTGCAAGCCTCCCTGACTTCCCACATAGCACAGGAGGAGCTTTATTCCCGTTAATCGTTTTTGGGTGCATGACCCCAGTAAGGTGTGGTGCGGCCCATTCACAATAACCCGCATGTGTGGCTTTTTGGAAAAGCTGCGAGTCGGCTGCAGGAGTGATCCAGAGGGAAATGGAAAATTGCTTGACATGTCTCTGCATTAAATTGCATACACCACCTGCTTGCCCATTGCAGTACCCTGAGCAAGTCGGGAGCAGCGCGGCCCATAAAAGGGGCCCAGAAAGCGGGAGAAGCAGCGGAGGTCGGAGCGGAGCAGATCGGGAGCAGCGAGGCCCATAAAAGGGGCCCAGCAGGCGGGAGAAGCTAGCTGGTGCAGGAGCATAAGGTAAACAAAGAAGCAAAAAGAAATTGAAGTGTGACATCACAGCCAAGCGGGTAAGTGATTGGCTGGTGGATTGGTGAGTATTTAATCTTTTTCTTTTTCTTTTTCTTTTCTTATCAGTAAGAAACCTTTGGCATTGTTACCAATTCGGTTAATTTCAGGGTTACGTCATGGCAGAAGAGCCCAGACCCATATCATGCTCCTCCTGTGCTATGTGGAAAGTCAGGGACGCTTCCAGTGTCCCTGACAATTACATGTGCAGGGAGTGTATCCAGCTGCAGCTCCTTACAGACCATATTGCGGCACTGGAGCTGTGGATGGATTCACTTTGGAGCATCCGTGATGCTGAGGATGTTGTGAATAGCACGTTTAGTGAGTTTGTCACACCACAGGTAAAGGTTACACTACCAGATAGGGAATGGGTGACCATCAGGCAGAGCAGTGGAAGGAAGGTAATGCAGGCGTCCCCTGCGGTCATCTCCCTCCAAAACAGATACACTACCTTGGGTACTGTTGGTGGAGATGGCTCATCAGGAGAAGGCAGCAGCAGCCAAGTCCATGGCACCAGGGGTGACTCTGCAGCACAGGAGGGCAGGAAAAAGAATGGGAGAGCTATAGTGATAGGGGATTCTATTGTAAGGGGAATAGATAGGCATTCCTGTGGCTGCAAACGAGACTCCAGGATGGTATGTTGCCTTCCTGATGCAAGGGTCAAGGATGTCTCGGAGCGGCTACAGCGCATTATGGAGGGGGAGCATGAACAGCCACTGTCGTGGTACATATAGGTACCAATGATATAGGCAAAAAACGGGATGAGTTCCTACAAGCTGAATTTAGGGAGCGAGGAGTTAAATTAAAAAGTAGGACCTCAAAGGTAGTATTCTCAGGATTGCTACCAGTGCCATGTGCTAGTCAGATAGGAATTGCAGGATAGCTCAGATGAATACATGGCTTGAGGAATGGTGCAAGAGGGAGGGATTCAAATTCCTGGGATATTGGAACCGGTTCTGGGGCAGGTGGGACCAGTACAAACTGGATGGTCTGCACCTGGGCAGGATCGGAACCAATATCTTAGGGGGAGTGTTTGCTAGTGCTGTTGGGGAGGGTTTAAACTAAAAAGACAGGATGGAAATCTATGCAGGGAGGCAGAGGGAAGTAGAAAGGGGGCAGAAGCTAAAAGTAGGAAGGAGAAAATCAAGAGATGAGGGCAGAGAAATCAAGGGCAAAAATCAAAAAGGGCCACATTACAACATAATTCTAAAAGGATAAAGGGTGTTAAAAAAAACAAACCTGAAGGCTCTGAGTCTCAATGCAAGGAGCATTCGTAATAAAGTGGATGAATTGACTGCGCAGATAGCTGTTAACGGATGTGATGTAATTGGGATTACGGAGACATGGCTCCAGGGTAACCAATGCTGGGAACGCAACATCCAGGGGTATTCAATATTCAGCAAGGACAGACAGAAAGGAAAAGGAGGTGGGGTAGCTTTACTGGTTAAAGAGGAGATTAACGCAATAGTAAGGAAGGACTTTAGCGTGGATGATATGGAATCTATAAGGGTAGAGCTGCGAAACACCAAAGGGCAGAAAACGTTAGTGGGATTTGTGTACAGACCACCAAACAGTAGTAGGGAGATTGGGGATGGCATCAAAAAGGAAATCATGGATGCGTGCAATAAGGGTACGGCAGTTATCATGGATGACTTTAATCTACATATTGATTGGGCTAACCAAACTGGTAGCAATACTGTGGAGGAGGATTTCCTAGAGTGTATAAGGGATGGTTTTCTGCACCAATATGTCGAGGAACCAACTAGAGAGCAGACCATCCTAGACTGGGTGTTGTGTAAAGAGAGAAGATCTGGTCATGCGGGACCCCTTGGGGAAGAGTGACCATAATATGGTAGAAGTCTTCATTAATATGGAGAGTGACACAGTTAATTCAGAGACTAGGGTCCTGAACTTAAAGAAAGGAAACTTCGACGGTATGAGATGTGAATAGGCTAGGCTAAACTGGAGAATGATACTTAAAGGGTTGACGGTGGACAGGCAATTGCAGACATTTAAATATCACATGGATGAACTACAACAATTGTACATCGCTGTGTGACGTAAGAATAAAAAAGAGAAGGTGGCTCAACCGTGGCTAACAAGGGAAATTAGGGAAAGTGTTAAATCCAAAGAAGAGGCATATAAATTGGCCAGAAAAAGTAGCAAACCTGAGCATTGGGAGAAATTTAGAATTCAGCAGAGGAGGACTAAGAGTTTAATTAAGAGGGGGAAAATAAAGTATGAGAGGAAGCTTACAGGGAACATAAAAACTGACTGCAAAAGCTTCTACAGATAGGTGAAGAGAAAAAGATTAGTGAAGACTAATGTAGGTCCCTTGCAGTCAGAATCAGGTGAATTTATAATGGGGAACAAGAAAATGGCAGACCAGTTCAACAAATACTTTGGTTCTGTCTTCACTAAGGAAGACACGAATAACCTCCCGAACATACTAGGGGACCGAGGGTCTAGCAAGAAGGGGGAACTGAGGGAAATCCTTATTAGTCAGGAAATGGTGTGAGGGAAATTGAACGGACTGATGGCCGATAAATCCCCAGGGCCTGATAGTCTGCATCCCAGAGTACTTAAGGAAGTGGACCTAGAAATAGTAGATGCATTGGTGGTCATTTTCCAACATTCCATGGATTCTGGTTCAGTTCCCATGGATTGGAGGGTCGCTAATGTAACCCCATTTTTTAAAAAAGGAGGGAGAGAGGAAACGGAATTATAGACCGATTAGCCTGACATCGGTGGTGGGGAAAATGTTGGAATCAATTATTAAAGATGTAATAGCAGCGCATTTGGAAAGCAGTGACAGGATCGACCCAAGTTAGCATGGATTTATGAAAAGGAAATCATCCAGAGTTTTTTGAGGATGTAACTAGTAGAGTGGATAAGGGAGAACCAGTGGATGTGGTATATTTGGATTTTCAAAAGGCTTTTGACAAGGTCCCACACAAGAGATTAGTGTGCAAGATTAAGGCACAGGGTATTGGGGGTAACGTATTGACGTGGATAGAGAACTGGTTGGCAAACAGGAAGTAAAGAATGGGAATAAACAGGTCCTTTTCAGAATGGCAGGCAGTGACTAGTGGGGTGCCGCAGGGTTCAGTGCTGGGACCCCAGCTGTTTGCAATATACATTAGTGATTATACGAAGGAATTGAATGTAATATCTCAAAGTTTGCAGATGACACTAAGCTGGGTGGCAGTGTGAGCTCCGAGGAGGATGCTAGGAGGCTGCAGTGTGGCTTGGACAGGTTAGGTGAATGGGCAAATGCATGGCAGATGCAGTGTAATGTGGATAAATGTAAGGTTATCCACTTTGGTGGCAAAAACAGGAAGGCAGATTATTATCTGAATGGTGACAGATTAGTAAAAGGGGAGCTGCAACGAGACCTGGGTGTCATGGTGCACCAGTCATTGAAGGTAGGCATGCAGGTACAACAGGCAATAAAGAAAGCAAATGGCATGCTGGCCTTCATAGCGAGCAGATTTGAGTATAGGAGCAGGGAGGTCTTACTGCAGTTGTACAGGACCTTGGTGATACCACACCTTGAGTATTGTGTGCAGTTTTGGTCTCCTAATCTGAGGAAGGACATTCTTGCTATTGAGGTAATGCAGCGAAGGTTCACCAGACTGATTCCCGGGATGGCAGGACTGACATATGAAGAAAGACTGGATTGACTAGGCTTATATTCACTGGAATTTAGAAGAATGAGAGGGAATCTCATAGAAACATATAACATTCTGACGGGATTGAACAGGTTAGATGCAGGAAGAATGTTCCCGGGGAAGTCTAGAACCAGGGGTCACAGTCTAAGGATAAGGGGTAAGCCATTTAAGACCGAGATGAGGAGAATGTCTTCACTCAGAGAATTGTGAACCTGTGGAATTCTCTACCACAGAAAGTTGTTGAGGCCAGTCATTCGATATATTCAAAAGGGAGTTAGATGTGTCCCTTATGGCTGATGGGATCAAGGCATATGGAGAGAAAGCCGGAATGGGGTAGTGAAGTTGTATGATCAGCCATGATCATATTGAAATGTGGTGCAGGCTCGAAGGGCCGAATGGCCTACTCCTGCACCTATTTTCTATGATTCTATGTTTCTATGTTTCTATTTGGTCTCAGTGCTCATGGGCGAGGGAGGAGGAAAATGGCACCAGATTCCTGCTTTCTGATCACTATATACTGACCTACTGCTTTTATGTTAAGGCCATTTCGGCAGGCATGAGGAGTCCACCACATACTGTGGGACTGGAGTCACATGTAGACCAAACCGTGGTCCTCCTGGCTCCACAACATTCTGCCAGCCTGTTGCTCGCCCCTCCATGCTCCCTCTGAGATCGCCCCATCCCCTGCGCTGAGTGCCATCTTATAGCTAGGTTCCATGGAGGAGCTGCTGGATTTCCTGCTCCCCGATTGGCGATCTGCCCGTCGGTGCACTTTGAACCCTGGCAGCTCACTGAAATTATGCAGATGAGGCTGAAACTTGGTGCCATCGGGTTGGCATTGCAGATGCCCCAACCACCGCCCTCCCAATTCACACCATAGTTGCACATCGCCTCCATGGTCTCTCCCGGCACTCACTCCAACAACTGCCAACCCTCAAGTTGCTGCAGTGAATCCACGTTTATTATCCCCCCCACCACCCCCTCCCCGTCCCGAGGCAGAGGTGAGTGGAAACCATCCACTTCTAACCCAGGCAGCAAAGGAATTGAAAGAATAATGTAGCTCCGAGAGAGAGACAACCATTGTATTCCACCTGGGCATCCAGACTGAAGGGGAGCTTCCCTTACAGAGGAACCCAGGCCATCATTAATAAAAAGTGTGTTCTGCTTAAGAACATAGGAAATACGAGACGAAAAAAGGACCAAGGTCTCTCTAGTTCACCTTCTCCCATCCCGTCATGGCACGATCCAACGACAATGGAGCTGTTGACCAATCACAGCGATCAATCTCTATCAATGAGCCAACAACAGACTCAGACATGAAATGGGCTGCTTCACTGGCTCACGTGTATACCACATTATCCGATCTTAGAAACATACGGAGCAATGATCATAAAGACAAGCAAAGCACCCAGCTCACTAACACACAGTAAAAAAAGGTGAACCTAGTCCCACTGAAATTGTAGCTGGAAAAATGATGTTACTGTCGACTTTAATCCAGAGAAAGGCGATCAGTTGTGTGAATCATGTGCAACAGCACCTAACCATACCTAAACCTTACTCTGCAACACCCGACCTTTTAGCCAACTGCAGACTCAGGACTTTGAGTCTGAACCATTTCATTTTTTTTCCAAGTCTGTTAAATGGGAACATTACCCCAGCCACAGTAACTTTAGTGCCAGCAGCTTGATGGTGTTTACATTGCCGATGATCCCACCTACCCTTCCAGTAACATCCTATTGATCTTTCAAGTACAAAAGTTCTGAATATAACTCTCAAAGTACCCAAAACCATGAACGTTTGAGCTTAATCCACACATATCAATATGGCTTCGGGCATAACTCTTCCTTTCTTAATCTTGCAGATGATGTTATTCATCTCAGGAACTTTGTTCTTGAACACTTTCATGAGCCATTTGTCATTGCCTTGGACATCTGCCAAACCTTTGAGATGGTCTGGCACCGATTGTACACTTCCTGACAGGTTACTAGCACATGGTCTCTCTCCTATACGATTTTCAATTTGTTCTATCTGTGCTGTTGACAGCTCAACAGCTTTTGGATTTCCAAAAGGCATTCGATAAGGTGCCACATAAAAGGTTATTAACAAGATATTCTTCTATCTATGAGCCTAGAAAGATTAGATTGACTAGGCTTATATTCACTGGAATTTAGAAGAATGAGAGGGGATCTCATAGAAACATATAAAATTCTGACGGGACTGGACAAGTTAGATGCAGGAAGAATGTTTCCGATGTTGGGGAAGTCCAGAACCAGGGGACGTGGTCTAAGGATAAGGGGTAAGCCATTTAGGACCGAGATGAGGAGAAACTTCTTCACTCAGAGAGTTGTGAAACTGTGGAATTCCCGACCGCAGAGAGTTGTTAAGGCCAGTTTGTTAGATATATTCAAGAGGGAGTTGGATATGGCCCTTACGGCTAAAGGAATGAAGGGGTATGGAGAGAAAGCAGGAAAGGGGTACTGACGTTAATGATCAGCCATGATCTTATTGAATGGTGGTGCAGGCTCAAAGGGCCGAATGGCCTTCTCCTGCACCTATTTTCTATGTTTCTATGCTGTTGATCGCTCATCCTCTGACTCACTTTCCATTAATCTGGGAGTTTCCCAGGACTGTGTCCTCTCTCCCGCTCTGTTGTTCCTTTATATCAATGAGCTCTTTTATTTGTTAGTCAAGACTACCCATTCTTTCACTGGAGATCTCACCCCACATTCATCAGCTTCTTTCAGATGTTACAGTCTCCATTCTCCTCAAAGTACAATGCTGAATCATTACACCCTGACCTCTTCCACACCCTTCGATAAAATATTGAAAATCTGGTTTCTGTCCAATCTTCAAAGATAGTTCCTTTATATCTTGCAAATTGAACTAACACTGGAGTATCTTAAGATTGTTTATTCTGCCATCTTTCATTCAGTGAGAGTCTTGGAAGGAGAAATTCGGTCGCACCTCACTTGGGGCGGTAACCCAGGCGGAGAGGTAATTTTAGCACCTTGAGAAAGTTTGCACCCTCCGCCCAGAAATTGGTCAGAATCGGTCAAAGAGCTGACAGGGGCACTAAATCAGCCGCTGCACACCAGAACTGGGGGTGATGGTGGGGCGGCAACGAACGTTTGGTCGGTGAATTTGGCGGGCCCTTTGCGCATGCCCGGATCTCCGAGTCAGACCCCGGGAACTCAAATTCGCGCATGCGCGGTTCCAGCTCCATAGGGTCTTCAGAGCGTGTAAATGGAGGAGCAAGGAGAATGCTAGTTATCTACCTGCTTCTCGCCCACCACCCTTGATGCCTTACTGGAGGCAGCGGAGAGTCGCTGGAGTGCCCTCCAGCCCAGAGGGGGGCGAATACCAGCGTCTCAGGATTTAACAAGGCTGTGGAGGGAGGTGGCTGAGCAGGTTACAGCCCGGAGTGTGGTCCCCACAACCACGACCCAATGTCGCAATACATTCAGTGGCCTTACCGCAGTCGTCAGCGTGAGTACCCTTTCGATTCACCTTCCAATGCCTTCATGTGAACCTGACTCTCTCACACAATGTAAAGACAGTGCACTGCCTACCCCTTCTCTATGTGTACCAGGCCATGCTCCTGATTGCAGAAGCCAGCCTGAGACATCTCCATTGCCTCACCAGGCATGCCCTGCCCATCCATGCGTCTCTCACCTTCGAGCTCCTTACTCCGCCTGAGCCCACCTAGCACCTTTCAGCTCTTCACATGCGGTCCCAGTCCTGAGCCTCATCTTTACTGATAAATGCTTGTGCCCCAGACCCACCGTTCACACATCCACGATGCGATGTCACACAGGATGGAATGTCAATATGCACACTTCGCCATATTACTCGCGAGTACCCTGCTGCCGACACATGTGGCACACGAGCACCTACACAGCCACTAACAACTTGTTGCTTTTGTCATTGCAGGACAAACTCACACACACTCTGCACGAGTTGCATCGTCGGGGATAGGACCAGCCCTCCCTCCCTCCAGGATCTGACCAACGAGGCGGAGCGAGTGTACTGTACATCGGCGCTGCAGTCGTGGCGGTGGAGGGCAGGGAGGCAGAGCCCCCGCTGGACAGTGACGGTATATGAACGAGACGGGTGTTTTGTCTGAGTACCCTTAGCCTTGAGGCCACATGCCTTGCAAGATGTTGCAACCAAAATAAAAATGCCCCCCTCCTTCCTGCATTCCTGCCCCCTCTGCAGCTGATAACCGCACTTCTGTTGCTTTGTGATGAGCCAGAAGAGCGCCAGCCTGCCTGTCAGCGCACATCTTCAGATGACGGGGAAGATGAGGAGGAGGTAGTGGAGAGCAGTGTGCCAGGACAGGGCGAGACATCCTCATTGGGAGTGAGTGGAGAGAGCACCTCGGTGGTAGAGGCTGTCTTCCTGGGGTTGGCTGAACCTGCGGGCTTCAGCAACGCCCAGCGCGAGGGGAAGTTCAGGGGCCAGCTCTCCAGAGGGTAATTAGGCCCATGAGTCCTGCTCACAGACAGACAGATAAGGACCTGGGCTTGGAGTCTATGTCCAGGGAGTCAATGCAGATGCACCGTGAGCTCATGGTGTATTGGCCAAGCGAGGATTCACTTGCGTTCAGTGTGACGGGGCTGCCTCAACCTCGGCATTTGCTGTTCGGGGGCCCAATGAGCCCATCGTTGATTGATTACAATGGATACTGGACGCCACAAGTGACCATGAGATCCCAGACATGATGGCGCAGGCAGTAGCCACTGAGAAGCAGGCCGAGACCACACAATGCCTGCATTCTGCCATGTCATCAGTGCATGCTGCATCATTGCGCTGTCTGCTCTGATGCATGGTCAAATTAATGCCACGCAAGCATTGACTGCTGCCATGGTGTCTGGGGCCCCATCCAGGTTACGGTGCTGAAGTAGGCCAGCAATCTGCGCTGCACCAGATTAGTCCAGATGCTGAGGCTCTGCCCCAAGTGAGTGACAGGCCATCAGTCGAGAAGGCATGTGATGTCCTCTCTCAGGGGGACATCATTCGGTCTTCCGCCACTGCCATACCACATTTTTACCTGCCACGGTCTGCACCCCAGCCATCCCTGCTGCCTGCTGCCGCCTGTTCTCAAGCGGGGTTGTCAGCAGCCGGGCCTTCCAAGCCCAGAGCTGGTCGAGGACATCATGCTCGGCCATCCCTCCTGTCTCCCTCACACTCTCAGCAGCCCTCAAGCAGCCTTGCTGCAGGCACTGAGTCCCCATTGAGGAGGAGTAGTCGTCGAGGGAGGGGTGTGAGGCAGAGGGGTGGGAAATGCCTACTTAAGACCCACTGATTAAAGGTGTAGCCATGGGCTTTATATAGAAAAGGTGTAAATGTTATTCATCTGTTCGATTATTTGATGGGGTGGGTGACCCATTTTGTTTTCTTTGAGGGGGGTTTGGGTTTTCGGGGTTGTTTGGGGGATGTATTTGCAATAAAATGTAACGTTGAACGTTTCCTTCCACCTCCGGACTATTGACTAATGACTTGTAACGAAGCAGTGGCATTATCATGCCACAATACGCGGTTATTATTAGCTGCATCACTCAGCTCACTCTATTCAAGCAAGGCGATCCCTTATGAGCCACCATTGAATAGTTATGCCACCGCCCACATTGGCATGCTGGCTCCTCCGTGGATGCTGCTGGTCTTCGTCGTCTTGCTGTTCATTCGGGGCATCAGTAGGCTCCTGTTCCTCCTCCGCCTCCTCCTGAGATGGGCCTGCGATCCTCACAAGCAAGGCCTGGGTCCTCATGATAGCCACGTTATGTAGCATGCAGCACACCACAATGAATAGTGAGACCTGTTGAGGGGAGTATTGAAGGCTGCATCCAGAGCAGTCCAGGCATCGGAATCGCTGCTTCACCAGCCCGATAGTCTGCTCTATGATTTTGCGGGTGGTGGCATAGCTCTCATTGTAGCATTCCTCCGGCTCTGTGGTGGGGTTGCGGAGGTAGAGTCATTAGCCAGGTGGCCAGGCCATATCCCTTGTCCCAGAACAGCCAGACTCGGCCTTTCCGTGGTGGCTGAAACAGTCAAGGCACAGTGCTCTCCTGGAGGGTAAACGCATCATGTGCGCTCCCAGAAGAGCGAGCATTGACTGTGAGGATGAGCTGCGTGTGGTCACACACCAGCTGCACATATAGGGAATGGTATCCCTTTCTGTTTCTGAAGACCTCTGCATTCTGGAATGGTGCTCGCAAGGCCATGTGCGTGCAGTCAATTGTTCCTTGCACCCTCGGAAAGCCCGCTATTTTGCAAACCCACATGTGTGCTCATCCTGCTTCTCCCTGGTCATCAGGAAGGTAATGAAGTCCATTCTACATGAGTTGAGAGCCTGTGTGATGTCGCTGATGCAGCGATGTGCTGCAAATTGTGTAACATTGCATATGTCCCCTGATGCAGCCTAGTAGGAGCCAGAGGCATAGAAGGTGAGTGCTATTTGAATGGGGAGAAATTACAAAATCACAACATGCTGCAGTGCAGAGGGACCTGGGGGTCCTTGTGCATGAAACTCTTTTGAGTTTACCTGAAAGTAAACATAAACATTAAAACCATGCCACCCGCCTGGGTGACACAGCAGACATTTTCAAGGCCCCTTTTTTTTTCTTTTTTTTTTGGTTTTTTTTGGGGCGCTAAAATCAAATTTTTCCAGTGCCCCCTATAAAAGGGGAGGGGGACACTAAAAGCACCGGCAATGAAAACAAATTAAACTTTAAAACGTAAAATCAAATTAAAATTTGGTTGCCGGGCGTGATGATGCACTCCAGTCCCTCCGGTGCCCACCTCTCGCGGAAGGCCGCGAGCGTACCGGTGGACACCGCGTGCTCCATCTCCAAGGACACCCTGGACCGGATGTAAGAGCGGAAGAGAGGCAGGCAGTCAGGTTGAACGACCCCCTCGACCGCCCGCTGCCTGGACCGGCTGATGGCACCCTTGGCCGTGCCCAGGAGCAGTCCTACGAGGAGGCCTTCGGACCTACCCGCTCCCCTCCGCACAGGGTGCCCAAAGATCAGGAGAGTGGGACTGAAGTGCAGCCAGAATTTCAGGAGCAGCCCCTTCAAATAATGGAACAGGGGCTGCAACCTCGTGCACTCAATAAAAACATGGAATACGGACTCCTCCAGACCGCAGAAATTGCAGGCGGCCTGGGAGTCTGTGAACCGGCTTAAAAATTTATTGCACGGCACTGCTCCGTGCACCACCCTCCAGGCCAAGTCCCCGATGAATAGTGGGAGGACCCCCGCGTAGAGTGCCCTCCATCGGGGACCCCCGCCTCCTCCGGACGGCAAGATGGTACGCCATGGCGTGTCCGGACGGCCGGCGAGGATGGCAAAGTTGAGAGTGTGCAGGAGCAGCCCGTACAGGAAACCCCTCCGCGCGGAACTGAAAGGCACGGAGGGGATTTCCCCGAGGCGGCTCAAGTTGTGAGGCGCCGGCCCCCGAGGGAGGTTCCGGGGTTTGGCGCCGATGAGGAATTCCGTCCGGACGGGGGTCAGTTCGGACGGGATCTCCCCACGTGCTCGAGCCTCCTCGATGCACCTAACGGAGTCAGGGCCCAGAGCTGTTTTTAGCGACTCGATGGCATCGGCCGCGTGGCGGACGTTGGCAGAGTTTAGACGCCGCGCCAGCGTGTCTGGCGCCATCCAGCCCGCTCCTCCGCCATCGAGCAGGTCCCTGACCCTGGTCACCTCACCAGCCACAGCCCTCTCTTCCGACCGCCACATAAAACCTCGGTCGTGGAGGTACGGATTCCCGAGCAGCGGCTCCTGCAGGACGGCCGCCACTCCAGCCGGCGGAGAGCTGCGCTTGGTGGAGACTTTGTTCCAGACCCTGATGAGTTCCCTGTAAAAGACAGGCAGCTCCCGGAGGGCGGTCCTGGCACCCCCCAAGTTCACAAACAGGAGCTGCGTGTCATAATTGAGGTCGCGCTGCTGGCGGAAGAAATACCTCGCCAGAGCACACCACCTAGGAGGGGGCTCGACGTAAAGGTATCTCTGCAGGGTCTGAAGACGGAAAGTCGCGAGCTGGGCGCTGACGCACACCAACGACTGACCGCCCTCCTCAAGCGGAAGACTCAAGACCGCGGCAGAGACCCAGTGCTTCCTGTTGTTCCAGAAGAAGTCCACCAGCTTCTTCTGTATCTTGGCGACAAACGCAGGGGGAGGGGTCAAAGTGACCAGCCGGTACCACAACATTGCGGCCACCAGCTGGTTTATGACTAGCGCTCGACCCCTGTAGGACAGCACTCGGAGCAGTCCTGTCCAGCGCCCTAGGCGAGCGGCGACCTTGGCCTCCAGCTCCTGCCAGTTCGCCGGCCAGGCTCCCTCGTCGGGGCTAAGGTAGACTCCCAGATAGAGGAGATGGGTCGTGCTCCAGGCAAAAGGCCTGAGCTCCTCCGGCAGGGAGTCCACCCGCCACTGACCCACCAGGAGTCCGGAACATTTCTCCCAGTTGATCCTGGCGGAGGACGCGGCCGAGTAAATCTCCTGGCACTCACGCATCCTCCGCAGGTCAGCGGGATCCTCTACCGCGAGGAGCACGTCATCGGCGTAAGCCGAGAGGACGACCTCCACGCCCGGCCCTTGCAGAGCCAGTCCCGTCAACCTCGTCCGCAAGAGGCGCAGGAAAGGCTCCACGCAAACGGCGTATAACTGGCCGGACATGGGGCATCCCTGGCGCACCCCTCTCCTAAAGCGAAGGGGCGCCGTCAAGGACCCGTTAACCTTAATCAGACACTCCGCGGCGGCGTACAAAAGTCGGATCCGGGCGACGAAATGCGTCCGAGCAGATAGCCGTGATCCACCCTGTCGAACGCCTTCTCTTGGTCGAGGGATAGGAAGGCGACCGACAGACCAGCCTCCTGGGAACAATGGATGAGGTCCCGGACCAAGTGGATGTTATCGTGGATTGTCCGGCCCGGGACCGTGTAGGACTCGTTGGGGTGGATTCCTTGTGCATGAATCCCAAAAAAGTTAGTTTTCAGGTGCAGCAGGTAATCAGGAAGGCGAATGGAATGTTGGCCTTCATTGCGAGAGGGATGGAGTACAAAAGCAGGGAGGTCTTGCTGCAACTGTATAGGGTATTAGTGAGGCCGCACCTGGAGTACTGTGTGCAGTTTTGGTCACCTTACTTAAGGAAGGATATACTAGCTTTGGAGGGGGTACAGAGACAATTCACTAGGCTGATTCCGGAGATGAGAGGGTTACTTTATGATGATAGATTGAGCAGACTGGGTCTTTACTCGTTGGAGTTCAGAAGGATGAGGGATGATCTTATAGAAACATTTAAAAATAATGAAAGGGATAGACAAAATCGAGGCAGAGAGGTTGTTTCCACTGGTCGGGAAGACTAGAACTAGGGGGCACAGCCTCAAAATATGGGGGAGCCAATTTAAAACCGAGTTGAGAAGGAATTTCTTCTCCCAGAGGGTTGTGAATCTGGAATTCTCTGCCCAAGGAAGCAGTTGAGGCTTGCTCATTGAATGTATTCAAATCACAGATAGATAGATTTTTAACCAATAAAGGAATTAAGGGTTATGGGGAGCGGGCGGGTAAGTGGAGCTGAGTCCACGGCCAGATCAGCCATGATCTTGTTGAAAGGCGGAGCAGGCTCGAGGGGCTAGATGGCCTACTCCTGTTCCTAATTCTTATGTTCTTATGTTTCTATGCCACCGTGACCTTCACTGTGTGACCTGGTGCCGATGTTAGGCTGCATGTCTGCTGGCAGGAGATGGCATATTTTTGTAACGACCTCCTTTCGGAAGTGCAGCCTTCTGACACATTGCTCCTCGGACAGGTCCAGGTATGAGCGTTGCCGCTGGTAAAGCTGTGGGGACTAAGGTCTCCTGCCTCGACATCTAGTGGCTCTCCTCCTTCGGCTGCCAACATGGCCTCCAGCCCTTCCCACTTCACAATGCCTCGCTGGAGTATGTAGACTGTGACGCTGGCAAACTAGTAATGCCCCCATTAAAGTTTTAGAAATATGTTCCTCTCAAGCTCAACTGCTATGTCTGTCTGTCGCTGCAAACTCGGAGGCTCACGCACCATGCTGTGTGTAAACGTTGCACTGACTGTGATCTCCCAGAGAAGCGCTTCCTCATCCCTTTAAGTAGCCACCAGTTAACGACTCTACAAGCCTGGACCCACTGTTTTCCCAGATGTTGTTATTGGCGGGCGCTCAATGAGGTGGCCGCACCGAATACACCGAATAAGCGTGGGCGTTGCACCAGGAATACGTCAGGATCGGAGCGATCGTCAGCAGCCGGGCGCTATTGGTTTGCGCCTGCGGTGAGCCTCGAATGAATTTTCGGTCGGTGTTCTAAACACTGCGCTCCCGGTCGGTAACCTCTGACCCTCCCATTAACGCCCGCTCTGACCGCTAACTGAGGCGTTAGACAACCGAGAATCCAGCCCTTGGTCTTTTTAATCTCTTGCATCTCCACCATCTCGAAATTTGCTTTAAGGACATGAGGTTTCCTCCGTTGTGCCAACTGCTTCATCTCTCCATAACTTCAAAGTCACTCTGTTAATCCCAAGTCTGTTCAGGACTGAAGTGCTTTTCCTGTATCTGAGGAGGAGACGCTTTGTGAATCTCTTTCACACACAGGGCCAGGATGCAGCATAACGTGTTTCATCTGTTAGGTAGTCTTTCACTTACATCTAGCCTCCAATCAGTTCTCCAATCTACCCTTCCTATTTGAGGAATGTTGCTATCATCTTCAATCTTCGGAACTTTCCTCGGTTGTTTCTGCAAAATTGCCGATGACGCATCCTCCCTAAATCCTCATCCTGTTGAAAAGAAATCTCCTACACATGCTAATTCTTTCTCAGGACATCATATCGAGGGAATTCCTTCACCTTTCTTGATTTTTCTCTCCTCCTCTGATCTGTAGGCTTTGAAAAGCTTGGCTTGGAGTCCCCACGATGCTATCCAGTCATTCACTGGTGAGTTACCTTGTTTTTTCAGCCTTGCCGATGTGCTGGCTTCCTCATCAGAAAAAATAATTGGCCCACTGCGGATACTGAGCAAGAAATGCCCCTCCCGGCCCAACAAAGTAACCCTGGCCTCGGCTACTTCAGGTTATCCCCTCCCCCGGCCATGATAGCCCCAGATACCCTGCCCCTTCTCCTCACTCACCTCTCTGTGGACCGTTCCCTTGAGTCCACTGCCACATCCTACAGCCGCGCGATTTCCCGCTCCCACCAGTCGGTCTCTACGTCATCCCCGCCGTCTTCGGGCAGGAGTCAGTCACATTAAAGTGAAGCCCGGGAGTTAAAATTGGCCTTAAGACTGGTGATCTCACCTCCCCTTCCAATAACACCCTATTGCTCGCACAATTTCTAAAGTTCTGAATTTAACTCTCAAAGAATCCATCACCTTGAACCTTTGAGCTTAATCCATGCTTGTCAATATGGCTTATGGCACAACTCTTCCACTCTTAATCTTGTAGATAATGTTATTCATCTCAGGAACTTTGTTCTTGAACACTTTCATGAGCCATTTGTCATTGCCTTGGACGTCTGCCAAACCTTTGAGATGGTCTGGCACTGATTGTACAATTCCCGACAGGTTACCAGCACATGGCCTCGCTCCTTTACTATTTTCAATTTGTTCTATCTATGCTGTTGACAGCTCAACAGCTTCTGGATTTCGAAAGACATTCGATAAGGTACCACATAAAAGGTTATTACACAAGATAAGGGCTCATGGGATTGGAGGTAATGTATTATCAGAGATAGAGGATTGGTTAATGGACAGAAAAATGAAAGTAGAGATAAACAGGTCTTTTTCAGGTTGGCAGGCTGTAACTAGTGGGGTGCCGCAAGGATCAGTGCTAGTGCGTCAGCTATTTACAATCTATTTTAATGATCTCGATGAAGGGAGGAAGGATAAAGTATCTAATTTTGCTGATGAGACAAAGCTAGGTGGTAAGCTGTGAGGAAAACACACAGCGTCTGCAAAGGGATATAGATAGACTAAGTGAATGGGCAGTAAGGTGGTAGATGGAGTATAATGTGGGGAAATGTGAGATAATCCACTTTGGTAGGAAGAATAAAAAAACAGAATATTTTTTAAATGGTGAGAAACTTTTAAATGTTGAAGTTCAGAGAGATTTGGGTGTCCTTGTGCAAGAAACACAGAAAGCAAGCATGCAGGTACAGCAAGCAATAAGGCAGGCAAATGGCATGTTGTCCTTTGTTGCAAGGCAGTTGGAGTTTGAGTAAGGAAATCTTGCTACAATTGTACAGGGACTTGGTGAGACTGCACCTGGAG
Organism: Pristiophorus japonicus; assembly: GCF_044704955.1. Taxonomy (NCBI): domain Eukaryota; kingdom Metazoa; phylum Chordata; class Chondrichthyes; family Pristiophoridae; genus Pristiophorus; species Pristiophorus japonicus. The sequence continues at coordinate 63,579,317 of NC_091982.1, forward strand.
TCCTGTGCACAGTTTTTGTCTCCTTATCTAGGGAAGGATATACTTGCCTTGGAGGCAGTGCAACGAAGGTTCATTAGATTGATCCCTGGGATGAGAGGGCTGTCTTATGATGAGAGAATAAGTAGATTGGGCCTATACTCTCTGGAGTTTAGAAGAATGAGAGGTCATCTCATTGGAATATACAAGATTCTGAAGGAGATTGACAGGGTAGATGCAGGGAAGATGTTTCCCCTGGCTGGAGTGTCCAGAACCAGGGGTCACAGTCTCAGGATAAGGGGTCAGCCATTTAAGACAGAGATGAGGAGGAATTTCTTCACTCAGAGGGTAGTGAATCTTTGGAAATCTCTACCCTAGAGGACTGTGGATGCTGAGGGCCCAAACTTGGTGGAAGTTAAGTTCCACCCAAGTGCCACCCAAAGGACCGTGGAGATACCTGATGGTACTTTGGGCACGAGTTTCGTTAAAAAGTCTGTGAAGGATCACCCGGCGGCAAAAAAGGGAGTTACGTCGTGAATGTGGGCGGCAGCAGGCAGGAGCTCCCAATCTCGGCAGCAAATGCGATCCTCGGCAAAGTACCGCCGAGGATTGAGTCGGATCCAGGGAGGGGGCAGCACATAAAAATAAAAATTTTCAACAAAAAGAAAATCCACTGGAAGACCTTCAGGGGACCCCATCCACATAAATCGCTGAAAAAAATAAATAAAAGCAGTGTACTAATCTTTTTGCAGGTCTTCTTACGTCCCGTTGGGGTTAGACCTGCCTCCACCCGACGGTCCTTCCCCCTGCTGCCACCGATTCCCGCCCGCACCAATCCGGCAGCTCGGTGGGCAGGAGGGCTCAGCCGGCAGCTGGCCGCGGGGAATTCCCAGCGGTCCTCCCCTCCCCCTGTCAGCGGGAGGCCTCCACGAAAATGGCACCGAGGGAAGACTGCCCAAAAAACATGGCGGCAGCCGGCGGCAGTGGGCGCTAAGGCCACCAAGTTCAGGCCCTGAGTCTCGGAGTATATTCAAGGCTGAGGTCGATAGATTTTTGGACTCTCGGGGAATCAAGGGCTATGAGGATCAAGCGGGAAAGTAGAGTTGAAGTCGAAGATCAGCCATGATCTTATTAAATGGCGGAGCAGACTCGAGGGGCCGAATGGCTTACACCTGCTCCTAATTCTTATGTTCTTCTGATATGTTCTCATCCTCTGACTCACTTTTCATTAACCTGGGAGTTTCCTGAGGCTGTGTCTTCTTTCCTGCTCTGTTTTTCTTTCATATCAATGAGCTCTTTCATTTGTTAGTCAAGCCAACCATTCTTTCACTGGAGATTTCACTCCATATTCATCAGCTTCAATCAGATGTTACAGGCTCCGTTCGCCTCAGAGTGCAATGCTGAATCAATACACAGTGACCTCTTCCATGCCCTTCGATAAAATATTGAAAATCTGGTTTCTTTCAAATCTTCAAAGGCACAGGGGTTGAAATTTGTTTGCTACCGCCAGCTGATCCCGCCTGAGTGAGGCGGCGACAGAGCGTGAATATCTGGCCGGCGGTGTTATGCGTGGGTGCCGCCTGATGGGAAATTCGGTTGTCCTTTTTCAAGGGCGTAAAGATTTGCCACCCCGCCGACTACCGCCATGGAAATCCTGACGTCAGTATGCGTGCAATGTCTCCTTGGCACCGGTCTCGCCAAATTCACTTTTGCCGCCTCGTTTATCAGCTGATGGCGCTGATGCCTGAAAATGTCGGTGTGCACAAAGCGGGCAAACGAGTCCAGGCATTATTTACAGGGAATTGCAGCCGGCCCAGAGAGCTCGCGGTCCGTGCTGCGTTGGCTGCTCGCACACTTCAAAGGTGCCAGCGCCCTGCGGCTACTGACTCCTGAGCTTCAGTACTAGCACCTCAGAGACATTGTCGGGTTCAAGACGGATGCATTTGGAACTAGCGTATCGCTGTTACATCTGCACAGTTATGGGGCAGTGATGACGCACCACGTTGTCCTGCAGCAAAGACTTCAAAGGCTCTGGCTGCAGAGATAGCTTATGGCAAATGTGGATGCACGCCAGAGGAGAGACCCCAGACGGTGTGGCAAGAGGCCGTACACTCGCAGGGTTTACCATGCACATTATTATTACCTTGCGATGTTCGAGGACCAGTGCCTAAGATGGCTGAGATTCCGCCAAGAGGTAGTGACGGAGCTCTGCCACCTCCTGCGGACATACCTGGCAGCTGACATCGCACCAGGATCTCGCTGTCAGTGGCAGTGATAAAGCAGCTCTCAACTTCGATGGTACCAGCTCCTTCCAGTCTCCTGTAGGCGATGTATGCAACGTCTCGCAGTTTGCAGTACATTGCTGCGTTCACCAATTTACCGAGGCTCTCTACAGCAAACGAATGGACTACAACAAGTTCAGCATGTCCAAGGTAGACCTGGAGGAGCGCTCCCGTGACGTCGCCAGGATACTGGGCTTCCCCAGGGGTTCAGGGGGCTATCGATTATACGCATTTGGCATTGCGGGCCCCGCCTCACCTGGCCAGCCTATTCACATTGTGCTCCACCCTCCAAGCCTCCGTGCATATAAATTGCAAGACAAGATTGTGACAAATTAAACACATTTTTATTCACAAAAAAACCCACAGTGTGCTGTAAAGAAGCACTAAAGGACACCATCATCCAAGCAAACAATAATTGAAACCAGACCCCTTGAAACACAATCACGCACATCCACGTGCAACTATTCACGTTACTTCAGAATGGAACAAGGACAGCATCTCTGGCCAGCTTCACACAATTCGTTAATGGCTCATGCAAGTGGAACTATTGACATGAGTTCATGTTTGAGCAAGGTAACCATATCTGGCCACTATCAGACAATTCTTTATTGGCTCATCCAAGTGCAACTATTTACATTAGTTCAGATTCGAGCAAGGTGACCATTTCTGGCCACCAGCACACATATATTTACCAGCTCTTTCTCAGTGTTTTCCCACCCCTTCCCTTCTCCCCTCTCCCAGGCCTGCTGCTCCTCCTCAATGGGGTCTCAGTGCCTGCAACAAGGTCACTATGTTGGCGTCGCTGCCACAGCTGATGGCCTAGCAGGACGTTCCCCACCAGCTAGGCCCTGGAAGGCCTGGCTGCAGACTACATCACCTCAGTATGGGCGGCAGCACTCTGTGGTGGATGGATTACAAAGAGTGGCAGGGGCAAGGGCGGAATGATATCGTCCTGAGAGGGGACGTCACGTTCCAACAGACCCGACACTCTGCTACTCCCCTGGGGCAGAGCCTCAGCATCTGGAGCTATCTGGCTGAGCACAGATTGCTGTCGGGCTTCGCCAAAGTTAGTTCCCCGTGCAACTGATGGGGCCCCAGACACGATGGCAGTGGTCAGTGACTGCATGGATTCAAGTTGGCTCTGCATCAGGGCAGACTGTGACTGCAGCATATCACGGAGCTGATTGATGCCACCACGCACTGACGACATGACAGCCTGCCGGCCTACCATAGCGTTGGCCTGGTGCTCAATGGCTACTGCCACATCAGCCATGCCACCATGCCTGGGACCCCATGTTCACTTGAAGCATCCAACATTCATTGGTATCTACCAAGGATGGGCTCGATGGACTGCTGAGACACAAATGCAATCGTTGAGGCGCACTCAAAGCAAATGCATCAACACTCTTGGGCACCCTCGACAAAACAGCCAGCAGATCGTAGTGCATCGGCAATGACTGTCTGGCGAGAACCTCGAAGTCGGCCTCATTATCAAAGTGCTGTTGACCATCACTCTCCGGGGAGCTGGCCCCCTGATCTCCCCTCCTCCGTGGTGCTGCAGGCCACATGGTCCCAGAGCATCACCCACCTCCATCTCCTCGACCAGGCCTTCCGACACAAAGCTGATGGCCCCGCTCTGTGGGGACACTGGATCCTTCTGATCCTCTCTGCCGTTCCCCGCAGTGAAAGGCTGATGTGCAGGACCCTGGCCTTCTGAGTCATCATCTGAAAGCACAAAGCCAGAGAAGACTGGTTACCTGCAGGGGATGGAGCCAGGAGCGGCAAAGGCATTCGAGAATGGCAGTCTTATGGAAAGAGCTGAAGGATTGTGGTGTCAGGCCTAAGTGTCCTGGCGGATGCTGTAAAGGAACTCAACATACCGTCACTGTTCCCAGGGGGGTCGGCCTCACCCACCGCCATGGCACCAACTTGAACGCCCATCAGGGGTGAGACGCGTTCCTCCAACGGAGTCAGGTACTGCAGTTCAGAGTCCCCTGTTGCAGTCCGCATCTGCTCCCTGTGGTTGTGGGCAAGCTTCGTCTGTAAGATTAAAGAGAACGTCTGAGTTAGAGCCCTTCTATCAGTGTGTCCCAAGTGCCTTACATAGTTTAGTAGATGTTACTGTATGAGAGTCTTCACAGCTCAATGTAACTTCCATTCGCTGTGTGATCTTGCTGTGGCAATGCTTGAATACAGGGGCCAGGACCTAACAGTAACGAGGAAGCTACCGTCTTCGAGGCGCATATTAAGACTGAGGAGTTAACTACATGAGGGTGGGTCTGCAGAGCTGAGTAGCAAGGTTAACAACACATGCAGGCCCTTGCAGTGAGTGAGGTTTCAAATGGGAACCTTTCATCTGGCCTTGCCCACGTAGAGCATGGATTCTCTCAGCCGGTGACACCGCCTCAAAATCAGCGATGCCAAATTTCGATCCCAGAGTTCTTCATTGGCTCATGGACCCCTCCGATTGAAAATTCTCATGTTTTATTCTCTGCATGGCCCCGTCCCTCCCTATTTGTGTAACCTCCTCCAACCCTGCAACCCCTCCCAGAAATCTGCGTTCCTCCAACTCTGGACAACTTCTGCATCCCCACCACTAGCACCCAACTATCGATCACTGTGCCTTCAGTCATTTCAGCCTCGCGCCCTGGAATTCCCCCTCTGCACCCCCCCCCCCCCCCCACCCCAACCCTCTCTGCCTTTCCACCTCCTTTAAATCTGTCCTTAAAACCCGCCTCTTTGACCAAGCTTTTGTTCACCTCTTCCTCATACCTCCTTCTTTGGCACAGCTGATTACACATCTGTGCAGTGCCCTGGGACATCTATCTTAGATTAGTCTTCACTCATATACAAACAAGTATAAACATGCTTTGAAAGAGTATACACAAGCAATAAAACTGTTTTTTCAACTTGTGTACAGCATTTCTTCTTAGATCTTAATCTATCCTATAATTTACAGCCTAAGTTCTCCAGAACTAGTACTCTAGAACTAAGTTCTAAGTTCCCTCTCACCATTCTATTGCTCGTCCTCGCTGCTTATTTTCTGTTTTTTGTTCTCTGCTCTTTGAGATTTCTTTCCTCATACAATCAAAGAACGGTTACAGCATAGAAGGAGACCATTCAGTCCGTCGAGCCCGTGCCGGCTCTCTGCAAGAGCATTTCAGCCAGTCCCACCCACCCTGCCCTTTCCCTGTAGCCTTGCAATTGTTTTTCCTTCAGGTACTTATCCAATTCCCTATTGAAATTGAGTCTGCATCCACCACCCTTTCAGGCAGCCCATTCCAGATCCTAACCACTCACTGTGTAAAAAATAAATTTCTCATGTCGCCTTTGGTTCTTCTGCTAATCACCTTAAATCTGTGTCCTCTGGTTCTCGACCCTTCCACCAATGGGAACAGTTTGTCTCTATCTACTCTGTCCAGACCCCTCATGGTTTTGAACACCTCTATGAAATCTCCTCTCAATCTTCTCTGCTCCAAGGAGAACAACCCCAGCTTCTCCAGTCTAGCTACAGAGTTAAAGTCACTCATCTATGGAACCATCTTGTAAATCTTTTCTGCACCTCTCTAAGGCCTTCACATCCTTCCTAAAGTGCCAGTGGAACGTATCTGCAACAAAGAGAGTGTGCGCACTCCACGGCGGGGGGGAAAACTGCCCTGTGGCCCGATTGGGGATGGTAATCAGCTGGGGCCGGGACAGTCTGCGCCCAGCATGGAAGCCCAGCCTGCAACCCCCCCTCCCCCCGCCTCCCCGCTGAACTGACATTACCGCCCCTCAAAGGTAGTGGAGCACAATCGCGCGTGCTCCACTTCCTATAGGTTACCATGGCCCTACTGGTGCGGGCAGGGAAGCACCATGCAGATGCTCCATGCTGACGTGCTTCAAGGTCCCTCCTTCTGGTCTGGTCAGGCCACTGCTCACTCTGCAAGGCCTCCGATGGCCTCCACTGGCCAGCAACTCTGGCTTACCCCTTATCATTAGACTGTGACCCCTGGTTCTGGACATACCCAACATTAGGAACATTCTTCCTGCATCTAATCTGTCCAATCCTGTCAGAATTTTATATCTTTCCATGAGATCCCCTCTCATTCTTCTAAATTCCAGTGAATATAAGCCTCGCCAATCCAGCCTTTCCTCATATGTCAGTCCTGCTATCTCAGGAATCAGTCTGGTGAACCTTCGCTGCACTCTCTCAATAGCTACCTCAGGGCTGAAATTCAGGGTCCGGATAAGGCCCATTACTGCCATTTTGTGACGGCTATGCGGCGGAATCCAATTGCCACCGATTACTGGTCGAATGGCCACCACAAGCCAAATTCGGCAGGGTTTTTTTCTGGCGGTCCCTACTTCCACCCTACCACTGCCGAGCAGTTGTAAGTGCGTCATCTGTGCACACACCGCTGGGACCTCCCGACCTCCTTCCATATTCAGCCCGAAAAATCGAATGCCCGCCGAGTGGTGCCCCTGACAGCTTTCTCTCTCGGTGCACCTTTAGAGGTCAGAGCGGCCTATAAAGGCCCAGCATTCATCGAGGAGGCTAGCCGGTGCAGCAGGGAGAGAAGGCAAAAAAGAAATGGAAAGAAATCGAAAGGTGACATCACAGCCAAGGGGGAAAGTGATTGGCTGGTGATTGGTGAGTAGTTTTTCTTTTTTCCTTTCATTTTCTTTATCAGTAAGTAACCTTTTAGCATTCTTGTTGCCAAACTAAGTTAATCTAGGGGTTAAATCATGGCAGGAGAGCTCAGACACGTGTTATGCTCCTCCTGTAATATGTGGGAAGTCATGGACGCTTCCAGTGTCCCTGACGACTACATGTGCAGGAAGTGCATCCGCCTGCAGCTCCTGACAGACCGCATTGTGGCACTGGAGCTGCGACTGGATTTACTCTGGAGCATCGGCGATGCTGAGGATATCGTGAATAACATATTTAGTGAGTTGGTATTACCGCAGGTAAAGGGTACACAGCCAGATCAGGAATGGGTGACCAACAGGAAGAGCAGTAGAAGAAAGGTAGTGCAGGGGTCCCCTGCGGTCATTCCCTTGCAAAACGGATGCACTACTTTGGGTACTGTTGAGGAGGATGACTCATCAGAGGAGGGCAGCAGCAGCCAGGTCCATGGCACTGTGGGTGGCTCTGCTGCACAAGAGGGCAGGAAAAAGAGTGGGAGAGCTGTAGTGATAGGGGATTCAATTGTAAGGGGAATAGACAGGCATTTCTGCGGCCGCAACCGAGACTCCAGGATGGTATGTTGCCTCCCTGGTGCAAGGGTCAAGGGTATCTCGGAGCGGGTGCAGGGCATTTTGAAGATTGTCGTGGTGCATATAGGTACCAACAATATAGGTAAAAAATGGGATTAGGTCCTACAAGATGAATTTAGGGAGCTAGGAGCTAAATTAAAAAGTAGGACCTCAAAAGTAGTAATCTCAGGATTGCTACCAGTGCCACGTGCTCGTCAGAGTAGGAATCACAGGATAGCTCAGATGAATACGTGTCTTGAGGAGTGGTGCAGAAGGGAGGGATTCAAATTCCTGGGACATTGGAACCGGTTCTGGGGGAGGTGGGACAGTACAAAGCTTACAGTCTGCACCTGAGCAGGACCGGAACCAATGTCCTAGGGGGAGTGTTTGCTAGTGCTGTTGGGGAGGGGTTAAACTAATATTGCAGGGGGATGGCAATCTATGCAGGGAGACAGAAGGAAGTAGAATAGGGGCAGAAGCAAAAGATAGAAAGAAGAAAAGTAAAAATGGAGGACAGAGAAACCCAAGGCAAAAATCAAAAAGGGCGTCATTACAGCAAATTCCTAAAGGGGCAAAGGGTGTTAAAAAGACAAGCCTGAAGGCTCTGTGCCTCAATGCGAGGAGTATTCAGAATAAGGTGGATGAATTATCTGCTTAGATAGCAGTTAACGGATATGATGTAATTGGCATCACGGAGACATGGCTCCACGGTGACCAAGGCTGAGAACTCAACATCCAAGGGTATTCAACATTTAGGAAGGATAGACAGAAAGGAAAAGGAGGTGGGGTGGCGTTACTGGTTAAAGAGGAAATTAATGCAATTGTAAGGAAGGACATTAGCTTGGATGATGTGGAATCGGTATGGGTGGAGCTATGGAATACCAAAGGGCAGAAAACGCGAGTGGGAGATGCGTACAGACCATCAAACAGTAGTAATGCGAATGGGGACAGCATCAAATAAGAAATTATCGATGTGTGCAATAAAGATATAGCAGTTATCATGGTGACTTTAATCTACATATTTACTGGGCTAACCAAACTGGTAGCAATGCGGTGGAGGAGGATTTCCTGGAGTGTATTAGGAATGGTTTTCTAGACCAATAGGTCAAGGAACCAACTCGAGGGTTGGCCATCCGAGACTGGATGATGTGCAATGAGAAAGGACTAATTAGCAATCTTGTTGTGCGAGGCTCCTTGGGGAAGAGTGACCATAATATAGTAGAATTCTTTATTAAGATGGAGAGTGACAAAGTTAATTCAGAGACTAGGGTCCTGAACTTGGGGAAAGATAACTTCAATGTTATGAGATGTGAATTGGCTAAAATAGACTGACTAGTGATACTTAAAGGTTTGATGGTGGATAGGCAATGACAAACATTTGAAGATCACATGGATGAACTTCAACAATTGTACATCCCTGTCTGGAGTAAAAATAAAACGGGGAAAGTGGCTCAACCGTGCCTAACAAGGGAAATTAAGGATAGTGTTAAATCCAAGGAAGAGGCATATAAATTGGCCAGTAAAAGAAGCAAACCTGAGGACTGGGAGAATTTTGTAATACTGCAGAGGAGGACAAAGGGTGTAATTAGGAGAGGGAAAATAGAGTATGAGAGGAAGATTGCTGGGAATACAAAAACTGACTGCAAAATCTTCTATAGATATGTGAAGAGAAAAAGATTAGTGAAAACAAACCTAGGTCCCTTGCAGTCAGAATCAGGTGAATTTATAATGGGGAACAAAGAAATGGCGGACCAGTTAAACAAATACTTTGGTTCTGTTTTCACGAAGGAAGACACAAATAACCTTCCAGAAATACTAGGGGTCTGAGGGTCTAGTGAGAAGGAGGAACTGAAGGATATCCTTATATAGCGGGAAATTGTGTTAGGGAAATTGATGGGATTCAAGGCCGATAAATCCCCAGGGCATGATAGTCTGCATCCCAGAATACTTAAGGAAGTCGGCATAGAAATAGTGGATGCATTGGTGATCATTTTCCAACAGTCGATCGCCTCTGGATCAGTTCCTATGGACTGGAGGGTAGCTAATGTAACACCACTGTTTAAAAAAGGAGGGAGAGAGAAAATGGGTAATTATAGACCAGTTAGCCTGACATCAGTTGTGGGGAAAATGTTGGAATCAATTATTAAAGATGAAAAAGCAGCGCATTTGGAAAGCAGTGACAGGATCGGTCCAAGTCAGCATGGATTTATGAAAGGGAAATTATGCTTGACAAATCTTCTGGAATTTTTATGAGAATGTAACTAGTAGAGTGGACAAGGGAGAACCAGTGGATGTGGTGTATTTGGACTTTCAAAAGGCTTTTGACAAGTTCCCACACAAGAGATTAATGTGCAAAATCAAAGCACATGGTATTGGGATAATGTACTGATGTGGATAGAGAACTGGTTGGCAGACAGGAAGCAGGGAGTTGGGATAAACGGGTCCTTTTCAGAATGGCAGGCAGTGACTAGTGGAGTGCCGCAGGGCTCAGTGCTGGGATCCAGCTCTTTACAATATACATTAATGATTTAGATGATGGAATTGAGTGTAATATCTCCAAGTTTGCAGTTGACACTAAACTGGGTGGTGGTGTGAGCTGTGAGGAGGATGCTAAAAGGCTGCAGGGTGACTTGGACAGGTAAGGTGAGTGGGCAAATGCATGGCAGATGCAGCATAATGTGGATAAATGCGAGATTATCCACTTTGGTGGCAAAAGCACGAAGGCAGAATATTATCTGAATGGCGGCAGATTAGGAAAGGGAGAGGTGCAACGAGACCTGGGTGTCATGGTTCATCAGTCATTGAAAGTTGGCATGCAGATACAGCAGACGGTGAAGAAGGCAAATGGTATGTTGGCCGCAATCAACATCACTAAACAAAAGATGATCTGGTTATTATCACGTTGCAGTTTGTGTGAGCTTGCTGTGTACAAATTGGCTGCCGTGCTTCCTGCATTACAGCAGTGACTACACCTACAAAGTAATTAATTGGCGGCAAAAGGTCCTAAGGTCGTGAGAGACGCTATATAAATATAAAACTAACTCACCGATGTTGAAATTAGGCCGTGTAATATCCCGGTGTCCGAATACTCTCAGAGCCATTGCAGGGTGAGTGCCAATGTTGGATGGTAGATTTACAAACAAGGAACAGTGCAGTAATTGCACGATACTGATGTCTAACCTTTGGCTGAAAGCAATGTATTTCGTGGATAAGAATGGACAGAATCAAACAGTCACCCATCAGTGTGGGAAACAAAGGCCCATTAAGATTCAAGGTAGCATGTGGTTATATTCCTGGTAAAGCATGAATCAGGCACAAGAGCAGAACTAAGGGAACAAAGAATTGTTCTTCTGTGAATTTCCATACACCCACCAGTTAATCAAAAAACAGCACAAATGTACAGTGGCATGACACAAGAAACAATCGTTGTTAAAAGTCTTTTGAATCAGTGACAATAGTATTTGAAGAGTTATTGTGTGAACTGGCTTCATCAACTATGGATTATAGACTTAGATCATCTGAAGGCAGTGGGGCAGACATCTAGATGGCAATGTAATGAAGTGTGCCAATCAATCCGACATTTATTTAGTGCAACTTCCATGCTCAATACAGTATTTGGCATGTCACTGGTCATACGTGTTGGAAGTGGATAGCGAACAATGAGTCATTACATGCTTGCATGCTATAATTGCAACTTGGCCAATATATTGCTACTTCCCTGAAATAAAAAAGGAAGAATTACATTTATATACCTTTCACGACCACTGGATGGTTCAAAACGCTTTGCTGCCATTGAAGCGTGGCTTAACTGAGAGCCACTAGAGGTCAGCGAGCACAGGGGTAACGTGTGAGTGGGAGTTGGTGCGAGTTAGGACACGGGCAGCCAAGTTTTGGATCACCTTCAACAACAACAACAACTTTCATATGACCATAGGAGCAGGAGGAGGCCATTCAGTCCCTCGAACCAGCTCCGCTATTCAATTAGATCATGGCTGATCTGCGACCCAACTCTTTATAACCGCCTTTGCCCCTTACTTTGGTTAACAGAAAGCTATCAATCTCCGATTTAAAATTAACAATTGACCTAGCATCAATTGCCATTTGCGGAAGAGAGTTCCAAACTTCTACCACCCTTCGTGTGTAGAAGTGTTTCCTAATTTCACTCCTGAAAGGTCTGGCTTTAATTTTTACACCACGTCCCCTTGTCCTAGACTCCCCGACCAGCAGGAATAGTTTATCTCTATCTACCCTAACTGTCCCCTTAACATCTTGAAAACTTCAATCAGATCACCCCTCAATCTTCTAAATTCTCGGGAACACAACCCTAACTTGTGTAATCTCTCCTCATAACTTAATCCCTGGATTCTGGTAAACCTACACTACACTCCCTCCAAGGCCAATATACCCTTCCGGAGGCATTTATATAGAGTCTTTAACATAGGAAAATGCCCCAATGTGCTACACAGGCGCATTATCAAACAATATTTGACACAGAGCCGCTTGAGGAGCTATTAGGGCAGATGACCAAAAGCTTGGTCAAAGAAGTAGGTTTTAAGGAGCATCTTAAAGGACGAAAGAGAGGCAGAGAGGCGGAGAGGTTTAGGGAGATAATTCCAGTCCTTCGGTACTTGGCAGCTGAAGCCACGGCCGCCAATGGTGGATTAAAATCGAGGATGTGCAAGAGGCCAGAATTGGAGGAGCACGGAGATTTCGGAAGATCGTAGGGCTGGAGGAGGTTACAGAGATAGGGAGGAGCGAGGCCATGGAGGGATTTGAAAATGAGGATGAGAATTTTAATATTGAGGCATTGCTTAACTGAGAGCCAATGTAGGTCAGCGAGCACAGGGATTATGGGTGAGTGGGAGTTGGTGCAAGTTAGGACACGGGCAGCCGAGTTTTGGATCACCTGATGAGCAGCCAGGGGTCCGTTGGAATAATCAAGTCTAGATGTAACAAAGGCATGGATGACGGTTTGAGCAGCAGATGATCTGAGGCAAGTTAGTGTCGGGGATGTTATGGAGATGGAAATAGTCAGTCTTAATTATGACGCGGATATGTGGTTGGAAGCACATCTCGGGGTTAAATATGACACCAAGTTTGCCTCAGACAGAGATTGGGGAGAGGGCTGGAGTTAGTGGCTAGGGAATGGTGGGACCGAAAACAATGCTTCGGTCTTCCCAATACTTAGTTTGAGGAACATTCAGCTCATCCAGTACCGAATGTCGGACAAACAGTCTGACTAGAGACCGTGGAGAGGTCGAGAGAAGTGGTGGTGAGGTGGACTGCTAGTAACATGGTTTGCTATTAACCTTCACAGCTTCAAGTGGCGCAATGGCCGTCAAAGGGTAACGTGAATCTATAATGGATGGTGCATGTCAGTGATCCCGTCGCTGCTGAGGCGATGACCATGTGTGACTGTGGTTCTGTCGTGGTCAAATAACTAACTACTGACCTGTGACCTCTCTGAATAGGCTATCCTCCACCCTAGCCCTTGCACTAGTTTATCCTGTGCTGCTGTACAACTGTCGGTGTCATCGGAGCAATTGCTTCATGTCAGCTGTGTGACAGAAGCAGTGGGAGTGGGAGAACAGCACTTACCAATCTTTTAATTGTGATTTACAGCCCATGCGAAGTGTAACGGTGTTTAGTCAGCTGCACCTCACAGCTTTGGATTTTTTTTCTTTTTTGCTTGACACTCGCGGAAACCCGTCAGCGGGAATTAAATTGGAGCAACTAGCCCCCATTTTTCAAGTGCTACGCAGCCTCCTAAGCCCCCAAGATGGTGGATTGAGTGATCATTTTCCAACATTTTATTGACTGGATCAGTTCCTATGGACTGGAGGGTAGCTAATGTAACACCACTTTTTAAAAAAGGAGGGAGAGAGAAAACAGGGAATTATAGAATGGTTAGCCTGACATCAGTGGTGGGGAAAATGTTGGAATCAATTATTAAAGATAAAATAGTAGTGCATTTGGAAAGCAGTGACAGGATCGGTCCAAGTCAGCATGGATTTATGAAAGGGAAATCATGCTTGACAAATCTCCTAGAATTTTTTTGAGGATGCAACTAGAAGAGTGGACAAGGGAGAACCAGTGGATGTAGTGTATTTGGACTTTCAAAAGGCTTTTGACAAGGGTCCCACAGAAGAGATTAATGGGCAAAATTAAAGCACATGGTATTGGGAGTAATTTACTGACGTGGATAGAGAAGTCCCCTGCCATCGTACCCTGGACACCGGGAGAGGGAAGATACAGCGCCGGTCACTTTCTACGGTAAAAGAGTTGTGGAGATGAGCAGACAATGTCATGCCACTGTAAAATGGATAGGGTATATTTGAGTATGCAGTGCATTCTGGGTACAGATATCCGCCATTGGGGCTGAGAATCACAGAACAGATTCTTTTAAGATTGGGCTGGGGAGAATCGCTTTTGTGAATTATTAATTTGAATGATGCATTACTATGTTTTTGCTTGGCTACAGTTCGGGTTTATCTCTCACCCATGGGATGTGAAAGTGGATAGATGATTGTGCAGCTTGAGCTCCGGCTCACGTTCTATTTCTGTCCTGTCCAGCGACCGGATAGAATGACCTGGCGGGCTGTATATGGCCCACCACTGGGCTAACGTCAGCTTCAGTTCCACAGTGTCACTTTGATTTGCTCCGAGGCACGCTCGGGGATAACCAACCCTAAGCATTGCGAGAGTAAAGAAAGATAAGTACTTACCTCAATAGCTGTCGCTTTTGATCCCGAGATCCCTGGCCTCTGATCACCCCCACTCCCTGCCTCAATCCCAACCTCCATCCTCCCCCCTGACTCTCAACCTGGCCTGACCTCCATGTTGCCTCCCAACCCTCGATCCCTCCCTTCCTCCTACCAAGTAGTTAGCTCCTCCCGCAGCATTGGATCTATGATGGTGGGGTCCGACATCAATTATCTGGACCTCTTTGAACCCCACAATTTGTATAAGTGGGAGTAACGCTGTCCTGAGGTGGGGAGTGATGTTTATCAAAAGTGGGCACTCCCGAATTTAACCCCAACATATTTTAAGAGACTTTGGGCTAGAAATTCGTTATAGCCAGGGAATGGGCAGTATTTAGGCTAAAAATGGTGAATTAGCACCAGGTGAAAATTGGCTTGACTGCTCGCAAAATTCATCCTCACTGCTCATTCAAATGATTGGAGTCATAAATCTAGTGTAAAAATCCAAGCTCGTTGATATTACACAGAAAAAAATGGACCAATATCGGGTGTAGTCTAAACTCAAATAATGATTGCCACCGGCTTTTGTCACTGCTTAATGGGGAGGTCCATTGATGCTGCAGCACCTCATTCTCAGCATTCTTGGGTGAGCAGCTGCCTGAACAACCACTAGAAGATGGACATGGAGAAGGAGCACTTGTTTACAAATGCTGAAGGCGGATCGCCGCCCCGTGGAGAAAGCCTGGGGGTTTTCTGAGGAAGCTTTGGAGGCGTGGTTTTAGTGGTGGAGAGAAGGCATGCTGTCCCGGCAGGAGACCCTTGCCAAGGGTCTGGCGGACTATATGGTGAGAGGTGGCACACCACATCATGGGCAACACCGTGCTCCCCAGGTCCCATGTCCAGTGCAGGAGGAAGTTTAGTGATCTCACACAGGTGGTCAGGGTGAGTGAATGATTCAGACGCTGCACACCACCATCTGTACCATGAGCTTCACACACTGCTGAATGTACCATACCCCCAGTGCTCACCCACCAACAATCCCTACATAGCAACAATCACACCCACATCTCATGTCTTGCACACAATTCAACTATTCAACTATGGCAGACACAAGGGTCATTAGATATTAGAATTCATGTCATATGTGTGATATGTTCATTGGTACATTTACTAATAATGATTGGAATATTTTGTGGTCTCTATCATTTGCATCCAGGAGGACTGTGTGATATGCCATGAGACAGGGATTGTAGGATGGGGATGTGGTGAGCTACGGGGATCTGGGGTTTCATTCATGTCAATCGGAGTCTGATGAGCCAGACTACTAATACTACTCCTCCGCTGCCTCCTCCTCTTCACCCCCCTCTGCTTCATCCTAGTCCTGCTCCTCTTCATCCTCTTTCTCCTCATCCTTGTCTGCCTCCTCCTCTTCCTCCTCCTCCTCCTTATCCCTCTCCTCCTCGTCCTCCATTGCTTCGCCCTCCTCTGCCTTGTCCTAGTCTTCCTCTGCCTCATTCTCTTCCTCCTCATCCTCCTCTGCCTCTTTCTCCTCCTTGTCCCTCTCCAGGGACTTGAGCACAAAACCAAATCTAGCCTGACATTTCCATTGCAGTGCTGAGGGAGCGTCGCACTGTCGGAGGTGCCGACTTTCGAGTGAGACATTAAACCAAGGCCCCATTTGCACTCTCAAGTGGACGTAAAAGATCCCAGGGCACTATTTCGAAGAAGAACCGAGGAGTTATCAGCGGTGTCCTGGGCCAATATTTATCCCTCAAACAACAAAACAAAAACAGATTATCTGGTCATTATCACATTGCTGATTGTGGGAACTTGCTGTGTGCGCAAATTGGCTACCGCGTTTCCTACATTAGAACATTGCCTACACTCCAAAAGTACTTCATTGGATGTAAAGTGCTTTGAGATGCCTGGTGGTCATGAAAGGCGCGATATAAATCCAAGTCTTTCTTTGTTTTGTTGAATCAACGCTCCCTGTCACCAAAAAATCTTGAAATAACTAAAGAGAGCTGTTTCAGTTGCAGGATGTAGCAAACAGGCACTGAAATTGCACACCCCTGTCAGGTACAGCTGATTGGGGATGGTGCCTTTAAATAACCTGTCATTGTTCTGCGCTGCCATTAAGGTTGGCGATTTGGCGTCCAGTGAGTGTTGCACACTCACTGACGTTATGATCACCATGATGGCGAGCTCCCTGGCGCTAGGGTTTACCGGCAGCGCTACCGACACCATCAATATGGCGTATGGTGCTGGAACCGGCATCAGCTGTCGTTACAGTTGCCAATGGCATTTCAGTGCCATCTCCTGCTGCTATTGTGTGGCACAAGCCACACAAATCATTCCACTTTTGAACTAAGCTACCGCGAAATCCTCACAGGTAAAGTGTCTGCTTCTCTGATATGGGGAATATAGAGGGATCTGGGTTCCTTGTACATAAAATACACAAGGTTAGCAGACATGGAACAGAGGAGGCTGAGGGGAGACTTCATTGAGGTGTATAAAATTATGAGTGGCCTACATAGAGTGGATAGAAAGGGCCTATTTCCCTTAGCAGAGAGGTCAACAACTAGGGGGCATAAATTTAAAGTAATTGCTGGAAGGTTTATAAGGGATTTGAGGGGAAATGTCTTCGCCCAGATGGTGGTGGGGGTCTGGAACTCACTGCCTGAAAGGGTGGTAGAGGCAGAAACCCTCACCACATTTAAAAAGTACTTGGATGTGCACTTGAAGTGCCGTAACCTACAGGGCTACAGACCAAGAGTTGGAAAGTGGGATTAAGCTGGATAGCTCTTTGTCGGCTGGCGCAGACACAATGGGCCAAAATGGCCTCCTTCCTTGTTTGCGAGGCCCCTTGGGGAATAGTGACCATAATGTGGTAGAATTCTTCATTGAGATGGAGAGTGACACAGTTAATTCAGAGGCTAGTGTCCTGAACTTAAAGAAAGGTAACTTCGATGGTATGAGACGTGAATTGTCTAGGATAGACTGGCAAATGATACTTAAAGGATTGACGGTGGATAGGTAATGGCAGGCATTTAAAGATCACATGGATGAACTTCAACAGTTGTACATCCCTGTCTAGAGTAAAAATAAAATAGGGAAAGTGGCTCAACCATGGCTAACAAGGGAAATTAAGGATAGTGTTAAATCCAAGGAAGAGGCATATAAATTGGCCAGAAAAAGCAGCAAACCTGAGGACTGGGAGAAATTTAGAATTCAGCAGAGGAGGACAAAGGGTTTAATTAGGAGGGGGAAAATTGAGTATGAGAGTAAGCTTGCAGGGAACATAAAAACTGACTGCAAAAACTTCTATAGATATGTGAAAAGAAAAAGATTAGTAAAGACAAATGTAGGTCCCTTGCATTCAGAATCAGGTGAATTTATAATGGGGAGGGAGCAAAGAAATAGCAGACCAATTGAACAAATACTTTGGTTCTGCCTTCACAAAGGAAGACACAAATAACCATCCGGCAATACTAGGGGACCGAGGGTCTAGCGAGAATCAGGAACTTGAGGAAATCCTTATTAGTCAGGAAATTGTGTTAGGGAAATTGATGGGATTGACAAGGGGGCAGACAAAGGCAGGTAACTATAGGCCAGTTAGTTTAACATCTGTAGTGGGGAAAATGCTTGAAACTATCATTAAGGAAGAAATAGCGGGACATCTAGATAGGAATAGTGCAATCAAGCAGACGCAGCATGGATTCATGAAGGGGAAATCATGTTTAACTAATTTACTGGAATTCTTTGAGGATATAACGAGCATGGTGGTTAGAGGTGTACCGATGGATGTGGTGTATTTAGATTTCCAAAAGGCATTCGATAAGGTGCCACACAAAAGGTTACTGCAGAAGAAAAAGGTACGCGGAGTCAGAGGAACTGTATTAGCATGGATCGAGAATTGGCTGGCGAACAGAAAGCAGAGAGTCAGGATAAATGGGTCCTTTTCGGGTTGGAAATCGGTGGTTAATGGTGTGCCACAGGAATCGGTGCTGGGACCACAACTGTTTACAATATACATAGATGACCTGGAAGAGGGTAGTGTAACAAAATTTGCAGATGATACAAAGATTAGTGGGAAAGCGGGTTGTGTGGAGGACACAGAGAGACTGCAAAGAGATTGAGATAGGTTAAGCGAATGGGCTAAGGTTTGGCAGATGGAATACAATGTCGGAAAGTGTGAGGTCATCCACCTTGGGAAAAAAAACAGTAAAAGGGAATATTATTTGAATGGGGAGAAATTACAACATGCTGACGTGCAGAGGGACCTGGGGGTCCTTGTGCATGAATCCCAAAAAGTTAAATTGCAGGTGCAGCAGGTAATCAGGAAGGCGAATGTAATGTTGGCCTTCATTGCGAGAGGGATGGAGTACAAAAGCAGGGTGGTCCTGCTGCAACTGTATAGGGTATTGGTAAGGCCGCACCTGGAGTACTACGTGCAGTTTTGGTCACCTTACTTAAGGAAGGATATACTGGCTTTGGAGGGGGTACAGAGACGATTCACTAGGCTGATTCCGGAGATGAGGGGGTTACCTTATGATGATAGATTGAGTAGACTGGGTCTTTACTCGTTGGAGTTCAGAAGGATGGGGGGTGATCTGATAGAAACATTTAAAATAATGAAAGGGATAGACAAGATAGAGGCGGAGAGGTTGTTTCCACTGGTAGGGGAGACTAGAACTAGGGGGCACAGCCTCAAAATACGGGGGAGCCAATTTGAAACCGAGTTGAGAAGGAATTTCTTCTCCCAGAGGGTTGTGAATCTGTGGAATTCTCTGCCCAAGGAAGCAGTTGAGGCTAGCTCATTGAATGTATTCAAGTCACAGATAGATAGATTTTTAACCAATAAGGGAATTATGGGTTACGGGGAGAGGGTGGGTAAGTGGAGCTGAGTCCACGGCCAGATCAGCCATGATCTTATTGAATGGCGGAGCAGGCTCGAGGGGCTAGATGGCCTACTCCTGTTCCTAATTCTTATGTTCTTATGTTCTTATGAAGGTCGATAAATTCCCAGTACCTGATAGTCTGCATCCCAGACTACTTAAGGAAGTGGCCCTAGAAATAGTGGATGCATTGTTGGTCATTTTCCAACATTCTTTAGACCCTGGATCAGTTCCTATGGATTGGAGGGTAGCTAATGTAACTCCACTCTTTAAAAAAGGAGAGAGAGAGAAAACAGGGAATTATAGACTGGTTAGCCTGACATCAGTACTGGGGAAAATGTTGGAATCAATTATTAAAGATGTAATAGCAGTGCATTTGGAAAGCAGTGACAGGATTGGTCCAAGTCAGCATGAATTTATGAAAGGGAAATCATGCTTGACAAATCTTCTTAAATTTTTTGAGGATGTAATTAGTAGAGTGGACAAGGGAGAACCAGTAGATGTGGTGTATTTGGACTTTCAAAAGGCTTTTGACAAGGTCCACACAAGAGATTGGTGTGCAAAATTAAAGCACATGGTATTGGGGGTAATGTATTGACGTGGATAGAGAACTGGTTGGCAGACAGGAAGCAAAGATTAAGAATAAACGGGTCCTTTTCAGAATGGCAGGCAATGACTAGTGGGGTACCGCAAGGTTCAGTGCTGGGACCCCAGCTATTTACAATATGCATTAATGATTAAACGAAGGAATTGAATGTAATATCTCCAAGTTTGCAGATGGGTGGCAGTGTGAGCTATGAGGAGGATGCTAAGAGGCTGCAGGGTGACTTGGACAGGTTTGGTGAGTGGGAAAATGCATGGCAGATGCAGTATAATGTAGATAAATGTGAGGTTATCCACTTTGGTGGCAAAAACTGGAAGGCAGAATATTATCTGAATGATGACAGATTAGGAAAAGGAGAGGTGCAACGAGACCTGGGTGTCATGGTACATCAGTCATTGAAAGTTGGCATGCAGCTACAGCAGGCGGTGAAGAAGGCAAATGGCATGTTGACCTTCAGAGCGAGACGATTTGAGTTTTGGAGCAAGGAGGTCTTACTGCAGTTGTACATGGCCTTGGTGAGGCCTCACCTTGTATATTGTGTACAGTTTTGGTCCCCTAATCTGAGGAAGGACATTCTTGCAATTGAGGGAATTCAGCGAAGTTTCACCAGACTAATTCCCGGGATGGCAGGACTGACATATGAAAAAAGACTGGAGCGACTAGGCTTATATTCACTGGAATTTAAAAGAATGAGAGGGGATCTCATAGAAACATATAAAATTCTGCTGGAATTGGACAGGTTAGATGCAGGAAGAATGGTCCCGATGTTGGGGAAGTCCAGAACCAGGGGTCACAGTCTAAGGATAAGGGGTAAGCCATTTAGGTCCGAGATGAAGAGAAACTTCTTCACTCAGAGAATTGTGAACCTGTGGAATTCTCTACCACAGAAAGTTGTTTAGGCCAGTTCGTTAGATATATTCAAAAGGGAGTTAGATGTGGCCCTTACGGCTAAAGGGATCAAGGGATATGGAGAGAAACCAGAAATGGGGCACTGAAGTTGCATGATCAGCCATGATCATATTAAATGGTGGTGCAGGTTCGAAGGGCTGAATGGCTTACTCCTGCACCTATTTTCTATGTTTCTATATTTCCGTGCTGTAAATTTCTATGATTCTGTGATTCTAAGGTGCGGTGGTGTAGTGCTTGTTACTAGACTTATTAATCTAGGAGAATGTGAGTTCATAATCCCACTGTGGCAATGGACTTAGTTTAAAATAAATCTGGAATTAAAACGCTGATCTCAGTAAAAGTGACCTTGAAGCTGTCAGATTGTCGTAAAAACGCAACTGGTTCAGGGAAGGAATCCTGCCATCCATACCTGGCCTGGCCTATATATGAATCCCCGCCCACAATGGTATACAGTAATGTGCCAATGATGAGAGAGGATGAGAAAGCAATGCTTCAACAGAGCACAACAAAACGGTGACTGTTGCCATAGAAAAACAAGTCTTACAAAACTGCCTTTTACAA
Source organism: Pristiophorus japonicus (assembly GCF_044704955.1). NCBI lineage: Eukaryota > Metazoa > Chordata > Chondrichthyes > Pristiophoridae > Pristiophorus > Pristiophorus japonicus. Next base: position 63,600,486 of record NC_091982.1, read on the forward strand.
TATGGTTGAAAGAATAATCCCCCTGGGATCTTTTACACCAACTTGACAGGGCAGATCCGTGTCTTAAGTCTATCTACCTACCTTGGTTCCATACCCTTTCCCAACAACAATCTTTCACAATTTTGAAATGTGTGCCTCTGCCCCTCTCTCTCCTCCTTTAAGACGCTCCTTAACACCTGCCTCTTTGACCAAGGTTTTGGTCACCTGCCCTAATATCTCCTTACGTGGCTCGGTGTCAATTTTTTGTTTGATAACGCTCCTTCGAAGCACCTTGGGACGATTTACTATGTTAATACAGGTTATTGTAGTTGGTATCATTGTGATGAATCGGCACTGCACCTCCCCCAAGACCATGGTAATCTTTGCTTTACGGAGATGAAAACAAAATAATGGGAGAACTAGGCAACGGATTTCAAATGTTTAGCTGAGTTTATCAATCAGCTTGACTCTAAAGGCACCAATTCCATGTGCAGCACACGCAGAACTGTGTTACTGCCTCACTTTGCTCAGAATTCTTTGACTGACGTTCTGCGGAGAATAAAAGATGCCGAACAGCAAGGGGGTGAAATTGCCCTGCGCCCTGATTAGGCGGTAACCTGCTCAGGGCGAGACTTCCTGTGCCCAGCATGGAAGTCCTGCCCCGGATGCTGAATTGGCCTCACCGCCCCTCAAAGGAAGTGAGGTGCAATCTTACACACTCCACTTCCTGTAAGGACAGGTCCAGTGGCATTAACTGGGTGGCTCCAGCAGCGCTACGTGGATGCTCCGCATGGCGCTGACGCATTTCAACGCCCCTCCACTTCACTTAAAGGGGAAGGGTCGCTGCGCACTCTGCAAGGCCTCTGATGGCCACCGGGCGGTGGCGTGGTACTGGGGCTGCAGCCCGGCATCCAAACACGGCACCCTGCGGCCGGGACCACCCTTGGCTCCAAGTATTGGAGCCAACCACAGAGAGTCGGCAAAACCGCCAAAGTGGCAGGGCAGGGCAGTGGCGACCTCTCCTCTAACTTCCGCCCCGCGAGCGGATGTCAGCCCGCTTTGCAACCCACGAGGCTGGCGTGGACATCCGCTCATGCCAGCCTTGCAGGCTGTATCACGGCAATATCCCACACATGGCGGGAAAGGGGTCGCTGCGCTAAGTTGTCGCCACGCATGCCGATTGCATCATCACTGGTTTCGCAGTGGCCCGGGGGCAGCACGTCCGGTAAATTCCGGTCAATTTCTTGGGAGCTGGTAGCGCCCCCTCCCCCCCAGCCCCGCCAGGTGAAAAGTGTTCCATGCCCCATTAGCACCCCCTGGAGGCACCAACAGGTGGTGCAAAAAGGGGCAATTTTGACCCCTTAAATTCATACAGAAGGCAATCCTGCAGTAATGTGCCAATGATGAGAGGACATGATAAAGAAATGGTTTGAGCGACAAAACAGCTACTGTTGCCATAGAAACGCACATCTTACATAACTGCCAATTACAATACCAACCTATCCACCTGCAAATGGTTTTATCGCAAGTGAAAGCCTTGGAAACTCTGGCTTCTGATTGCTCAGGGTACTGACTGCGTAACATTGCAACTGAAACACTAAGGTGGGAATTTGCCCACCTGGAAGGGTCCGTGCGGCCGGTGTCCATCGTGGGTCACTACCCACTGCTGGCTCCATCCCACTGTACAAAGTGAACATACCTTAATAGGGGCCTATAAAGCCCACCCAGTGGGTTACCCGGTACAATGCGATGGAGCGGGTCTGGTGATGACATCTATGATGTGTTTTAAGCCGGGATCTTTAAAGGGGCCCTGGCCACATTATCTTTTAAGTTTAATCTAACAGAGAGGGTGCTGTATCTTTATAGAACGTAAGTTATATATGAGTGAAAAAGAAATATTTAACTAAAATTATCATGAAGTAATAATACTCCGTCTACAAATACGATCAAGGCCATAATTAAAAAGTACATTAATTGGGAAGCTATTCATGCTTTAGTCACAGAAATATTGGGCTAAGTCTTCCGTAGCTCCCCAGTCAGGGTGTTAACTTTTGAAAAGTAGAAAAAGTAACGCCAGGCACTAATGATTCTCTCCTGCCGGGAAATTCAGCTTTAGCGCTTCAAGAGGGAAGTGGAGTGCTAAATGAAGCACTAACCACTTTGCTTAGGGTGCCAAAGATGTAGAGCGGGGCGGTAGCAGCAGAGTGCTGAACAATGTGGAACGCATTGCTAATGGCATCGAAGGCAGCTCCCTCACTTAAAGGGAAAGGCCAATGATGGTGCACAACCTACTTGTCAACAGTTCTGTGTTGCAAGGCAACCTGCACAACTGCCATTACAGCCCCAAACACTCTCACGAAGCGGAGGGCTTGGACATCGCACAGCCATGAAACATCAAAAACTTTCAGCGGGCACTCGACTGGTGCAAATAATAAAGTTTGGCCTACCTGAAAGGCATTCCCTTTAATTAGCGCTCCCCAAGCGACCAACTGAGGTGACAATGCCTCCTCTTCCTGCCATTGTTAATGCCTGGTGATACAGCAGGGGTGAGGGGCAATTTCACATCTGGGGCGGTAACGGGCAAGTGCATGTTATGACATCACGATCTGCGAGGCACTTTGAGGCCCAGACGGTAAGTTTTAGCGCTGGCACTAAACCAGTAATGACTTTCACGGGCATCGTCACTCATTTATTGACTTTATTGATGTTTGGGGCTGAATTTTCCAGGGTGGTAGCGGGCGCGATCGGTGGTGGGTTGGGTTTGAAAGTTGTTATGTCATCCCTGGCGCTAACAGGAGGCGCAGAGTAGCCGAATTTCTCACCCTATAGACTTTTGTATCAGTAACTGGTACAAATAAAAGATGTGTGTGTAGGTAATACATAAAATTAAACATATTTTATATGTAATTGTAAAGGGGTGGATTTACAATCAGCGGAAGAGCTGCAGGATCCTTGACAAACAGTGTAAATAATGCTCACAATGTGTTTCTGGGATGTCTGCAGCTCTTCTGTGAAGTTAACAATGGACAAGTGGGAGAACCTCTGCAGAAATTCACCCAAAAGTCTCAGACTGAAATATTAAATTAGTCATATTCAGGGACTGAAAGCAAATTGAACCACTGGAATGAGTGATGAAAATAAAATTGTTACGGTTGATGACATGATTTAATTTGTAACTGGACAATCATGGTATAATGTGAGAAAAACCTAACCAGAAACAACTCAAACATTTATTTTAAAAGATATATGTCATTTTTTATAGTGCAAATCAATTCACTGCAATTACTGTTCAGTTGGAAGGCAACAGCTGAGAATGGACAGTGAAAAATGTATTTCCCTCACCATCCAGGGTAGCACTTACATCCATTCAGGAATTTCTGAATTAACATTTATCAGTAGCTTTTCAAGTAGGACAGGATCTCCATCAATCGGTTAGCTAATGTAATCAACATGTTTGTATTTGGTTTATTTTTCATGGCGTCAAGTAATCAGCTGGAGCAATGGCTACTGAACTCCTGCCTCAGGTTGACAGGTGTGGTTTCCGAACTGCGTGAATCCCGTGGCCATGCAGAGAAATGTAAAAAGTAGGGGGGAAAATGCTTTTAAGTGCCTGAAAAGTGACTCATCGACTTCAATTAGATCCCCACGCCACTGCAGGTTGGGTCGGCTCCACGCTGACAGACGAACCTGGGAGAAAGGCGCCTGGGGGCGAGATGGCAGAGGGTTCCTGACCCGATGTCAAAAATAAGAACCTTCCCACCCAACCCGCCACTGATCGCGCCTGCTACCACCCTGGAAAATTCAGCCCCAAACATCAATAAAGTCAATAAATGAGTGTCGACAACATAGATTGAACACTTTGAAAAAGCAAACATGTAGATTATTCCAAGAACGAACTCCCCTAAAGATGACAGACTTCTGGTTTTAAATCTAACTTGGAAAGAAAGAACTTGAATTTCTATAGTGCCTTTCAAGATTTCAGGATGCTCCAAAGCCAATTAAGTATTCTTGTAGTGTCATCACTGTTGTAATGTCGGAAAACGCAGCAGCCAATTTGCGCACAGCAAACAGCAATGTGAAAATGACCAGATTGAGGGCTAGAAATTGTCCAAAGAGCTCCATTGCCGTTTTTTTGGCGCTAATCGTGTATAACATAGTTTTTTTAATCGCACAAATAGCATTAAAAAAAAGATGTTCAAAATTGGCCGAACGCTTGTTGCCGATCGCTATAGCGGCAAAAGTGCGCCATTTTTTGCGCGTCCAAACTCAATTTCTCTGCAGTAAAAAAAACGCCTGTTCTGTGCATGCACAAAAAAATATATGTTTTTTCCCCCCCTTTTTTTCACCTGATCCTTCCGGCATCTTCCAGGTTACGTGAAGGTTGTGCCCGTGCATGCGCAGTAAACCCAGGGCTGGATCAGCCTTTATTGAGAGGGGATTTAAAGATCTTCAGAATTCAGCACAGCTCAGAAACAACTAATCAAAAATCAAAAATACCGGGTGATTCAGCAAGGAAGAGGGCCAGGAAATTCACTCAGAATGCAAATGAGGCCTTGATCACTGCTGTCATAGGCAGTCCCTCAGAATCGAGGAAGACTTGCTTCCGCTCTTAAAATGAGTTCTTAGGTGGCTGAACAGTCCAATACGAGAGCCACAGTCTCTGTCACAGGTGGGACAGACAGTCGTTGAGGGAAAGGGTGGGTGGGACAGGTTTGCCGCACGCTCTTTCCGCTGCCTGCACTTGATTTCTGCATGTTCTCGCCGATGAGACGCGAGTTGCTTAGCGCCCTCCCGAATGCACTTCCTCCACTTAGGGTGGTCTTTAGCCAGGGACTCCCAGGTGTCAGTGGGGATGTTGCACTTTATCAGGAAGGCTTTGAGGGTGTCCTTGTAACGTTTCCTCTGCCCACCTTTGGCTCACTTGCCATAAAAGAGTTCCGAGTAGAGCACTTGCTTTGGGAGTCTCGTGTCTGGTATGCGAACAATGTGACCTGCCCAGCGAAGCTGATCAAGTGTGGTCAGTGCTTCAATGCTGGGGATGTTGGCCTGGTCGAGGACGCTAATGTTAGTGCATCTGTCCTCCCAGGGGATTTGTAAGATCTTGCGGAGACATCGTTCGTGGTATTTCTCCAGTGAATTGAGGTGTCTACTGTACATGGTCCATGTCTCTGAGTCATACAGGAGGGTGGGTATTACTACCATGAGCTCGGTGGCAGTTTTGAGTGCCTGGTCTTCAAATACTCTTTTCCTCAGGCAGCCGAAGGCTGCGCTGGTACACTGAAGGCGGTGTTGAATCTCGTCATCAATGCCTGCTCTTGTTGATAAGAGGCTCCCGAGGTATGGGAAATTTTCCATGTTGTCCAGGGATGCGCCGTGCATTTTGATGAATGGGGGGCAGAGCTGTGTGGTGAGGACAGGCTGGTGGAGGACCTTTGTCTTACGGATGTTTAGCATAAGGCCCATGCTTTCGTACGCCTCAGTAAATACGTCGACTATGTCCTGGAGTTCAGCCTCTGTACGTACGCAGACACAGGCGTCGTCCGCGTACTGTAGCTCAATGACAGAGGTTGGGGTGGTCTTGGACCTGGCCTGGAAATGGTGCAGGTTAAACAGCTTCTCACTGGTTCTGTAGTTTAGCTCCACTCCAGCGGGGAGCTTGTCGACTGTGAGGTAGAAGGCAGCTGGGGGGAGTTCTCAAGGAAGGGTCGTGAAAAACTATACCCATCTGCTATGTGTGTGGAAAAGTGTGGCTGAACAGGTTTCCTCAGTGGACGCTATCCAGAGGGACCATGTCCAGTGCAGGAAGAGGTGGAATAACCATTGCAGGGTCATCAGAATAAGTAATATTTTTATTTATGCACACCAATTACATAAATTGTAAATGTGATACATATTGGTATCGCTAGGCTTAGTGTTGTACACCTTATTTGCCATGAATGATCGTTACACATTAAAAGATGTTTCTGCACTTCGATGTTTTCCTGATGAGCCACGTGCAACTACATGCAGACAGTATGGTATAAGTGCTTTGATGACTATCTGTATGTGCCACAAGAGCAGAAGGGCCCTCTGTTAAAAAATTTGTATTGACATCTTTGCAGGGAATGTTGTCCCACAACCGTCAATAGCAGCGGCAAACAGATGGCAATCCGGCAAAACTGTTCCCACTCACCCACCTTCAAAGTCGCGTGGCAGGTCTGATAGATGCCCCGCAGAGATTGACTGCCCGTGGGGGTGCTGACCCCATGTTGGAGAGTGAGGGTGAGTGCCACAAAATCCACGGTTTGGGTTGGCTCAATGTTATGTACTGTCTGTGGGCTAGGCTTCGATTTATGTGATGTACTGGCCCTGAAATTCCAATGTCCCGGGTCCATACGGAGTTTCTACGGACCCGGGAAGGCTTCGGAAAAGCCGGGTTTCAGCGCACAATGCGCATGCGCTGAAAACCGGCTTTTCCAATCTGTCAAGTTTCTGGCTTGACAGATCTCGCACATATCAGGAGCGAGGACACTTGCAGAGCAAGATTTCTGATATTTACGAATATCTTGCCCTGCAAATGTCCTCAAAAATCTTGCGCCTGAAAAAGCAGGCATATAGCCTACGTTTACAGGCGCAAGTGTTTAAAAATACACAGAAACATTTAAAAATAAAGGAATAAAAACATATTTTATTTTTAAAAACCCTCCCCACTGGGTAAGTTTATTTTAAGGCTTAATTAAAACACTTTTTAAAAAGTCGGGAAAATATTTTTTTATAAGCCATTTAATTTAAATGAATGTTAAATATGTCGTTTATTTTCTATTTTTTATTGTGTTTTGGGTGTTAGGGGGGGGATTTCTCATTCATAATAAGAGGAGTTCCGGACTTACAGAACTCCTATTGCTATGAATGAGAATCTATACTATACCTGATTGGCTGTCTCCAGCTCCCGGCCTGCGCACGTCCCCACGTGCACGCGGTGCGACACGCAGTCATGGGAGGCCTCAGGCTCGGAAGTTCCAACGGTCGCAGCAGCTTCAGATAAGTGCGCATCTTTTTTTTATATTTCACTCGTTTGCCCACGGGAAGACCTCAATCGAAATTTCAGGCCCACTCTCTGTGGGTTAGCCTTCGGTTTATGCAATGTACTCTCTGTGGGCTAGACTTCGGTTTATGCGATGTATTGTCAGTTAGGGGGTGGGAGAGTTGGGAGTGCGGGTGGGGGGGGTGGGGTGAGGGTGGGGAGTGGGGTGGGGGGAAGGGGGTGGGGGGAGTGGGGTGATGTGGGTGGGGGGTTGGGGTGGGGGTGGGATAGGTGGGGGTGGGGGTGGTGAGTGGGGGGGGTGGTGGTGTGGGTGGGGTTTGGGGTGGGATGGGAGAGGTGGGGGTGGGGGTGGGGGTGGGGAGTGGGGGGTGGTGGCGTGGGTGGGGGGTTGGGGTGGGATGGGAGAAGTGGAGGTGGGGGTGGGGAGTGGGGGGTGGTGGTGGTGTGGGTGGAGGGGTGGGCTGGGATGGGAGAGGTGGGGGTAGGGGTGGTGAGTGAGGTGGTGGGCATGGGAATTGGGTGGTTGGGGAGTGGGGGGGTGGGGGTGGGGGTGGGGGTGGGGAGTGGGGGGGTGGGGGTGGGGGTGGGGAGTGGGGGTGGGTGGGTGGGGGTGGGAAGTGGGGGGGTGGGGTGGGGGATTTGTGGGTGGATGGGGGTGGGGAGTGGGGTGTGGGGGTGGGGAGTGGGGGGGTGGGGGTGGGGAGTGGGGGGTTGGGGTGGGGGTGGGAGAGGTGGGGGTGGGGAGTGGGAGGGGTGGGGGTGGGGAGTGGGGGGGTGGGGTGGGGGATTTGTGGGGGGATGGGGGTGGGGAGTGGGGTGTGGGGGTGGGGAGTGGGGGAGGTGGGGGTGGGGGTAGGAATTGGGGGTGGTGGGAGTGGTGGGTGAAGGGGTGGAGAGGTGGGGGGATTGGGGGTGATGTGGGTGGGGTGTTGGGGTGGGAGTGGAGAGGTGGGAGGAGTGGGGGGGATGTGGGTGGGAGGCTGGGGTGGGGGTGGGAGAGGTGGGGGGAGTGGGGGGATGTGAGTGGGGGGTTGGGGTGGGGGTGGGGAGGTGGGGGTGGGGGTGGGGGGTGGGATTGGGGGAGCCCACACAGGCACTAACCACTTCAGCTGCAGCACCAGTTCGTTGGATGAGGACACCACATTCGGTGGTTATCCAGCATTCGAGGCCCCGGGTCCCAGTGGGTTGCAACAAAGCACACCCAGGCAGACGCCCGTATGTCCGTATGTCCGTCTGTGCGGATGTTGAGTCGCCAGAGCTGCTCTACCAAATGGCAGGCAGACAAGCGAATGGATTTGGTGGGACTGTCTGGGGAGAACATCCGCCTCAACCGACAGCTCCTCGAGGTCGCGGGTGGGATCTCCACAAACATGGCATCACTATCTGCGGACATAAGGGAGGGTTCTTCGCAGCTTGTAGTTGTGACGCGCGAGAATACCAAGGCTGTCAGTGCCCAGCGGCAATTGACGTTCTCGACTCACAGCACTCCAGTACCCAGAGTCAAACCACCAGACTGACAACACCAGTGGGTGGGGAGGCTGAGCAACAGGCTCAACACTCAGGAGCCGGGCTTTCCACAGCCCCAGCTTCTCCAGGGCTTCGAATGGCGTCTCCTACGTCTGTCCCCCAACAACAGCAACACCCTGTCCTCGCTGCTAATAAACATCTTGGGGCCACCGGGGGTAGGGGTAGGGGCAACAATCGACGGGGTGGGGGGGTGGGGGGTAGGGTTAAAATTAGGGAGGATAAAGGTGGCTGTAGCTGAAGCATGTTAGGATCAGGGTTGTTCTTTTGTTGTTGTTGTTGTTTTGTTGTTATTTAAGTAAAGTTTACATTTCAAAAGTTTTAATATTCAAAAATGTTATTGAAGTTACTAAATCAACATTTGCAAAGTTTCATTAATGTAAAACTGTACAAATGTTTAATAAATTTCAATTTATTTTTTCACCTAGACCAAACTTGTGCAGTGTGTCCATGGTCATTGGGAAGTTTATGACGTCCATTCTGCGTGTGTACAGTGCAGTAGTCACTTGGTGTATGCAGCAATGTATAGCGAGCTGCGAGATGGAATGTATATCCCCCGCTGAAGCCTGAAAGGAGCTGGAGGCATAGAAGGCAAGTGCCACAGTCACCTTCACCTCGACAGGAAGTGCAGTCCTGTTGGCTCTGGTAGGCTGTCGGTCTGCCTCTATGAGCCGGCATATCTCTGTGACCACCTCTTTTCGAAAATGCAGCCTTCTAATGCACTGTGCCTCAGAGAGCTGCAGGTATGAGCGCTGTTCCCTGAAAACTTGTTGGGGGTAAGGCCTCCTCCCCATAAGTCGACAAGATCTTTGATTACGCTGGTAATGATGTTGAATAAGCCTTCTTCCAGGTCTCTGCTCCACAGGAAAAACAGCCAGCAATAATGGCAGAGATAGCATAGATCCCATTATTTTTAATGTTCTTAAATGTCCTTAAAACAAAGTATAAACACACAAAATGCGAAACTGTAAAATGCAGTTTTCCCTCCAAATGCTTTCATTCACTGAACTGTGGCTCTGTTTTTCAAGATAGCGCCGTCAGCGCTGGTTTCATCGTGAATCCGACCCGGTAAGACTTGCATTTTTTGGGCGTTTTTTTTTCATGGTGTTTAAGAATGGCGGTATTGGCCAATTTTGCAAAAGCGGCAGTATCGGAATGTTTGACAGCCAGTGACGTCACAAAAATGGTCCAAAAAAAGGCGGACGGTATTTATTACCGCCGGCATTATACCGCTGGCCAATTTTGAAAAACGACGATAAATATTTTGAGCGCCAAAAAACACACACTTTTACTGGGAGAAAATGGTGGTAAAACGGGCGCAAGGCTGGCCAATTTCTAGCCCAATCTGTTTTAGTGATGTCAATTAAGACATAAATATTGGTCCAGGACACTGGTGAGAACTCCCCTGCTCTTCTTTGAAAACTGAAAGTTAGCCTTAATAATAGCTCACCACTTAGACTCCTTTGTTATTTTAGTGCCAGTCCGCTTAAACTGAAGATCTTGCAAAAAGCACAGTACAGGTTGTACATATTATTGAGTTTATAACACAGGAACAGGAGTGGGTTAGGCAACTACAGCAGCAAAACTTTGTTCCACCAGTTGTTAGCACTGCCAACTCTACCTTTTTAACTTCCCTGCCCTATCTCCATATCACCGAATATCCTTCCTTACCCATTATTAGTAAGTATTAAAATGCACATCATGGTTTTCAAACCCCTCCATGGCCTCGCACCTCTCTATCTCTGTAATCTCCTCCAGCCCCAGAACCCTCCAAGATTTCTGCGCTCCTCCAATTCTGCCTCTTACGCATCCCTGATTTCCATCGCTCCGCAATTGGTGGCCGTGCCTTCAGCTGCGGAGGCCCTAGGCTCTGGAACTCCCTCACAAAACCTTTCCACCTCTCTACCTCTCTCTTTTCCATTAAGATGCTGCTTAAAACCTACCTCTTTGACCAAGCTTTTGGCCACGTAATCTATTATCTCCTTAGGTGGCTCGGTATCAAATTTTGTTTGATAATCGCTCCTGTGAAGCGCCTTTGGGATGTTTTACTACACTAAGGGTGCTATATGAATGCACATTGTGCTTGTTGTGTCTACCTCTGTTTGAAACAGCTCAGTTGATTCTGTATCCATGGCAACCAAGGGATGTGCCAAACCCTTATGGGCGAGATATTGCCCTGTAGCGGGCTTAAACTCCATTGTCAGCCAGGACTCAGTCAGTAACGCTCTCCTGCCTGAGTCAGCAGGTTGTAGGTTCAAATCCCACTCCAGAGACTTGAGCACAGAATGAGAGAGGGTCTCATAGAAATGTAGAAAATTCTGACGGGACTGGACAGGTTAGATGAGAAAGAATGTTCCCGATGTTGGGGAAGTCCAGAACCAGGGGACACAGTCGAAGGATAAGGGGTAAGCCATATAGGACCGAGATGAGGAGAAACTTTTTCACCCAGAGAATTGTGAACCTGTGGAATTCTCTGCCACAGAAAATTGTTGAGTCCAGTTCGTTAGATATATTCAAAAGGGAGTTAGATCTGACCCTTACGGCTAAAGGTATCAAGAGTGTATGGAGAGAAGGCTGGGGTAGGGTACTGAGGTTGAATGATCAGCGAATGGAATGTTGGCCTTCATTGTGAGAGGGATGGAGTACAAAAGCAGGGAGGTCCTGCTGCAACTGTATAGGGTATTGGTAAGGCCGCACCTGGAGTACTGCATGCAGTTTTGGTCACCTTACTTAAGGAAGGATATACTGGCTTTGGAGGGGGTACAGAGACGATTCACTAGGCTGATTCCGGAGATGAGGGGGTTACCTTATGAGGATAGATTGAGTAGACTGGGTCTTTACTCGTTGGAGTTCAGAAGGATGAGGGGTGATCTTATAGAAACATTTAAAATCATGAAAGGGATAGACAAGATAGAGGCAGAGAGGTTGTTTCCACTGGTAGGGGAGACTAGAACTAGGGGGCACAGCCTCAAAATACGGTGGAGCCAATTTAAAACCGAGTTGAAAAGGAATTTCTTCTCCCAGAGGGTTGTGAATCTGTGGAATTCTCTGCCCAAGGAAGCAGTTGAGGCTAGCTCATTGAATGTATTCAAGTCACAGATAGATAGATTTTTAACCAATAAGGGAATTAAGGGTTACGGGGAGAGGGCGGGTAAGTGGAGCTGAGTCCACGGCCAGATCAGCCATGATCTTATTGAATGGCGGAGCAGGCTCGAGGGGCTAGATGGCCTACTCCTGTTCCTAATTCCTATGTTCTTATGTTCTTCAGTAAGACTCCCAAAGGAAGCACTCTACTCGGAACTCCTACACGGCAAGCGAGCCCCAGGTGGGCAGAGGAAACATTTCAAGGACCACCTCAAAGCCTTCTTGATAAAGTGCAACATCCCCACCAACACCTGGGAGTCCCTGGCCAAAGATCGCCCTAGGTGTAGGAAAAGTATCCGGGAGGGTGCTGAGCACCTCGAGTCTCGTCGCCGAGAGCATGCAGAAAACAAGCGCAGACAGCGAAAGGAGCGTGCGGCAAACTTGTCCCCCGACCCTTTCCTTCAATGATTGTCTGTCCCACCTGTGACAGAGACTGTAATTCCCATATTGGACTGTTCAGTCACCTAAGAACTCACTTTTAGAGTGGAAGCGAGTCTTCCTCGATTTCGAGGGACTGCCTATGATGATGAATGACCCTTCTGGATACTTCGCTACAAAAAGTCTGAACCAGGTTCAGTGCGGGGCCCACATTTGTTTTCCATCGTTGGTCTGTAAGGGCTCTACCAGCACCCACAAACAGCCCACCGGACGGCAGTAGAGGCAATTCTGGCGGCTCCTTTGTCCAGCCGAAGAAGGTGGGAGGGGGGAATGCGATCTCCATTAACATCATGGAAATTTACAGCACAGGACAAGGCCATTCAGCCCATCGTGCCTGTGCCGGCTCTGTGAAAGAGCGATCCAATTAGTCCCACTGCCCTGCTCTTATCCCATAGTCCTACAGATTCTTTTCGTTCAAGTATTTATCCAATTCCCGTTTGAAAGTTACTATTGAATCTGCTCCCACCGGCCTTTCAGGCAGCGTAAAAAAATCTCCTCATCTCCCCCTCTGGTTCTATTGCCAATTATCTTAAATGTCAGAAAAATTGGCCTGGAAATTCCAACATCCTGGGCCTGTACAAAGTTCCTACGGACCCGGGGAAGGCATCGGAAAAGCTGGTTTTCAGCGCACAATGCGCATGCACTGAAAACCGGCTTTTCCGATGTCCTAAACAGATCGGCAGCCAGGACATTTACTTGGGCAAGATTGCTAGATTTAACACAGAAACAGAGAAACATAGAAAATAGGTGCAGGAGTAGACCATTCGGCCCTTCGAGCCTGCACCGCCATTCAATATGATCATGGCTGATCATGCAACTTCAGTACCCCATTCCTGCTTTCTCTCCATACCCCTTGATCCCATTAGCTGTCAGGGCCACATCTAACTCCCTTTTGAATATATCTAACGAACTGGCCTCCACAACTTTCTGTGGTAAAGAATTCCACAGGTTCGCAATTCTCTGAGTGAAGAAGTTTCTCCTCATCTCGGTTCTAAATGGCTTACCCCTTATCCTTAGACTGTGACCCCTGGTTCTGGACTTCCCCAACATCGGGAACATTCTTCCTGCATCTAACCTGTCCAATCCCATCAGAATTTCATATGTTTCTATGAGATCCCCTCTCATTCTTCTAAATTCCAGTGAATATAGGCCTAGTCGATCCAATCTTTCTTCATATGCTGCCAGTCAGTCCTGCCATCCTGGGAATCAGTCTGATGAAAATTATGCTGCACTCTCTCAATAGCAAGAATGTCCTTCCTCAGATTAGAAGACCAAAACTGTACACAATATTCAAGGTGTGGTCTCACCAAGGCCCTGTACAACTGCAGTAAGACCTCCCTGCTCCGACACTCAACCCCCTCGCTATGAAGGCCAGCATGCCATTTGCTTTCTTCACCGCCTGCTGTACCTGCATGCCTACCTTCAATGACTGATGTACCATGACACCCAGGTCTCATTGCACCTCCCCTTTTACCCATATCTTGACCTGCAAATGTCCTCAAAAATCTTGCGCCTGAAAAAGCAGGCACATAGCCTACTGTTACAGGTGCAAGTGTTTAAAAACACACATAAACATAATAAAATTAAATTAAATGAACACATTGTATTGTTAAAAACTCTGCCCATTAAGATAAGTTTATTTTTATTGGAAATATATTGTTTTCTAAGGCATTTATTAACTTTAATTTCAATTAATTTTAATTTTGCGAGGTCTGTGTTTTATTTTTATTAGTGTGTGTTTTATTTAACATTAATCGCACTGAGAACTGGTAGATGCGCGAGTCTCAGTGCTATTAATGGGAACCTGTGAAATACTTAGCTGATTGGCTGAGCCGTCACACGTGACTGCACCTTCTGCATGGGGACCCTCCGGATGGGAACGCACTTCGCAGCGCGGGAAGAGAAGGCCTCCCCAACGCAATCCAGGGCGCCTCCGAGACCACCAGGTACTTTCGTAAAAATTCTCCGGTCGGGAGGCAATTGCCCGTGGGAAGCCTCCGACTGGAATTTTTGGGCCGTTACTTTTGGATTCCCTGGGTATAGTCTCCAGCTCTCCTCCCCCTTCCACCCTCCCCTCTTCCTCCCTCCTCTCACCTCACTTCCTCCACTTCTTCTCCCCCTCACCTCACTTCCTCCCCTTCTTCTCCCCTCCCCTCTTCCTCCCTCCTCTCACCTCACCTCCTCCTCCTCCCTTTCCCTCCTCCTGTCCCCGCCTCCACCCCCTCCCCTCCCATCATATCATCCCCTCCCCACCTCCCCACCTCCTCCTCCCCCCTTCCCCTTCTCCTCCTCCCCCCCTTCCCCTTCTCCTCCTCCCCCCCTTCCCCTTCTCCTCCTCCCCCCTTCCCCTTCTCCTCCTCCCCACCTTCCCCTTCTCTTCCTCCCTCCCTTCCCCTTCTCTTCCTCCCCCCCTTCCCCTTCTCCTCCTCCCCCCCTTCCCCTTCTCCTCCTCCCCCCCTTCCCCTTCTCCTCCTCCCCCTTCCCCTTGTCCCCTCCTAATACTCCTCCTCCTCCCTCCCCTCCCCTCCCCTCCCCTCCCCTCCTCCTCCCCCTCCCTCTCCTCTCCCCCCTTCCTCTCCCTTCCACTCCCCTCCCCTTCCCCTCCCCTTCCCCTCACCTCCCCTCTCCCTGCTCCCTCCCATCTCCCTTCCCCCCCTCCACATCCTCCCCTCCACTCCTCCTCCTCCACCTTACCCTCCCCTCTAATCCTCCTCCTGCCCCTCTCCTCCCTGCTCCCTCCCCTTCCCTCCCCTTCCCTCCCATCCTCCTTCCCATCCCCTCCCTCTCCCCTCTCCTCCTTCCACTCCTCCCCTTCCCAACCCCGCCCTCACCCCTCCCCTCCCCTCCCCCTCCCCTCCAATCCTCCTCCTGCCTCTCTCCTCCCTGCCCCCTTACCTTCCCTCCCATCCTCCCACTCCACTCCCCCCCCACTCCTTCAATAACCTGTCCAACAGTAGATGCTGTTCCCAGTTTTTCCAATGTCTGTAAGCTATGTGCTGCTTTAATGGCTGCATTAACTGTTGAAATTAGCATCATCTACTTGACTTGTGAAAGCAATAATTCTGTATGAAAATGCACATTGCACTTTAATTGCTTCTTAATGAGAAGTTAAGACACCATTAACAATGGGGCCATTTATTAATATGTGTTATGTTATTTTATTCCCAATTGTAATTCTTCATGCTTGCCCTGAAGTTAACACGTGATTTTTTTTTTAATCGTAGCCAATCTTTCCAATTCTTTGTCAGATCACAAACGCCAGAGGTCACCTTGCACACATCAAGGATCACCCTGCGCTAATGCTCTTAGCCAAAAGGCCGAGAGCCCAAGCACCGTTCCTGGAAGTACTGCAATACCAGGTTCGTGCCATGGAGGTGGATGGGTCAGGCCCCCCACACACCTCCGTGGAGGTGGATGGGTCAAACCACCCCACCCACCTCCTATTTCCAAAAAGCATAGGAGAACCACCTTCCTGATCCAGGGAGAACCACGTTGGGGTCATGGTTACTCCCCTGTCAGGTCAGTTACGCATGATCTTAGCCAAAAGGCCGAGAAGCGATAAACACGTGATGCTTTAATACAAGCTCCTACAAATGCTCCTATTGATGCATATATCACTGATAGTGTGCAGCACGCAGAGGAAATAAGCCCCTCCACAGCATCATCGAACAGAGACAAAATCAATTTCCAAAAACAAAACACTGTGGATGCTGGAAATCTGAAACAAAAGCAGAAAATGCTGGTGAAGGTTAACCGGGTCAGGGAGCGTCTGTGGAGCGAGAAACAGAGTTAACGGGGCCGAAATTCAGGGTCCCAGGAGGGACCGTTACCATGGGTTTTTGGTGGCCAATCAGCAAAATCGATTGGCTGACTCGTTCTGGTCAATTGCCCCCCCCCACCCCCGCCGACACATATTAACATATTAAGCGCGGGAGGTTTTCAGCGGTGAGGACTGCCAGCGGAATCGTCCGACTGGTGTGTGCAAAGCTGTCGATTATGCGGGAGGCGAACTCCTCCACTCTCCTCACCACTTCCCACAGTCTCTCTGTCAGTGCCCCCAACATCTGGGAATGCGTGGCCTCCACCCTTCTCTTGTAAGCCGCAACATCGATGGCATCCTCTGAGTCCTCGTCGGCAGAACTCCAGTGCGGAGTCGCCCCCACCCCCCCACCCCCCCCGGAGAGATGGCACATGAGATTGCCAAGCGCCGTCACCATGGTGCAGCTCTCTAGGCCCCGGTGCAACACCCAGTGCAGACCCCTGTACCATCTCATCTATATCACACCGCGCACTCCCACTATCTGAGCTGGCGTGTGTGGGTGCAAGCAGTGACGCGTCGCTGCCATCAGTGTCCTCCTCTTCCTCTTCCTCCTCAGTCGCCTCCCCAAAGGAGAGAGTGCTGTGGATGCTCGCAGCAGGGCTTGAACTGCAATGTCCTCACTGCTTCGACTTGTAATTTCAGGCCCTATGTGGAGAAGGGTGTGAAGCAGGCTTCCAGCTGGTCTGCAACAGCTCTCCTCACACCCCATTGTGCTGGTGTGCTGCCACTCAGTCTGCCATCTGCAAACATAAATGGGAGAAGGGCTGCCGTGAGGGGGAGCTGGGCAATTGATGCATGGAGGATGCAACTAGCAGACTTACATGAAGGAAAGGCAAAGTAGGTGCTGGTGCATTAAAGGAGAATGCACTAAAGGAGGTCCTTCACTTACCCACATTGGCGTCAGCGCTACCCTGGCCCACAGGGAACGCACCATGTCCGCTGACCAGTGCCTCCGCCTCTCCTCCGGAGGTGTGAGGACCTACGTGTCTGCCTCGCAACCACCAGTTCTCCTTTGCTCGGCTCTATTGTGAGCCAGTTTAGTCTGCAAAAGAAAGCATGGTTGGTGAGTACCACTGTGATGACATATCAGAAATGAGTGCACAAGTGTTTATCCCTGACCTGCAGCTGTGTGTGTGAGATGAAAAGAAGCCTCTATTGTGAGAACACACACGTATATGTATAGAGGCGTGAACAATGAAATGCTGCTTGAGTGACAAAAACAGTGCAGATGGGAAATAATAGCATGTTGAAGGAGAGGCTCGCAGTTGCTAGAAGAGGTACTCACTTTCATAAAACGCATGGGAGTCCGCTGATGAATGGAGGTGGCTGAAATCTGCTATCTCCGTGCAAGTCAAGCCCTCCCGAGTTGGTCTCCCCACGTCGGGCTACAGCCATCTCCTCCTGCTCTCTACACCCTGCATTCGTTATAATCTACCAAAATTCTCTGGACTCTGGGGAGGTACCAGCGGATTGGAAGGCAGGTAATGTAACGACTCAGTTTAAAAAATGGGGCAACAAAAGGCAGGTTAGTTTAACATCTGTAGTGGGGAAAATGCTTGATACTATCATTAAGGAAGAAATAGCGGGACATCTAGATAGGAATAGTGCAATCAAGCAGAAGCAGCATGGATTCATGAAGGGGAAATCATGTTTATCTAATTTACTGGAATTCTTTGAGGATATAACGAGCATGGTGGATAGAGGTGTACCGATGGATGTGGTGTATTTAGATTTTCAAAATGCATTCGATAAGGTGCCACACAAAAGGTTACTGCAGAAGATAAAGGTGCGCGGAGTCAGAGGAAATGTATTAGCATGGATCGAGAATTGGCTGGCGAACAGAAAGCAGAGAGTCGGGATAAATGGGTCCTTTTCGGGTTGGAAATCGGTGGTTAGTGTTGTGCCACAGGGATCGGTGCTGGGACCACAATTGTTTACAATATACATAGATGACCTGGAAGAGGGGACAGAGTGTAGTGTAAAAAAATTTGCAGATGACACAAAGATTAGTGGGAAAGCAGGTTGTGTAGAGGACACAGAAAGGCTGCAAAGAGATTTAGATAGGTTAAGCGAATGGGCTAAGGTTTGGCAGATGGAATACAATGTCGGATAGTGTGAGGTCATCCACCTGGGGAAAAAAAACAGTAAAAGGGAATATTATTTGAATGGGGAGAAATTACAACATGCTGCGGTGCAGAGGGATCTGGGGGTCCTTGTGCATAAATCCCAAAAAGTTAGTTTGCAGGTGCAGCAGGTAATCAGGAAGGCGAATGGAATGTTGGCCTTCATTGCGAGAGGGATGGAGTACAAAAGCAGGGAGGTCCTTCTGCAACTGTATCGGGTATTGGTGAGGCCGCACCTGGAGTACTGCGTGCAGTTTTGGTCACCTTACTTAAGGAAGGATATACTAGCTTTGGAGGGGGTACAGAGACGATTCACGAGGCTGATTCCGGAGATGAGGGGGTTAACTTATGATGATAGATTGAGTAGACTGGGTCTTTACTCGTTGGAGTTCAGAAGGATGAGGGGTGATCTTATAGAAACATTTAAAATAATGAAAGGGATAGACAAGATAGAGGCAGAGAGGTTGTTTCCACTGGTCGGGGAGACTCGAACTAGGGGGCACAGCCTCAAAATACGGGGGAGCCAATTTAAAACCAAGTTGAGAAGGAATTTCTCCTCCCAGAGGGTTGAGAATCTGTGGAATTCTCTGCCCAAGGAAGCAGTTGAGGCTAGCTCATTGAATGTATTCAAGTCACAGATAGATAGATTTTTAACCAATAAGGGAATTAAGGGTTACGGGGAGCGGGCGGGTAAGTGGAGCTGAGTCCACAGCCAGATCAGCCATGATCTTGTTAAATGGTGGAGCAGGCTCGAGGGGCTAGATGGCCTACTCCTGTTCCTAATTCTTATGTTCTTATGTTCTTATAAGATTCTCCAGCTCGGCCTCTGTGAAGCTGCTTGCCTTTCTTGCTCCTCTCACACCAGCCATTCTCGAAGTAAACTCCTTCCACCTCTCAGGGCCGAACTGCGAACCCTGACCTTTGAGAAGGCCAATGAGCAGCAAGCTGAATTTCTCCGCGGGGATCCCGCTTCAATTAACACACCCACACACGTGTGGGGAGCTTAAATCGTGGCCTCTGTCTCGGTCATGGTAATCTGTATATAGCAGTGTGGATATTGTAATGCAGCAAATGATAAAAATACACTTTCAATTACCCATAGCTGTGTGACCATTGTACAGGACTGTAACGGCAATCCATTCTGTATTCCATTGTTAGCTTCATGCCGAACTTAATGCAACTGCTAGGACTAATCAAATAATAGAACAGTTAACTAAATAAAATTACTTGGCAAAATCAATATTCATTTAACAGTTTTGCTCAGCAGCAGTAAGAAAGATTAATAATATTTTTCCTCATATCTTCAGCTTAATGGCCTGTAAGTGGTCATTCAACACTTCAGGTTAACGATTGAAAGAAAGAACTTGCATTTCTATAGTGCCTTTCACAACCTCAGGACATTCCAAAGCGCTTTACAGCCAATGAAATATTTTTTGAAGAGTAGTCACTGTTGTATTGTGGGAAACGCGGCAGCCAATTTGTGCACAGCAAGCTCCCACAAACAGTAATGTGATAATGACCAGATCATCTGTTTTTTAGTGATGTTTGTTGAGGGATAAATATTGGCCCCACGATAACTCCCCTGCTCTTCTTCGGAATAGTGCCATGGGATCTTTTGTGTTCAGCTGAGAGAGCAGGCTAGGGCCTTGGTTTAACGTCTCATCCGAAAGACGGCACCTCCAAACGTGCGGCACTCCCTCAGTACTGCCCCTCCGACAGTGCAGTGCTCCCTCAGTACTGCCCCTCCGACAGTGCAGTGCTCCCTCAGTACTGCTCCTCCGACAGTGCAGCACTCTCTCAGTACTGCCCCTCCGAGAGTGCAGCACTCCCTCAGTACTGCCCCCCCGACAATGCAGTGCTCTATCAGTACTGCCCCTCTGACAGTGCAGCGCTCTCTCAGTACTGCTCCTCTGACAGTGCGGCACTCACTCAGTACTGCCCCTCCGACAATGTGGCGTACCCTCAGTACTGCCCCTCCAACAGTGCAGCACTCCCTCAGTACTGCCACTCTGACAATGTGGTGCACCCTCAGTACTGCCCCTCCAACAGTGCAGCACTCCCTCAGTACTGCCCCTCCGACAGTGCAGCACTCCCTCAGTACTGCCCCTCCGACAATGTGGTGCGCCCTCAGTACTGCCCCTCCAACAGTGCGGCGCTCCCTCAGTAGTGCCCCTCCATCAGTGCAGCACTCCCTCAGTACTGCCCCTCCGACAGTGCAACACTCCCTCAGTAGTGACCCTCCGACAGTGCTACACTCCTGGGAGTGTTGGCCTGGTTTTATGTGCTCAAGTCTATGGAATGGGACTTGAACCCATAACCTTTTGACTCAGTGGCGAGGGGGGTCGCACTTACCCATTGTAAAATACGCTAACCTCAAACTGGCAGGGAGCAATGCCAAGGGAGAGTGACTGGTTCCCTGTTTTTCAAGAAACACTGGGGGTTTTGTAATATAAGCTGCTGTGACCCACGCTCGGTTACACAATGCTTAAACCTTAAGCCCGTCAGCTTTGTCCAACAGAGCTGTTGTTTGTTCTCATCGGGATCAGCGTTTCAAGCGCTGCACGTGCCCGCGTTTCTGATGTCGGAACCTTACACTTGTGGCTGTCTTAACAATAGTGCATCAAAGAATAAAACTCACCCCTCTGCTTTGAGTGTTAGATGAATGGACTGTATGTTGTAGCTTGTGGACCATGCTGAAAATCTCTGGTGTGAATCGATTGCGCTCAGTCTCTCCCTCTGTGGCCCAGGGGAGGTTCTTCCCTGAGGGTTCTCTCTGACAGAGCATATGTCGTGCTGGAAATTGCTGTGAGGTAAGTGAAGGTATGATGGCAAATTCAGCTCAAGTGCATTGAATTATAAAACATAAAGGGGGAGAAATTGGGCTGGTTTGCACCTCCCCTTGGCTCCTCCATGGGGCGGTGATGGGGCACTATGGGGTTACCGCCCGGGCGCGTCGAATTCATCATGAACTTCCCTAGACGGTTAGGGCTGGCCCTAACACTTACCGCCTTGCTCTCCCGCACACCGGAGATCGTGACATCGTCCGGTACGCAGCGCCCTGTTACGGCCCCGGATGTAAAATTCGCCGGGCGTTAACAATGGCAGCTGCAGGAGATGTTGTCACCTCGGCTGGCCGCTTGGGGAGCACTAATTAAAGGCAGTGGTGGCCGGGTAGGGCAAAATTAAATTATGTCACTAGTGAGCTGCATTTTGCTTTTTGTAGTGCCCCGCGATTGGTCAGGGAGCTTGAGGCCGCTATGCCCGTATTGCAGGTACCGTCGCCCAACATCCACAGCCTTGGGCTTCAATACCCATAGCATTGCCTCTTCCCTGTACACGAGAGAAGGAACCTGTACAGACGGCAGCGCTGCACAGAACATTACTCAGCGCTCTGCCGCGCCCACCCCTCTCGCTCCCTTTAGCGCTCTAAGGGAAGTGAAAGCGTTTGGTTCAGTGCTCCATTTCCCTTTTGGAGTGCTAAAGTAGAAGTTTCCGGCAGAAAATCTGTAGCTCCCACAAAAGTTATCGCCCAAACGGGCGCTACGTAATTTCTAGCCCAAAGAAAGAAAGACTTGCATTTATATTGTACCTTTCATGACCTCAGGCTGTCCCAAAGCGCTTTAAAGCCATTGAAGTACTTTTAAAGTGTAGTCGTTGTTGTACTGTAGGAAACGCGGCAGCCAATATGCACACAGCAAGCTCCCACAAACAGCAGTTTGATAATGACCAGATAATGTGTTTTAACTGTTGGTTGAGAGATAAATATTGGCCAGGAGAACTCCCCTGTTCTTCTTTGAAATAGTGCTGCGGGATCTTTTACATCCAGCTCAAAGGGCAGATGGGATGTCGGTTTAACGCCTCAGCCAAAAGACGGCACCTCCAACAGTACAGCACTGACTCAATACTGCTCTGAAGTGTCGGCCTGGATTATGTGCTGAGGCCTTTGAAGTTGGACTTGAACTCACAACCTTCTGACCCACCAAGCCATTCATTGGTGCCCCATGTTGGTCCAGCATCTTTCACAAGTAGATCGGGGTCAAGGGCATCGTGTTAATGGGAACACAATCACCGCCAAGTTCCCCCTCCAAGTCACATACCATTCCAACTCGGAAATACATTGCTGGTTCAAAATCCTGGAACTCCCTCCCTAACAGCACTGTGGGAGCACCTTCACCACACGGACTGCAGCGGTTCAAGAAGGCGGCTCACCACCACCTTCTCAAGGGGCAATTAGGGATGGGCAATAAATGCCAACCTTGCCAGCGATGCCCACATCCCGTGAATGAATAAGACAAATAAAAAACAAGGGCTGAACACCAAATGAATTCAAACCCTGTCAGATGCTTGCTGGGAGCATTGACTCACTGAACAAGTAGATGGCAAATGAATTGGGATTACGTAGTGTTTGTTGAGGCCACAACAACATCACTTTGTGGTATCGCTTTAAATTGTCTACTAAATCCTCATATAAAGGTTATTATCCCTGGTCCATCGCTGTTCTCTTGTATGTTCTCTTTGAACACAAGATGAAGAGAGTACAAAGGAGCTTTGAGTCACTTGGCACTAGACAGTGAAAACTATCATATGTTGCTGAAGTATTGAATGCCTGCCACATTTTCAATTAGCAAACCATACATTTGTGACTGTACCACACCTGGAGCCATACTTAGGACTGCTCATCCTTCATAATGAACAGAATCACATCAAAAGAAAGATTTTCTGTTGACATAAAATCTCGGCGAAGGTTAGATACATGATGTCGTAAGGTAAAGAAAGAAAGACTTGGATTTAAATAGCGTCTCTCATGACCACGGGACGTCTCAATGCGCTTTACAGCCAATGCAGTACTTTTGGAGTGCAGTCACTGTTGTAATGTAACTGCAATGCAGCTTTGCAGATGCACAGGCAGCAAGTGCACTACCACAGAACCAGCAACACTTGCATTTATATAGCACCTTTAATAGAGTAAAATGTCTCAAGGCACTTTGCAGGAGTGTAATCAGACAAAATGTGACACGGATACACATAAGGATCTCAACTCTCTTACAACTGCACTTACGAAATCCCAACTGCCCAGTCTTTGGCTCTCCATTCACCACGATGTTTCTAGAGCTATCGATCTGCTCAATCACATCTTCACTACCACTTTTGATACCCTAGTCCTTGTTAAAACAATTACTCTCTCTCACTCTCACCTGGTTCCATTCTTAGCTATCTAATCGTAGCCAGAGAATCATCTGCAATGGCTTCTCTTCCCGCCCCCGCATCGTTACCTTTGGTGTCCCCCAAGGATCTATCCTTGGCCCCCTCCTATTTATCATCAATATGTTGCCCCTTGGTGACATCATCCGAAAACACAGCGACAGTTTCCACATGTACGCTGATGACACCCAGCTCTACCTCACCACCACTTCTCTCGATACCTCCATGGTCACTAAATTGTCAGACTGCTTGACCGGCATCCAGGTCTAGATGAGCAGAAATTTTCTCCAATTAAACATTAAGAAGACCAAAGCCATTGTCTTTGGTCCCTGCCACAAACTGCATTCCCTAGTCACTGACTCCATTCCTCTCCCACACTGTTTGCAAACTTGGTGTCATATTTGACTCTGAAATGAGCTTTCAACCACATATCCACAGCATAACTAAGACCGCCTATTCCCACCTCCGTAACATAGCCCGTCTCCGCCCTTGACTCAGCTCATCCGCTGCTGAAACCCTCATCCATGCCTTTGTTACCTCTAGACTTGACTATTCCAAAGCACTCCTGGTTGGCCTCCCATGTTCTACACTCTATAAACTTGAGGTCATCCAAAATTCGGCTGCCCGTGTCCAAACTCGCACCAAGTCCCACTCATCCATCACCCCCTGTGCTCGCTGACCTACATTGGCTCCCGGTTAACCAACGCCACAATTTCAAAATTCTCATCCTTGTTTTCAAATCACTCCATGGCCTCACCCCTCCCTATCTCTGTAATCTCCTCTAGCTCCACAACCCACCCCAAGATATCTGCGCTCCTCTAATTCTGCCCTCCTGAGCATCCCTGATTATAATCGCTCAACCATTGGTGGCCGTGCCTTCTGTTGCTTAGGCCCCAAGCTCTGGAACTCCCTCCCTAAACCTCTCCGCCTCTCTACCTCTCTTTCCTCCTATAACAGGCTCCTTAAAACCTGCCTCTTTAACCAAGTTTTTGATCACCTGCCCTAATTTCTCCTTATGTGGCTTGGCCTCAAATTTTCTTTTACTTATAATACTCCTGTGAAGTGTCTTGCAACATTTTGCTACATTAAAGGCATTGTATAAATACAAGGAGCTATTAGGACAGGTCACCAAAAGCTTGGTCAAAGAGGGAAGTTTTAAGGAGCGATTTAAAGAAGGAAAGAGAGGTGGAGAGGCGGAGAGGTATAGGGAGGGAGTTCCAGAGCTTGGGGCCCAGGCAGCTGAAGGCACGGCCGCCAATGGTGGAACGATTAAAAATCAGGGATGTGCAAGAGGCCAGATGCAATGTAAAAAGACCCTTTAATGCCAAATCAGGATGTAAAGTTTGTGTGAAACCCAATTAGACAAAACCAGTCCTTGTGAACAGGGCTGTGTAAATGCAAGGTTAGTTGATGTCTGTCAGCAGTTCTTCGATCCCCAAAGGAAATTACATGCCAAACTGTCCCGATATCAACAAGAAAGAACTCACACTTATATTGCATCTATTGCATTCTCGGCACACTTACCCGCCGGTGAACTGTTATTGACCTGCTGTGATTGTTGTTTGCATGTGTAATGTGTACCGTTGTGTTGGTGGTGCTTGTTAACGAAGGAATCTTGGCCAGAAATGCTCTTCAAATCATGCTAGTCATCTTAAATATATGCTCTGCCATTCTTTTTTGTCCCTGTAAACAGGCAGAGACGGATTTCAGGTTAACACCGCAGGTCAATAGACGACACCCCCAGCATACTCAGTACCACATCAGCCTGGATTAGCTGCTTTACTCTATCATGGTCAACATGGTCAACAGTCCCCAGCTGTCAGTGGGGCTGGGGTAGACTGTTGGAAAGGATCGGGGGAGGAGAAAGTCTCCAGCCACGATTGGGGGGGGGTGGGGGTGCAGAGTTAGGAAGTGCCCAAGACTTCCTTGTGTGGCCTGGAAAGACACTCTTGCCCCTCCTGTTCCACAAGAAAACCTCAAATAAATCATTTAAATTACCTTCTGGGTCTCTTCTGGCCCAGGATTCGTTTACCTCAGGTTTTGCCTGACGAGAGAGCTGCCACTCCCCCCCACCCCACCCCCCATCCTCCACCACCCCTCCTCTCGCCCCCTTCTGCTCCTCCCAATTCCCTCCTCTCCTCATCCTACTCTCATCCTCACTGCCCTCCCCGTTCCCCATCTGCCACCTCCCCCCCTTTCCCCGTCCCATACACAGCCCCTCCGCACTCGCACCCATCCCCATCTCCCATCTCCCTCCAAGCCCCTCCCACCATCCCCCTTTCACCCATCCACCAACTCCCTCCCCGTTTCCTTCCAGCCGCTCCATGTCCACCCACCCCTACCGCCCACCTCCCTCCTCCAGCTCAACCACCCCCACCCTCCAACATCACCCCCCCTCCCCCCTGTTCACACACTCTCCACCCCCCCCCATCCACTATTCCCATTCCTTCCTGCAGTTGGCCCGCTTATCTGCTCAAAAGAGCAGTTTAATATGGGGACCCAAAGGGAAGGCAGTAAAGTCATTTCCCCTCCCCGCCCCCCCCGACCCCTTCAGGTGGAGCAGTTACAATCGGGCCCATTGAGTCTCGTGGCAGGGTAGCTGGTCAAGTGAGCTGTGCTGTGCCACTCAGCGCAGGGTTACTGCAGTTTGCAGTTCCCTATCAGCCACGTTCATCAGCTCTTACAAGAGGGCGCCAACTCTGAGCTGGTGGATGCTAGGGCTCTGGTCTATCTGTTGGCTCAAGTTAGCTGCCAATGCCACCCATGACAACAAGAACACCCATCACATCTCTCCCAGGAGATCTAGTCCTATTTGCTCTGATGTGTCCTGCTGCTACCTGGGACCCAGCTCCTGCATCAGCCTTGACACAGTGGCTAGCACCTCTCACATCTCAAGTCAAAAGGTTGTCGATTCAAGACCCATTCCAAAGATTTGAGCACACAATCTAGACTGATACTCCAGTGCAGCATGCATCCGAAAGACCGCACCTCTCTCAGCACTGCACTGAAGAGCAAGCTTAGATTTGGTACTTGAGTCTCTGGAGTCTCAAACTCATCAACCTTTTGACTCAGAGGCAAGAGCGCGACCCACTGAGCCACAGCTGATACAGACCTGGAGCGCAATTCAAAGTGCTGCGAAAAAGAATTTCCGTTCCATTATCCCCGACCTTAATTTTTTGAATAAAGAGCAAACATTGTTTTGTGAGAGCGGCCTAGTTTCTGAAGAATGATTACAGTGAGAAATAATGAAATGGCTGGACACTGACTCCTTGGAAACCAGAGAGAACATCTTAACCTTGTTGTTTTTTTCATATTTAAAAGACCAGATTTTTGTTTGACCGCTGGACCTCACGACATAGAAACATAGAAACATACAGCGCAGAAGGAGGCCATTTCGGCCCATCGTGTCCGCGCCGGCCGGCAAAGAGCCACACGGCCCTTCGTAAGCTGCCCTAAAGGTTACATACAAACCCATGAACAATAACGGAAAGGCAAAGAGCACCCAGCCCACCAATCCGCCCCACACCCCTTATACTAAAAACATCTACACTCAACCCCAACTCCATGGCCGAACCCTGCTTATTTACATGACAGGCCATGCTTTACAATCCACAAACTCTTGGATTAAGGAAGTAAATTGCAGACAAGAAATCTATTCAGAATTGATCGGGATCGAAGGGGAGCCAAATTCAATAAAATTTATTGAGATTTTACCAGTAAATGTGCAGCCCATCATTGTTGTCAGTACTTTGTGTCCTGTTGGAATCTTTTAGTTGACAAGTTAGCCACGAGACTACGTGAGCATACAATGTGTTACATATCGAGTTCAACCGTGGTGTCAGAGGCCAACATCCATAGTGTGGGGCATTAGCAAGGTTGACAAGATGCTGAGGATTCTGCATTCATAGCTGTCCTTCGAAGCACATGCTCACACAGTCCAATCCTCTCTCGGTACAATAGCTGAATCCACCACATGGCCGGACAATGAATTTCTTCTTCCTTTCAATTCTTGCATTTACATGCCTCGATAGTCCAGGCAAAAGCTGCAATTTCTAAAGTTTAATGGCTCTATTCTTAACTCCTCATCCTCCACCAACATCTCCCCAGCACACAAATGGATTTTCAACATCTCCATTATGAAAGCCACCTCCAATAATCATTGATAGAAAGCTGATTTCAAAGTTTCTCGACTTCCTATCTTTCACACCAAGCAATTATAAATGCAGCCCCATATCGCAAGATGTTCTTTTTGTATCTTTGCTAGGATTCAGCAAAAAAAATTAATTTTTTTAAAATTAGTATGTAGCAACTGAAATAACGTGCTAATAATATTCAACAGTCACGTGGAGGTCTCGGGGCTAAAACCCTCCGAGGTGCGAAACTTTGCACAAGTCACAGAAGTCTCGCCTCTGGCGGGATATTGGGGTTAATGCCCCCGACAGGAAGTGAAGGTGATCGAGCGCTCCACTTCCTTTCTGGGACGGGAGCGGGGTGGACGCCTGAGGAGCAGGGCACGGCGCTACGCACTAGGCTATATAGCGCTGCCGCGTAGGAGCGGCTCTTCCCTGAATTAAAGGGTCACACCTGGACCACCAGGGAGCGGGGGGTGCCGAGCCAACAGGCCGGCATTTAAGGAGAGCGCCGGTCTGAGCGATCGCAGAAGTGTGAGCATTGTGAGTGGTCCTAACCCGGGAGGGTAAGCCCTGTCTGTTCTTTGAATGCAGCAGTGTTTGCACTGTAGCTCTGGAGCCCGGCTGTCACAATCAATGGATCAAATTGCACATTGCGACAATCTTGATTTCTCCAGCAGGCAGGATCTAATTTACACATTCCAGACAGACCATTGGGTACGTCGTGTCCTCCAAGGGGACCCATCAGAAAGTTGTAAACAAACATGAACAATAAATCCTTGCTGTCTCAGCAATGCCCACATCCCAAAACTTTGCAGTGCTTGGTCCTAGTAAGTGCGTACTGACTGCATTTCATTATTTACCTGCATTAGCTCTGTTCAAATTTATTTTCTGATGCAAAATTCAAGCCAGCCATTAGCTTTCTATGTAGCATCAGAAGAACACTGCATTCCATCACAAATCAGGTAGCTTGCAGTAAATACTCAGCAGGTCAGGCAGCATCTGTGGAGAGAGAAACAGAGTTAATGTTTCAGGTTGAAGACCATTCGTCAGAACTGGAAAAAGTTAGAGATATAACAGGTTTTAAGCTAGTGCAGGGGAGGGAGAAAGAACAAAAGGGAAGGTTTGTGATAGGGTGGAAGGCAGGAGAGATTAAGAGACAAAAGAATATAAGAGCAGGGGGGTGAATTGTATAAAACACTGGTTAGGCCACAGCTGGAGTACTGCGTGCAGTTTTGGTCACCGCATTACAGGAAGGACGTGATGCACTGGAGAGGGTACAGAGGAGATTTATGAGGATGTTGCTGGAAGTGGAGAATCCTAGCTATGAGGACAGATTAGATTGGCTGGGTTTGTTTTCCTTGGAACAGAGGAAGCTGAGGGGAGACCTCATTGAGGTGTATAAAATTATGAGGGACCTAGATATAGTGGATAGGAAGGGCCTATTTCCCTTAGCAGAGGGGTCAACAACCAGGGGCCATAAATTGAAAGTAATTTTTAGATGGTTTAGAGGAGATTTGAGGGGAAATTTCTTCACCCAGAGGGTAGTGGGGGTCTGGAACTCACTGACTGAAAGGGTGGTAGAGGCAGAAACCCTCGTCACATTTAAAAAGTACTTGGATGTGCACCTGAAGTGCCGTAACCTATAGGGTTACGGACCTAGAGCTGGAAAGTGGGATTAGGCTGGATAGCTCTTGGTCAGCCGGCGCGGATACGATGGACTGAATTGGACTCCTCCCGTGCTGTAAATTTCTGTGATTCTATGAAAAGGAATGAAGTGCAAGGCAAAAGGAGATGGTAATGGGACAAGTAAAGAAACAAAAGATGGTTCTTGTCCAATTACCGTCTCCTTTTGCCTCGCACCATCATCGCTTTTGACTCTCTAATCTCTCCTGCCTTCCACTCTATCACAGACCTTCCCTTTAGTTTTTTCCTCCACTCCCCCGTTTCCCTGCCCCGACACTTGCTTAAAAACCTGTTTCATCTCTAACATTTTCCAGTTCTGCCAAAGGGTCATCGACCTGAAACGTTAACTCTGTTTCTCTCCTCACATAACGCTGCCTGACCCACTGCGTGTTTCAGATCCAGCATCTGCTGTGTTTTGCTTTTGTCGGTTGCTTGCTGACTGCTTAATGGCCTGGTGATCAACATAGAGAAATTTACTCTAGAATTGAGTGCGTTAAAGTGATCTATCAATGTGCAGTCTGCCAGTGAGGAATTTTTTTAAAACATTAAACATGGCGGACTCTCTCTACAGTGATATCTTGGGGAATTAGAACAAACGGGTGGTATAGAGATGGGCGTCTTTTTTGCCTGGGTGTTTTATGTGGTATCAGTATTAGTGAGGCGGTTGTAAACCATGCATATTATATCTACGACTTAAGTTGAAGAAATGCTGTGCAATGTTATTACTGATGTGAAAGACCGCTGTTTAGACTGAAACATCATGCAGATATTGCTTTGCATCGTAAATTATCATTACCGTATCTTTTCAACATCTGTTGCAATTAAAGCCAATTATTTATAATCTTTATTTTGTGTAACCGAGTAATGCAGGTTTAGTAAGGCTTCCATTTCAGGGGCCTTGGCTGTACAATTAGCAAACATCTTCTTAGAACCAGGTACCTCACTCAATCCAACCTACCTCGCTCTGAACTTGCAGTACACCGCTCTCTCAGATCCAACCCCAACTTGTCATCAAACCTGCTGACAAGGGTGGTGCTGTTGTTGTTTGCCGATTGAGGGAGTGCAGCGAAGGTTCACCGGACTGATTCCCGGGATGGCAGGACTGACATATGAAGAAGACTGGATTGACTGGGACTGTATTCACTGGAGTTTAGAAGAATGAGAGGGGATCTCATAGAAACATATAAAATTCTGACGGGACTGGATAGGTTAGATGCAGGAAGAATGTTCCCGATGCTCGAAAAATCCAGAACCAGGGATCACAGTCGAAGGATAATGGGTAAGCCATTTAGGACCGAGATGAGGAGAAACTTCTTCACTCAGAGAATTGTGAACCTGTGCAATTCTCTACCACAGAAAGTTGTTGAGGCCAGTTCGTTAGATATAGTCAAGAGAGAGTTAGATAAGGCCCTTACAGCTAAAGGGATCAAGGGGTATGGAGAGAAAGCAGGAAAGGGGTACTGAGGTGAATGATCAGCCATGATCTTATTGAATGGTGGTGCAGTCTCGAAGGGCCGAATGGCCTACTCCTGCACCTATTTTCTATGTTTCTATGTTTCTAACCGACCTCTACCTTGCAGAGGCTGATTGCCAACTCTCTGACACCTCCTCCTACCTCCCCCTGGACCATGACCCCACCATTGAACATCAAGCCATTATTTCCCACTGACCTCATCTCCTCTGGAGATCTTCCCTCTACAGCCACCAACCTCATAGTTCCCCAACCCCGCACAGCCCGCTTCTACCTCAATCCCAAGATCCACAATCAGGACTGCCCTGGTAGACCCATCGTTTCAGCCTCTTCTTGCCCCCCAGAACTGATTTCTCTAATCTCTCCTGTCTTCCACCCTATCACAGACCTTCTCTTTTGTTCTTTCTTCCCTTCCCCCTTTCAGTGCTCCTTAAGAATCTGTTCTTTCCGAACACTCTCCAGTTCTGACGAAGGGTCATCGACCTGAAACATTAACTCTGCTTCCTCTCCACAGATGCTGCCTGACCCACTGAGATTTCCAGCATTTTCTGTTTTAACTCACCAGTTATTGTTTTTATTCGTTTTCGGGGTCTGGGTGTCGCAGGCAAGGCTGGCATTTATCGCCCATCCCTATTTTCCCCATGAGAAGGTGATGGTGAGCAATGTTCCGGTAGTTTTTCTTTGTGTGACGCGTTAAGGGATTGCGCGGGGCCTTTCAAAATACCATGTCAGCACACTTAGACGTTGCGCGGGTTCCCTGGAGCGCTGCGTTGTGCAGTCGCGCAGTTAAAAAGGAACATTGGTGTTGAGTCTTCTTGAACTGCGTGCAGTCCCATGTGGTGAAGGTACTCCCACAGTGCTGTTAGGGAGCGGGTTCTAGGATTTTGACCCAGCGATGATGAAAAATCGGCCGATATATTTCCACGTCAGGATGGTGGGTGTGACTTGGAGGGGAATGTGGAGGTGGTGGTATTCCCATGCACCTGCTGAGCTAAGGAGGAAGATGTCAAGTATCCAAACATGTTTACTGCTTGTACTATTACATATGATGTGCCACCAGAGGGCACTACTATGGGAAACTTGTACACCAGCTGTATGGTGTACTAAGGTGTGCCACCAGAAGGCACTGCAGTGGGAGACTTGTAGGTTACCTGCGCAGGTGTGCCAGGCCTATTATTAAAGGCAGGCCACCATGTGTTAGACTCACTCTGGAGTTACATTAAATGGACTAAGGGCACTACAGTTCAAGTGCGATACATTGCCTCATGGAGTCATTATCAGAGCAGCTAAAAACATAACAATTGGCGACGAGATTACGGACTTTCACGCAAAAATGGCTAACCTTGGTCCGTTGCAGCAGTTTGCTGATGGTGATGATTGGGACGCCTTTGTGGAGAGGCTCGACCATTTCTTCACAGCAAACGACCTGGTACACGATAATCCAGCCACTCTGGCTGATAAGTGCAGCGCTATCCTGCTAACCAGTTGTGGGCACACCATCTATGGCCTCATCGGGGACTTGCTGGCACCAGCGAAGACAATGACCAAGACGTACGAGGAGCTTGTAACGCTGATCCAAGAACAACTCAAGCCCAAAGAGAGCATCCCCACAGCCAAACACCGGTTTTATGCCCACCAACGGCCCGAAGTGTGTAAAATTTACTGGCCCTGACAAGATCCTTGCACTAGGCATGGGGAGAAGAAACAAGAGCTCCCACAAACAGCACTGTGATTCGATCATCGGATTTTAGGTGTTGGCTGAAGGGATAAATATTGGCCAGGATTCCTGGGGATAATTCCCTTGGCATTCTTCGAAATAGTGCCATGGGATCGTTTATGTCCACTTGAGAGAGCAGACAGGGTCTCGGCTTAACGTCTCATTGGAAAGACGACACCTCCGACAGTGCAGCGCCCTCTCAGTAACACACTGGGAGTGTCAACCGAGATATTGTGTGGCAAGTCCCTGAACAGCATTACAACAGTGACTACACTTTAACACTGCTTCATTGGATGTAAAGCATGTTGGAATGTCCTGTGGTTGTATAACGTGCTGACTAATGCAAGCCTTTTCTTCTTCTCATTTCGCCCCCAGTATCCCTGCTTCTGTTTGAATTTCCCGCTGGGATTGATTTGAATCTTCTGATCTGGCGTGTAGCGGCAATAACACAGATGGGCCTGTGCCTACTAATTGGCATGGCAGGAAGCCTCAAGGATTAAATGTTTACAGGATGTGCTGAGCGTGCAATGTCACTCGGATTCCCCATGCTCACAGATCTATTTATCTCCTTTACAGATGAAAAATAGAGGCTGTTATTGCGTGTTTGGCTTGGGGACTTACCTGGCACTTCATTCGAATATGGGAGCGGACAATTCCACCTCAAAAATAAGTAAATCATAAGCTATTGTAGGCAACAATGCCATTTATCTCGCGCTGTACCAAATGCGCTAATTCATGCTTGTTAAACCAGTCGGCACTTCATACCAAATTGATTTAAAACTTAAGTTGCTTTCACCATTTTATTGTTTTTGAATGTTTCTTTTTCCATTTGAATGATAAAGAGCTTGGCAAGAGACTGGAACATTTGTTTGGTTTATATCTTCTTCTTAGGCAGTCCCTCGGAGTCAAGGATGACTTGCTTCCACACTAATATGAGTCCTCAAGTGACTGATGAGTCCAATGCGGGACCTACAGTCTGTGTCACAGGTGGGGCAGACGCTGGTTGAAGAGACGGGTGGGTAGGGTACTTGATTTGTCGTGCGCTCCTTCTGCTGTTTGGGCTCGGCTTCCGCGTGCTCCTGGCGAAGAAACTCGAGGTGTTCGGCGCCTCCCCGGATGCTTCTCCTCCACTTTATGTGGTCTTGTACCAGGGATTCCCAGGTGTCGGTGGGGATGTTGCACTTTTTTAAGGAGGCTTTGAGGGTGTCCTCAAAAGTAGTAATCTCGGGATTGCTACCAGTGCCACGAGCTAGTCAGAGTAGGAATCGCAGGATAGCTCAGATGAATACGTGGCTTGAGTAGTGGTGCAGCAGGGAGGGATTCAAATTCCTGGGGCATTTGAACCGGTTCTGGGGGAGGTGGGACCAGTACAAACCGGACGGTCTGCACCTGGGCAGGACCGGAACCAATGTCGTAGGGGGAGTGTTTGCTAGTGCTGTTGTGGGGGAGTTAAACTAATATGGCAGGGGGATGGGAACCAATGCAGGGAGACAGAGGGAAACAAAATGGAGACATAAGCAAAAGACAGAAAGGAGATGAGTAAAAGTGGAGGGCAGAGAAACCCAAGGCAAAAAACAAAAAGGGCCACTGTACAGCAAAATTCTAAAGGGTCAAAGTGTAATAAAAAGGCAAGCCTGAAAGCTCGGTGCCTCAATGCAAGGAGTATTCGGAACGCAGGAGAGGGCTCTGAGCTAGTTAGAGTGGGTGAGAGCTCAGATGAACAGGACCCCAAGAAAGAATGCAAAAGGCAGGAGGCAACAGAGCAGAGTAGTACTGGGATAAGTGTAAACCACAAGGTGATAGGAAGGGACAATATGTATGAAAATCAAGGGACTGCAGGAGGGGTCAAAACTAAAAATCATGGTTTAAAAACTAGTATTAAAACACTCTACCTAAACGCACGCAGCATTCAAAATAAAGTAAATGAGTTGATGGCACAAATCATTACAAATGGGTATGATTTGGTGGCCATTACAGAAACGTGGTTGCAGGGGGGCCAAGACTGGGAATTAAACATACAGGGCTATCTGACAATTCGGAAAGATAGACAAGAAGGAAAAGGAGGTGGGGTAGCTCTGTTAATAAAAGATGATATCAGGGCAGTTGTGAGAGACGATATTGGCTCTAATGAACATTGTGGGTGGAGATTAGAGATAGTAAGGGGAAAAAGTCACTGGTGGGCGTAGTTTATAGGCCTCCAAATAATAACATCACGGTGGGGTGGGCAATAATCAAGGGAATAATGGAGGCATGTGAAAAAGGAACGGCAGTAATCATGGGGGATTTCAACCTACATATCGATTGGTCAAATCAAATCGCATGGGGTAGCCTTGAGGAGGAATTCATAGAATGCATACGGGATTGTTTCTTAGAACAGTATGTTACAGAAACCTAAAAGGGAGCAAGCTGTCTTACATCTGGTCCTGTGTAATGAGACAGGAATAATAAATGATCTCCAAGTAAAAGATCCTCCCGGAATGAGTGATCACAGTAAGGTTGAATTTGTAATACAGATTGAGGGTGAGGAAGTAGTGTCTCAAACGTACTATGCTTAAACAAAGGGGACTACAGTGGGATGAGGGCAGAGTTGGCTAATGTAGACTGGAAACACAGACTAAACGGTGGCACAATTGAGGAACAGTGGAGGACTTTTATGGAGCTCTTTCATAGTGCGCAACAAAAATATATTCCAGTGAAAAAGAAGGGCGGTAAGAGAAGGGATAACCAGCCGTGGATAACCAAGGAAATAAAGGAGAGTATCAAATTAAAAACCAAGGCGTATAAGGTGGCCAAGGTTAGTGGGAAACTAGAAGATTGGGAAAATTTTAAACGACAGCAAAGAATGACTAAGAAAGCAATAAAGAAAGGAAAGATAGATTACGAAAGTAAACTTGCGCAAAACATAAAAACAGATAGTAAAAGCTTTTACAGATATATAAAACAGAAAAGAGTGACTAAAGTAAATGTTGGTCGCTTAGAAGATGAGAAGGGGGATTTAATAATGGGAAATGTGGAAATAGCTGAGACCTTAAACAATTATTTTGCTTCGATCTTCACAGTGGAAGACACAAAAACCATGCCAAAAATTGTTGGTCACGGGAATGTGGGAAGGGAGGACCTCGAGATAATCACTATCACTAGGGTGGTAGTGCTGGACAGGCAAATGGGACTCAAGGAAGACAAGTCCCCTGGTCCTGATGAAATGCATCCCAGGGTATTAAAATAGATGGCGGAAGTTATCGCAGGTGCATTCATTATAATCTACCAAAATTCTCTGGACTCTGGGGAGGTACCAGCGGATTGGAAAGCCTCTGTTTAAAAAAGAGGGCAGACAAAAGGCAGGTAACTATCGGCCAGTTAGTTTAACATCTATAGTGGGGAAAATGCTTGAAGCTATCATTAAGGAAGAAATAGCGGGACATCTGGATAGGAATAGTGCAATCAAGCAGACGCAACATGGATCCATGAAGGGGAAATCATGTTTAACTAATTTACTGGAATTCTTTGAGGATATAACGAGCATGGTGGATAGAGGTGTACCAATGGATGTGGTGTATTTAGATTTCCAAAAGGCATTCACTAAGGTGCCACACAAAAGGTTACTGCAGAAGATAGAGGTACGCGGAGTCAGAGGAAATGTATTAGCATAGATAGAGAATTGGCTGGCGAACAGAAAGCAGAGAGTCGGGATAAATGGGTCCTTTTCGGGTTGGAAATCGGTGGTTAGTGGTCTGCCACAGGGATCGGTGCTGGGACCACAATTGTTTACAATATACATAGATGACCTGGAAGAGGGGACAGAGTGTAGTGTAACAAAATTTGCAGATGACACAACGATTAGTGGGAAAGCGGGTTGTGTAGAGGACACAGAGAGGCTGCAAAGAGATTTAGATAGGTTAAGCGAATGGGCTAAGGTTTGGCAGATGGAATACAATGTCGGAAAATGTGAGATCATCCACCTTGGAAAAAAAAACAGTAAAAGGGAATATTATTTGAATGGGGAGAAATTACAACATGCTGAGGTGCAGAGGGACCTGGGGATCCTTGTGCATGAATCCCAAAAAGTTAGTTTGCAGGTGCAGCAGGTAATCAGGAAGGCGAATGGAATGTTGGCCTTCATTGCGAGAGGGATGGAGTACAAAAGCAGGGAAGTCCTGCTGCAATTGTATAGGGTATTGGTGAGGCCGCACCTGGAGTACTGCATGCAGTTTTGGTCACCTTACTTAAGGAAGGATATACTGGCTTTGGAGGGAGTACAGAGATGATTCACTAGGCTGATTCTGGAGATGAGAGGGTTATCTTATGATGATAGATTGAGTAGACTGGGTCTTTACTCGTTGGAGTTCAGAAGGATGAGGGGTGATCTTATAGAAACATTTAAAATAATGAAAGGGATAGACAAGATAGAGGCAGAGAGGTTGTTTCCACTGGTCGGGGAGACTAGAACTAGAGGGCACAGCCTCAAAATATGGGGGAGCCAATTTAAAACCGAGTTGAGAAGGAATTTCTTCTCCCAGAGGGTTGTGAATCAGTGGAATTCTCTGCCCAAGGAAGCAGTTGAGGCTAGCTCATTGAATGTATTCAAATCACAGATAGATAGATTTTTAACCAATAAGGGAATTAAGGGTTACGGAGAGCGGGCAGGTAAGTGGAGCTGAGTCCACGGCCAGATCAGCCATGATCTTGTTGAATGGCGGAGCAGGCTCGAGGGGCTAGATGGCCTACTCCTGTTCTTAATTCTTATGTTCTTATGTCCTTGAAACATTTCCTCTGCCCACCTGGGGCTCGCTTGCTGTGTCGGAGCGACGAGTAGAGCGCTTGTTTTGGGAGTCTAGTATCGGTCATGCAGACGATATGGCCCGCCCAACGGAGCTGGTCGAGCGTGGTCAATGCTTCGATGCTGGGGATGTTGGCTGAGCGACAACACTGACATCAGTGCTAAGCACTCAAAGAACTGCACATTGGCAGGTTGGTGCAACTCTGCATCAAGTAGATTTATTGCATCAGGTAGATTTTCATTCGCAACACGTTCAGGCCTGATTCTGGGAGCGGAGTTGTTCCAGGAGCACGCAAGCTGCGAATTCCTTGTGACGGGAGCTCGGCTACTTCTGCCAGAACTCAATTTCAGGCTGACCCTTTAACAGCAATCAGACAAGGGGTGAGTATCACTTAAGTCTCAAACCCTGTGATTTAAAGCCAAAGGATAGACTCACAGCCCTGGCTCAGCAAGGTGTCAATTCAAGTGAACTAACTCGGTGAGTGGATGAGTCACTCGCTAGCAAGTCTCCCTTCAGAATCCCACGTGCTAATACTGACTAGTAGTGAATAATGGCTGCTATCTGTGTGACTCGCTGTCATGTCCTTGCACTAATACCCATAGCATGAAGGGTTATGGGAAGCGGGTGGGGAAGTGGAGCTGAGTCCATGGTCAGATCAGCCATGATCTTATTGAATGGCAAAGCAGACTCGAATGGTCAACTAGCCTACTCCTGCTCCTATTTCTTATGAACGCTGCAGGATATTAAAAACATTAAATGTTCATACAGAACAGCTTCGAGTGCGTTGTTTTAATAAAACCATCAGACCTTCTCCAACTTGATCTTTGCCTTCTTGTCGCGGTGACATTTTCGTTCTCATTATTCTTGGTAAAGAAGAAATTAACAACATTGTTTTGCTCCTGAACGATTCCTCAGGGCGACTCAAGTCGTTTCACCTCCAGTTCATTATTTTTGAAGGGCAATCATTTATATCATCACCAAAGTTCTCGCTCATTTTTGGCGGGGTGGGATGTGCGGCCCATTCAAACTATCGCACAAATACGTTTTTTTTGTTTTTTAGAAGCTGGCAAGTGGCCTGCGCGAGACTTGCAGACCGCCCAGCTTAACAGGAGCATCGGTCGTCACACAAGCCGGCCGATTGATGCACAGCAAGCTTCCACAAAACATAGATGGCCGGTTAGATTGTATTGTGTGTTGGTGGTTGAAGAAGTGATGGTGGCCAAGTCAGTGTTAGAGCACTGCCGGACTGGAATTTAATTTTTAATTTGGTCAAGGGGTATTGATGACACTAGCATGGCTGCATTTATTGCTCCACCGTGTCAGCCATGACTCAGTGGGTCGCACACTCTCATCTTTGATTCAGAAGGTTGTGGGTTCAAGTCCCACTCCAGAGACTTGAGCACAAAAATCTAGGCTGACACTCCCAGTGCAGTGCTGAGGGAGTGCTGCACTGTCGAAGGTGCTGTCTTTCAGATGCGACATTAACCGAGGCCCTGTCTGCTCTCTCAATTCGATGTAAAAGACCCCACGGCACTATTTCGAAGAACAGCAGAAGAGTTATCTCCGGTGTCCTGCCCAATATTTATCCCTCAACCAACATCACTAATACAGATTATCTGGACAAGATCACATTGCTATTTGTGGGAGCTTGCTGTGCGCAAATTGGCTGCAGAGCTTTCTACATTACAGCAGTGACTACACTTCAAAATGTATTTCATTGGCTGTAAAGTGCTTTGGGACATCCAGTGGTCGTGAAAGGTGCTATATAAATGCATGTCTTTTTCATCCCTACTTGCCCTGAGGGGATTCAGAAACAAGCACAGAGTGTAGGACTGGAGTCAAAAGCCAGGTTAACTCAGTTTGGATCCACTTGGCTTTAGAAGATTGTGGGACGATCTATCTAGGTGTTGATAGGTTGGATACGGAGAAATTCTTTCCTGTGGTGGGGGGAGTCCAGAACAAGAGGGCAATCTTAAAATTAGAGCCAGCCCGTTTCGGAGTGAAATCGGGAAGTACTTCTTCACAGGAAGTGTAGTAGAAATATGGAACTCTCTACCCACAAACAGCTGTGGGTGCTGGAGGTAAATTGAAATGTTCACGACTGAGATCGATATATTTTTGTTGGGTGAGGGATATGGATCAAAGTCGGGTAAACGGAGTTGAGGTACAGGTCAGCGAAGAATGGCGGAATGGGCTGAAGGGACTGCATGGCTTCCTCCCTGTGTTCCCAGAAAGACATCAGTCTGCATGGAAGAGAAGAGGCAAGTATTCAAGTATTTCCATGGGGAGGGGATTAGCAGGAGCTCCCCTCCAGGGCTCACAAAAATAATCTGGGCCACTGCAGCCGCCCAGGATGCCCACCTACCTTCCATGTTTCACCACGCCTGCCCCACCCATCCCCACAACCTACCTCGATGGCAGCTGATCTGGCCTGAATTCTGGGGGCTGAAATTCATTTGCACAAGAAAACTGGCGCGCTTCCAGAATTTTTGGGGCCATCGCCACCGATCGATAGTCAGGCCAAAAAGTTAAAGAATGAGTTCCTGCGTTAACAAGCGCCTCCAAACTGCACTTTGCCGCGGGATCCCCATGGAGAAATTCAGCTTGCTGCTAATGTGATCTAACGAACCATTGGCTCCCCGGCCGCCTCAAAGGTCAGAGTTCGCAGCTCGGCCCTGAGAGGGGGAAGGAGT
This sequence comes from Pristiophorus japonicus, assembly GCF_044704955.1. Classification (NCBI taxonomy): domain Eukaryota; kingdom Metazoa; phylum Chordata; class Chondrichthyes; family Pristiophoridae; genus Pristiophorus; species Pristiophorus japonicus. The sequence goes on from NC_091982.1 coordinate 63,640,215, forward strand.
TTACTTCAAGGATGTCTGGTGTTAGAGGAGCAAGGAGGGCAAGCAGCTTCACAGAGGCTGAGCTGGAGACCTTTATGCAGGGTGTAGAGGGCAGGAGGAGATGGCTGTATCCCGACGTGGGGGGACTAACTCGGGAGGTCTTGAGTAATGCATGGAGGGAGATAGCAGAGGTCATCTCAGGCACCTCCATTCATCAGCGGACTCCCATGCAGTGCAGGAAACGATTCCACGATATAATCCGTCTCATGAAAGTGAGTATCTCTTCCAGCAACTGCTGACCTTGTATCTGCGAACCTCTCCTTCAACATTCTCTTATTTCCATACTCACTGTTTAGTCACTCAAGCAGCATTTCATTGTTCACGCCTCTATACATATATATGTGTGTGTGTGTTGTCGAAATGGAAACTCCCTTTCATCTCACATACAGCTGCATGTCAGGGACAAACACCTGTGCACTCATTTCTGATGTGTCATCACAGTGGTACTCACCAACCATGCTTTCTTTTGCAGGCCAAACTGGCTCAAAATAGAGCCGAGCAAAGGAGGACTGGTGGTGGCGAGGCAGACACGCAGGTCCTCACAGCTCTGGAGGAGAGGGCTGAGGCGCTGGTCGGCGGACATGGTGCGTTCCCTATGGGCCAGGGTAGTGCTGACGCGATGTGGGTAAGTGAAGGCTCTCCTTTAATGCGCTCTCTCCTTGAATGTGCGAGCACCTACTGTGCCTTTCCTTCATGTAAGTCTGCTAATATCCTCCATGCCTTCATCCCTCAGCTCCCCCTCACGGCGGCCCTTCTCCCATTTATGTTTGCAGATGAGAGACCGAGTGGCAGCACACCAGCACAGTGGGGAATGAGGAGAGATGCTGCAGACCAGCTGGAGGCCTGCATCTCACCCTTCTCGCCATAAGCCCTGAAATCTCAGGTCTCAGCAGTGTGGACATTGAGGGTTCAAGCCCTGCTGTGAGATCCACAGCACTCTCTCGTGTGGGGATGCCACTGAGGAGGAAGAGGAGGACATTGCTGGCACCAACGCATCACTGCTTCCACCCACACACGCCAGCTCAGATAGTGCGGTGTGATATAGATGAGGTGGTACAGGGGTCTGCACTGGGTGTTACTCCGGGGCCTAGCGAGCTGCACCATGGTGACGGGGCTAGGCAACCTCAGATGCCATCTCTCCTGGGGGCAAGTCCGCACCGGAGTTCTGCCGACGAGGACTCAGATGATACCATCAATGTAGCTGCTTACGAAAGAAGGGTGGAGGCCAGGCATTCCCAGATGTTGGGGGCACTGACAGTGAGGCTGTGGGAAGTGGTGAGGAGAGTGCAGGAGTCTGCCTCCCGCATAGCCGACAGCTCTGCACACACCATGGGAACCATCATTGCCAGTGTACAGGCAATGGTGGACTCCCAGAGAGACTCTGCGGATCCAGCTGTGATGCCACAACCTGCAGGTGATGGAGAAGCTGCCAATGCAGCACAGGCGCGAGGGAACGAGTGTATCGGTGCTGGATTGGAGAGGATGGCCACGGCCCTGGAAGTTCAGAATGCTCGTATGCAATCTGGGCAACTGGCCACGGAGCGTCTTAGTGCTGCCACGGAGCGTCAAACTGCTGCCATGGAGCATCAAACTGCTGTCATGTCTGCTGGCTTTGAGACTCTAGTTGCTCTCATGCAGTCTCAGCTCGATGCCACCCGACACCTCGGCGTTGCGTTCGCGGCTGGGTCCACCACAGGCCACGGGGTACTTTCCGGTGAGGCCCCACAGCACCGACCTGACCTCCCTCAGCTTGGTGGTGGTGGTAGTGTGCCGTCCCTGAGGAGTGACTCAGGCTCCTCAGGCTCGCTCGCTGGTGCGTCCATGCAGGGCCTCGCCCAAGCCAAGCCAGACTGAACCCTCCCAGGCACTGGCGGAGTGGCAGGTCTGGGGCCCAGAAATGCTGTGGTCCTGAGAGAACACATCATCAGGATCCTGGTCCGGGGAGCCTGAGTCACTCCCCGGGGACGGCACACTACCAGTCTGCACCTGACCCTTCCAGACCCAAAGGTGTTCGAGGGCATCTGACAAGGACATCTGTAGCTCCCACACAATAAACACAGCAGCATTCCCAGACCCATGAGGCAGCGACACTGGAGGCACTTTGGCATAGTGTTAGGACTACATACAGCAGACACCTCAAAGTGCTGGAGAAGTACAACCAGCAAGATCCTGCAAATCCATTGACAGGACAGATGCACCAACGTCAATGTTCTCACTCAGGTCAACATCCCCGGCATTGAAGCACTGACCAGGCTCGATCAGCTCCGTTAGGCAGGCCACATCATCCGCATGCCTGACACGAGATTCTCAAAGCAAGCGCTCTATGGGGAGCTTCGACACGGCAAGCAACCCCTAGGGACGAAATGCACCAAGACCGCCCAAAGTGGAGGAAGAGCATCCGGGAGGGCACTGAACACCTCGAGTCTCGTCGCTGAGAGCATGCAGAAATCAAGCGCAGGCAGCTGAAAGAGCGTGCGGCAAACCAGACTCCCCACCCAACCTTTCCTTCAACCACTGTCTGTCCCACCTGTGACAGAGACTGTAAATCCCGTATTGGATTATACAATCACCTGAGAACTCACTTTTAGAGTGGAAGCAAGTCTTCCTCGACTCCGAGGGACTTCCTATGATGATGATGAGTGCTAGGATCGGCACGCGTATGAGGTGTTATAAGGAGACGCACAGGGGTAAAAATTGATGAATTGTGTTAGTTTATGGTAGTCTTTTTGGTTCTGTTGTGTTTTTGCACTGACTTGCACCATTTGATAAATCTTTACATTTGGCACATGTATCTGGCCAGTTGTTTCATTTGGGAGTGGGCAATTCTGTGTTAAGGCACTCCCTCGGATGGCCTTGGAAAGTGGGAGCTGAAGTGTCATGTGTGGATGGGATTATGTGAATCGAGCAGCAATCACTCATCTCTGCACCTCCCTTGCAGGGTTGTGATGGTGGGGGCACCTCCTGGCTGGGTGGCGAAGGAGATCCTCCTTCTCTTCCTCCTCCTCCTCCTGCTCCTGCACCTCCTCATCAGGTGGTACTGCTGGCTCGACCTCCAGCGGCTGGCCCCTCATGAGGGCCAGGTTGTGCAGCATGCAGTAGACCACCACGAATAAGCAGACCCTTTCAGGTGAGCACTGCAAGGTGCCACCAGACTGGTCCAGGCAACGGAAGATCTGCTTGAGGATCCCAATGCAGTGCTCGATGATACACCTGGTGCCAGAATGAGCATCATTGTAGACACGCTCGTCCGCTGTCCTGGGGTTCTGCAGTGGAGTGAGCAGCCAAGTGGACAGGGGATATCCCTTGTCGCCAAGCAGCCAACCACAATCCTGATTCAGGCTGGTGAAGAGGGCGGGCACACTGGTCTGTCGCAGAATGAACTGCTGCGTGGCTGTTGCCTGGGTACCTCGCATCAACTGCCAGGATCCGATGCTGGTGGTCACACACAAGCTGCACATTGAGGGAATGGAACACCTTGCAGTTGACAAAGATCTCGGGGTGGTGTTGTGGCGCCCTCAGACCAATGTGTGCACAGTCAATCGCATCCTGCGCTCTCGGGAACCCTGCATTGCGGACTGGAAAGACCCCGTAGCATAAAAGTTCGGAGCTGTGGTGACCTTGGTCTCAACAGTCAGAGCGGTTCTGAGCCTTGTGTGATGCTCCAGATCTTGGCGCAGGACATTGAAGAACTCCCTCAGTACCTCCTTTCTGAATCTTAGCCTTTGCAAACATTGCTCATCACTGAGCTGGAGGAAGGAGAACTGAGGTGTGTAGACCTTTTGAGGGTAGGACATAGAAACATAGAAACATAGACCTCCTTCCTCCAGCTTTGTGTTGGTCACCTCCCATGGCAGCTAGATGATGGCCATCTCCCTGGTCCTCCTCATGGTCGCGCAACTCTGCAGGCTATTGCTGGCAAAGCTCCTGGCCCGTTATGTGGTGTGGGGGTCAGCGTACCTGACCCTCCTCCTGGCACCATCTCCCTCCTGGCCACCCTCTCTACGTGGAGGTCTGCACACATCTGCAGGCCCTCATGGATGTTGGGTAGCCATGGCTGCCGCCTTCCTTGCTCGCTGCCTCTCTGCACGTTGCTGTCGGCGCCACCTTCTCCTGCGTGCTGCCCTGCGCCTGACAAGGTGTACCAAGCTTTTCCCTGCCAACACTGATCCGTCGTGTGTTTAGGCTGCACCCTGACAAGCAGGTCTCTGGTGCACAGAATGAGGCCTACAGGCCTCCACTAATGAGTCAGAGCTCCAGGTCCTGAAACTCTCCAAAAAATGATAAAGACACTCAGCAGATTAAAGAAATCCACAAAACCAACAGAAAAAGTTTGCAGCTAAAATACCCCCGATCGTGGCAATCCTCCATTGTCCTCCTCCAGCGGTGTCGAGTATTGCGGCAAAGTGTAACGACCCAAAAAAGCTGGCGGGGGACACTCTCCAAAAAAACCCTCTCTTTTGCTACCTCAATATGGGTGGCGTGGCCACGTAGCAGCGGTGCGCTCCCTGCTGACGTCACCGCGGCTGCAAGCCCCTTACGGTGGCGGTAGTCAGCCGATTCCGGCGGAAGTCCTCACCGCCAAAAATACCTCCACGCTTAATATGCGTCGGGAGGGGGCCAATCGACTAGAACGCGTAGGCCAATCGATTTTGCCAATTGGATGCCGAAAACCCATGGTAACGGTCCCTCTCGGGATCCTGAATCTCGGCCCCCCAGGCCGAGCCATGTCGGGATGGCCTGCTTGGCTCTCTGCACATTGCCAGTTTAATTTAAAAAATTTAGAAGATGCCCAGGTCTGAAAATCACGGGGGGGCCTTTTCCCCATTGGGTTCGGTGGTCGACCAAACGTCAAAATTGAGCTCGATTCGTGCAAATTGCGTGTCGTATTTACCAACAAAAAGAAAAAAGATCAGCCATGACCTTATTGAATGGCAGAGCAGGCTCGAGGGGTCCTATCACCTAATGCTGCTCCTAATTCTTATGTTCTTATCCCTCAGATGATAATGACCAGATTATCTGTTTTTAGTGATGTTGATTGAGGGATACATTTTAGCCCAGGACACCGGGGATAACTCCCATGCTATTCTTTGAAATAGTGCCATAGAATCTTGTACGTCCATATGAGAGAACAGACAGGTTTAACGATTGATCTGAAAGACGGTACCTCCGACAGTGCAGCACTCCCTCAGCACTGCACTGGGAGTGTCAGCCTAGATTTTGGAAACCGGGCTTCCCACTCGCTATCGCCTGTTTTGTTCTATCTCCTGAGATCAATTTCTCTCCCAAGGTCGGCGGGGTGTAAATCAGGGGGTATAAACCAGGGGGCGCAAATCAGGGGGGTTTAAATCAGGGGTGTAAATCAGGGGGGTGTAAATTGGACGGGTGATTGGTTATCGCCCGCTTTGTGCCTTCGCCCAAGATCATTTTCTCCTCCATGGACTTTCTTTCAATCTCTCAGAATCAGAATCCAGACTTCTCTTTTACATTGCGGTTAAAAACTATAAACGTCACGCTTTCCTTTAAAAACAAGAGTGTTTAAAAGTCTTGCAATTCCAGGATCCTGGTTTCCGGGAGCTGTCTCACTAGGAATACAGTTCTCTGTGGAACCAGTCACAAAATGATGGTTTACAATTTGGAAAAAAGTTGATTTCACAGGCTGATTGTTGGCTAATGTCTCGGGAACCTGGATTCCAGGAATCAGATTTAAAGGAAGTATAAGGCAGCTTCAGATTGACCTGTCGTTCAGCCTCGGGAAGGTAGTTTACTTATAGTCTATTATTGAGAAACAATTCCTTTTTTCACACCTCGCTATAGCAACTGAGGTACCCAAGGTTTTGCATGAAAAATATATTGTGGAAGAGGACCCAAAAAGACCGCTTTGAAAATATAGGTCCCAAAGAATAAATAAACCTTTGAATCCTGGTAAAAAGAAAGGACTTGTATTTCTACAGCTATAATAACAAGAGAAATTGTTGGATATCTCAGCGGGTCAGGCAGCATCTGTGGAGAGAGAAAGAAAGTTAACATTTCGGATCGACGACCCTTCATTAAAGCTACCAAATGTTCGAAAAGAGCACATTCTTAAGCACTGAAAGGGGGAGGGAAAGAAAGATCAAAAGGGAAGGTCTGTGATAGGGTGGAAGGCAGGAGAGATTAGAGAAATAAAAGGGATGATGGGCCAAAATGAAATGGTAATGGCAGAAGTTTAGAAAAATGTTAAGCTGGACAGGGTGTGAATGGCAGGGTAATGATTAGCTGCCATTGGAGACAAAGAGAAAAAGAAAGAGAAGAATGCAGAAAAAAAACATAAGATTGGGGGGAAGAGAGCCAAAGATGGCCAGAGGTTATGCTCTGAAATTGTTGAACACGATGTTGAGTCCAGAAGGCTTTAACGGGCCTAAACGAAAGATGAGGTGTTTAATATTGTGTATATATATATAGCTTCATCTGTGGACTACTGTGGCACTGCAGCCAGTGCTGTGTACATAATAAAGAGGGAACTGGTCACCTGACCAGAGTTCCGGTGTGTTCTGCTTTCTTAAGATAGCGTGTGTGTTTGTGAGTTGTACTTAAGATATAACATTTGGCGATGAAGATGGGATCAAGCGGATAAAAAAGCTGCAATTTTTGTTAGTGGAGGATTCAGCCAACCGACAGAGAGACTTTGAGAGCTTCTCTGTTTTGATTAACAGCTACAAATCCAAGATAAATTACAAACACACTTGTCTGAACTGCCAGAGTCCAGATGGCCATGACTATGGGAATAATAGGGTATTTGGGGGAGTTTCAACGGGACCGTGAAAGTTTCGGAACGTATGTGGAGCGGCTAGAAATATTTTTCACCGCAAATAATATCATCAAAGACCCCAATGATGAAAACCATAACTGGGTGGTGTTGGAATGACAACGGATGATTTTCTTAACTGAAGCAGGGCCCAGAGGTGTATGAAACCCTGATAATTTTACTTGTGCCTGTCAAGGCAAAGGACACATTTCTTAAGCAGATTGTCAGCACTATGATCCTGAGCCACTGGAAATTGCTGAAAGTTATCATTTCGGAATATGAGATCAGTTAACCGAAGAAAATATCAGTGAGTTCATTGTAGCATTAAAAAAGCTATCTATTCACTGTAATTTCGGAAACTTTCAGGACCGAGCATTGCGTGACCGCTTTGTTTGTGGGATAAAAAATAATGCGATCAGAAGAAAGTTATTGACAACTCCTAATTTGACTTTTGGTTTAGCGTGTCAGACAGCTATGTCAATGGACATGGCCAACCAATATTCCCGAGAATTTCATACTATTTCCAGTCGTCAGACAACCGAGGTGAATCACCTGCAGGTTAAAAGTAAAAGGCAGTTGGGCCCCAAGGTCTCAGAAACTGGCCAAGGTAACAGAACATTGAAGCCATGCTATCGGTGCCTGGGACAACACATTGCTCAAAGTTGTCCATATGTGAAGGGTGAGTGTTTCATCTGCAGGAAAACTGGGCATTTTGCAAAGGCATGTCGACTAAAGAGTAAACCAGCTTTCAAACCAAAAGTAGAAATCCCCAGAGACAACTTAGCAAGAAAAACAACAGGACGAGGACGTTTTAGAGCTACACATCATCACGAGCACGAGGTTAACTAACAGCGATTTGAAAAGTATCATAATCCACATAGATTTTGCAGGAACCAAGATACCCATGGAAATCAACACTGGTGCATCTGTGAGTGTAGTACCAGAGTCGCTATACCTCGACAAATTGCGTGATTTCCCATTGAAGAAATCCAAGATAGAGCTGCGAGGCTACTCGGGAGAGAACATTCCTGTGGTAGGTCATATCACTTCTGAAAGATAAGGATCAATTTCAGAGCTTGCCTCTGTTAGTAGTGGCAGGAGACAAGCCTACCTTACTAGGAAGAAATTGGTTGGGTTAACTGAAGCTGGATTGGAGTGAGATTTTTCATGTTGAAACAAAATTTGCATCAAAGGACGATGTCATCAAGAATTATCCAAAGGTGTTCTGTGAAACAGGCAGTCTGATCCAAGGCTTTAAGGCTAGTGTCAGGATACAGAAGAACGCTGGACTAGTTTACTGCAAGCCACGTCCTGTACCATATGCACTCAAGGAGAAAGTTGTGCAAGAACGCAAATGACAAGAGACTGAGAACATTATTTGTAAGATAGGTCTATGTAATTGGGCTACACCCACTGTTGTTGTACCTAAGTCCGATGGTAAGGTAAGGTTGTGTGGTGATTATAAAGTAACCGTAAATCAGGTTCTAGAAGGTAATCTCCCAATACATTGCCAAATGTAGAAGATTTGTTCACAACACTGACAGGTGGTCAGATCTTCTCAAAGATGATCTTACAAATGCCTACTTACTTGAACTAGATGAGTAGTCCAAGTCATGCTTGACTATGAATACTCATCTAGGCCTATGTCAATTTAATAGGCTACCTTTTGGAGTGTCTTCCCCCCCTGCCATATTCCAAGGGATGATGAACCAGATTTTGCAAGGTATTAAAGGGTAGTATGTTATTTGGATGACATACTAATTTCAGCACTAAATAGGAAAATTCATAATAACATAGTGAATGAAGTCCTCAAACGGCTCGAGAAGCACAGAGTATGAGTGTCTGCTCGTAAGTGTGAGTTATTTCAAAACTCAGTGGAGTACTTAGGGCATAGAGTAGACAAAGATGGTTTATATCCAACCAAAGGAAAGCTGAATGCAATCAGTAATGCACCCACTCCCAAGAATGTCACTGAACTTCGATCATTTGTGGGTCTTTTGAACTATTATGGGAAGTTCCTACAAAATTTGGCTACAGTATTACATCCACTGAATGAACTATTGAAAAAACAGGTCGATTGGAAGTGGTCAGAAGAATGCGATACAGCATTCAAGGAGTGTAAAAGCAAATTGGTAGAGAGCACCATGTTAGTTCACTATGACGCATCTAAGGAGATCAAGCTAGCATATGATACCTCTCCGTATGGAGTTGCGGCAGAGATCTCTCCTATACTACATAGTGGGAAGGAGAGACCAATTCTTTTGCTTCACGCACTCTCAGTGCCAGTGAGCGTAATTATGCGCAAATCGAAAGGGAAGCTTTGACATGAATATTTGGGGTCAAGAAGTTCCACAAATACTTGTATGGTCGTAACTTTACCATAATTATGGACCATAACCCCCGACAGCAATCCTCCAGCCAAAGTTCCCAGTTCCAACATTAGCTGCAGCCTAAATGCAGAGATGGGCTTTGATTTTGTCAGCATATATATATGATATTGAATACAGATGATCAGTTGATCACAGTAATGCTGATGCGATGTGTAGATTGCCTTCCCCATCACAAGTTACACCCGATAGGGAAGAAGTGTTTTATTTTTCATACATTGACGAACTGCCAGTCACAGCTGAAGAGATTCGTAGAGCAACCAAACATGATCCAGTTATGTCAAAGGTGAATGATTATATTGCAAATGGATGGCCAAACCAGGTAACAAAGATATTCATCCATTCTTCATTCATAGGAATTAATTATCAGTCGATAAAGATTTATCATGTGAGGTGCAAGAGTGGTTATACCAAATAAATTCAGTTCTAAATTATTAGGAGACCTCCATGACCAGCATCTGAGAATGTGCTTGACCAAGAGTTTTGCACACAGTTACTTATGGTGGCCAGGTCTTGATAAAGATATAGAGTACATCATCAGTCAGTGTACGACATGTCAATCGGTAAGCAAAAAACCACCACCAGTACCATTACAGCCATGGAAATAGCCTCCCAGGGTGTGGCAAAGGCTACATATTGATTTTGCTGAGCTAGAAGGACAACAATTGTTCATTGTTATTGATAGCCATTCAAAGTGGGCCGAGGTGTTTCCAATGTGGAAAATAACAACAAGTAAAACATTAGACATTTTACGAAGATTATTTTCTTCATTTGGCATCCCAAAATAAATTGTTTCTGATAATGGACCACAATTTTGTTCAGAAGAATTTGCACAGTTCACAAGCAAAAATGCTGTGAAACATACCAAGGTTCCACTGTACCACCTTGCTTCAAATAGTGCAGCAGAGCGCACTGTACAAATTGTAAAATGTGCCTTCATCAAACAGATGTTGGATCCAAATCCAAAGGAACGACACTTGTCATTGGACCACAAATTGATGAATTTTCTAATTACATTTCGTAATACTCCTCATACAACTACTGGTAGAACACCAACAGAGTTGTTTCTCAAACGACAGCCATGAACCAGATTCTCGTTGTTAAAACCAAACTTGGCACAGTCCGTAGAAGAGAAACAATTAAGGCAGAAAGAGAATCATGATAGAGGTAGAGTAAAGGAGAGAGAAGTGTGAAATTAAATCAGAAGGTGAGAGTGAAGAACCATCACCATAAATGATTAAAGTGGTTAACAGGAAGAGTGGTGAGGATGCGTGGTCCTCACACATATTTGGTAAAGATGTTTGATCATGGACAGGTTAGGTTTGCTCACATTGATCATATAAGACGAGAAAGTAGTTGAAGTTTGGAATGATTCAATTATTTCTGACTCATCAGATAGTTTTGATACAAGTAATGTACCAGGAGCATATCCTACATCTCATGTACTAGAATCAAATCCAAGTGGAAGTCAGAATTTTAAGTCTGAGTCCGAGTCAGGCAGACAAACAGTCTGAAGTTAGATAGGGTGCAAATGGAAATCAAGGGCATCCCTTGGAGGAAAACTTTCCTCAGGATTAGCCTCGAGTGAGTTTATATTCAACACCATGTTTGGAAGGTTCTGTTCGAGAGTGAAGGTATCCTCTTCGAAATAGGAAACAAGTGGTTAAACTTGATTTGCAAATATGGCAAAATAAGTACATATTTTTTATGTATAACTATGCAAGTTATGTATGATGATTTTGTTATGATTACTTCTTCATTAAGGAGGGAGAAGTGTAATATTGTATGCTCCATCTGTGGACTACTGTGGCACTGCAGCCGGTGCTGTGTACATAATAAAGAGGGAACTGGTCACCTGACCAGAGATCCGGTGTGTTCTGCCATCTTAAGACAGCGTGTGTGTTTGTGAGTTGTGCTGAAGATATAACAAGGTGCTGTTCCTCGAGCTTGCATTGAACTTCATTGGAACAGTGTAGAAGGCCGAGTACGGAGAGATCAGAGTGGGAGTGGTGCGGGGAATTAAAGTGGCAGGCGACCGGAAGCTCAGGGTCACACTTACGGACCGAACGGTGGTATTCACCAAACGGTCACCTAATCTACGCTTGGTCTCCCCAATGTAGAGGAGACCACATCGTGAGCAGCGAATACAGTATACTAAATTGAAAGAAGTACAAGTAAATCGCTGTTTCATCTGGAAGGAGTGTTTGGGGCCCTGGATAGTGGGAAATGAGGAGGTAAAAGGGCAAGTGTTGCATCTCCTGCGCTTGCACGGGAAGGTGCCGTGGGAAGGGGAGGGGATGCTGTGCGTGACTGAGGAATGGACCAGGGTGTCGCGGAGGGAGCGGTCTCATCGGAATGCTGAGAGGGGAGGAGAGGGGAAGATGTGATTGGTGGTGGGATCACGCAGGAGGTGGCAGAAATGACAGATCATGATCCGTTAAATGTGGAGGCTGGTGGGGTGAAAGGTAAGGACAAGGGGAACCCTGTCATGGATCTGAGAGGGAGAAGGGATGAGAGTAGAGGTGCGGGAAATAGAACGGACATGGTCGAGAGCCATGTTAACCACAGCGGAGGTGAATGCTCGGTTGAGGAAAAAGGAAGACATGTCACATGCACTAGTGTGAAATGTTGCATCGTCAGAGCAGATAGGAACATAGGAACATAAAAAATAGGAACGGGAGTAGGCCATACGGCCCATTCGGGCCTGCTCTGTCATTCAATAAGATCATGGCTGATCTGATCATGGACTCAGCTCCACTTCCCCACCCGCTCCCAATAACCCCTTATCCCCTTATCGTTTAAGAAACTATTTCTGTCTTAAATGTATTTAATGTCCCAGCTTCCACAGCTTTCTGAGGCAGTGAATTCCTCAGATTTACAACCCTCTGAGAGAAGAAATTTCTCCTCATCTCAGTTTTAAATGGGCGTCCCCTTATTCTAAGACTATGCCCCCTGGTTCTAGTCTCCCCCATCAGTGGAAACATCCTCTCTGCATCCACCTTGTCAAGCCCCCTCATAATCTTATTCGTTTTGATAAGATCCCCTCTCATTCTTCTGAATTCCAATGAGTAGAGGCCCAACCTACTCAACCTTTCCTCAAAAGTCAACCCCCTCATCCCTGGAATCAACCTAGTGAACCTTCTCTGAACTGCCTCCAAAACAAATATATCCTTTTGTAAATATGGAAACTAAAACTGCATGCAGTATTCCAGGTATGGCCTCACCAATACCATGTATAACTGTAGCAAGACTTCCGACAGAGGCAGAGAAACTGGGAGAATGGAATGGAGTCCTTACAGGATGCGGGGTGGGAGGAAGTGTAGTTCAGGTAGCTGTGGGCTTATGGTGCAACCTGGTCGAAAGCCTATCCCCAGAGATGGAGACGGAGAAATCAAGGAAGGGCAAGGAAGAGTCAGAGATGGACCATGTGAAGTGGAGGGAAGGGTGGAAATTGGATGCAAAGTGAATTAAATTTTCAAGTTCGGGGTGAGAGCAGGAAACGGCACCAATACAGTCATCAATGTACCGGTAAACGAGGTGCAGGAGGGGACCCGAGTAGGACTGGAACAAAGAATGTTCCACATATCCCATGACAAGGCAGGCATAGTTAGGACCCACGCGGGTTCCCATAGCAACACCTTTAATTTGGAGGAAGTGAGTCGAGTTAAAAGAGAAGTTATTCAATGTGAGAACAAGTTCAGCCAGGCGGAGGAGGGTGGTGGTGGATGGGGACTGGTTGGGCCTCTGCTCGAGGAAGAAGTGGAGCGCCCTCAGGCCATCCTGGTGGGGGATGGAAGTGTAGAGAGATCGAACGTCCATGATGAAAAGGAGATGGTTGGGGCCGGGAAACTGGAAACTGTTAAAGTGACGGAGGGCATCGCAGGAGTCACAGATTAGGTGGGAAGAGATTGGACAAGGGGAGGAAAATAGAGTCGAGATAGGAAGAAATCAGTTCCATGGGACATGAACAGACTGTAATGATAGGTCTACTGGGGCAGTTCTGTTTGTGGATCTTGGGAAGGAGGTAGAAGCGGACTGTGCGGGGTTGGGGAACTATGAGGTTGGTGGCTGTGGAGGGAAGATCTCCAGAGGAGATGAGGTCTGGGAAATGATGGCTTGATGTTCAGTGGTGGGGTCATGGTCCAGGGGGAGGTCGGAGGAGGTGTCAGAGTGTTGCCGATCAGCCTCTGCAAGGTAGAGGTCAGTTCGCCAAACAACAACAGAAAGCAAAGAAGATGAACAAGATAAAGGAGATAAACGGAAATCCCGTCTGAGGGAAGAGCAGAACTTCTTCAAAGTGAACATTCCTAGAAGAGAAGTGGCAGTGAGTTAAACACTAATACAAAAGCAAAATTAAAAACAGAGAATGCTGGAAATCTCAGCGGGTCAGGCAGCATCTGTGGAGAGAGAAACAGAGTTGACATTTCTGGTCAATGACTCTTCGTCAGAACTGCCGAATGTTCAAAAAAATACAGGTTCTTAAGCACTGAAAGGGGGAGGGGGGAAAGAATAAAAGGGAAGATCTGTGATAGGGTGGAAGGCAGGAGAGATTAGAGAGACAAAAGGGATGATGGGCCGAATTGAAACAGTAATGGCAGAAGTTAGAGAAAGGTTAACCTCGACAGGGTGTGAATGGCAATGACCAGTCAGCTATATCACCTTTCACAACCTCAGGACATCCCAAAAAAGCTGCACAGCCAATGAAGTACTTACTTGAAGTGTGGTCACTGTTTCTATAAACGCCTTCCTCCTGGAGACTGGTCCAATGTGTCCAATCAGGTGGAGCAGCTTAGCCTTCACTCTTTTGAGGTGAAGTCCTCAGAGAATTTCCGGAATGAATGTTGCTCGAGTGTTGGGGAAGTCTTGACAAAGTGTGCCTGAGAGTCTCCCGATGTCTTTATTCCCAATCAGCTGGCCGCTGTTAGGAGAGGGCGTTAGCACAAGCGCTAGCCAGCAGAATGCCGTGCAGCTTCTGTAATGAATGCTGGCAGGCATTTTAAGTGGCAATCAGCTATATAGCGAGTCTCCAGATGGCCAATGCTAGGCTGGGGGATCAATTCCAAATTTCAAAACTGAAGGTTATTAAAGGTTCCGAAGCCATGGCAAGTAGATAGCAGAACATGCTTGAGAGGCTGAAGGGCCTCCTATTGTTCCTTTTTGTAATTCATTCATCGGATATAGGCGTCGCTGGCATTTATTGCCAATTCCTAATTGCCCCTTGAGAAGGTGGTGGTCAGCCGCCTTCTTGAACCGCTGCAGTCCGTGTGGTGAAGGTGCTCCCTCAGTGCTGTTAGGGAGGGAGTTCCAGGATTGTGACCCAGCGACGATGAAGGAACGGCCAATATATTTCCAATTCGGGATGGTGTGTGACTCGGAGGGTAACGTTGGAGGTGATGGTGTTTCCATCCGCCTGCTGTCCTTGTTCTTCTAGGTGGTAGAGGTCGTGGGTTTGGGAGGTGCTGCCGAAGAAGCCTTGGCGAGTTGCTGCAGTGCATCTTGTAGACGGTACACACTGCAGCCATGGTGCGCCAGTGATGGAGGGAGTGAATGTTTAAGGTGGTGGATGGAGTGTCGATCCTATGTCCCTAATGCACTAACCAACCGAGTAGAATAAAGTTGAAATTCTGAAATCAAGCATTCCACACAATGTATTTGTTACTGTTCGATACTAAATAAACATAATTATTTGACAGAGGGAGTGATGCTATAAACTGTAAAATAGAACGGAAACTGAAACCAATTTACATTTGAATGCTGCCATTCCAAAGCACAGCCATTGTGTTACTGCCATTGTTTTACAGGCTGATTGTAATCTAGCCAAAATATTGCAGTTTAAATTGACTTTAATCCATTTGACTGCACAATGTTACAGGCACATACTTAGCAAAGATCTAGAAACTTCAACAGATACAGAGTTTATTTTCTCAATTTACTACTTTTGCCGTAAGGGTAAGATGAAATGTTTAATCCAAGTGTGCAAAGGAATTGTTTTTTTTCAGAGTGCCTGGCACCCATAGGCTGCTAACATGCTTGATCCAGGAGCACTGACCACAATCGACCAGCTCCATTGGGCGGGCCATATTGTTCGCAAACCTGTCACGAGACTCCCAAAGCAAGCACTCTACTTGGAACTCCTTCACGGCAAGCAACGCCCCGGTGGACAGAGGAAACGTTACAAGGAAACCCTCAAAGCCTCCTTGATAAAATGCAACATCCCCACTGACATCTGGGAGTCCCTGGCCAAAGACCGCCCTAAGTGGAGGAAGAGCATCCGGGAGGGCGCTGAGCACCTCGAGTCTCGTCGCCGAGAACATGCAGAAAACAAGCGCAGGCAGCGGAAGGAGCGTGCGACAAACCAGACTTCCCACCCACCCTTTCCTCCAACCACTGTCTGTCCCACCTGTGACAGAGACTGTAATTCCTGCATTGGACTGTTTGGTCACATGAGAACTCACTTTTAGAGTGGAAGCAAGTCTTCCTCGATTTCGAGGGACTGCCTATGACTTGACTGATAATCCAGCATGCCAGATTTCTCCGAGTCCTCCGTCAACGAAATGTAAAATCTTATTGAAACAAAGTGGAGCGGCCCAGGAATCATGGGAGGGCGGCACAGAAACATTCACATTTGCCACGGCAGGCACGGGCTCAAGGGGCCAAATGGCCTCTTTCTGTGCCGTGACCAATCTGTGATTTCCAGAGCTCCCTCGGAGTTTCTCCTGGAGCAAAGCCCAGTTGCGCGTTTAAAGGGGTTTCCAACACAGTTCCGCCAAACTTGCAGCACCAGAGCATGTGAGAGAGAGGATATTCCTGCCAATGGGCGACGACTGTAATGTGTGTGTTTGTGTGAGTGACTGTGATAATCATAGAATCATAGAGGTCTCGGGGCCCCAGAAGGAGACCATTTGCTAAGACAGTATTATAGCCTGTGTGTAGTCGCAGTAACCCTTCCACTCATATATAAATCAGCATGCCTTGCAACTTGCATGCAGTATTGCGGCGGATATCTCAGCAGCCTGAAGATTGTCGGCTCGCGAACTTCAAATTCAATCAATCCGCGAATCTGTCCATCAGCTCCACCAGAAGATAAAAGACCTTTGATGCAAATTGTCACCAGTACCCGGTCTGGACTATGTGTGAATCCAGTCACCTTCTGATCCTCAGATGCCCTGTGAAGTGATCTGCCGAACCAATCCGCTGTAAAAGCAACAATTCCACGATCTGGTCGTTAGCCTCTCAAGGCAGCCAGGGACGGCAAGGAACGCTCTATCCTGTGAAACAAGTTCAACAAGTTCGCGTGCGACACGAGTGACTGGTGACCTGGCTAATGTCAAGCAGTTTTAAACAACCTTTAAACAGCCTTTAACATCAGTGGCAGGGACATGAATCGCCCGTTTACAGAATCTAATTGGGGTGTTTTTTTTCTCTGACTTTACTGCGGTTTTCAATAATCTGTCATTACTAATAAAGCTGTTTTACACTTGTTAATAGCAAAACTGGAGCTGTACCGCTGGGACTTGCCTGTGGCTGATGCTGCTGATCACTAAACCAATTGGTTTGTGATCACATTAAAGCAACTGTAGCAGGGGCTGTCAGATCGCCCAGCCTAACATCCCCATCTAGTGGTCCCAATCCACCTTCACTGACAACCTCACTCTTACATCACCGGGTAATTATCCTGAGGAAATGGAATTATCCGTCCTGATCACCATCTGACGGTAGGTTACTTTTGACCTCTATCAAAGGCATCATCTCTTTCTGATCTTGCATCTTCCAGATCTGATTCGATAACAATCCCAGTTTTCTGAGAGAAATTCTACAGTTCATTATTAATCCGGGGAGAAATTCGGCTGCTCAGCGCCTCCCGTTAGCGAATGGGGGGGGGGGGGAGGAACGGTAACGACGAGCGAAGGGGTTACCGACCGGGCGCGGCGAATTCAGCGAAGCCCGGCAACTTCAGTGCCAGTTTCACACCGGCGCCAAGTCTTACCACCGGAGCCTCTCGCAGATCGCAGACCGCGATGGTGTAAACTGCGCTGTGCCCCATGACCTCCGTGGATGTGAAATTGGCTCCCGCCCCCTGCTGTATTGCCAGGCGTCAACAACAGCAGGAAGAGGAGGCGTCATCACCTCGACTGGCCGCTCGGGGAGCGCTGAACAAAGGCAGTGGTTTTTAAGTTAGGCCAGCGGTTATTATTTGCATCAGTCTGGTGCCCGCTGTAAGTTTCGATGTTTCATGGCTGCACGATGTCCCAGCCCTCCGCTCTGTGAGAGTGTTTGGGGCTGTAAGGGCAGTTGCTCAGGTCACCTGGCAACGCAGAACTGCCGACAATGAGCTTGTGCAACATCACTGGCTCTTCCCTTTATGTGGGGGAAGCAGCCTCTGATAAAGTTAGCAATGCACTCCACATTGCTCAGTGTCTGCCGTTACCGTCCAGCTCTCGCACTTCAGCAGCCTAAGAGAATTGGTTAGCGCTTGATTTAATCCACTTCCCTCTTGGAGCAATAAAGCTGAATTTTGCTGCAGGAGAGAATCATTGGCGCCGAGCGCTACTTTTTACAGTTTTCAAAAGTTATCGTCCCAACCGGGCCTCTACGGAATTTCAAGCCCATGGTGCCTACTCATTCTGAAGCTGAATTCCTCAAAGGGATCTAAGGGGTCGAAATTCGGTGTCGCCCTGTTTGGAGATGGTAACCGAGGCGAGGCAAGACGTCCTGCCCCCGGAGCAAAAGGCCCATCCCGGCTGCGAAATTAGGGTTACCACCCCCCGAGAAGAAGTGGAATGCAATGTCGGATGCTGCACTTCCTCTCAGGGGCGGGACCAGGGCGGAAAGTGCGCGAGTGTTGCAGCATTCCGCAGGCTCTCCGTGTAGCGCTGGCCTGAGCACCGG
Source organism: Pristiophorus japonicus (assembly GCF_044704955.1). Taxonomy (NCBI): domain Eukaryota; kingdom Metazoa; phylum Chordata; class Chondrichthyes; family Pristiophoridae; genus Pristiophorus; species Pristiophorus japonicus. The sequence continues at coordinate 63,658,314 of NC_091982.1, forward strand.
GCCCTCCCCTTCTGTTAAAGCGACGGGCTCACTGCGAGCTCACTCATGGGGCGAGGGGCCTCCCCTACACGACCAGGCTACACCATCACGGCACGGGCCCCGCAAAAAATACGACGCAAGGCTGGAACGGAAAGTTGGCTGGGTGAAAAAAATATCGCCGCTCAACTTCCCTTTAAAGTGCAGACCGGTTCGCGACCCACGAGGCTGACGCTGACATCGCCCGCGGCTGCCTCATGGGCTGCCATCCAATTTCTGCCATGGGGCAAAAGCAGTTCGCTGCGCACGGTGATGACGTCATCGTCGCTGGTGCAGCAGCGGAATCGGGGCGCTGCCGGTTTTCACGTCCACTAACTCTCACTCAATTTCCCTGGAGCTGGCAACGCGCACTCATGCCCCGGGCGAAAACCCATTTGCCTCCCGGAGTCACTAACAGCAGGTGCACAGGAACCCAATTTCACCCCCCTAAATGTTTTGTTCTTGGCCTGCTGGTCTCCTCCCTTGCTGAACTCTTGAGCGTTACAAAAAAAACCTGCTCCATCACTTCCAGGCGCCATCTATTCAATTGCAAGGATGTATCAGCTGTGACTCAGTGGGTAGCACTCTCTGAGCCTCTGATTCAGAAGGTTGTGGGTTCAAGACCCACTCCAGGGACTTAAGCACAAAATCTAGGCCGACATTCCCAATGCAGTGCTGAGAGAGTGCTGCACTGTCGGAGGTGCCGTCTTTCGGATGAGACGTTATACCAAGGCTTTATCTACCCTTTCGGGTGGACATAAAAGATCTCATAGCCACTATTTAGAAGAAGAGCAGGGAAGTTATCCCCGGTGTCCTGGCCAATATTTGTCCTTCAAACAAAATCAGGAAAACCATGTCATTATCACATTGCAGTTTGTGGGAGCTTGCTGTGCTCAAATTGGCTGCCGTGTTTCCTACGTTAAAACAGTGACTACACTTCCCAAGGACTTCATCAGCTATAAAGTGGTTTGGGACATCCTGAGGTTGTAAAAGGTGCTATATAAATGCAAGTCTTTCTTTCTTATTCCGGGTTGATTGTAACTGCCTCCGATTGGTGCAAAGGAGGTGGGGCCACTTACAGCCCAGTTTACGCTGGTTCCCCAATTGCTGCCATCTTGGGTGGGGTCCTGAGAAGGGCGGCCGGAGCGCCTGCCTGTTTCAAGTGGGGGGGGCAACATTTAATCCGCAAGTTGGGGTCTTTATGCTGTTGCCGCTGGCCCTCGAGAACTGGCATGTCGCCCAATTTTCTCTTGTCTCCAAATTGCTCAGAGGGTATTGGCAGCCCACGTGTTAGTGTGGGATGAACCGGGAAAAATCACACGGGTCCACCCGCCAACTCGTCCCAGTAATAGAGCTTCCCCTAGTGGACTACTGATGTACTGCAACTACTGATGTAAATAGTAAAGGATCATGTGGCAAGGTCACATGATGACAGTTGGAGCTATCTTGTAGAATGTGCTTGTTAGTGATGTGGTAAGAATATATCACAGTCCGGCCCACCGTCTGTCTGTTACCATTCACGTGTGAATAAAATGTGACCACCCACCAGGTACGTTCGGGTCTTAGCGGCCTCCTGATTGCTGCTCTCCCACAACGACCCTTACAGGACACACAGGCCTATAACTGCCCCTCCAATACTCTCCCTAGTTAACTGAGAGCAGACGCTGCAAAAGTTCAGGCAAAATGTCAAGGACTCTCTGGGCTCTTTAATGGCTGCAGGTGCAACTCAGTCTGGGGCAGATACAACACACATTTCGATGTGCTGCCCTGTAAAATTTGGGATACAATTTCTATTTCTACTCTACGTCTATTAACACTAATTGCTAGTTTTTTTTAACTTTTGTACAAAGCATTACTCCCTTGTCAGCCGTGGCTCAATGGGTAGCACACTCTTGCCTCTGAGTCAGAAGGTTGTGTGTTCAAGTCCCACTCCAGAGACTGGAGCCCATAATCCAGACTGACACTCCAGTGCAGTGCTGAGGGAGCGCTGCACTTTCGGATGTGCCGTCTTTCAGATGAGACGTTAAACCGAGGCCCCATCTGCCTTCTCAGGTGGATGTAAAAGATCCCATGGCACTATTTTGAAGACAAGCAGGGGAGTTATCCCAAGTGTCCTGGTCAATATTTATCCTTCAATCAACATCACTAAAAACAAAATGAGATGATCTGGTCATTATCACATTGCTGTTTGTGGGAGCTTGCTGTGCACAAATTGCCTGTCGTGTTTCCTATATTACAACAGTGACTACAATCCAAAAGTATTTCATTGGTTGTAAAGCGCTTTGGGACATCCTGAGGTCGTGAAAGGCGCTATAGAAATGAAAGTCTTTCTTCATTTTCCCTCTAAATACAATCTTCAAAATCGCTCGCCAATTACATTTTTTTAACTTAGTTCTTGGGATATGAGCATCGCTGGCCAGGCCAGCATTTATTGCCCATACCTAATTGCCCTTTGAGAAGGTGGTGGTGAGCCACCTTCTTGAACTGCTGCCGTCCGTGTGGTGAAGGTGCTCTCACAGTGCTGTCAAGGAGGGAGTTCCAGGATTTTGACCCAGCGACGATGAAGGAACGGACGATATATTTATAATTCAGGATGTGCATGACTTGGAGGTGATGGAGTTCCCATGGTATTGCTGCTCTTGTCCTGCCACTGAAGTCAATGAGAAAGAAAATCAGATGTTGTATAAAACTGGTGTCAGTTTGCTATGAGACTGTTTTGTGCTTCTGTCAAAGACCAATTTCACCCACAAGGACTCTTAGGGAAAATACAGCACTTAAAGCAGACATTTTGGGGTTACTCAATGACCATATTGTTACAGAGGATGGAAGGAACTCTGGGGAGGTGCAATTCTCTTTGAATGATGTACTCAGAGATCTGCAGAAGACAACTTAAGCAATGATTATACAAAACGATCCCGGAGAAAGTGTCAGGCTGATCCCATGATTCAGATCTCTCACCAGGGAGTGATGATCGGAGGGAGTGCATCTCAGGAAATCACAATTTTGGAGTGATTTTCTGTCGGTTAAAATTAGTACATGGAAAATGCTCCCTCGAAACTCAGTCCTCACAGTAAATCAATGAGAGAGCCAGATCGTGGGATCGCTCACTGCAATGTTCACTCAGAGGGATATTTGGATGTACGGTTTAAATGATTAAACAGTGGATCGGTGGGGGGGGCAAGAGCAAAAAGATAAAATTGTCGAGGCCCCTGAAATTCCACGGGCTGGGTCCTTGCGCGCTCTCCAACCATGACTGTGTGCAGGAGGCCCAGGGCCATGCCTTAGAGCAACAGCGCCAGTTGTGGTATATTGTTTACTACATCACAACACACACGCGACTACAAGTGGTTCCATTGTTTTTTATCTTACAAACAGCAATGGCTGCATTACCACAGTAGTCCACTAGGTGGATCTATATATTACACTTCTCCCTCCTTAATGAAGAAGTAATTATAACAAACAATCATCATACATAACTTGCATGTTTATACATAACAAAAGATATGGACTTATTTTCCTACATTTATAAATCAAACTCAACCACTTGTTTTCTGTTTTGAAGAGGATACCTTCACTCTCAAATAGAACCTTCCAAACATGGTGTCGACCTTAGACTCATTCTAGGCAGAACCTGAGGAGAGTTTTTCTCCAAGGGATGCCCTTGATCTACATTTGAACTCTCTACAACTTCAGACTGTTTGTCTGCCTGACTCGGACTCAGACTTAAATTCTGACTTTATCTTGGACTTGTTTCTAGTACATTTGATGTAGGATATGCTACTGGTACTCTACTTGTATCACAATTATCTGATGAGTCAGAAATAATCGAATCATTCCAACTTTCAACTCCTTCCACATCTGTAGGTAAAATATGATCAATGTGAATAAACCTAACCTGTCCATGATCAAACATTTTGACCAAATATGTGCGAGGAGCACATATCTTCACCACTCTCCCTGGTAACAACTTTAACCATTTATGGTGATGGTTCTTCATTCTTACCTTCTGATTTAATTTCACACTTCTCTCTCTTACTCTACCTCTATAATGATTTTCTTTCTGCCTTAATTGTTTCTCTTCCACGGACTGTGCCAGGTTTGGTTTTAACTACGAGAATCTGGTTGGTGGCTCTCATTTGAGAAACAACTCTCCTGGTGTTCTACCAGTAGATATATGTGGAGTATAATGTTATGTAATTAGAAAATTAGCCAATTTGTGGTCCAATGACAACTGCAGTTTCTTGGATTTGGATCAAACATTTGTTTGATGAGGGCACGTTTTACAATTTGTACTGTGCGCTCTGCTGCACCATTTGAAGCAGGGTGGTACTGTGGAACCTTGGTATGTTTCACAGCATTTTTGCTTGTGAACTGTGCAAATTCTTCTGAACAAAATTGTGGTCCATTATCAGAAACAATTTCCTCAGGGAGGACATATGAAGAAAATAATCTTCGCAAATTGTCTAATTTTTTATTTGTTGTTATTTTCTGCATCAGAAACACCTGTACCCACTTCGAATGGCTATCAATCACAATGAACAATTGCTGTCCTTCTAGCTCAGCAAAATCAATTTCTACCCTTTGCTACACCCTGGGAGGCCATTTCCATGGCTGTAATGGTACTGGTGGTGGTTGCTTGCTTAGCAATTGACATGTCATACACTGACTCACGATATACTCTATTTCTTTATCAAGACCTGGCCACTATAAGTAACTGTGTGCAAAACTCTTGGCCAAGCACATTCCCAGGTTCTGGTCATGAAGATCTCCCAATAATTTCGACCTGAATTTATTTGGTATAACAACTCTTGCACCCCACATGATACAATCTTTATCAACTGATAATTCATTCCTACGAACAAAGTATGGATGAATATTGTTCTCTGTTGCCTGGTTTGGGCAGCAATTTGCGATGTAATCATATATCTTTAACATAACTGGGTCGCGTTTGGTTGCCCTACCAATCTCTTCAGCTGTGACTGGCAGCTCATCAATATATGCAAAATAGAACACCTCTTCCCTATTGAGTGTAACTTGTGATGGGAAAGGCAACCTAGACATAGCATCAGCATTACTGTGATCAGCTGATTGTCTGTACTCAATATCATATGTATATGCTGACAAAATCAAAGCCCATCTCTGCATTCGGGCTGCAGCTAATATTGGAACTAGGGACTTTAGATGGAGGATTGCTGTCAGGGGATTATGGTCCATAACGATGGTAAACTTATGACAATACAAGTACTTGTGGAACTTCTTGACCAAAATGAAGGCCAAAGCATATCTTTCGATTTGCACATAATTACGCTCACTGACACTGAGAGTGCGTGAAGCAAAAGCAATTGGTCTCTCCTCCCCACTATATAGTACATGAGAGATCACTGCCCCAACTCCATATGGAGAAGCATCACATGCTAGCTTGATCTTCTTAGATGTGTCATAGTGTACTAACATGGTTCTCTCTACCAATTTGCTTTTACACTCCTTGAATGCTGTATCGCATTCTTCTGACCATTTCCAATCGACCTGTTTTTCAATAGTTAATTCAGTGGATGTAATACTGTAGCCAAATTTGGTAGGAACTTCCCATAATAGTTCAAAAGACCCAAAAGTGATCGAAGTTCAGTGACATTCTTGGGAGTGGGTGCATGTCTAATTGCATCTAATTTTTCCATGGTTGGATGTAAACCATCTTTGTCTACTCTGTACCCTAAGTACTCCACTGAGTTTTGAAATAACTCACACTTGCGAGTAGTCACTTGTATTTGCAAAGGGAATGGAGTATAAAAGCAGGGAAGTCATGCTGCAGCTATACAGGGTATTGGTGAGGCCACACTTGGAATATTACGTGCAGTTTTGGTTTCCATACTTACAAAAGGATATTCTTGCTTTGGAGGCAGTTCAGAGAAGGTTCACTTGGTTGATTCCAGAAATGAGTAGGTTGACTTATGAGAACGGTTAAGTAGGTTGGGCCTCTACTCATTGGAATTCAGAAGAATGAGAGGTGATATTGTCGAAACGTATAAGATTATGAGGGGGCTTGACAAGGTGGATGCAGAGAAGATGTTTCCACTGATAGGGGAGACTAGAACTAGAGGGCATGATCTTAGAATAAGGAGCCGCCCATTTAAAACTGAGATAAGGAGAAATTTCTTCTCACAGAGGATTGTAATTCTGTGGAATTCGCTGCCTCAGAGAGCTGTGGAAGCTGGGACATTGAATAAAGTTAACACAGAAATAGACCATTTCTGAAATGATAGGGGGTTAAGGGGTTATGGGGACCAGGCAGGGAAGTGGTGCTGAATCCATGATCAGATCAGCCATGATCTTATTGAATGGTGGAGCAGGCTCGAGGGGCCGTATGGCCTACTCCTGTTCCTATTTCTTATGTTCTTATATTCTTATGTACTCTGTGCTTCTCTAGCTGTTAGAGGACTTCATTCAACATGTTATTATGAATTTGCCTGTTTGGTGCTGAAATTAGTATGTCATCTAAATAACATACTACCCCTTCAATGCCTTGAAAAATCTGGTTCATCAGCCCTTGGAATATGGCGGGAGCGGAAGATACTCCAAATGGTAGCCTATTAAATTGATATAGGCCTAAATAAGTGTTTATAGTCAAGCATGATTCTGACTCCTCATCTAGTTCAAGTTGCAAGTAGGCATTTGTAACATCCAACTTTGAGAAGATCTGACCACTTGTCAGCGTTGTGAAAAATCTCTTACATTCGGCAATGTATTGGATGGATTACCCTCTAGAACCTGGTTTATGGTTATTTTATAATCACCACACAAACTTACCTTACCATCGGACTTAGGGACAACAACAATGGGTGTCGCCCAATTACAGAGATAATGTTCTCAGTCTCTAGTCTTTTGAGTTCTTGTGCAACACTCTGCTTGAGTGCATATGGTATAGGACATGGCTTGCAGTAAACCGATCTAGCATCCTTCTGACACTTGACCTGAACCCTTGGATCGGACTGTCAGTTTCGCAGAACACCTTCGGATAATTCTTGATGACATCATCCTTCGATACAAATCTCGTTTCAACACAGAAAATCTCAGTCCTATTGAGCTTCAGTGATCGCAACCAATTTCTACTTAGTAAGGCAGGCTTGTCTAATGTCACTACTAAGAGAGGCAAGCTCTGAAATTGATCCTTGTATTTCACCGGTACGGTGATACGACCTACCACAGGAATTTGCTCTCCTGAGTAGCCTCGCAGCTCAATCTTGAATTTCTCCAGTGGGAAATCACGCAATTTGTCGAGGTATAACGATTCCATTACTACGCTCACGGATGCACCAGTGTCAATTTCCAGGGGTATCTTGGTTCCTGCAACATCAACTTAGATGATGATATTTTTCAAATTGCTGTTAGATACCCTCGTGCTCCTGATGATGTGTATCTCTTCGTTCTGTTGCTTTTCTTCCATGCTATGCAGTCTCTGGGGATTTCTACCTCTAGCATTCAAAGTTGGTTTACTCTTCAGTCGGCATGCCTTCACAATATGCCCAGTTTTCCTGCAGAAGAAACACTCTAAGCTCGCATATGGACAACTTTGAGCAATGTGTTGTCCCAGGCACCAATAGCATGACTTCAATGCTGTTACCATTGCCATTTTCTGAGACCTTGGGGCCCAACTGTCTTTTTCTTTTAAACTGCAGGCGATTCACCTCGGTTGTCTGACGACTGGAAATGGTACGAAATTCACGGGCGTATTGGTCGGCCATGGCCATTGACATAGCTGTCTGACAAGTTAAATCAAAAGTCAAGTTAAGAGTTGTCAACAACGTCCTCCTAATTGCTTCATTTTTCATCCCACAAACAAAGCGGTCATGCAAAGCTCAGTCCTGAAAGTTTCCGAAATGACAGTGAATGGATGGTTTTCTTAGAGCTACAATGTACTCACTGATACCCTCATCGGGTAATTGATTTTGTACAAGAAAATGAAATCTTTCAGCAATTTCCAGGGACTCAGGACTGTAGTGCAGTTCTAACTTACTTAGAATCTCTGTACGTGATGTGTCCTTTGGCTTGACAGGAACAATTACATTTTTCAGGATTTCATACACCTCAGGACCTGCTTCAGTTAAGAAAATAGCCCGTTTTCTTTCTAACACCACCCAGTTACGGTTTTCATCATCGGGAACTTCAATGATACAATTTGCAGTGAAAAATATTTCTAGCCACTTTACAATGCTGTAAAAGTCTCACGGTCGCGTTGAAATGCACCCAAGCACCCTATTATTCCCATAGGCGCGGCCATCTGGACTCTTCAGTTCAGACAAGTATGCTTGCAATTTACCTTGGATTTTTAGATGTTATTCAAAACAAAGAAGCTCTCAAAGTCTCTCTGTCGGTTGTCATTCACCAACAAAAATTTCAGCTAGGGGATCCAGAAATCCTAGCCTTCATTGCCAATGTGGGATACACACAGGACTACAAGATGGCTCCATTCTTTTTTATTCTTGTAAACAGCAATGGCTGCATTAGCACAGTAGTCCACTAAATGGATATATATATTACACCAGTGTCTGCCACCCTTCACGCCATTTCTCCGGAAGGTTACACAGTGTCTCCAGTCCGAGCATACGGGGAGGGACCTGTGGAATTTCAGGGCCTCTGTATGTTTTGTAAATACATGATGCGTCGACAATGCCCAGTCACGGAGACGGGATTGGAAAATCTCACTGCCGTCATGAGCACATTATTGCAGTGTTTGAAAATAATGCAAAGTGGGGCAAGTCTTTAACCAATTAACAAAACAAATGAGCGGAGCCATGAGGAACATTACGCACAAGTGAAATTTATGGGCAGGAAAAGACCAACGGATCCATCTAGCCTGACCCACACTCAGGATGGTTGGAGCATCGTCACTGAACAAGTCATTCCTCCCCCGACTTCCCCTCCTCCCCCACCATTACCTCCCTCTCCCACCCCCACCCTGCCGCCCCCAACCCCGCTACCCCCAACCCCACCCCCACAGCCATGAAATCTCTAGGGTCAGGCACAAAATATTAGAAACAGGAGGAGGCCATTCAGCCCCTCGAGCCTGTTCCATCGTTCTATTAGATCGGGGTTGATGTTGATCTGTATCTTACCTCCATCTACCCAGTCAGGACGCAATTTCAAAATTTGCAGATGGCACAAAACTTGGAAGTGTAGTGAACAGTGAGGAGGATAGTGATAGACTTCAAGTGAACATAGACAGGCTGGGGGAATGGCGGACACGTGGCAGATGAAATTTAACACAAAAAATTGCGAAGTGATACATTATGGTAGGAAGAACGAGAAGAGGCAATATAAAGTAAAAGGTACAATCCTAAAGGGGGTGCAATAACAGAAACCTGGGGGTACATGTGGCAGGGTGGGTTGAGAATGTGGTTAAAAAAGCATATGGGATCCTGGGCTTCATAAATAGAGGCATAGAGTACAAAAGCAAGAAAGTAATGATGAACCTGTATAAACCACTGGTTCAGCCTCAACTGGAGTATTGTGTCCAATTCTTGGCACTTCACTTTAGGAAGGATGTGAAGGCCTTAGAGAGGGTGCACAAAAGATTTACGAGAATGTTTCCAGGGATGAGGGACCTCAGTTCCGTGGATAGACTGGAGAAGCTGGGGTTGGTCTCCTTGGAGCAGAGAAGATTGAGAGAAGATTTGATCAAGGTGTTCAAAATCATGAGGGGTCTGGAAAGAGAGAAACTGTTCCCATTGTGGAAGGGTCAAGAGACAGAGGTCACAGATTTAAGGTGACTGGAAGAAGAACCAAAGGCGACATGAGGAAAAACTTTTAAACGCAGCGAGTGGTTATGATCTGGAATGCGCTGCCTGAAAGGGTGGTGGAGGCAGATTCAATTGTGGCTTTCAAAAGGGAGTTGGATAAGTACCTGAAGGAATAAAAATTACAGGACTGCAGGGAAAGGGCAGGGAGTGGGATTGGCTGAGGTGCCCTTGAAGAGAGCCGGCATGGGCTCAATGGGCCGAATGGCTTCCTTGTGTGTTGTAGCTATTCTATGATTCTATGATTCCTGACTTTGCTCCATATCCCTTGATCACCTTGTCCAACAAAAATCTATCAATCGCAGTCATGAAAGTTCGAATTGACCCCCAGCACCCCCATCCTTTTGGGTGAGAGAATTCCAGATTTCTACCATCCTTTATGTGAAAAATCACGTCCTAATTCCAAGATGATCTAGCTATAATTTTAAGATTGTGTCCCTTTGTTCTTGAATTTCCCACAAGAGAATTGTTTCTCCATATCAACTCTATCAAATCCTTGCATCATTCTGAACACTTCCAGTAGGAACATAGGAGCAGGAGTAGTCTATATGGCCCCTCGAGCCTGCTCTTCCATTGAATAAGATCATGGCTGATCTTCGACCTCAACTCCACTTTCCCGCCCGATCCCCATATCCCTTGATTCCCGCAGCCTCCAAAAATCTTGTGATCTCGGCCTTGAATATACTCAATGTTTCAGTATCCACAGCACAAGGGGCAGAGAATCTCAAAGATTCACAACCCTTCTTTCTTTCTTCCTTTCTTTCAGAGCTTTGGACACCGTAGAGCTGGATTTTCGGTTTTGGTGTTTCCGGGCGCAATTCACGTCAGAGCAAAAAGTTTTGCGAGAACATTAGTGCCAGAGCGAGGATCTTTTGCCAAATGAAAGCTCCCGTGGAGCATTAGCATTACATCTGGCATTGCACCATAGTTTCTGTGCGCTGGAGCCGAAAGTTGCGGCACTGACGCAGTCTGCCGTTTTGCGCATGTGCTATTTTTCCGCGTTTCCACCTTCTGGTTTCTGTTTCCGTTTCTGTCGCAGATGCTAATGCAGCGTGCAGCCGCTTCCTGCATGCATGCGCATCCGGAGCAGTTCAGCCATTTCAGAGCAGATCATGGAGGAGGAGGTGGGAAGGCAGTGGGCCAGGCGATTCAGCCAGGAGGCAAAGGATGCTTTGGTGGGTGCTGTGGACTGGAGATGGCAGGAATTGCAGCTCCGGTGTAGTTCAAGACCACTGACTGCCATCTTTAAAATAATTTGGAGGAGATCGCTGAAGAAGTCTCTGTCTCGGACACAGTGGCCAGGACTGGCAAACAGTGTCGAAAGAAGTTTAACAATCTCACCAGGGTCGTCAGAGTGAGTACCAGTTTCATTCATTCTCTCCTTCAGTATTTTAAGGATAAATCTAACACACTATTTGTTCTCATGCTGTTGGTGCCTCAGCACTCTGTGGGTTATCTCCTAAAATGCATGACACATAGGTAGGCTTAGTTCGGCACCCTAATTGCCATGAATGATCTTTACACATTATTAAGATCGCTTCTTGAAAAATCTCATAAGATGTCTCCGCACTCCGATGTCCTCCTAATGCACCACGTGCAACATCCAAGGCCATTAAACAGAGGACTCTAGTATATTCAGACAGTATGGCATAAGCGCTTTGGTGGCCATCTGTGCCACAAGAGCAGATGCATCCTCTTGTAATCATTTCCATTTTCATCTTTTCAGGCTAAGAATTCTCACAATAACCGGGAGCAGATGCAGACAGGCGGTGGTCCGCCTCAGACCCTGCCACTCACCGACATCGAGGAGAGAGTGGCCGGCCTCATCAGCATCACAGGTCGGGCAGTTGCAGGGGACAGTGCTGAGCTCCCTCCCAATACTGAGGGTAATTAAGTAAGTATGTAAGTAAGTGGATTGCGCCACTCAAAACACTACATTGCAAGAAATAATGGAGTAGTGGCGGTCCTTCAAATGAGCCTGTGCTATGTGACCTTCCTCATGTCATCCTGCCCCCTCCCCTGCTGCTAATCATTCATCTGTTGCTTCCTACTTCCAGATGACCAGTCACAGGCACCGCATCCCTCAAGGGAACGCTCCACGCCAGGAGAAGGAGGAGGAGGAGGAAGAGGAGGATACGGATGAGCAGACTCCGGCGCAGCTTCCTATGACCGCTGTTCCACCATCGGCACTCAGCTCCTCTGGGGATGACGTGACGTTCTCGGGGTTCAACCAATCCGAGGCTCCTGGTACCAGTGGCGTGCAGCAACGCAGTGCTGGGGTCGAATCCCACATGCCATCTCTCCAGAGGGTGAGTTGGCAAAGTCGGTCTGCTAACAGACAGGCAGACATGAAACTGGACATGGTGGAAAAATCCAGGGAGCACACCCTAATCAGCCGTCAGCTCCTCGATGTCTTGGGTAGGATTCCCGTGAACATCGACAGTCTGAAAGCGACCTTTACAGAGGTAGGGTCGCAGATTGTCGCTGCGAGCCGTGATACCAGCGAGGCCATCAGTGCCCACACACAGAGGCTGGTGGCCTCCAGCAGTGACACTGGAGTTCCAGAGAGTGTGGTGCGTGTCCATGACAACGCTGCAGGCTCGGGCACATCGCTGGCACAAGCTCTGCTTCAGCTTGGGCAAGTCATGCAGTCCATGCCTGCCTCCATACTCTCTGTGTTCCCCACTGTCACACGGGAAAATGACAGTCCCGAAGCAGGCCAGCGAGGTGTTACTTTACATCGTGCTCCGGTTGTTACGGGACAGTCCCGTTGGTGACAGAGTGGCTCCAGGGAAATGGGAGGTGGTGTCATTCCTCCGCATACCGTCTCCCCCCCCGACTCAGTCGCCTAACAAGCATCAACGACGGTTGTCACCCAAACCACCGGTGACTGGCAAATATGTCCTTACTCTACAGTATAAATGCACAAGAGGCCCATACTTGAGAGAAGGTCACTCTGTGACCAGTTACCTTTATTACCAGAACCTCAAGAGCCAGACGGTGGATGGAGCTTCCCCTTTTATACCGTAAAGTCCAGGTTAGGAGTGTCTCCCACAAGTTCGTCCCCTGTGGTCAGTGTTCTCAAGGTGTACAACTTAGGTCAGCTTATACATGGGTTGCAATGACAGTTGAATACATGACACCGAGGAAGAGGTTAAAGATTTGGGCTTCGATATATGAGGGAACTTTAACAATCTGATTCAATTTTTGAACAAAAAAAAAAGACTTGCATTTATCTCGCGTCTTTCAGGACCACCGGATGTCCCAAAAGTGCTTTACAGCCAGTGAAGCATTTTTGGAGTGCAGTCACTGTTGTAATGTCGGAAACAAGCTATTTTAAATAATTTGGGAATGGGCGCAATTGCAAACCAGAACAGCTCATCATTAGAAAAGTATTGGAGTTCATGACACCAATCGATTGTGTTTCTGACACAGATTCCTCCTGCTGAGACCCAGAGAATTCGCAGCCCCTGGGACCTTCGCTGGAGAATGAGAAGCACCTCAGTGAATCAATTATCTTTTTTTCCACGTTCTTGTGTTACATTACAAAGCTGGAATGGGAGGCAAAATTCCAGGAGGAAGCATCAGAGATGACGCAGACGGCATGATAAAAGTGAAGGGAAACGACTCTCATTTCAAAGAAGCTCTCAGATTTTCATGAATGCTGATAATAATTGGACTGACAGCGAGCTGGAGCTGAAAGGAGCTTCCACTCGTCGGTTGGCTCAACATTCCTTTTCATCTTTCCATTTCAGGGCAAAGAACATTTTGTAGAAAACTCACATCTTTCAAGAAGTAAAAGAAAGAAAAACTTGCATTTCTACACCGCCTTTCACGACCACCGGATGGTTCAAAGCGCTTTACACCCAATGAAGCACTTTAGGAGTGCAGTCACTCCTGCAATGTGGGAAACGTGGCAGCCAATTTGCGCACAGCAAGCTCCCACAAACAGCAATTTGATAATGACCTGATAATGTTTTTTGTTATATTGATTGAAGGATAAATATTAGCCAGGACACCAGGGATAACTCCCTGCTCTTCTTTGAAATTGTGCCATAGGATCTTTTACGTCCATCTGAGGGAGCAGACAGGGGCTCGGTTTAATGTTTCATCCAAAAGATGGCAACTCCAGCAGTGCGGCACTCCCTCAGTACTGCGCCTCCGACAGTGCAGCGCTCCCTCAGCACTGCCACTCCAACAGTGCAGCGCTCCCTCAGCGCAGCGCTCCCTCAGCACTGCCCCTCCGACAATGCGGCGCTCCATCAGCACTGCCCCTCCGACAGTGTGGCGCTCCCTCAGTACTGCCCCTCCAACAGCGCAGCACTCCCTCAGTACTGCCCCTCCGACAGTGCGGTGCTCCCTCAGCACTGCCCCTCCAACAGCGCAGTGCTCCCTCAGTACTGCCCCTCTGACAGTGCAGCGCTCCCTCAGTACTGCCCCTCCGACAATGTGGCACTCCCTCATCATAGAAACATAGAAAATAGATGCAGGAGTAGGCCATTCGGCCCTTTTGAGCCTGCACTGCCATTCAATGAGTTCATGGCTGAACATGCAACTTCAGTACCCCATTCCTGCTTTCTCGCCATACACCTTGATCCCCCTAGTAGTCAGGGCTACATCCTTTTTGAATATACTTAGTGAATTGGCCTCAACAACTTTCTGTGGTAGAGAATTCCACAGGTTCACCACTCTCTGGGTGAAGATGTTTCTCCTCATCTCGGTCCTAAATGGCTTATCCCTTATCCTTAGACTGTGACCCCTGGTTCTGGACTTCCCCAACATAGGGAACATTCTTCCTGCATCTAACCTGTCTAAACCCATCAGAATTTTAAACGTTTCTATGAGATCCCCTCTCATTCTTCTGAACTCCAATGAATACAAGCCCAGTTGATCCAGTCTTTCTTGATATGTCAGTCCCGCCATCCCGGGAATCAGTCTGGTGAACCTTCGCTGCACTCCCTCAATAGCAAGAAAGTCCTTCCTCAAGTTAGGAGACCAAAACTGTACACAATACTCCAGATGTGACCTCACCAAGGCCCTGTACAACTGTAGCAACACCTCCCTGCCCCTATACTCAAACCCCCTCGCTATGAAGGCCAACATGCCATTTGCTTTCTTAACCGCTTGCTATTCCTGCATGCGAACCTTCAATGACTGATGTACCATGACACCCAGGTCTCGTTGCACCTCCCCTTTTCCTAATCTGTCACCATTCAGATAATAGTCTGAGTCTCTGTTTTTACCACCAAAGTGGATAACCTCACATTTATCCACATTATACTTCATCTGCCATGCATTTGCCCACTCACCTAACCTATCCAAGTCACTCTGCAGCCTCATAGCATCCTCCTCGCAGCTCACACTGCCACCCAACTTAGTGTCATCTGCAAATTTGGAGATACTACATTTAATCCCCTCATCTAAGTCATTAATGTACAATGTAAACAGCTGGGGCCCCAGCACAGAACCTTGCGGTACCCCACTCGTCACTGCCTGCCATTCTGAAAAGTACCCATTTACTCCTACTCTTTGCTTCCTGTCTGCCAACCAGTTCTCAATCCACGTCAGCACACTACCCCCAATCCCATGTGCTTTAACTTTGCACATTAATCTCTTGTGTGGGACCTTGTTGAAAGCCTTCTGAAAGTCCAAATACACGACATCAACTGGTTCTCCCTTGTCCACTCTACTGGAAACATCCTCAAAAAATTTCAGAAGATTGGTCAAGCATGGTTTCCCTTTCACAAATCCATGCTGACTTGGACCTATCATGTCACCTCTTTCCAAATGTGCTGCTTTGACATCCTTAATAATTGATTCCATCATTTTAACGACTACCGATGTCAGGTTCGGTCTATAATTCCCTGTTTTCTCGCTCCCTCCTGTTTTAAAAAGTGGGGTTACATTGGCTACCCTCCACTCCATAGGAACTGATCCAGAGTCTATGGAATGTTGGAAAATGACTGCCAATGCATCCGTTATTTCCAAGCCCACCTCCTTAAGTACTCTGGGATGCAGTCCATCAGGCCCTGGGGATTTATCGGCCTTCAATCCCATCAATTTCTCCAACACAATTTCCCGACTAATAAGGATTTCTCTCAGTTCCTCCTTCTTACTAGACCCTTTGACCTCTTTTATATCCGGAAGGTTGTTTGTGTCCTCCTTAGTGAATACCAAACCAAAGTACTTGTTCAATTGTTCTGCCATTTCTTTGTTCCCCGTTATGACTTCCCCTGATTCTGACTGCAGAGGACCTACGTTTGTCTTTCCTAACCTTTTTCTCTTTTCATATCGATAGAAACTTTTGCAATCCGTCTTAATGTTCCCTGCAAGCTTCCTCTCGTATTCTATTTTCCCTGCCCAAATCAAACCCTTTGTCCTCCTCTGCTGAGTTCTAAATTTCTCCCAGTCCCCGGGTTCATTGCTATTTCTGGCCAATTTGTATGCCACTCCCTTGGCTTTAATACTATCCCTGATTTCCCTTGATAGCCACGGTTGAGCCACCTTCCCTTTTTTATTTTTACGCCTGAAAGGGATGTACAATTGTTGTAGTTCTTCCATGCGGTCTCTAAATGTCTGCTATTGCCCATCCACAGTCAACCCCTTACGTATCATTCGCCAATCTATCCTAGCCAATTCACGCTTCATACCTTCAAAGTTACCCTTCTTTAAGTTCTGGACCATGGTCTCTGAATTAACTGTTTCATTCTCCATCCTAATGTAGAATTCCATCATATTATGGTCACTCTTTCCCAAGGGGCCTCGCACAACGAGATTGCTAATTAATCCTCTCTCATTACACAACACCCAGTCTAAGATGGCCTCCCCCCGAGTTGGCTCCTCGACATATTGGTCTAGAAAACCATCCCTTATGCACTCCAGGAAATCCTCCTCCACCGTATTGCTTCCAGTTTGGTTAGCCCAATCTATATGCATATTAAAGTCACCCATGATAAATGCTGCACCTTTATTGCATGCACCTCTAATTTCATGTTTGATGCCCTCCCCAACATCACTACTACTGTTTGGAGGTCTGTACACAACTCCCACTAACGTTTTTTGCCCTTTGGTGTTCTGCAGCTCTACCCATATAGATTCCACATCATCCAAGTTAATGTCCTTCCTAACTATTGCATTAATCTCCTCTTTAACCAGCAATGCTACCCCACCTCCTTTTCCTTTTATTCTGTCCTTCCTGAATGTTGAATACTCATGGATGTTGAGTTCCCAGCCCTGATCATCCTGGAGCCACGCCTCTGTAATCCCAATCACATCATATCTGTTAACATATATTTGCACAGTTAATTCATCCAGCTTATTACAGATACTCCTTGCATTAAGACACAAAGCCTTCAGGCTTGTTTTTTTAACATCCTTTGTTCTTTTATAATTATGATGTAGTGCGGCCCTTTTTGTTTCTTGCCTTTGTTTACTCGGCCTTCCACTATTGCTTTTTACCTTTCTACCATCTGTTTCTGACTCCATATTACTTTGCCCTATCTCGCTGCATAGGTTCCCATCCCCCTGCCATATTAGTTTAAACACTCCCGAACTGCATTCGCAAATGTTACCCCTAGGACATCAGTTCCAGTCCTGCCCAAATGCAGACCGTCCCTTTTGTACAGGTCCCACTTCCCCCAGAACTGGTTCCAATGTCCCAGGAATTTGAATCCCTCCCTCTTGCACCACTGCTCAAGCCACGTATTTATTCTAACTATCCTGCTCCCTCTACTCTGATTAGCACGTGGTACTGGTAGCAATCCAGAGATTACTACCCTTGAGGTCCTACTTTTTAATTTAACTCCGAGCTCCCTAAATTCAGCTTGTAGGACCTCTTCCCGCTTCTTATCTATATTGTTGGTACCTACTTGTACCACGACAACTGGCTGTTCATCCTCCCTCTCCAGAATGCTCTTCAGCCGCTCCGAGACATCCTTGACCCTTGCACCAGGGAGGCAACATACCATCCTGGAGTCTCGGTTGCGGCCGCAGAAACTCCTATCTATTCTCCTTACAATAGAGTCCCCTATCACTATAGCTCTCCCACTCTTTTTCCCGCCCTTCTGTGCAGCAGAGCCACCCATGGTGCCATGAATCTGGCTGCTGGTGCTTTCCCCTGGTAAATCATCTCCCCAACACGGTATATCTGTTTTGGAGGGAGATGACCGCAGGGGACTCCTGCACTACCTTCCTGCTCTTGCCTTGCCTCTTGGTCACCCATTCACTATCTGTCCTAACCCTTACCTGTGGTGTAACCAACTCACTAAATGTGCTATCCACAACATTCTCAGCATCACGCATGCTCCAGAGTGAGTCCATCCGCAGCTCCAGTGCCATCATGTGTCTGTCAGGCGCTGGAGCTGCGGATGGACTCACTCTGGACACACTTCCCGCACACATAATTGCCAGGGACACTGGAAGCATCCCTGACTTCCCACATAGCACCGGAGGAGCATGACAAGGGTCCGAGCTCTACTGCCATGACTTAACCCTTAAATTAAATTACTTACTAAAATTTACTTCAACACCAAACAGCTACTTCGTAGTTCGCTGCCAATTAAACTAATCTAAAAGTCAGTCTAAAAGAGAGTTATACTTACCAGTCAAACAGCCATCCACTTACCACTGCCCCTCCGACAGTGCAGTGCTCCCTCAGTACTGCCCCTCCGACAGTGCGGTGGTCCCTCAGCACTGCACTCGAGTGTCAGCCTAGATTTAGGTCCTCAGGTCCCTGGAGAGGGCATTGTACTGACAACCTTTCTGACTCAGAGGCAAGAGTGCTACCCACTGAGCCACAGCTGGCACAAATTGGACGTGTAACACCTCGCACGCCAGTGCAGAGCCAGGTAAAAGGGGAGGGGGGAAAGAACAAAGGGGGGAGAGGTCAGAGGTTAGATGGCAATGATTAAATGGCAATTTGATGATGGTGCAAGGCGAAAGGGCAAAAGCGTGTCCTATGATCACACACTATTGCCTTGCATCATCATCTCTTTGGTCTTTTAATCACTCCTGCCTTTGACCCTATCACAGACCATCTCTTGTGTCCTTTTCTACCCTCCTCTGCTCTCTCTGCCTCTGTGTGGGGGATGGTAGCATAGTCGTTATGTCACTGGACTAGCAATTCCAAGGCCTGGACTAACGATCAGGGTACGGGGCGGGGGGGAGGAATTCAGTACAGCCCCGGCAGCTAAATGGGGCTTACCAACCCCGAGAGGAAGTGGAGTGCAACATCGCACGCTGCACTTCTTCTCGGAGGGCGGGGCCGGGGCACTAATTTACCAGTGCCATGGGGAGAGCCACGTAGCAGTGGTGGAACCATGAGGCCCTCTCCTTCCATTAAAGGGGAAGGCACGCTGCCAACTCTGCATCGGGGAGAAGGGGCCATCACTACACCAACGGGGAGCACCGAGCCGTGGCAGCAGCCCGGCACAGAAGCAGAGCGCCAGGCTGCAACATCACGGCACAGACCCCGTGGTTTCAGGACGGCAAAAGCCTCGACCGATAAGTCGGACATTTTTGAAAATGTCGGCGCGCACCTCCACTCCCCTTTAATTCTCGCCCCGTGAACGGACTGAAGCCCCGGTTCGTGACCCATGAGGCTGGCGCGGATACTGCCCATGGAAGCCTCACGGGGCATGAGCCAATTTTCACTCTGGGGCGCAAACAGGTTGGCGCGCACAGTGATGACATCGTCATCACCGGCGCGGCGGTTCGGGGACGTTACCGGTTAACACCTCCGCTAGCTCCCGTAATGTTCCGCGGGAGTTGGCAGCGGCTCTGTGCCCCGGGCGAGAAGTCGTTTGTCCCCTGTTAGTGACCCACCTCCCCCACCCCCATGGGGGTTAATGGGAGGTGCAAGTGATGTGAATTTATCCCCCAGGGAATTTAAATTCAGTTAATTAAATAAATCTTCAACAAAGAAAAGTTAGAATCAGTAATGGAGACCATGGGCCCAATTTTCCCCAATGCCAGTTTTTGGCTTATTTCAACATTTACGCCCATTCTTTTGGCCCCGATTACTCAAAAAAAATTACTTGCAAGTTTCCCCGTTCTAATTTCTAAAATTGGCACCGCGCAGCCTGTCCATTAGCTTCAAGGGGTGGAGCCCAAGGCCTGCACCAAAAAAAGGATGCCACTCTCCCCGCCCCACCCCGCCGTCCTTCTGCACATACGCGGGGGGAATAAATGACATTTTTTACGTGACTGCTATGAGCGCGCATGCGCAGTACACCTCCTGGTCTGCAATCGGCCATTTTTAAAGAGTCAGGTGTGTGTGAGAACGTTGAGTGCTGTGTGAGAACTTTAATTATCACTGGAAAAATCAGAGCTGCAATACAAGATGCAACACAGCTCAAGTACCAAGAATTTCTCACAGGATGAAGTGGAGGCACTGGTTAATGTAATTGAGCCAGATGCCACGAGCTGGACACCAGCAGAGGTCAAATAAAAGTTTCACCAAAAGTAATGAAGAAACGCTGGAAGCAACTTGCAGAAGATTACCGTGCAATGGTGACCAGCCCGAGGTCTGCAGGCCAATGCAAAAAGTAACAGGACCTTGGACAAGTAGTTGGTGTAAGTAATATTTGCATTTATTCACTGAAATTGCAGTTGTAAATATGACCATTTGTATGTCTCACTCAGCAGAAAGACACCCTCTCTAAATTTTTGTGATATATTCACAGAGCACAGCACTCATAGCTTCCTAACATGGCAGGCAGCTCTCTCGGAAGTCTCTGGAAATCTGCCTGGGCTGTTTCTTATTAACTCTGCACTTACAGTACACAATACTTCCACATCCACAGTATGGAGCTATAAACATTACAAGCTTACAGACATTACACTTCTCCCTCCTTAATGAAGAAGCCATCATAATAAACATCATACACAACTTTCATGTTTATACATCACACATAAACTTATTTTTTTCCATATTTACAATTTAACTTTACCACTTGTTTTCTGTTTCGAAGAGGATACCTTCGCTCTCGAACAGAACCTTCCAAACATGGTGTTGAATCTAAACTCATTCAAGGCTCATCCGGAGGAAAGTTTTCCTCCACGGAATTTCCTTGATTTTCATTTGAACTCACTCTAACTTCAGGCTCTTTGTTTTACTGACTCGGACTCAGACTTTCATTCTGATTCTTCCTGGATTTGTTTCTAGTACATTGGAAACACCTCAACCCACTTCGAATGGCTATCAATCACAATGAACAATTCTAACTCATCAAAATCAATATGTAGCCTTTGTCACAACCTGGGAGGCCATTTCCATGGCTGTAATGGTACTGGTGGTGATTGCTTGCTTACCGATTGACATGTCGTACACTGACTCACGATGTACTCTATATCTTTATCAAGATCTAGCCACCATAAGTAACTGCGTGCAAAACTCCTGGTCAAGCACATTCCCAGGTGCTGGTCATGGAGGTCTCCTAATAATTTGGACCTGAATTTATTTGGTATAACCACTCTTGCAACCCACATGATACAATCTTTATCGACTGATAATTCATTCCTATGAATGAAGAATGGATGTGCATCTTTGTCTGTAACCTGGTTTGGCCATCCATTTGCAATATACTCATACACCTTTGACATCACTGGGTCACGTTTGGTTGCTCTACCAATCTCTTCAGCTGTGACTGGCAGTTCATCAATGTATGAAAAATAAAACACTTCTTCCCTATCGGGTGTAACTTGTGATGGGGAAGGCAATCTAGACATTGCATCAGAATTACTGTGATCAATCTATATTCAATATCATATGTATATGCTGACAAAATCAAAGCCGATCTCTGCATTTGGGCTGCAGCTAATGTTGGAACTGGGGGTTTTGGATGGAGGATTGCTGTTAGGAGCTTATGATCCGTAACGATGGTAAACTTACAACCATACAAGTATTTGTGAAACTTCTTGAACCCAAAAATTAATGCCAAAGCTTCCTTTTCGATTTGCGCATAATTACTCTCACTGGCACTGAGAGTGCATGAAGCAAAAGCAATTGGTCTCTCCTCCCCACTACTTGATACATGAGAGATTACTGCTCCAACTCCATACGGAGAGGCATCACATGCTAGCTTAATCTCCTTAGATATGTCAGAGTGAACTAATATGGTGCTCTCTACCAATTTGCTTTTACACTCCTTGAATGCTGTATCGCATTCTTTTGACCACTTCCAATGGATCTATTTTTTCAAAAGTTCATTCAGTGGATGTAACACTGTAGCCAAATTTGGTAGGAACTTCTCATAATAGTTCAAAAGACCCAAAAGTGATCGCAGTTCAGTGACATTCTTGGGAGTGGGTGCATTTCTAATTGCATCCAATTTTTCCATGGTTGGATGTAAACCATCTTTGTCTACTCTGTATCCTAAGTACTCCACTGAGTTTTGAAATAACTCACACTTGCGAGCAGTCACTTGTATTTGCAAAGGGGATGGAGTATAAAAGCAGGGAAGACTTGCTGCAGCTATACAGGCATTGGTGATGCCACACCTTGAATATTGCGTGCAGTTTTGGTTTCCATACTTACAAAAGGATATACTTGCTTTGTAGGCAGTTCAGAGAAGGTTCACTTGGTTGATTCCAGAATGAACGAAGTTCAGTGACATTCCTGGGAGTGGGTGCATTTCTAATTGCATCCAATTTTTCCATTGTTGGATGTAAACCATCTTTGTCTACTCTGTACCCTAAGTACTTCACTGAGTTTTTAAATAACTCACACTTGCGAGCAGACACTCTTACTCTGAGCTTCTATAGCCTTTTGAGGACTTCATTCAAAATATTATTATGAATTTGCCTATTTGGTGCTGAAATTAGTATGTCATCCAAATAACATACTACCCCTTCAATACCTTGCAAAACCTGGTTCATCACCCCTTGGAATATGGCAGGGGCAGAAGACACTCCAAACGGTAGCCTATTAAATTGATACAGACCTAGATGAGTATTTATAGCCAAACATGAATTGGACTCCTCATCTAGTTTAAGCTGTAAGTAGACATTCGTAAGATCTAGTTTTGAGAAGATCTGTCCACGTGTCAGTGTTGTGAACAAATCTTCTATATTCGGCAATGTATTGGGGACATTACCCTCTAGAACTTGGTTTACGGTTACTTTATAATCACCACACAATCTTACCTTACCATCAGAATTAGGTACAACAACAATGGGTGTAGCCCAATTACATCGATCTATCTTACAAATAATGTTCTCAGTCTCTAGTCTTTTGAGTTCTTGCTCAACCTTCTCCTTGAGTGCATATGGTACGGAACGTGGCTTGTAGTAAACCAATCTAGCGTCCTTCTGTACACTGACACTCGCCTTGAAGCCTTGGATCGGACTGCCCGTTTCACAGAACACCTTCGGATACTTCTTGATAACCTCATCCGTTGATGAAAATCTCGCTTCCACACAGAAAATCTTACTCCAATTCAGCTTCAGTGAACTCAACCAATTTCTTCCAAGTAAGGCAGACTTGTCTCCTTTCACTTCTATTAGAGGCAAGTTCTGAAATTGACCTTTATATTTCACCGGTACGGTGATACGGCCTACTACAGGAATTTTTTTCTCCCAAGTAGCCTCGCAGCTCTATCTTGGATTTCTCCAGTTGAAAATCACACAATTTGTCGAGGTACAGTCGCTCCACTACTACACTCACGGAGGCACCCATGTCAATTTCCATTGGTATCTTGAATCCCGCAACATCTATGTGGATGTTGATGCTTTCCGAATTGCTGTCCGTTAAACTCGTGCTCCTGATGACGTGTAACTCTAACATCTCTTCGTCCTGTTGTTGTTCTTCCATGCTATGTAGCCTCTTTGGATTTCTACTCATAGCTTTGAACGCTGGACTCAGCTTTGAAAACTGGTTTATCCTTCAGTCGGCATGCCTTCGCAAGATGCCCAGTCTTTCTGCAGAAGAAACACTCTGCCTTCTAGTGTGGGCAATTTTGTGCAATGTGTTGCCCCAGGCACCTATAGCATGACTTCGACACTCTGTTAGAATTTCCAGTTTCGGAGACTTTGGGCCATGCCCGTCTTTTACTGTGAACCTGCAGGTGATTTACCTCGGTTGACTGACAACTGTAATCATTATTTAATTCTCAGGAATATTGTTCGGCCATGCCCATTGACCTCGCTGTCTGCCAAGCAATCTCAAAAGTCTAGTCATCCGTCGTCAATAACTTCCTTCTGATCGCATCATTTTTCACCCCACAAATAAAATGATCCCGTAATGCTTGGTTTTGAAAGTTTCCAAAATTACAGTGCATCGATAGCTTTTTTAATGCTACGATGTAATCACTGATACTTTCATCATCTTTTGATTCCGAATCCCGAAATGATAGCTTTCAGCAATTTCTAACGGTTTGCGGTTATAGTGCTGCTCCAGCTTCGTTAAAATCTCTTTAAGCGTTGTGTTCTTTGGCTCATCAGGCACTAGCAGATTTACAATGCCGGACATGCCTCTGATAAGAAGATCACTTTCTTACGTTCCAGCACAGCCCGGTTCTGGACTGCATTGTCTGGAACTTCGATTATGTTATTTGCAGTGAAATACATTTCTATCCGATCCACATATGCTTTAAAACGTTCCCGGTCATGTCTATATTCACCCAAATATCCGAATACACCTGCCATTTTAATCTCTAGCTGTTCACACCATGTGCTGTATTTTACCTCAGATTTTTTGTAGCTTTTCTAAAGACAGAAACTTCCAAAGTCTCTCTGTCGGCTGGCAGAATCCTTCACCAACAAAAATTAAGCTTTAAATCATCCAAAAAATCCCATCTCAATTGCCAAATGTGATATAATCACAGAGCACAGCACACACAGCTTCCTAACATGGCAGGCAGCTCTCTCGGAAGTCTCTGGAAATCTTCCTGGGCTGTTTATTATTAAGTCTGCACTTGCAATACACAATATGTCCACATCCACAGTGTGGAGCTATAAACATTACAAGCTTACAGACATTAAAATGTTCATCTTTGCAAAGAAAGATAGCCCACAACAAAAGAGAGAGAATTTGAACAGGAGGAGGCCCAACAAATCTGCACACATTGACACCCTTGGAAGACAGGGTCGCTGCTTTGATGGGTCCTGCCTGGAGAAAAGCAACTACCACTGCACAAGCTGGGCGCACACTCGAGGGAGAGGATAAGTCCTGCAAATTCCACAGTCTGGCTTTGCTAAATGTTAAGTACTGCATTGGCTAGCCATGCTTCGGTTCCTGGGGATGTCTCCGTCAGCTACACTTTAGTTGATGCAATGTGCTATAATTTATCGTGATCCTTCAAATGAGCCTGCTGCCTGCGCTGTGTGTGCCTACTCATGCCACCCACCCTGCCCCCCCCTCTGCTGCTAACCATTTGCCTGTTCTGTTATATTTTACAGAACTTGAGGCCAACCCTGGCGAGGCTGAAGCCGAAGAAGATTCAGACGCGGACGAGCCTGAAGAGGAGAACATATTCCAATCCCACCTTCCAGACCAAGAGCATGGGGTGAGGGGCAGAGGGAGGGGGAATGGGAAGAGGAGGATGAAGCCCCCACTGTTGTACTCACTCTGGAGGAGGTGCAGGTGCCGCCCATTGAGGTGCCAGACCCTTTCCTGAGTGGTAGAGTGTTTTGACATTCCATGGCTTCTCACATTCCAAGGCTGAGCGTCCCAGTGGAATGCAGCGAGCCACACCCAGGGTTGGAAGGTAAGTAGAGTTCTCCTGAGGTGCAGGATCTAAGATATCAGGTGATGGCAATGAGTGGGGAGAGCATTGATCTTACGCGATCACTCCGGGACACCATTAGTGGGGTGGGTGATGAGGTATTGGGGACTGTCACGGGAAGTAACAACTCTCTCACGAGAAATGGGAACACTGTCCAGGTATATGAGGGAGGGAATGTGGCAGGTATTTGAGAAACTTTCGGGGCACATGAAGGAGGGAATGTCGGAGTTAGCTGCTGCAATAAGGGAACATTAACAGATTCAACTGCCACTCCCACTCCAATCCCCAGACCAGCCTCTGAAGAGGCCCAAGCTGGGTCTTCCACATTACCGCCTGCCCATGCCCCCCATCGAGAAGTGCGCATGGGCAACTTTTTGAACTGAAGAAGAACCATTTCCATTATTTGTTCCATTAACACAACACAACATTAGGGAACAGGTGCAAACAGTAAACATGGTCCATTGGAATAGTTGCCTCTGAGCCTTCAGGCAGCAAAGCATTCATGGATGAGCTGCTGGCGCAAGGCTCAAGCAAATCGTTAAAGGGGCACGATGGCCCACCCTCCTCCGCCGTCGTGCCCCAGGTTCAGATAGATGCATGGCTTCCTCCTCCTCCTCCTCATCAGCATCATCCTCCTCATCATCAGTCACTCGCACCACAGGTGAGTCTTCTACTGTTATATATGTGAACTTGTACATACATTGTGCAGCCACCAGAGGGCTCATCCCTGGGATCCCATAATCCCTTGGCGGCACAGGTATTTAAGGGGACTTCACAGGTCGGAGAGCACTCTGGAGACCTGCAATAAAAAACTAAGGTCACATTTTACTTTGAACTCACAGTGTTCAGTCTGACACTTTCACCATACACAACAACTGGCGATGAGATATAGATAGCGAACCCAAAGATGCAGAGAACAGTGGGCATCCTGAAGAAATTCCCGGAGGGAGATAATTGGTTAACTTTTGTGGAGCGAATCGACCAATACTTCGTGGCCAACGAGCTAGATGGGGAAGAGAGCGCTGCCAAACGAAGGGCGATCCTCCTCATCGTCTTTTGGGCACCAATGTATGGCCTCATGAAGAATCTGCTCACTCCAGCGAAACCCACGAAGAAATCATACAACAATTTGTGCACACCGGTCCAAGAGCAGTTGAACCCGAGGAAAGCGTTCTGATGGTGAGGTACCGGTTCTACGCCTACAAAAGATTTGTAGGCCAGGAAGTGACGAGTTATGTCGCCGGGCTCAGACGCCTAGCAAGACATTGAGAATTTGAAGGACATTTAGAAACATAGAAACATAGAAAATAGGTGCAGGAGTAGGCCATTCGGATTTTCAAGCCTGCACCACCATTCAATCAGATCATGGCTGATCATTCAACTCAGTACCCCTTTCCTGCTTTCTCTCCATACCCCGTGATAGCTTTAGCCGTAAGGGCCATATCTAACTGCCTCTTGAATATATCCAACAAGCTGGCATCAACAACTCTCTGTGATAGGGAATTCCACGGGTTAACAACTCTCTGAGTGAAGAAGTTTCTCGTCATCTCAGTCCTAAATGGCTTACCCCTTAACCTTAGACTGTGTCCCCTGGTTCTGGACTTCCCCAACATCGGGAACATTCTTCATGCATCTAACCTGTCCAGTCCCATCAGCATTTTATATGTTTCTATGAGGTCCACTCTCATCCTTCTAAAACCCAGTCGATCCAGTCTCTCCTCATATTTCAGTACAGCCATCCCGGGAATCAGTCTGGTGAACCTTCGCTGCACTCCCTCAATAGCAAGAATGTCCTTCCTCAGATTAGGAGACCAAAACTGAACACAATATTCCAGGTGAGGCCTCACCAAGGCCCTGTGCAACTGCAGTAAGACCTTCCTGCACTTATACTTAAATCCCCTAGCTATGAAGGTCAACATACCATTTGCCTCCTTCACCGCCTGCTGTACCTGCATGCCAACTTTCAATGACTGATATACCATGACACCCAGGTCTTGTTGCACCTCCCCTTTTCCTAATCTGCTGCCATTCAGACAATATTCTGCCTTTGTGTTTTTGCCCCCAAAGTGCATAACCTCACATTTATCCACATTATACTGCATCTGCCATGCATTTGCCCACTCACCCAACCTGTCCAAGACACACTGCAGCCTCTTAGCTTCCTCCTCACAGCTCACACTGCCACCCAGTTTAGTTTCATCTGCAAACTTGGAGATATTACACTCAATTTCTTCATCTAAATCATTGATGTATATTGTAAATGGCTGGGGTCCCAGCACTGAGCCCTGCGGCACCCCACTAGTCACTCCCTGCCATTCTGAAAAGGACCCGTTTATCCCGACTCTCTGCTTCCTGTCTGCCAACCAGTTCTCTATCTACGTCAATATATTACCCCCAATTCTGTGTGCTTTAACTTTGCACACCAATCTCTTGTGTGGGAGCTTTACAAAAGCCTTTTGAAAGTCCAAATACACCACATCCACTGGTTCTCCCTTGTCCACTCTACTAGTTACATCCTTAAAAAATTCCAGAAGATTTGTCAAGAATGATTTCCCTTTCATAAATCCATGCTGACTTGGACCGATCCTGTCACTGCTTTCCAAATGGGCTGCTATTTCATCTTTAATAATTGAATCCAACATTTTTCTCACTACCGATGTCAGGCTAACCGGTCTATAATTCCTTGTTTTCTCTCTCCCTCTTTTTTGAAAAAGTGGTGTTATATTAGCTAGCCTCCAGTCCATAGGAACTGATCCAGATTCGATAGACTGTTGAAAAATGATCACCAATGCATCCACTATTTCTACGGTCACTTCCTTAAGTACTCTGGGATGCAGACTATCAGGCCCCGGGGATTTATCGGCCTTCAATCCCATCAATTTCCAGAACACAATTTCCCACCTAATAAAGATACCCTTCAGTTCCTCCTTCTCACGAGACCTACTATCCCCTAGTACAATTGGAAGTTTATTTGTGTCTTCCTTCATAAAGACAGAATCGAAATATTTGTCCAATTGGACTGCCATTTCTTTGTTCCCCATTATAAATTCACCTGAATCTGACTGCAAGGGACCTACGTTTGTCTTCACTAATATTTTTCTCTTCACATAGTTACAGAAGCTTTTGCATTCAGTTTTTATGTTCCCTGCAAGCTTCCTCTCGTACGCTATTTTCCCCCTCTTAATAAACCCTTAGTCTTCCTCTGTTGAATTCTAAATTTCTCCCAGTCCTCAGGTTTGTTGCTTTTTCTAGCCAAATTATATGCCTCTTCCTTGGCTTTAACACTATCCTTAATTTCCCTTGTTAGCCATGGTTGAGCCACCTTCCCCGTTTTATTTTTACTCCAGACAGGGATGTACAATTGCTGAATTTCATCCATGTGATCTTTGAATATTTGCCATTGCTTATCCACTGACAACCCGTTAAGTCTCCTTTTCCAATCTATTCTAGCCAATTCACGCCTCATACCATCGAAGTTACCTTTCCTTAAGTTCAGGGCCCTAGTTTCCGAATTCATTGTGTCACTCTCCATCTTAATAAAGAATTCTACCATATTATGGTCACTCTTCCCCAAGGGTTCTCGCACAACAAGATTGTTAATTAGTTCTTTCTCATTACACATCACCCAGTCTAGGATGGCCAGCTCTCTCGTTGGTTCCTCAACATATTGGTCTAGAAAACCATCCCAAATACATCCAAGGAAATCCTCCTCCACCGCATTGCTACCAGTTTCATTAGCCCAATCAATATGTAAATTAAAGTCGCCCATGATAACTGCTGTACCTTTATTGCACACATCCCTTATTTCTTGTT
This sequence comes from Pristiophorus japonicus, assembly GCF_044704955.1. NCBI lineage: Eukaryota > Metazoa > Chordata > Chondrichthyes > Pristiophoridae > Pristiophorus > Pristiophorus japonicus. Next base: position 63,687,655 of record NC_091982.1, read on the forward strand.
TGTTGCTGTCCCCAACCTCACTACCACTGTTTGGTGGTCTGTACACAACTCCCACTAGTGTTTTCTGTCCTTTGGCATTCCGCAGCTCCACCCATACCGATTCCACATCATCCAGGCTAATGTCCCTCCTTACTATTGCATTAATTTCCTCTTTAACCAGCAATGCCACAGCACCTCCTTTTCCTTTCTGTCTATCCTTCCTAAATGCTGAATACCCTTGGATGTTGAGTTCCCAGCCTTGGTCACCCTGGAGCCATGTCTCCGTGATGCCAATTACAGCATACCCATTAACTGCTATCTGTGCAGTTAATTTGTCGACCTTATTCCGGATACTCCTCGCATTGAGGCACAAAGCCTTCAGGCTTGTCTTTTTAACACACCTTGTCCCTTTAGAATTTTGCTGTAATGTGGCCTTTTTGTTTTTTGCCTTGGGTTTCTCTGCCCACCACTTTTACTATTTTCCTTTCTATCTTTTGCTTCTGCCTCCATTTTATTTCCCTCTGTCTCCCTGCATAGGTTCCCATCCCCTGCCATATTAGGTTAACTCCTCCCCAACAGCACTAGCAGACACTCCCCCTCGGACATTGGTTCCGATCCTGCCCATGTGCAGACAGTCCGGTTTGTACTGGTCCCACCTCCCCCATAACCGGTTCCAATGCCCCAGAAATTTGAATCCCTCCCTTCTGCACCACTGTTCAAGCCATGTATTCATCTGAGCGATCCTGCAATTCCTACTCTGACTAGCACGTGGCACTGGTAGCAATCCTGAGATTACTACTTTTGAGGTCCTACTTTTTAATTTAACTCCTAGCTCCCTAAATTCATCTCGTAGGACCTCATCCCATTTTTTACCTATATCTTTGGTACCTATATGCACCACGACAACTGGCTGTTCACCCTCCATTTTCAGAATGATCTGCAACCACTCCGAGACATCCTTGATCCTTGCACCAGGGAGGCAACATACCATCCTGGAGTCTCGGTTGTGGGCGCAGAAATGCCTATCTATTCCCTTTACAATTGAATCCCCTATCACTATCGCTCTCTCACTCTTTTTCCTGCCCTCCTGTGCAGCAGAGCCAGCCATGGTGCCATGAACTTGGCTGCTGCTGCTCTCCCATCATGATTCATCCCTATCAACAGTACTCAAAATGGTGTATCTGTTTTGAAGGGTGATGACTGCTGGGGATTCCTGCACTACCTTCCTTGCATTGCTCTTCCTGTTGGTCTTCCATTCCCTAACTGGCTGTGTACCCTTTACCTGCGGTAAGACCAACTCACTAAATGTGCTATTCACATCATTCTCAGCATTGTGCATGCTCCGGAATGAATCCACCCGCAGCTCCAGCTCCACAATGCGGTCTGTCAGGAGCTGGAGGCGAATACACTTCCTGCACATGTAGTCGTCAGGGACACCGGAGGCGTCCCTGACTTCCCACATAGTACAGGAGGAGCATAACATGTTCTCCTGCCATGACGTAACCCTTAGATACACTTAATTTGGCAACAACAATGCTAAAGATTACTTACTGATAAAGAAAAGAAAAAAGAAAAGCGACTTACCAATCACCAGCCAATCACTTACCCCTTTGGCTGTGACGTCACCTTTCGATTTCTTTCTACTTCTTTGCCTCCCTGCTGCAGCTGCACCGGTAGGCCTCCTGGATGACTGCTGGCCCTTTAGAGTCCGCTCCGATGTCCCCGGATTCCTGCTGCTCGCACTGTCGCCTCCTGGATGACTGCTGTGCCTATATAGGCCACTCCGACGTCCCCGGATTCCTGCTACTTGCACTTCCGCCTCCTGGACGACTGCTTGGCCTTTATAGGCTGCTTCGACGTCCCCAGATTCCTGCTGCTCACACTCCACTATTTCTAGGGCGATTTCCTTAAGTACTCTGGGATGCAGACTATCAGGCCCCGGCGATTTATCGGCCTTCAATCCCATTAATTTCCCGAACACAATTTCCCGCCTAATAAGAATATACTTCAGTTCCTCCTTCTCACTAGACTCTCGGTCCCCTAGTACTTCCGGAAGGCTATTTGTGTCTTCGTTCGTGAAGACAGAACCAAAGTATTTATTCATCTGGTCTGCCATTTCTTTGTACCCCATTATAAATTCACCTGAATCTAAATGCAAGGGACCTACGTTTGTCTTCACTAATCTTTTTCTCTTCACGTATCAATGGACACTTTTGCAGTCAGTTTTTATTTTCCCAGCATGCTTCCTCTCATACTCTATTTTCCCCCTCCTAATTAAACCCTTTGTCCTCATCTGCTGAATTCAAAATTTCTCCCAGTCCTCAGGTTTGCTGCCAATTTATATGCCTCTTCCTTGGACTTATCCCTATCTTTAATTTCCCTTGTTAGCCACCGTTGAGCCACCTTCCCCATTATATTTTTACTCCAGACAGGGATGTACAATTGTTGAAGTTTATCCATGTGATCTTTAAATGTTTGCCATTGATTATCCACCGTCAATCCTTTAAGTATCATTTGCCAATCTATTCTAGGTAATTCACGTCTCATACCATCGAAGTTACCTTTCCTTAAGTTCAGAACCCTAGTCTCTGAATTAACTGTGTCACTATCCAGTGTAATAAAGAATTCTATCATATTATGGTCACTCTTCCCCAAGGGGCCTCACACAACAAGATTGCTAATTAGTCCTTTCTCATTACAAATCACCCAGTCAAGGATGGCCAGCCCTCTAGTTGGTTACTCAACATATTGGTCCAGAAAACCATCCCTAATACACTCCAGGAAATTCTCCTCCATCGTATTGCTACCAGTTTGTAGACAGCTAGACCTTCGGACCCCTAGTACATCGGGAAGGTTATTTGTGTCTTCCTTTGTGAAAACAGAACCAAAGTACTTGTTGAATCGGTCTGCCATTTCTTTGTTCGCCATTATAAATTCACCCGAATCCTACTGCAAGGGACCAACATTTGTCTTCACTAATCTTTTTCTCTTCACATATCTATCGAAGCTTTTGCAGTCATTTTTTATGTTTCTGCCAAGCTTCCTCTCGTACTCTATTTTCCCCTTCTTAATTAAACCCTTTGTACTCCTTTGCTGTATTCTAAATTTCTCCCAATCCTCCGGCTTGCTACTTTTTCTGGCTAATTTGTATGCCTCTTCCTTGGATTTAACACTATCCTTAATTTCCCTTGTTAGCCACGATTGAGCCACCTTCCCCATTTTATTTTTACTCCAGACAGGGATGTACAATTGCTGAAGTTCATCCATGTGATCTTTAAAGGTTTGCCATTGCCTATCCACCGTCAAACCTTTAAGTATCATTTGCCAGTCTAATCTAGCCAATTCACATCTCATACCATCAAAGTTACCTTTCCTTAAGTTCAGGACCTGAGTTTCTGGATTAACTTTGTCACTCTCCATCTTAATAAAGAATTCTATCATATTATGGTCAAACTTCCCCAAGGGGCCTCACACAACAAGATTGCTAATTAGTCCCTTCTCATTACACATCACCCAGTCTAGGATGGCCAGCTCTCTGGGTGGTTCCTCGACATATTGGTCTAGAAAACCATCCCTAATACACTCCAGGAAACCCTCCTCCACCGCATTGCTACCAGTTAGGTTAGTCCAATCAATATGTAGATTAAAGTCACCTATGATTACTGCTGTACCTTTATTGCACACATCTTTTATTTCTTGTTTGATGCTGACCTCAGCCTCACTACTACTATTTGGTGGCCTGTACACAACCCCCACCAGCGTTTTCTGCCCTTTGGTATTCCGTAGCTCCACCCATACCGATTCCACGTCATCCAAGCTAATGTTCTTCCTTACAATTGCATTAATTTCCTCTTAAACCAGCAACGCCACCCCACCTCCGTTTCCTTTCTGTCTATCCTTCCTAAATGCTGAATATCCCTGGATGTTGAGTTCCCAGCCTTAGTCATCCTGGAGCCATGTCTCCGTGATGCCAATCACATCATACCTGTTTACTGCTATTTGCGCAGTTAGTTCGTACACCTTATTCCGAATACTCCTCGCATTGAGGCACAGAGCCTTCAGGATTGTCTTTTTATCACACTTTGACCCTTTAGAATTCTGCTGTAAAGTGGCCCTTTTTGTTTTTTGCCTCGGGTTTCTCTGCCCTCCACTTTTACTATTCTCCTTTCTATCTTTTGTTTCTGTTTCCATTTTATTCCACTCTGTCTCCCTGTATAGTTTCCCATCCCCCTGCCATATTAGTTTAACTCCTCCCCAACAGCACTAGCAAACACTCCCCCTTGGACATTGGTTCCGGTCCTGCCCAGGTGCAGACCGTCCAGTTTGTACTGGTGCCACCTCCCCCATAACCGGTTCCAATGTCCCAGGAATTTGAATCCCTCCCTTCTACACCACTGCTCAAGCCACATATTCATCTGAGCTATCTTGCGATTTCTACTCTGACTAGCACGTGGCACTGGTAGCAATCCTGAGATTACTACTTTTGAGGTCCTACTTTTTAATTTAACTCCTAGCTCCCTAAATTCGACTCATAGGACCTCATCCCGTTTTTTTACCTATATCGTTGGTACCTATATGCACCACGACAACTGGCTGTTCACCCTCCACTTTCAGAATGTCCTGCACCCGCTCAGAGACATCCTTGACCCTTGCACCAGGGAGGCAACATACCATCCTGGAGTCTCGGTTGCGGCCGCAGAAACGCCTATCTATTCCCCTTACAATCGAATCCCCTATCACTATTGCTCTCCCACTCTTTTTTCTGCCCTTCTGTGCAGCAGAGCCAGCCACGGTGCCATGAACCTGGCTGCTGCTGCTCTCCCCTGATGAGTCATCCCCCCCCAACAGTACCCAAAGCGGTGTATCTGGTTTGCAGGGGGATGACTGCAGGTGATCCCTGCACTACCTTCATTGCACTGCTCTTCCTGTTGGTCACCCATTCCCTATCTGGCTGTGTACCCTTTACCTGCGGTAAGACCAACTCATTAAACGTGCTATTCACATAATTCTCAGCATCGTGCATGCTCCAGAGTGAATCCACCCGTAGCTCCAATTCCACAACGTGGTTTGTCAGGAGCTGGAGGCAGATACACTTGGTGTCGCTGATTTTCCACATGCTACAGGAGGAGCATAACACATATCCGAGCTCTCCTGCAATGACTTAACCCCTAGATTAACTTAATTTGGCAAAAATAATGCTAAAGGTTACTTACTGAAATAGAAAAGAAAAAGAAAAACTACTTACCAATCACCAGCGAATCACTTAACCCCTTGGCTGTGATGTCACCTTTCTGTTTCTTTCTATTTCTTTTTTGCCTTCTGTCCCCGCAGTAGCTGCACAAGCACACCTTTATAGGCCTCACCACGCACCCCGGACTCGCGCTGCTCGAACTGCCGCTCCTCCTGTGACGTTGGGCCTTTATAGGCCTCACCACGCACCCCGGACTCGCGCTGCTCGAACTGCCGCTCCTCCTCCGACGTTGGGCCTTTATAGGCCTCACCACGCACCCTGGACTCGCACTGCTCGAATTGTAGCAAGCTACAACAGGCCAACTCTTAAGGGCAAAGACTGGTTGAGAAAGTTAAAACTAGACCAGAAAGACATCTTCAGTGTAGATGCTTCAAAGAAGCGACTCGACACAATGCTGAACAAATACGAAAGCATGTTCACAGACAGTTGTGAGGGCGTCACTGGGTATGACGCGTATATCTGCATCAAGTCCAATGCAAAGAACAGTTTATTGTAAGGCAAGGCCGGGCCCCTTTGCATTGAAAAGTCAGGTGGAGGAAGAGCTGGTGAAACTCAAAGAGAATGGAGCGCTGACAAAAGTGAGTGGGCTACCCCAATAGTGGTTGTTGCCCAAAGCAGATAAAACTCTACGCGTAGGTGCTGATGACAAAGTTACTATCAACCAAGCAGTGACGATGAGCAGTAACCATTAATTCCATCGCAAGATTTGTATGCAGCCCTCTCTGGGTCAAAAGTTTTCTCCAGTCTTGACCTGTTGCATGCTTATGTTCAGCTGAATGTTGACAAACAGAGTTAAGAGTATCTCACCATCAACACACACAGGGACTGTACTCATACACCAAACTGCTGTGGTGTAAAGTCCTCCCCCAAAATTGTCCAGGCTACGATGGATAAGATTTTGCAAGGAGTTCCAAATTGCTTTCGCATTCAAGATGATGTGCTGATCGCAACAAGCAGCAAAGAAAAAAATCTAAATGTGTCAGATATAGTGCTTGAAAGATTGAATACCCACAACTTTAAATGCTCTCAAATTGAACAGGACAAATGTGCTTTTGTGCAGCTCGAGGATGTGCACCTCGGTCTAAAAGTTGACCCAAATATGCAAATGGCTTGCAACTGATGAAGGAAGAGTTTGATGCTGTCATCATTGCTCCAGAGCCACAGAACGTGTCTGAGTTACAACCTTTCCTTGGAATGGTCCGGTACTACGCAAGTTTCTTACCTGAGTTAGCGACCATGTTAGTTCCATTGCACGAGCTCCTCGAGAAGGATGTCCAGTGGAAGTGGACGAAAGCACAACAGGAAGCTTACAATGCTTGTAAGAGAAGTCTCCCCAGCGATGCTCCACTGCTGCACTACGAAACAGAACGTGAGCTTAAGTTAGCGTGTGATGCTTCCAGCTACAGTGTGGGGGCTGTCATAAGCCACGTAATGGATGGCGGCCAAGCAAAACCTATCGCGTTTGCATCGTGAACTTTCACAAAGAGCGAAAGAAATTACGTGCAGATTGAAGAGGAAGCACTCACCATTGTGTTTGGAATGAAGAAATCCCAACAGTTCCTGATCGGCAAAAAGTTTACCCTGATTACCAATCACAAACCACTCCTAGCAATATTGGGGCCTTGTCTGCCATCCTTGCAATGGCCGCATCAAGAATGCATCATTAGTCATTGTTGTTTTCACAATACGACTACAAGATCGAATGTGGCACTTCAAATCAAAACGCAAACGCAGATGCCTTGTCCAGATTGCCACATGAGGACTTGTGTTTTGGGAGTGATGTTGCAATTTTCACACTAGGTGCAGTTGACTTTCCCGTGAATGCAATTGAGATTGCAGATCAGACTCAACAGGACTCAGTACATAAGAACAGAAGAACAGAAGAAATAGGAGCAGGATAGGCTATACAGCCCCTCGAGCCTGCTCCACCATTTAATACGGTCATGGTTGTTCTGATCATGGACTCAGCACCACTTCCCCATCCGCTCCCCATAACCCCTTATTCCCTTATCAGTTAAGAAACTGCTATCCCTTTCTTAAATTTATTCAATGACCTAGATTCCACAGCTCTCTGAGGCAGCAAATTCCATAGATTTACAACCCTCTGAGAGAAGAAATTCCCCCTCATCTCAGTTTTAAATGGACAGCCCCTATTCTAAGATTATGCCCCCTAGTTCTAGTCTCCCCTATCAGTGCAAACATCCACTCTGCATCTACGTTGTCAAGCCCTCTCATAATCTTATACGTTTCGATAAGATCACCTCTCATTCTTCTGCATTCCAATGAGTAGAGGCCCAACCTACTCAACCTTTCCTCATAAGTCAACCCTCTCATCTCCGGAATCAACGTACTGAACCTTCTCTGAACTGCCTCCAAAGCAAGCATATCCTTTCGTAAATATGGAAACCAAAATTGTATGCAGTATTCCAGGTGTGGCCTCACCAATACCTTTTATAACTGTAGCAAGACTTCCCTGCTTTTTTACTCCATCCCCTTTGCAATAAAGGCCAAGATTCCATTGGCCTTCCTGATCATTTGCTGTACCTGCATACTATCATTTTGTGTTTCATGCACAAGTACGCACAGATCCCGCTGTACTGCAGCACTTTGCAATATTTCTCCATTTAAATAATAACTTGCTCTTTGATTTATTTCTGCCAAAGTGCATAACCTCACACTTTCCAACATTATACTCCATCTGCCAATTTTTTGCCCTCTCACTTAGCCTGTCTATGTCATTTTGCAGATTTTTTGTGTCCTCCTCACACATTGCTTTTCTTCCCATCTTTGTATCATCAGCAAACATGGCTACATTACACTCAGTCCCTTCTTCTAAGTCGTTAATATAGATTATAAATAGTTGGGGTCCCAGCACTGATCCCTGCGGCACCCCACTAGTTACTGGTTGCCAATCAGAGAATTAACCATTTATCCCGACTCTCTGTTTTCTCTTAGTTAGCCAATCCTCTATCCATGCTAATAAATTACCCCCAACCCCGTGAACTTTTATCTTGTACAGTAACCTTTTATGTGGTACCTTGTCAAATGCCTCCTGGAAGTCCAAATACACCACATCCACTGGTTCTCCTTTATCCACCCTGTTCGTTTAATCCTCAAAGAACTCCAGCAAATTTGTCAAACATGACTTCCCTTTCATAACTTCAAGCTGACTGCCTGACCGAATTTTTCTTTTCCAAATGTCCTGCTACTGCTTCTTTAATAATGGACTCCAACATTTTCCCAAACACAGATGTTAGGGTAACTGGTCTATAGTTTCCTGCTTTTTGTCTGCCTCCTTTTTAAAATAGGGGCGTTACATTTTCAGTTTTCCAATCTGCTGGCAATCTGAAAGTAGTGTATGAAAACACCTTGAATGGATGGACTGATCAGTATATAGAGACAGAGTTAAAACCATTGCATAACCATCATATTTAATTGTTTGGTGAGCATGGTTATATCAAGTGGGGAAACAGAGTGATGGTACCTACTTCTTTGAGATATAGAATTCTGGTCGAACTTCATACTGAACGTCCAGGGGTCGTCAGTGTGAAATCATTTCCAAGAAGCTTTGTTTACTGACCTGGATTAGACAGTGATCTTGAATCACTTGTCAGCAATTGCAGCGTTTGCCAAAATTACAGAAACAAACTGCCCAAATCTGCACTAGACCTCTGGTCCTGGCCAATAGACCTTTTCAGAGAGTACATGTCAACTTCTGTGAGAAAGCAAATGATTATTTCCTGGCACTTGTCGATAGTCACTCAAAGTGGATTGAAGTGAAACACATGGCTTCAATGCTACAACTGAACGTACCATAGATGAGTTGAGGTCTATCTTTGCATGTCATGGTTTACTTGAAGAGCTTGTTTCTGACAATGGCACTCAGTTCCATTTTGCTCTATTCCAAGATTTCATGAAACGGAACGGTATCAAATTCACTATCGTTCATCGTATCATCCAGCTTCAAATGGAGCAGCTGAAAGGTCAGTCAGAGTAGTGAAACAAGCTCTCAAACAGCAAATGTTGCAGGGTTGGTCGGGACTCAGCATGAAGCAATGTTTGACAAATTTCTTGCTGAAGTACAGAACTCATCATCATAGGTCTCCCTCAAAACGAGCATGACTTGCTTCCACGCTGAAACAGATGAATTCACAGGTGTTTCAATAATATTCCGGATCCCGAACTACATGTTGAAGGGTGGAAGATGCCTGTGTGTGGATTTTTTTAACATGTGGTGGCCGTTGCACACCAGCCACCACACGGGTTTGATAGAGCTAGGTCTTGGGTCAATGGCAAGGGTTAACCAAGACGACTGGAGTCCTGCTCTGCTGCACAGACCTAGTGCGCATACATATTGCAGTGTGGGCTGGCCCGTGCTGCCCCTGGGCCTTCGCCTCTTCTGGGCTCCGAACTTTCGCTTCTCCTGGGCCCCAATCACATCCCTCTACGAACTCTTGCCGCTCCTTCGCCCTGGCCTCGCCACTCCTGCTGTACCTGCCCGCACTGCAATCAGCCGTCGCCCTCCTGCAGCAGCACGCGCTGCTCCCTTAAGTGACATGCCGCCATACGCTGCTCCCTCTAATGGCCCAGGCCTGCTGATGGTCTTGCAGCCCAGGACCGCGCCAACTTCTGGGCCGGGCCGCCACACATTGCTCCCTCTAATGGCCCCAGCCTGCTGATGCTGATGCTGATGACAGAACTACTCCACACACGACAACTGGAAGCACTTGATGAACTGGAGATAGGGAAGACGATTGAGTCTTGTTCAAGCAAATTTGGCATCAAGAGTTGAACAGAAACAGCTGATCAGAAACGTTATTATGACACCTGTTGTGTATCTGTAAAGCATGCACTCCCATGTTCCTGCACCGGGGAGCGCATCCCCTGAAGTCCCAAGGGATCCCAGCATCCCTTGGGAGCACTGTATAAAAGCCGGCCCCTAAGGCCTGTTCCTCACTCTGGAGTGTCTTAATAAAGACTGAGGCCACTGTTACTTTAACCTCCCTGTGTGCAGTCTCATCTGTGTTCGGAACACAATAACTGGCGATGAGTATACGAATCCAACGCAAAGATGCAGCAAACTGTGGGCATCCTGGAGAAGTTCTTGGAGGGTGCGGACTGGAAAGCCTATGTTGAACGGCTAGACCAGTACTTTGTAGCAAACGAGCTGGATGGAGAAGGAAGCGCTACAAAAAGGAGAACGGTCCTCCTCAGGGTCTGCGGGCCAACGACTTACAGCCTCATGAAGAATCTGCTGGCTCCGGTAAAACCCACAGATAAGTCATATGAGGAGCTGTGTACACTGGTTCGGGAGCATCTTAACCCGAGGGAGAGCGTGCTGATGGCGAGGTATCGGTTCTACACGTGCCAGCGATCCGAAGGTCAGGAAGTGGTGAGCTACGTCGCCGAGCTAAGGCGACTTGCAGGACAATGTGAGTTTGATGGCTACCTGGAGCAGATCCTCAGAGACTTTTTTGTACTGGACATTGGCCATGAGACCATCCTACGAAAACCTTTGACTGTAGAGAAACCGACCCTCAGTAAGGCCATTGCGATAGCACAGGCGTTTATGTCCGCCAGTGATAACACCAAACAAATCTCTCAGCACACAAGTGCTAGCAATGTTCATAAATTAACTGGAACTGTGTTTGCAAGCAGAAATGTACAGGGCAGAAACCATGAGTCTGCAGCTGCCAGCAGGCCTCAGGTAACCTAGATGACTCAGAGTCCGCAACAAAGGATGAACGCAAGACAATTCATACCTTGTTGGCGTTGTGGAGACTTCCATTCAGCCTATACATGCCGCTTCGAAGGGTATGTGTGCAAGAGCTGTGGAACAATGGGGCACCTCCAACGAGCTTGCAGACGAGCTGCCAACTCTGCAAAACATGCTAATCACCACGTGGCAGAGGAAGATCGGTCTATGGTGGATCAAAGCAATTTCAAGCCTCAGAGAGAGGAGGCAGATGCTGAAGTACACGGGATGCACACATTTTCGACGAAATGTCTACCTATAATGCTAAATGTAAAATTGAATGGCTTACTCGTAGCCATGGAACTGGACACTGGTGCTAGCCAATCCATCAGGAGTAAAAAGATGTTTGAGAGACTGTGGTGCAACAAAGCACTCAGACCAGCCCTGAGCCCCATCCACACAAAACTGAGAACGCACACCAAAGAGCTCATCACTGTCCTGGGCAGTGCTATGGTCAAGGTCACCTACGAGGGCACGGTGCACCAACTGCCAGTCTGGATTGTCCCGGGCAATGGCCCCACACTGCTTGCAAGGAGCTCGCTGGGCAAAATCTGCTGGAACTGGGATGACATCTAAGCGCTATCACATGTCGATGAGGCCTCATGTACCCAGATTCTGAACAAATTTCCTTCCCTTTTTGAGCCAGGCATTGGAAACTCTTCTATGATGAAGGTGCGGATCCACTTGGTCCTAGAGGCACGACCCATTCACCACAAGGCGCGAGCGGTACCTCACATGATGAGGGAGAGAGTGGAAATCGAGCTGGACAGGCTGCAACACGAGGGCATCATCTCCCCAGTGGAATTCAGCGAGTGGGCCAGCCCGATTGTTCCAGTACTCAAAAGTGATGGCACGGTCAGGATTTGCGGCGATTATAAAGTAACTATTAATTGTTTCTCGCTACAGGACCAATACCCACTAGCTAAGGCAGATGACCTATTTGCGACGCTGGCAGGAGGCAAGACATTCACCAAGCTCGACCTGACTTCGGCCTACATGACGCAGGAGCTGGAGGAGTCTTCGAAGGGCCTTACCTGCATCAACGCGCACAAGGGACTATTCATCTACAACAGGTGCCTGTTTGGAATTCGGTCGGCTGCAGCGATCTTCCAGAGAAACATGGAGAGTCTACTCAAGTCGGTACCACACACAGTGGTTTTTCAGGACGATATATTGGTTACAAGTCGGGACACCGTCAAGCACCTACAAAACCTGGAGGAGGCCCTCCAGCGACTGGATCGCGTAGGGCTGCGGCTGAAGAGGTCAAAATGCATCTTCATGGAAACAGAAGTGGAGTTTTTGGGGAGAAAGATTGCGGCGGACGGCATTCGGCCCACAGAAGCCAAAACAGAGGTTATCAGGAACGTGCCCAGGCCACAGAAAGTCACGGAGCTGCGGTCATTCCTGTGACTCCTCAACTATTTTGTTAACTTTCTACCGGGGCTAAGCAGCCTCTTAGAGGCCCTACATGTGTTATTGCGTAGAGGTGAGAACTGGGTATGGGGAAAAAAACCAAGTAATTGCTTTTGAGAAAGCCAGAAACATTTTATGCTCCAACAAGCTGCTTGTATTGTATAACCCATGTAAAAGACTTGTGCTAGCATGTGATGTGTCGTCGTACGGAGTCAGGTGTGTATTACAACAAGCTAATGTTGCGGGGAAGTTGCGACCTGCCGCCTATGCCTCCAGGAGCTTGTCTAAGGCCGAGAGGGCCTACAGCATGATTGAGAAAGAGGCATTAGCGTGTGTGTTCGGGGTAAAAAAAATGCATCAGTATCTGTTTGGCCTCGAATTTGAGCTGGAAACCGATCACAAGCCCCTCACATCCCTCTTCGCTGAAAACAAGGGGATAAATACTAATGCCTCAGCCCGCATACAAAGGTGGGCACTTGCGCTATCAGCGTATAACTATACCATCCGCCACAGGCCAGGCACCGAGAACTGTGCGGATGCTCTCAGTCGGTTACCATTGCCCACCATGGGGCTGGAAGTGGCGCAACCTGCAAACTTATTGATGATGGCGCAGCCCGCAGACTTGTTGATGGTCATGGAAACGTTTGAAAATGATAAATCACCTGTCACGGCCCAGATTAAGACTTGGGCCAGCCAAGATCCTCTGCTGTCCCTAGTAAAAAACTATGTACTGCATGGGAACTGGGCCAGCATCCCCGTTGAAATGTAAAAACTAATCAAGCCGTTCCAGCGGCGAAAGGACGAGCTGTCCATTCAGGCAGACTGCTTGTTGTGGGGTAACCGCGTAGTGCTACCCAAAAAGGGCAGGGAGGCGTTCATCTCAGATCTCCACAGCACACACCCGGATATAATAATGATGCAAACGATAGACAGATCCTAAGTGTGGTGGCCCGGCATCGATTCTGACTTAGAGTCCTGTGTACGGCAATGCAGCGTGTGTGCTCAGTTGAGCAACGTGCCCAGAGAGGCACCACTAAGTTTGTGGTCCTGGCCTTCCAGACCATGGTCGAGGATCCATGTCAACTATGCGGACCCTTTATTCGGTAAAATGTTCCTGGTGGTGGTGGATGCTTTTTCAAAATGGATTGAATGTGAAATAATTTCGGGAAGCACCACCACCGCCACCATTGAAAGCCTGAGGGCCTTGTTTGCCACCCATGGTCTGCCTGACATACTGGTCAGTGACAACGGGCCATTTTTCACCAGTGCCAAATTTAAAGAATTCACGACCCGCAATGGGATCAAACATGTCACCTCGGCCCCGTTTAAACCAGCCTCCAATGGGCAGGCAGAGCGGACAGTACAAACAATCAAATGGACCCTTAAATGAGTCACAGAAGGCTCACTCCAAACCCGCCTGTCCCGAGTACTGCTCAGCTACCGCACGAGACCCCACTCGCTCACAGGGGTGCCCCCGGCTGAGCTACTCATGAAAAGGACACTTAAAACCAGACTCTCGCTGGTTCACCCCAACCTGCATGATCAGGTAGAGAGCAGGTGGCAGCAACAAAATGTAAAAGATGGTCATGCCACTGTGTCACGGGAAATTGATTTGAATGACCCTGTGTATGTGCTAAATTATGGACATGGTCCCAAGTGGATCGCGGGCACGGTGATAGCTAAAGAAGGGAGTAGGGTGTTTGCAGTCAAACTAGACAATGGACAAATTTTCAGAAAGCACCTGGACCAAATGAGGCTGCGGTTCACAGACTGCCCCGAACAACCCACAGCAGACACCACCTTTTTCGAGCCCACAACACACACCCAAAGGATCAACGACACCACGCCGGACCAGGAAATTGAACCCATCACACCCAACAGCCCAGCAAGGCCAGGCTCACCCAGCAGCCTTGCAGGGCCAACAACACGCCAGCCCAGCGAGGGCACAGCCAACACACCAGAATAGACATTTGTACCAAGGCGGTCCATCAGGGAAAGAAAGGCTCCCGACCACCTCACCTTGTAAATAGTTTTCACTTTGACTTTGCTGGGGAGTGATGTTGTGTACCTGTAAAGCATGCACTCCCATGTTCCGCCACCAGAGAGCGCATCCCCTGAAGTCCCAAGGGATCCCAGCATCCCTGGGGAGCACTGTATATAAGCCGGCCTCTAAGGCCTGTTCCTCACTCTAGAGTGTCTTAATAAAGACTAAAGTCACTGTTACTTTAACCTCCCTGTGTGCAGTCTCATCTGTGTTAGGAACACAATAACATCAATCAGAAAGAATGCAGTTTCAAACAAAATGAGTGTGTTTGTGTTGTCAGTCCCCCTGGCAAGTCGAGGTCACATAAGTGGGATGTAGGAAACATAGTAGAGGTTGCTGGAACCAAGAGATATTTGCTTGAAATTCGTAATATAATCGGAAATGTTCATGTCGATCAATGATCTCTGCTAGAGATGAACCAAGACATGATCGTGAACCACTTGATCATGAATGCATACACGAGTTTGACTGAGATCTCCCAAATAAATAGTGTTAATTTGAACTAAGAGTATTCAAGAGACTGTAAAATACGTGGTGTCAGAAGTGGAGACTTCCGATCTTTCGTCGAACGCATCAATGATCGAACTATTGGAACTGTAAGACTTTTTCGACCCGATCAAAATCGACGTTAAGCAGAACACGCTTCATACACATTGCGTGTGGCTCCCTGAAGGGCGATAAATAGTCATAAGCTTGTAAAATAATCTCGAGGCATTAGTAAAATAAACTATTGTAGAGCCTCGATTGAAAAAGTATTTCTACAATTACATGGCCACGATATTTTACTATTAGACTTGTTCTAGTCCTCTGGGTATTTGAACTGTATACATGTATGTGACAAACTCAATGTCCTAAACTGTAGCGAGCTATCATGACCACCACGGTGCCAACTCCCGCGCACATTCCTCTCCCACCTCCATTGCAGGTGACCAGCGATTTGAAAACCCACTGGAAAAAATTGAAACAGCTGTGGGACAGCCATGAAATTATCACGAATATTGTGGAAAAACTAGATAGAATTAGGGTTGCAACATTTATCACTGCTATTGGCAGCGATGCCCAGATATCCACAATAATCTTCCCTATAAATCAGAAGAAGACAAGCAGGAAATTGAGATTATTTTGAAACTTTGGGAAGAGCACTGTAAAGGTAAAACCAACATCATCTATGACCGGTACCGTTTAACAAGGGGACAAGTGGTTTGACAGATATCTATTGAAAGTGAGGGAGCTAGCATCGTCATGTGATTTTGGCAATTTGAGGGATGATTTCATCAGAGACCGCATAGTCTGCGGAATATCTGATAACGCTCTGCGTAAGAGGCTGTTGCAAGAATCAAGCCAAACACTAGATAAATGTGTGATGCTCTGTAAAGCTACAGAGGCGACGGCAGCACAAATGAAATCCATGAAGCTCACTAAAACAGATTTAGATTCTGAAGATGTCAAAGCTGTCAGACAGAAACCTTGGCCCACAAAGAAAGAATTCACAGACAAAGAGTTCATGAACAATTGCAGATATTGTGACAAAAGACATGAGCTGTCAAAAACCAACATGTGGGAAGACTTGCATAAGTTGCGGCAAACTAAATCACTTTTCTCAAAAGTGCAGAATGTTGTGTATGCAATAACTGAGCACTGTTTAACTCCAAGAGGTTTAACCTTGGCTCTGCTTTATTAAGGCCCAAAGTGACTAGTATACAAAACGGCCGGCCTTCCACACTTGGGCTGCACACATGTGCGTGCAGCCCAATGGCCTCCAACAGTGAAGCCATCTAGTGGCTAGTGATCCCAAAAGTACATACATGACAGAGGCAGAAGTTTAAACATAACCCTTAATATAAGGGCAAGTCAAAGGTTAATGCACTATATGAAGACACCGAATTTGAAGTCATGACTGTAAAGATGCTTGGTAAAGTTGATTGCACAATCAAGGACAAAGCTGACGGAAAGTATCCAAACAAGATTATGACTATCTTCTCCATTAATGGTCAAATGGTAAAAATGCAAATAGATTGTGGGGCCACAAGCAATGTGCTACCTCTTAGATAGGCTTAAAGGTAAAAGAATCTAAGACAACATTGACACTATATGACAACCATACAACCATTCCTGTGGTAGGAACTTGTAATGTGCCACTGGAAACTAAAAAGCACAAGCAAAGGTATGTTGTGTCCTTTGTGATCATTGAGGGCCAAAGTGCCCCACTGATTGGCTCACGCACTGCTCAACAGCTACAACTGATAAAAGTGCAGCATCAAAATATCGCGGTGATAAATGTACCACGCGAATCGCAAACTACGAACAATGCAAACAAACGTCTCACTTGCGTCAAAAACTGATGTCAACAATGTGTATCCGATGTGTTTAAGGGATTTGGACACATTCCAGGGACAGTTCACCTTGAACTTAATGAATCAGCGACATCAGCTGTAGTGCCACCCAGACGGGTGCCAATAGCGATCAAACAAGCGCTGAATGAGGAACTCAATCGTTTGGAAGAATGACAAATCATAACGAAAGTTGTTGAACCGACGGATTGGGTATTCAGTCTAGTAATGGTACAAATGCCAAATGGAAAGATACACGTATGTATCAACCCGCAACATCTGAATAATGCCCTGAAATGCAGACAATATTCACTTCCTGTGATTGATGACATCTTGCCACAGATGTCAAATATCAAGGTCTTCACTACAGCAGACTGCAAGGAGGGTTTCTTGCAATGTGAACTAGACACAGAGTCCTCCTACCTCATGACCTTTCAGACTCCATGGAGATGATATCGATATAATAGAATGCCGGTCCTGCCCCTGAAATCTTCTAGCAGAAACTAGACCAGAACCTCGAGGGTCAAGATGGAGTCTACAAGATTGCAGATGATATCTTGATCACTGGACACGGTGAGACACTTAAAGAGGCCAATCACGATCATGACGCAAACTTTCACAAATTCATGCAGAGATGCAGAGAACGAAACATCAAATTAAACTTCGATAAGTTCGAATATAAGAGCTACCAAGTGAAATACATGGGACACATACTGTCTAGTGATGGAATCAAAGCCGACCGAAGCAAAGTGGTCACAATCAACGAAATGCAGAAATCGCAGCATGTCGCAGGTGTACAACGATTTGTTGGCATGACAAAGTACATCGCAAAATTCTTGCCAGATCTTTCAGACCTCAGCGAGCCTTCGCGACAGCTTACTCATAAAGACACGGTCTGGAAATGGCTGAATAACAAGACAAAGCATTTGAAGCTATCAAACAACACGTGACAGATTCTCCGGTGCTCAGGTACTTTGACCAGAAACTTGCAACCAAAGGTCAAGAAGATGCTTCGAGCAAGGGTCTTGGGTTCAACCTTCTGCAACAGGGACAACCAATTGCAAACGCGAGCCGAACGCTCACTCCAGCAGAAACGCGATACACTCAAATCGAAAAGGAGCTGCTCGTTCAAATCTTCGGAATGGAACGAAACCATCAATATGTATATGGTCACAAGATAACGCTATGGACAGACCATAAACCTTTGGTTGCAGTACGATGCAAGCAGTTATCTGCAGCACCCAAACGGCTACAACGTCTGCTCATTCAGCTCAACCAATATGACGCTGAAATAAAGTATCAACCAGGAAAATAAATGTACACAGCAGACACCCTCTCATGCGCATACCTCAAAAACGTGGAGAGATCACCGACAGAAATTGCAGTGGAATGCATCCGCATGGGAACTTTCTCCCACTCTCCAAACAAGGACTGACTACCATACAACACGCAACTGCAAGCGACTCCACACTACAACTGGTCATACAATAAATCACAACGGGATGGCCAGAAACCACACATGAACGCCTGCCTGAAATGCATGCATACTTCAAAATTCATGCCGAACTCACAACACAGGATGGCATAGTCTTCAAAGGCTATCGCTGTGTCGTACCAAAATCCCTGAGGTCCGACATTTGTCAGCGATTTCATGCTGCTCACACTGGCATCGAGAGCACTCTTCGACGTGCCAGAGAATCTGTTTACGGGCCAGGACTGAACAGTGACATAAAGGACTTTGTTTCAAAGTGTGAAACATGCAACACTTGGATAAAGAATCAATAAGACAAGGGTTTTGTTGTTGTTTGTTAAACTTGTAGTTATTTAATACATGTATTCATAAGCAATTAATTACCAGTTTATATTGAAGCTCACTGTAATCTAATTTGTTCCTGTGTGGCTCAGAGACATGGACCATGTACAGGAGACACCTCAAGTTGCTGGAGAAATATCACCAACGATGTCTCCGCAAGATCCTACAAATCCCCTGGGAGGACAGGCACACCAACATCAGCGTCCTCATTCAGACTAACATCCCCAGCATTGAAGCACTGACCACACTCGATCAGCTCCGCTGGGCAGGCCACATAATTCGCATATCAGACACGAGACTCCCAAAGCAAGTGCTCTACTCGGAACTCCTTCACAGCAAATGAGCCAAAGGTGGGCAGCAGAAATGCTACAAGGACACCCTCAAAGCCTCCCTGATAAAGTGCGACATCCCCATTGGCACCTGCGAGTCCCTGGCCAAAGCCCGCCCTAAGTGGAGGAAGTGCTTCCGAGAGGGCGCTGAACACCTCGAGTCTCAACGCCGAGTGCATGCAGAAATCAAGCGCAGGCAGCGGAAGGAGCATGCGGCAAACCAGTCCCACCCTCCCCTTCCCTCAACGACTATCTGTCTCACCTGTGACAGAGCCTGTGACTCTCATATTGGACTGTTCAGTCACCAAAGAACTCACTTCAGGAGTAGAAGCAAGTCTTCCTCGATTCCGAGGGTCTGCCGATGATGAAGAATGTGTTTCTTATGAAAGGAAAGGTGTAACGATATAATGTATAGCGCCCTCTAGCTAGGAGGTCTAGAGTCCTGGATCTGTATTTAAGAAACCTGCTTGTCTGATGAGGAACTCCATTTTAATCTGCACATGGCTGTCTGAGGTCTCCCAAATAAATAGGCTTAATTTGAACTAAGAGTGTTCAAGAGACTATAGAATACAATGAGAACCGGAAGGTGATAGTTCACCATCCAGAAAGATCCAACTTTTTTTGAAATTTCAAAATATACTTTATTCATAAAAAAAATCTGTACAGTACATTCAAAGGCATTTCAATACCTTTAGCTGCGGTCAGCAATCCCATACACTATTATTTGGGTGCTGACAGCAGTTCCGTTCGTTACATTTCCTTGTTTTCCAGTTCAAATGCAATTCGGTCCAATACGGGATACCTTGTAGTACATGCAAACAAATTACATTTCATGTGTCGCTATACAGTACACGGAATGGGTGACGGCACATTTACATTTTTTTTTTCTTTTCAACGTGCATTTCGCAACAGACCTTGCATTGTACATGGCACTACATAGGTGTTTACATCACCATCCAGAAAGATCCAACACCACTTGGCTCCATTGCTAAAGTTTTCTGACATCATCCCAGTGTTTTCAATTGTATCCTATCCAAGAGCCCATTTCATCTGTCTTTCACTCAGGGAGTCTACTGAAAAGCTTCCTGAATCAGTCCCTCGCCATCTCGAACACACTAACTTCCCCTTAATCAGCAACGTTCGAAACTAATATAAATTAAGAAAGATAACATCTGGAATAAATAATAAATTGAGACTCAAAGTCGCCATTTGCCTAATCTCCGCCCCTTAAATATTAAAATCAGAATTCATCATCCGGAGCTAAATATGGAAATGGCAATTAATCAATTGTCATCGAGTAAAATATTAAAATGATCAGTCATCCAGTGTGAAACGTCAGGCAAACATTTAACGAGAGGCGCATTTAAAACAAAAGATTAAAAATTGTTTGCAGTAAAGATAAAAAATAAAACTAAAATGTACCATTTAAAAATGTAACAGCAGCCTTGCTATTCGGGCTGTAATGTTGGCTGCAGCCATGGGGTGCGGACGTCTGAAGCTATACAGCTGGCTCAGCCCTGGCCAACAGCAGTTTCTGACATTCCATGTACCAGCAAATTGGGACCTGCCGCCGTGACTTAAAAAAAACATTAATTCATGGGATGTGGGCGTCGCCGGCAAAGCCAGAATTTTTCGCCCGTCCCTCATTACCTTTGAGAAAGTGGTGGTGAGCCGCCTTATACAACTGAGTGTCTCGCTGGGCCATTTCAGAGGGCAATTAAGTGTCAACCGCATTGGTGTGGATCTGGAGTCACATATAGGCCCTGACGTAAGGACAGCAGATTTCCTTCCCTAAAGGACATAACATAAGAAATAGGAACAGGAGTAGGCCATTAGGCCCCTCAAGCCTGCTCCACCATTCAATAAGATCATGGTTGAGCTGATCATGGGCTCAGCTCCACTTCCCTGCCGGCTCCCCATAATCCTTTACTCTCTTATCGCTCAAAAATCTGTCTATCTCCACCTTAAATATATTCAATGACCCAGCCTCCACAGCTCTCTGGGGTAGAGAATTTCAAAGATTCATGTCCCTCTGAGAGAAGAAATTCCTCACCATCTCCATTTTAAATGGGCGGCCCCTTATTCTGAAAGTATGCCCCTTAGTTCTAGATTCCCCCATGAGTGGAAACATCCTGTCTGCATCACCCTCAGAATCTTATACAATTCAATAACATTACCTCTCATTCTTCTAAACTCCAATGAGTAGAGGCCCAACCTGCTCACCCTTTCTTCATAAAACAACCCCTTTATCACAGGAATCAACCTCGTGAACCTTCTCTGAACTGCCTCCAATGCAAGTATATCCCTCCTTAAATAAGGACATGAGTGAACTAGATGAGGTTTTACGACAATCTGGTAGTTTCATGGGCCCCAAAATTAGTGGAAGCTAAGTTCCGCCCAAGTGCCGCCAAAGGACTGCTGAGATCCTGATGGTACTTTGGGCGGGAGTTTCATGGAAAAATCTTGGAAAGACCGCCTAGTGGCAATAATGGGACTTACGCTCTGAATCTGGGCGGCAGCGGGCGGTAGCTTCCATTCTTGGCGGCAAATGCGATCCTCGGCAAAGCACCACCAAGGATTGAGTTGGGCCCAGGGAGGGGGGAACTGATGAAATTATAAAAATTTAAAAAATTAAAAAAAAACACTATAAATCCTTCAGGGGACCCCCATCCACCTGAATCGCTGCAAAAAAAATACAGAAAAGAGATGGACTAAGCTTTTTTTGCAGGTCTTCTTTCGTACCGTTGAGGTTGGACCTGCCTCCATGTGATGGTCTTTTTCCCTGCCGCAGCAGACTCCCGCCCTGGACCAAACTGCCGGCTCCGCAGGCGGGAGGACACTTAACGCGCGTTGCACGCCAGCGGACCTCAGCGGGCGGTCCCCAGCGGTCATCCCTCCCCGCCGGTGGGAGGCCTCCACCAAACTCGCTCGGAGGAGAGACTGCCCAGAAAACTCGGCGGCAGCAGACGGTAAGTCCACCAAGTTCGGCCCCACGGTCATCATTGCTGATACTAACTTTTTATTCCAGATTTATTTAATTAACAGAATTACTCCAATTCTGTTCAGGCCGGCGTATGGGGCCTCTGCAGAAAAACCTTCTGGAGAGTTAAAGAAATTGGCGCAGCTAAGGAAATCGGTGCTGGTAAAGAAATCGGCGCAGGTAAGTGTAGCAGATGCCCAGACAGGAGAAGAAGAGAGAGAGAGAGAGAGACCGGGGAGGCCATCCAGACCGGACCTGCAAGCCCTTCGGCTGGAGGCATTGAAGGTAAGTTGATGCTATGTGTTGTAATGTGTTTTTCAGTTAATGCAATGTGTTTTAATCTGTTGGGAGCTGGCTGTATGTTTCACTTTGCAGCCTCAGTTCGCATTGTGTCCCTGGTTACCGTGGAAGCCCGATCTTTTTGGCGTAGATCAAGGCTCCACCCCCAAAACGAAAAGTCAGGTTAGGCTGCGCCAAAATGAAGAAATCCAATGGGGAAACTTAGAACATTTTTTTTTGTATATTTGGGCCTCAAAAAAACAGGCGTAATTCTTCAAGTGCGCCAAAAAAAAAGCTTTGGGGAAAATTGAGCCCTAAGTCTAAAAGATGAACCAGCACACTGTCCTACTTGAACTCTGAATCTACATAACCAAATGGGAGTGCAGATTGCAGTTCTAGTGGAATCCACTTGCGGCAATGAGTTCATGAAAGAGCTAATCTGTGTTTCATCAATATTATTTTTTCCATATGTCTAGAACTCCTCTAACTTGTTTTGTATTAGTTCCTGGGCATGACTGGCAAGGCCATAGAAACAAAGAAATTTGGTGCAGGAGTACGCCATTCGGCCCTTCGAGCCTGCATCACCATTCAATAAGATCATGGCTGATCATTCCCTCAGTACCGCTTTCCTGCTTTCTCTCAATACCCCTTGATCCCTTTAGCCATAAGGGCCATATCTAACTCCCTCTTGAATATATCTAATGAACTGGCATGAACAACTCTCTGCGGCAGGGAATTCTACAGGTTAATAACTCTCTGAGTGAAGAAGTTTCTTCTCATCTCAGTCCTAAATGGCCTACCCCTTATCCTAAGACTATGTCCTCTGGTTCTGGACTTCCTCTCTCATCCTTCTAAACTCCAGTGTATAAAGGCCCAGTTGATCCAGTCTCTCCTCATATGTCAGTCCAGCCATCCCGGGAATCAGTCTGGTGAACCTTCGCTGCACTCCCTCAATAGCAAGAATCTCCCTCAGATTAGGAGACCAAAACTGAACACAATATTCCAGGTGAGGCCTCACCAGGGCCCTGTACAACTGCAGTAAGGCCTTCCTGCTACTATACTCAAATCCCCTAGCTATGAAGGCCAACATACCATTTGCCTTCTTCACCACCTGATGTGCCTACATGCCAACTTTCAATGACTGATGAACCATGACACCAGGTCTCATTGCACCTCCCCTTTTCCTAATCTGCTGCCATTCTGATAATATTCTGCCTTCGTATTTTTGCCCCCAAAGTGGATAACCTCACAGTTATCCACATTATACTGCATCTGCCATGCATTTGCCCACTCACCTAACCTGTCCAATCACCCTGCAGCCTCTTAGCGTCCTCCTCACAGCACATGCTGCCACCCAGTTTAGTGTCATCTGCAAACTTGGAGATATTACACTCAATTCTTTCATCTAAATCATTAATGTATATTGTAAAGAGCTGGGGTCCCAGCACTGAGCCCTGTAGCACCCCACTAGTCACTGCCTGCCATTCTGAAAAGGACCCGTTTATCCCGACTCTCTGCTTCCTGTCTGCCAACCAATTCTCTATCCACATCAGTACATTACCCCCAATACCATGTGCTTTGATTTTGCACACCAATCTCTTGTGTGGGACCTTGTCAAAAGCCTCTTGAAAGTCCAAATACACCACATCCACTGGTTCTCCCTTGTCCACTCTACCAGGTACATCCTCAAAAAATTCCAGAAGATTTGTCAAGCATGATTTCCCTTTCATAAATCCATGCTGACTTGGACCGATCCTGTCACTGCTTTCCAAATGCGCTGCTATTTCATCTTTAATTGATTTCAACATCTCTCTCCCTCCTTTTTTAAAAAGTGGTGTTACATTAGCTACCCTTTAGTCCATAGGAACTGATCCAGAGTCGATAGACTGTTGGAAAATGCATCCACTATTTCTATGGCCACTTCCTTAAGTACCTTGGGATGCAGACTATCAGGCCCCGGGGATTTATCGGCCTTCAATCCCATCAATTTCCCTAATAGAATTTCACGCCTAATAAGGATATCCTTCAGTTCCTCCTTTTCACTAGACCCTCGGTCACCTCGTACTTCCGGAAAGTTATTTGTTTCTTCCTTCGTGAAGACAGAACCAAAATATTTGTTCAACTGGTCAGCCAGTTTATTGCCCATCCCTAATTGCCCCTTGAGAAGGTGGTGGTGAGCCGCCTTCTTGAACCGCTGCAGTCCGTGTGGTGAAGGTGCTCCCACAGTGCTGTTAGGGAGGGAGGTCTAGGATTTTGCCCCAGTGACGATGAAGGAATGGCCGATACACTTCCAAGTCAGGATGGTGTGTGACTTTTAGGGGAGCGTGGATATGGTGGTGTTCCATTATAGCTTGTTTGTGGCCATTGAAGATTCAACCACATTGTTGTGGGTCAGGTGTCACATATAGGTCAGACGGGTAAGGACAGGAGATTTCCTTCCCTAAAGGACATTAGTGAACCAGTTGGGTTTTTATGACAATCCGGTAGTTTCTGGTCTAGCTTTTTTATTCCAGATTTATTTAATTAACTGAATTTAAATTCCTCAGCTGCCATGGTGGGATTTTGAACTCACATCTCCAGATCATTAGCCCAGGCTCTGGATTACTAGTCCTGTAACATAACCACTATGCTAGCGTTCCCCAACGTAATATTACCCATCCAAAGTAGATGCTGAAATGACCGCGACATGACCATGTACCTTTATATCCTGACTCTGCCGGGACAGGGAGTCTTTAGTTGGGTGGCACAGCCTGGACTGTTTGACCCTTTTACTTTTTTGAATAATAAAGTGATCACCAATGTTTAATTACTCAAACTAAACTCTCGGTTATTGCTCATTTCGGTGAATGCTGTTGAGTTTAACAACAGCAACAAAAAACGGACCTTTAATTACCTGCTGGATTTTTGGATTCCAAATGAACAGCTTACTGTCTCCTTCTTAATAGTGTGCCATTAATCATGAGCTCACGATTTAATTCCTGAAGCCGTTATCTATATTTTTTTTGATTGCGACTCCAAGTGATGGATTATTCTAAGGTGCAGCACTCGGGAAGAGATCTCTCTGGGTCACACTGCTTTTAAAATACGTGAGGTAAACCCAAGATCCCAGTGGAGCAGAGCTTGGTTGAATGAAACTTGCAGAACTGATTCAACAAGTAATAACCACGCCTTCAATGTCCCAAGGTGCTTCGCAGGAGAGGAATCAGAAAAAACCTGACGCTGAGCCACATAAGGAGAAAATTAGGGCAGACGACCAAAAGCTTAGTAAGAGAGGTAGGTTTTAAGCAGTGTCTTAAAGGAGCATTTGGTCACCTGTCCTAATGGGGCTAAAATTCCGGCCTCTGCGTGTGTGTACAGAGTGCGCACGGACGCCGGCAAGGCCTCGCAAAAGCCGGTTCTCGGGGCGCAATGCGCATGCACCGAAAACCGGCTTTTCCGATCTTTCAAAGATTTCTCTTGACAGATCCTCTGCATCCCCGGGAGAAGGACATCCGTGTGGGAGTGATTAGGCTATTTACCCAACTCATGCCCAGCAAATGTCCTTCAAACTCGTACGCCTGGTGAAAGCAGGTGCATGGTTTTCTTTTACCAGCGTAAGAGTTTTAAAACAGAGTTGTAAAAATTGAATTTAAAAACACATTTTTACGTTAAAAACCCTGTCCATTAAGGTAAGTTTATTTTAACCCATCAAAACACATGAAAATATAATTCAAAAATTTTGTTTTTTCTCTAAAACATTTAATTAACTTTAATTTCAATTAATTTTAAATATGTGAGGTGTTTTATTTATTTATTATGTTGTGTTTCTTGTCTTAGGGGTTTATTCTCATTGATGATAATGAGAACTCGGAGAAATGGACTTCCCATTATTATCAATGAGAATACTGCAGAGGGATTGATTGTCCAGGCCCACTGACTCCAGCATTATCGTACGTATGGGGAAGGCCTCTCTCCGTATGCTGCGCATTGAATGAAGTCCTCCGACTGCAATCGAAGCCGCCTCCAGGACCACCAGCTATTTCGCAAATAAATTTCGGGTCGGAGGCGTTCGTCTGAAGGAAGCCTCCGACGGGAATTTTAGTCCCATTGTCTCTTTGTGTGGCTCGGTGTCAAATTATGCTTGATCATCGCTCCTGTGAAGCTCCTTGGGATGTTTTACTGCATTAAAGGCGCTGTATCGATGCAAGTTGTTGTTGTAACTAATGTCAGTCCATATTGAAGTGACCTCATGACCCACGTTACCCTGGGTGATATTTTTGTGCTACTGCAGGAGTTTGGCTAATTCGTCTTTCAATCTTCTTCCCTGATCCCCCGCAGTCTGGAAATTACTGTGGGAAACATTTGCACGAAAAGATGGGAGACCAGTGCAGATCAGGAAGCATTTCTTTACACAAAGGGCAGTCGTAATCTGGAATTCTGACCCCACAACTTAACCCATCCACCGAATATCAGAAAAGAAAGAAAGAAAGACTTGCATTTCTATAGCACCTTTCACGACCACCGGATGTCTCAAAGCGCTTTACAGCCAATGAAATACTTTTGGAGTGTTGTCACTGTTGTAATGTGGGTAATGCGGCAGCCACCTTGTGCACAGCAAGCTCCCACAAACAGCAATGTGATAATGACCAGATAATCTGTTTTTTTTGTTGTGTTGATATTGGACATAGAAAGAATACAGCGTAGATTCACCAGAATGATACTTGGGCTTAATAGGTTAACTTATGAGGACAGGTTGCATAAACTTGGCTCGGATTCCCTTGAGTTTAGAAGTTTAAGGGCTGATCTAATTGAGGTGTTTTTACAAAGATAAAGGGATTCAATAACGTAGATACAGAGCAACTATTTCTTCTGGAGGGGAATCCATAAAAAGAGGGTATAGTCTTAAAATAGTGTTAGAGCCTGGCTGTTTAGGAGTGAACTCAGGAAGCACTTTTTCCACACAATGGGTAATGGAAATCTGGAACTCTCTCCCCCCAACAGGCTGTTGATGCTGGGGGTCAATTAGAGCTTCCGAGACTGACAGCGATAGATTTTTGTTGGGTAAGGTTATCGAGGGATATGGAACCAAGGCGGGTAAATGGAGTTATGATACAGATCAGCCACAATCTGATTGAATGGCGGAACAGACTCGAGTGGCCGAATGGCCTGCTCCTGTTCCTAATGTTGTCAGAGCCAAAGACAATTCGATCTGAACACAAACCACGGCAAGGAATCACTGAAGAAATTAAATTACCTGCACTGCAATATGATCCTTTGGATAAGATGTTCAAGGTCGTAGATCAAGTGGTTGTGAACTGGAGCACGTAAATCGCAAAGCAGAGGGAATGTAAAGAAGTCCACGTTCAGCTATTACAGGGGAGACAATAACCAGCTTAGCATCAACCGACTGATGTCTGTCTTGCAAGAGCTGGAAGTGAAATGCCACACAAATCGATCGCTTCTGGTTACCAGCTCTCTTTCTGGCAGCGCGGAAAATTAGGCCAGGAATTTCCTCGAAGCTGCTCCTGCGTGTCTTCACCGTACACACGCCGCGGACCCGAAGGATATTTCCGCGCCACTTCCAACAAAAGTTCTGCCGGTGGAGCCGGAGTGGCTTTGGGGATATTCCCGGACTCTGACTTTTTAGGTTTAACGCTCTTCCCCACAACATGAGTAAGTGGACCTTCGCAAACTATGTTGTGGGTTTGAAGCCCCGCTCCAGACTTGAGAGTCTCTTCGCCGGGAGCACGCGGAAGCCAAGCGCAAACAGCGGAAGGAGCGCACGACAAACCAAGCCCCCTACCCACCCGTCCCTCCAACCACCTTCTGCCCCACCTGTGACAGAGACTGTAGATCCCGCATCGGACTCATCAGCCACCTGAGGACTCATATTAGTGTGGAAGCAAGTCATCCTCAACTCCGAGGAACTGCCTAAGAAGATCTCAGTAACCTCCTACAGTCCCACAACGCTCCGAGACCTCTGTCCTCCTCCAATTCTGGCCTCTTGTTCATCCCCAATTTTAATCGCTCCACCATTGGTGGCCGTGCCTTCAGCTGGGCCTATGCTCTGGAACTCCCTCCCTCAACCTCTCCACCTCTCTACCTCTCTCTCCTTTAAGATGCTTCTTAAAACCTACCTCTTTGACCAAGCTTTTGGTCACCTGAGCTCATTTCTCCTTGTATGGCTCGGTGTCAAGTTTTGTCTGACTACGTGTCTGTGAAGCACCTTGGGACGTCTCACAACGCTAAAGGTGCTAAATAAATGCAGGTTATTGTTGTTGCAAACATTTAAATTCCTATTCCTCGAAACTAGGACCCTCTTGTTTTGCGCAACATTTTTTGTTAAACAATTTTTCATTACTTGCGACACTCCCCTCACCCACCCCCAATTTTTTACCCCACTGGCCATATTTCAAATGTGAGTCCAGACTGCTGTTCCACTGTGAGAGCATCACACACAGGCCCATTATTGTCCTCACACAAAATATCCACACAGACGCATTTACCAGCAGGACTCACTGGATAGAGAGGGTGCAGAAAAGATTTACGAGAACGGTTCCAAGAATGAGGGACTTCAGTTACGTGGATAGACTGGGGAAGCTGGGTTTTTTTTTAGTGTCCTCCATCGTAAAGACTGATACAAAATATTTGTTCAGAGTTTCTGCCATCTCCATGTTGCCCATTACTAATTCCCTGGTCTCGTCCTCTAAGGGACCAACATTTACTTTAGCCACTCTTTTTGTTTTTATATAACTATAGAAACTCTTGCTATCTATTTTTATATTTTGTGCCAGTTTACTTTCATAGTCTATCTTCCCTTTCTTAATCATTTTTTTAGTCATTCTTTGCTGGCTTTTAAAAAGCTTCCCAATCTTCTGTCCTCCCACTTGTTTTGGCCACTTTGCATGCCCTTGTTTTTAATTGGATACCGTCCTTTATTTCTTTAGTTAGCCACAAATGGCTCTCTTTTCTCTTACACTCTTTCCTCCTCACTGAAGGAAAGATGTAAATTTCTACTCCAATCTCTCTTTATGAATGAAAATTAATGTTTGAAACCATCATTTATACAAATTAGGCACAGTGTTTGAGAAATTGCAATCGGAGAAGCTTTTTAAATTTTTAAGGAAAATCTGATATCATAAAGATTTTTTCAGAGATACAGAGAGGTCATTGCTGGTTTCCGTGAGGAGTAATTATTTTAAAAATATCTTTAATATATAGCCTTAAAGAAACCACAGGACTTTGACTGTGGGTCCCTCTTGCGCCTCTTCTTCTTCCGTATGGCAGTAGCAAATCAAATGTCAATACCTAAATCAGATATCCAGGCCATCATCATCATCATAGGCAGACCCTCGAAATCGAGGAAGACTTGCTTCCACTCCAAAAGTGAGTTCTCAGGTGACTGAACAGTCCAATACGGGAATTACAGTCTCTGTCACAGGTGGGACAGACAGTGGTTGAAGGAAAGTGTGGGTGGGAGTCTGGTTTGCCGCACGTTCCTTCCGCTGCCTGCGCTTGATTTCTGCATGCTCTCGGCGACGAAACTCGAGTTGCTCAACACCCTCCTGGATGCCCTTCCTCCACTTAGGGCAGTCTTTGGCCAGGGACTCCCAGGTGTCGGTGGGGATGTTGCATTTTATCAAGGAGGCTTTGCGGGTGCCCTTGAAACATTTCCTGGGGCTCGCTTGCCGTGTAGGAGTTCCAAGTAGAGCGCTTGCTTTGGGAGTCTCATGTTGGGCATGCGAACAATGTGGCCCGCCCAACGGAGCTGGTCGAGCGTGGTCAGTGCTTCGATGCTGGGAATGTTGGCCTGATCGAGAACACTAACATTGGTGTGTCTATCCTCCCAGGGGATTTTCAGGATCTTGCGGTCTACTCTAGATGTATATCCAGTCCAAAGCTTTAGCCAGTTGCGTCTAAAATCTTTGTCGTTAATTTGCAGCCCGTTCAAAACTGGTGTAAATGCAGAAAATTCTTGTGAGCTGTGCATTTGCATGGAGGGGTGGGGCTATGTGAAGGAGCGGCAGAGGGGGCATTCGTAGGAGTCCGAGGAAATTCAGGTGGAAGTCACGGGCATGAGAATTCCTTCGACACTTTGCTTTGGAAACTGGTATCACACCGCAATTGCGCCGATGTTTCGGTGTAAGGATTCAGGAAATTACAGCAAGAGAAGGCAGTCCATCGCCACCTTTGCAGAGCAACTCGGGGATGGCCAAATAACACCGGCCTTGCTGAGGCCATCCATATCCCCACAACAAATATTAACATCATTGGAAAATGTAATTATGTTGTTAAGAAAAAAAAAGAAAGACTTACATTTATATAGCTCTTTCCACAACCATCGGATGTCCCAAAGTGCTTTACAGACAATGAAATAATTTTGGAGTGTAGTCCCTGTTGTAATGTGGGAAACGCGGCAGCCAATTTGCGCACAGCAAGCTCCCACAAACAGCAATGTGATAATGACCAGATAATCTGTTTTAGTGATCTTGATTGAGGGATAAATACTGGCCCCACAACACCGGGGATAACTCCCTGCTCTTCTTCAAAATAGTACCATGGGATCTTTTGCATCCACCTGAGAGAGTAGACAGGGCCTCAGTTTAATGTTTCATCTGAAAGTTGGGGCAGCGCTCCCTCAGCACTACACTGGAGTGTCAGCCTAGATTCTTGTGTGGGACTTGAACCCACAAATTTATGACTCCGAGGCGAGAGTGCTGCCCGCTGAGCCATGGTTGAGGCAATGATCTGAGTTTGAGTGTTGGTTGTATATCATACCACTAGATGGAAATACAGTACACAAAGTCACGCAGAGAATTAGCTTCCGTCAGCCTGTGCGTGGGGATGGCTAATTTTACTAACAATAACTTACCTACATACAGCTCAGAATAAACATCCCATGGGGTATCGCAAAGGCGGACTCAGACAGATTCGGACACCGAGTCAAAGCATGAGATAATAGGAGAATGTGTAGCGCAGATTCACCAGAATGATACAGGTGCAGCGTCGAGAATCTGGAGTTCCGGAATCCGGAATGTTCCGGAATCCAGACTCCGAACCGATCGGTAGCAGGGTCGTCCGGAATCCATAAAATGTTCCGGAATCCGGACCCGACGACGCTGCCG
Organism: Pristiophorus japonicus; assembly: GCF_044704955.1. NCBI lineage: Eukaryota > Metazoa > Chordata > Chondrichthyes > Pristiophoridae > Pristiophorus > Pristiophorus japonicus. The sequence continues at coordinate 63,718,932 of NC_091982.1, forward strand.
ACCTCGGGACTCGCCCCACCATCCCTCGCCTCGCCGCCGCTGCCCTTAACTCAGGTCCTCTTCGGCGGGCTCCTGCCCGAACAGCTCCTCGGCAGGAATCGCCCCCCCACCCCCCTCCCCTTCAGACGTTACGAAATCCGGAAATGCCCGAAGGTGGGCTCAGGTGTTTCCGGATTCGTGACGTCAGAAAGACGTTCTAAAGTCCGGAAAAGCCCGGAATCCGGAACGGCCTCCGTCCCGAGGGTTCTGGAATTTAGGCGCTGCACCTGTACCACGGCTAAAAGGGTTAAATTCCGAGGGCAGGTTGCATTGACTCGGCAGTAGACACACCTTGCATTCCCTCGGGTTTAGAGGGTCGAGGGGTGATAAAGGGGTTTGATTGGGTAGATTCAGAGAAACTGTTTCCTCTACACTCCAAAACTACAACATTGGCTGTAAAGAAACATAGAAACATAGAAAATAGGTGCAGGAGCAGGCCATTCGGCCCTTCGAGCCTGCACCACCATTCAATATGATCATGGCTGATCATGCAACTTCAGTACCCCATTCTTGCTTTCTCTCCATACCCCTTGATTCCTTTAGCCGTAAGGGCCACATCTAACTCCCTTTTGAATATATCTAACAAACTGGCCTCAACAACTTTCTGTTGTAGAGAATTTCACAGGTTAAAAACTCTCTGAATGAAGAAGTTTCTCCTCATCTCAATCCTAAATAGCTTACCCCGTTTCCTTAGACTGTGACCCTTGGCTCTGGACTTCCCCAACATCGGGAACATTCTTCCTGCATCTAACCTGTCCAGTCCCGTCAGAATTTTATATGTTTCTATGAGATCTCCTCTTATTCTTTTAAGTTCCGGTGAATATAAACCTAGTCGCTTTGAGACGTCCGGTGGTCATGAAAGGCACTATATAAATGCAAGTCTTTCTTTCTTTCTTGTGGAGAGGAGACCAAGGGTGTAATCTTAAAATTAGTGGCAGGTTGTTTATGGGTGATGTCAGGAAGCACCTCTTCACACAAACGGCAGTAGGAATCTGGAAATCTGTCCCCTAAAAGGCTGCAGATGTTGGGGGTCAATTGGAGCTTTCAAAACTGAGATCGATAGATTTTTGTGTCCGAGAAGCTAGAAGTTTATATTTGATTTTTCCAGATGCCACACTGCAAAATGCCACAAGTATTTACAAAGTGCAAGTTTCCCGCGGACTGTTGCTCGGAACTGAACTCAGATACATGGTGATATTACACAAGGCTTCAGTGCCTGCAATCGTTGTTCACAAATTGAACAGGTTTGTAGCACCATCCTCTGCCTGATATTTAGGAAGGATGTGAAGGCCTTAGAGAGGGTGCAGAAAAGATTTACAAGAATGATTCCAGGGATGAGGAACTTCAGTTCCGTGGATAGACTGGAGAAGCTGGGGTTGTTCACCTTGGAGCAGAGAAGGTTGAGAGGCGATTTGATCGAGGTGTTCAAAATTATGAGGGGTCTGGACAGAGTAGTTAGAGAGAAACTGTTCCCATTGGCGGAAGGGTCAAGAACCAGAGGACACAGATTTAAGGTAATTGGCAAAAGAACCAAAGACGACATGAGGAAAAACTTTTTTTACGCAGTGAGTGGTTAGGATCTGGAAAGTGCTTCTTGAGAGGGTGGTGGAGGCAGATTCAATGACGGCTTTCAAAAAGGGAGTTGAATAAGTACCTGAAGGAAAAATAATTGCAGGGCAACAGGGAAAGGGCGGGAGAGTGGGACTGGCTGAAGTGCTCTTGTAGAGGGCTGGCACGGGCTTGACAGGCTGAATAAGAACATAAGAAATAGGAGCAGGAGTAGGGCACTTGGCCCTTCGAGCCTGCTCTGCCATTTAATAAGATCATGGCTGATCTGATCATGGACTCAGCTCCACTTCCCTGCCCGCTCCCCATAACCCTTTATTCCCTTATCGTTCTAAAATCTCTCCATCTCCACCTTAAATATATTCAATGACCCAGCCTCCACAGCTCTCTGGGGCAAAGAATTCCACAGATTTACAACCCTCTTAGAGAAGAAATTCCTCCTCATCTCAGTTTTAAATGGGCGGCCCCTTATTCTGAGATTATGTCCCCTAGTTTTAGTTTCCCCTATGAGTGGAAATATCTTCTCTGCATCTACCTTGTCGAGCCCCCTCATTATCTTATATAGTTTGATAAGATCACCTCTCATTCTTCTGAACTCCAATGTGTATAGACCCAACCTACTCAACCTATCTTCATAAATCAACTCCCTCATCTCCGGAATCAACCGAGTGAACCTTCTCTGAACTGCCTCCAATGCAAGTGTATCCTTCCTTAAATACGGAGAACAAAACTGTACGCAGTACTCCAGGTGTGGTCTCACCAATACCCTGTACAATTGTAGCAGGATTTCTTTGGCTTAATAATCTATCCCCCTTGCAATAAAGGCCAACATTCCATTTGCCTTCCTGATTACTTGCTGTACCTGCATAATAACTTTTTGTGTTTCATGCACAAGGACCACAGGACTCACTGTACTGCAGCATTTTACAATTTTTCTCCATTTAAATTATAATTTGCTTTTCTATTTTTTCTGCAAAAGTGGATAACTTCACATTTTCCCAATTAGACGTCATCTGCTAAATTTTTGCCCACTCACTTAACCTGTCTGTATCCCTTTGCAGATTTTGTGTGTCCTCCTCACAATTTGTTTTCCCACCCATCTTTGTATCATCAGCAAACTTGGCTACATTACACTCAGTCCCTTCATCCAAGTCGTTAATTTAGATTGTAAATAGTTGAGGATCCAGCACCGATCCCTTGCAGAACCCCACTAGTCACTGTTTGCCAACCGGAAAATGACCCATTTATGCCGACTCTCTGTTATCTGTTAGTTAGCCAATCCTCTATTGTTGCTAATATATTACCCCCAATCCTGTGAACTTTTATCTTGTGCAGTAACCTTTTATGTGGCAGCTTATCAAATGCCTTCTGGAAATCCAAATAGACTACATCCACTGGTTCCCTCTTATCCACCCTGCTCATTACATCCTCAAAGAACTCCAGCAAATTTGTCAAACATGATTTCCCTTTCATAAAACCATGCTGACTCTGCTTGATTAAATTATGCTTTTCCAAATGTCCCGCTACTGCTTCCTTAATAATGGAATCTTGTCTCATCGCCGAAAGCATGCAGAAATCAAGCGCAGGCAGCGGATACAGCGTGCAGCAAACCAATCCTGCCCACCCTTTCCCTCAACAACTATCTGTCCCACCTTTGACAGGGACTGTGGTTCTCGTATTGGACTGTTCAGCCACCTAAGGACTCATTTTTAGAGTGGAAACAAGTCTTCCTCGATTCCGAGGGACTGCCTATGATGATGAATGGACTCCGGCATTTTCCCAATAACTGGTCTATAGATTTCTGCTTTTTGTCAGCCTCCTTTTTTAAATAGGGGTGTTATTTTTTAGGTTTTCCAATCTTCTGGGACCTCCCCAGATTCCAGGGAATTTGGTAGATTACAACCAATGCATCCTCTATCTCTGCAGCCACTTCTTTTCAGACCCTCGGATGTAAGTCATCAGGTCCAGGGCACGTCCGCCTTTCGTCCCATTATTTTACCTAGTACTACTTCTTTAGTGATAGTGATTATATTAAATTCCTCCCTCCCTACAGCCCCTTGATTATCACTATTGGATGTTTTTACTGTCTTCTACCGTGAAGACCGATACAAAATATTTGTTCAAAGTCTCTGCCATTTCCCTGTTCTCCATTATTAATTCCCCAGTCACATCCTCTAGGGAACCAACATTTACTTTAGCAACTCTTTTCCTTTTTATGTACCTGTAGAAACTCTTACTATCTGTTTTTATATTTCATGCTAGTTTACTTTCATAATCTATCTTCCCTCTCTTTATCATTTTTTTTCGTCGTTCTTTGCTGGTTTGAAAAGTTTCCCAATCCTCTGGCCTCTCACTAGTCTTGGCCACATCGTCTATCCTTGTTTTCAATTTGACACCATCCCTTATTTCCTTAGTTATCCACGGATGGTTAACCCTTCTCTTATAGCCTTTCCTTCTCATTGGGATATATTTTTGTTGAGAGTGATGAAATATCTCCTTAAATGTCTGCACTGCTCATCAGCCGTGCCATACTTTAATCTATTTTCCCAATCCACTTTAACCAACTCTGCCCTCATAGCTTTGTAGTTTCCTTTATTTAAGCTGAGGACACTGGTTTGAGAACCAACTTTCTCACCCTCCAACTGAATTTGAATTTCAACCATGTTATGATCACTCATTCCTAGAGGATCCTTTACTACGAGAAAATTTATTAATCCTGCCTCATTACACAGTACCAGATCTAAGATAGCCTGCTCCCTGGTTGGTTCTGCAATGTACTGGTCAAGGAAACTATCCCTGATACACTCTATGAACTCTTCCTGAAGGCTACCCTGGCCAATTGCTTTGTCCAATCAATAAGAAGGTTAAAATGGCCTCCTTCTGTGCTGTAACCATAGGGCTCAAAATTGGCCAGGAGCTTCTCTGTTTTTTTGGAGCAACTTGATTTTTCTGGAGTATCTTAAAAATCCCCATTTGGCACATTCAATTTGCGCCAGTGTAAGTGAGTTAGTTAGGATTTTTTTAGTTTTGTTTTTTTTTTCAAAAGGGCGCGTTACCAGCCACCTACACCTGTTTTGGCCATTTAGGACACTTTGGCAGGTTAATAGTTACTCCAAAATAACTTAAACCAGTGTATATGGCCACTTGTGGCCGCTTGTGAAAACCCTTGTGGAGAGTTAAAAAAACAGCAGAGAGTTAAGAAATCAGCATAGGAAGGTACATTGGAGGCCAGCAGAACTTAATGACTTGACTAAACATAGAAGCATAGAAACATAGAAAATAGGTGCAGGAGTAGGCCATTCGGCCCTTCGAGCCTGCACCACCATTCAATATGGTCATGGCTGATCATGCAACTTCAGTACCCCATTCCTGCTTTCTCTCTCTAAAGAACATGAATAGGATCAAACAGCTATACAGGACATCATATGACAAACTTCGCAAAGTTAATTTACTATACAACAGAAGCATTCATGGAAACTTAAACTACAAAAATAAAAGAAGTAAAAGATAGTTGAATTAAATTGCCCTAATCTCACAACTATTTTAAACAACTATTTGTTTGCAATGATTATACTGGGCCAAAATTGAGCCCATGTTATCAAAATAAAGTCTACTTCAATAAATAAGATATTCTCTCAGTGTTCCTTCATTACTTATGTTCTTCTTTCACAATAGCACTAGGTAAATAAGCTTGACAAATGGTCACCACTATTCACAAGCGACAAAACATATTTACATAATTTTTTCAAAATATCCAAATAAAAAATAGAAGTAAGTAAGTCCTCCCTTGCCTTCATCTTCAGCCTGGGAAGTCAGCGGGCCAGCCTGTGCAGTAGGCCACTCAGCCTGGGACAGGGGCAGTCGGTATGATGATGATGATGATGACCGGGTCCCACGCTGCAGCACACACTGAGAGGCTGAGGGAAGGAGCTATTGCGCATGTGCGCACACTCCAACGCGCATGTGCAGACATCCCGGCACTGTTTTCAGTACGAGATGCTGGCTCCACCCCCGACCTGACTGGCCACACGGTGCGAAGACCTGGGAAAGGCCGGACAGCGGCCAAAGTGGGGACTGATTTTTTTTTAGCATTTCTCAATGCTAAAAAGCGGCGCATCTCCGTGGAGTGTGCTAAAAAAAGAATGGGCCAACTTTGAACCCTATGATTCTATGATATTGGAAAGGAAGCGTTATAATGAGAAGGTTTAATGCCTGTGTGAAAATAGCAGACACAGGAACCTTAGGGCAAGGCATTACAGGTGAATTTTCCTGCCCGTTCACTGTGACCTCGGCAGACGAGCACAGCAATGTGGATGAGATTTAACTGCCCTCTTATATGGCCTAGCGAGCCACTCAGGTGCACCAAACTGCTGTGATGAAGTATAATCCACACAGACTGCAGTGGTTCAAGAATGCGGCTCACCACCACCTTTTCGAGGGCAATTAGTAATGGGCAATAATCCTGGCCTTGCCAGTGACTCCCACATCCCAGGAATGCATAAAAAAAAGGAAATAACTTTCATTTCTATAGCGCTTTTCATGACATCAGGATGTCTCAAAGTGAGTTACAGCCAATGAAATACCTTTTGAAGTGCGGTCACTAGGAAACACAGCAGCCAATTTGTGCACAGCAAGCTCCCACAAACAGCAGTGTGATAATGACCAAATATTCTGGGTTTTTTTTAACGATGTTGGTTGAGGGATAAATATTGACCAAGACACTGGGGCGAACTCCCCTGCTCTTCTTTGAAATAGGGTCGGGGGAACGTTTACATCCACCTGAGAGAGCAGCGGGGGCCTCGGTTTAATGTCTCATCCGAAAGACGGCACCTCCGACAGTGCGGCGTCCCTCAATTCTGCACTGGAGCGTCGGTGTAGATTTAGTGAATTAAGTGCTCCAGTCTCCGCAGTGGGTCTGGAACTCACTACCTTCTGACTCTGAGACGAGAGAGTATTATTCACTGAGTCACGGAAGCAGAAATTCCGCAAAATTAGCAAAAGGCAATTTTTGACACTCTAACGCTGACGGCCCCCACTCACACCCCCGAGGAAATTCACCCCCTCATCATAATAGACAGTCCCTCAAATCGAGGATGACTTGCTTCCACGTCAAAAAGTTCACAGGTGTTTCAATGAAGGACCTAATATTCCAGATCTCGAACTACATCCTGAAGGGCGGAAGATGTCTGCATTTGGATTTTTTTAATGTGTGGTGGCCGTTGCACACCAGCCACCACACGGACTTGACAGAGCTAGGTCTTGGTCCAGTGGCAAGGATTAACCGGGACGACAGGAGACCAGCTCTGCTGCACGGACCAAGTGTGCACACATATCGCAGTGTGGGCTGGCCCGTGCTGCCCCTGGGCCCTCGCCTCTTCTTCTGCCCCCCTGACCCCGTTGACCATCAATTCGCTGATAGGAATTTTTCACCTGTAGATTTGTGCTTCATGATGCTTCTCCGCGTGACCAGCAGATGGCGGTGGTGCTCTTGTGCTGACATGAACTTGCTGAGAACTGGACCCAAGTCTGGCATCAGGGGGAAGTCCTCATCACATTTACAGTGCTGAGTCTGACACAAAATGAGGCTAAAAAAAAAGGAGCCTTTTTGCTCCCGAAACAGGAAGGTTCCCTTTGTTTTGTTCTGTATAACATTTCACAAATACAGGTTGTTTGTTTGCATTCAATTATGATTGATGGTGTGAGATGTTTTAACATTATCATGTCTTTCAAGCATGTTTGTTGTGTTGTGAATCCAAGTACATATAACACGGCAGACACTGCATTATTTTGCCTGAGCTGCGCCTTTCTCTGCCCAACAGCAACAGCAGCTTGCATTTATATAACGTCCCAAGGTGCTTCACAAGAATGCAACCTTGACACCTGGCCAAAGGAGGAGATGGTTGGAGAGGCCGATCCAAGAGGGAGGTTTTAAGGAGTGTCTTAAAGGAGGAGAGAGAGGCGGAGAGGTTTAGGGAAGGAACCCCAGAGCTTAGGGCCCAGGCAGTGAAGGCACGGCCGCCAATGGTGGGGCGATTAAAGCCAGAGTCGCGCAAGAGGCCAGAATCGGAGGAGCGCAGAGATCTTGGGGGTTTGTGGGGTTGGAGGAAGTTACAGAGATAGGGAGGAGGGGGGCGGGTGGTTGAGGCCATGGAGGGATTTGAACACGAGGATGAGAATTATAAATTTGAGGTGTGGGGGGACCGGGAGCCAATGTAGGTCAGCGAGCACAGAGGTGATTTGACTGACTCTGGATTAAAGCAGATATAACATATTTGGGGACATAATGGGTAACTTCAGGGTTTGGAATGAGCACGGTATTGGTGGGGGGGAGGGGGAGGGGGGTATTATAACCCATTACAAATATAATTGCGGGGTTAATTCCACTTGAACTCACACTTTCCTGATTTGGACTTATATTTATCATCATCGCTAGATCAAAATCCTGGAATTCCTGATCTGACACCACTGTGGGAGCACTTACATTACAAGGACTGCAGCGGTTCAAGAAGGAGACCAACCACCAGCTTGTCAGTGGGATGGGGAATAAATGTCGGCCTTGCCAGCAACACCCACATCCCGAGAATGAATAAGGATAGCTTGCAGATCAATCTTGTTGCTTACCCCATGAGTTGAACCTCCACTCCTGTCAACTGTCACCAGCCACCAGCCAGTAAGGGAAAGTATTACCTGAGCCCAGGAAATTCTTTCATTCCCCATTGTTTCATCTTTCTCTCGCTGTTAGGTTTTTCAGAAAGTAACGTTTTTCTTTTTAAAAGATCCACCGTTTCATTCTTCACTCGTGTTTTGAGATTGGAAAATAAATCTACCTCAAATTATGTGGAGGCACCATCGCTGAGTCCCTTTGTGGCACTTTTGACATCCTGAGGTCAATTGGAAGACAACCCGTTGTGAGCCATGTTGTGAGGTCAATCGGAGCCCAATTGCTACTGAGCACATTCTGAGGTCAATCAGACCCCAATTGCTGTTAGGCACATTCTGAGGTCAATCAGAGTCAAATTGCTACTAGGCACATTCTGAGGTCAATCAGAACCGAATTGCGACTGAGCACATTCTGAGGTCAATCAGAGCCCAATTGCTACTAGGCACATTCTGAGGTCAATCAGAGCCCAATTGCTATTAGGTACATTCTGAGGTCAATCAGAGCTGAATTGCTACTAGGCACATTCTGAGGTCAATCAGAGCCCAATTGCTGTTAGGCACATTCTGATGTTAATAAGAGGCTTATTTTATCTTATTTTTCTAATGCATTTTAAAAGAGGAGGTTACAGAGATAGGGAGGGGCAAGGCCATGGAGGGATTAATAAGAACATAAGAACATAAGAAATAGGAGCAGGAGTAGGCCATAAGGTCCAATAAGATCATGGCTGATCTGATCATGGACTCAGTTCCACTTCCCCGCCTGCTCCCCATAACCCCTTATCCCCTTATCATTTAAGAAACTGTCTATTTCTGTCTTAAATTTATTCAATGTCCCAGCTTCCACAGCTCTCTGAGGCAGTGAATTCCACAGATTTATAACTCTCTGAGAGAAGAAATTTCTCCCCATCTCTGTTTTAAATGGGATCATGCCCTCGAGTTCTAGTCTCCCCCATCAGTGGAAACATCCTCTCTGCATCCATCTTGTCAAGTCCCCTCATAATCTTATACGTTTCGATAAGATCACCACTCATTCTTCTGAATTCCAATGAGTCGAGTTCCAACCTACTCAACCTTTCCTTATGTCAACCCCCTCATCCATGGAGTCAACCTAGTGAACCTTCTCTGAACTGCCTCCAAAGCAAGTATATCCTTTCATAAATATGGAAACAAAAACTGCACGAAGTATTCCATGTGTGGCCTCACCAATACGTTATATAGCTGTAGCAAGACTTCCCTGCTTTTATACTCCATCCCCTTTGTAATAAAGGCCATTGGCCTTCCTGATGACTTGCTGTACCTGCATACTAACCTTTTGTGTTTCATGCACAAGTACCCCCAGGTCCCGCTGTACTGCAGCACTTTTCAATCTTTCTCCATTTAAATAATAACTTGCTCTTTGATTTTTTCTGCCAAAGTTTATGACCTCACACTTTCCAACATTATACTCCATCTGCCAAATTTTTGCCCACTCACTTAGCTTGACCGTGTCCTTTTGCTGATTTTTGTGTGTCCTCCTCACACATTGCTTTTTCTCCCATCTTTGTATCGTCAGCAAACTTGGGTACGTTACACTCGGTCCCTTCTTCCAAGTCGTTTATATAGATTGTAAATAGTTGGGGTCCCAGCACTGATCCCTTCAGTACCCCACTAGTTACTGGTTGCCAACCAGAGAATGAACCATTTATCCCGACTGTCTGTTTTCTGTTAGTTAGCCAGTCCTCTATCAATGCTAATATATTACCCCCAACCCTGTGAACTTTTATTTGAATACAAGGATGAGAAATTTGAAATCGAGGCATTGCTTAACAGGGAGCCAATGTGGGTCAGCGAGTACAGGCGGTGATGGGTGAGCTATGCAATGTGCAATGTATCTGCCTGCTAATGTCGAGCCCTGTCACTTATTATTTTGCACCTTCACTCTTCAGCTCCCCAATTCCTAAAGCCAAATGACTTCTCTTTTTCTACCTGAGCTGAGCGGTAATCCTGATGTAACCTATTATGTTTGTTTTTGCTATGCAGCACTTCACAAGTAAAGTGACAATTGGTTCCGTGAACTGAGCTGTATGAGGCCTTTCTGCTGAGCAGGATTACTCCACAGCTCCGAGGTGGGAAAAAAAAAACCCATACAAATCCTTCAGCATTATCTTAGCTTCAGCTTTGTAACAAGAGGCTGGAAGAATAAGCAAATGGCCTGAGATGATGCGGCTAATCCAGACCAAGAGATCGGGAGAGTGGGAGACGATCAGTCATGAGTCGAAAGCTGGGATTGTCTAATTCAAGCATGTGTAGCACGATGCTGAGACGGAGCACGCAGCGGGAGAGAAACTAAAGAATGTGTGGATCTCTGCGCTCCTCTAATTCTGCCCTTCTGAGCATCCCTGATTATAATCGCTCAAACATTGGTGGCCATGCCTTCAGCTGCCTGGGCCCTAAGCTCTGGAACTCCCTCTCTAAACCTCGCCATCTCTCTACCTCTCTCTCCTCCTTCAAGACGCTCCTTAAAACCTACCTCTCTGACCAAGCTTTTGCTCACCTGTCTTAATTTCTCCTTATCTGGCTCGATGTCAAATTTTTTGTTTTGAAATACCCCTGTGAAGCATCTTGGGATGTTTTACTATGTTAAAGGAGCTATATAAATACAAGTTGTTGTTGTTGTTGAAATGTGGAAGAAGGAACAAGGGGAAAATACAGATCAAATGGGGAATATCTAACAGTTTATTTGAAAATGTAAATGAGTGCATGTCTCTGTCAAGTGCCTTTTTGTTTACAGTAAAGGCACTATATAAATGTGAGCTGTTCCTGTTGAGGATCTCTTGTCTCTGAATCGGATGGTTAGGTGTTCAGATTCCACTCCAGAGACTTGAGCACATTATCCAGGCTGACACTCCCAGTGCAGTGCTGAGGAAGTGCTGCACTGTTGGAGGTGCCGTCTGTCGGATGAGACCAGGGTCACTTTTGCTTGTTCAGGTGGAGGTAACACACCGGATACAGTATTAGGCAATCGTTCGTATCGAGGATGACCTGCTTCCACACCAAAAAGGGATGAGTTCACAGGTGTTGCCAATGATAAACCTGACACTCAGGATAAAAAGTACAGGAACAGGCCATTCGGCCCAACTAGTCTGTGCTGGTGTTTGTACGAGTCTCCTCCCATTCCCCATCATCATAGGCGGTCCTTCGAACAAGGATGACTTGCTTCCACGAGAGTTCACAGATGTTTCATTGAAGGACCCGATGTTCCAGTCCTGAACTCCAATTGAGGGGGTGGAAGATGCCTGTGCATGGATTTTTTTAACGTGTGGTGACTGTTGCACACCAGCCACCACACGGGCTTGACAGAGCTAGGTCTTTATCCAGTGGCAATGATTAACCAAGACGACTGGAGACCTGCTCTGCTGCACGGATCTAGTGCGCGCACATATCGCAGTGTGGGCTGGCCCGTGCTGCCCCTGGGCCCTCGGTTATTCTGGGCCCTGTACCCTCATTCGCCGCACCTCTGCCATGACGTTCCAGGGCCCAGCATTCCAGCTCTATTTATAGCCCCGACCTGTCTTCTCAATTTGGAATCAATAAGGTAACAGTATGGTGAACATTCACCATATTGTATTGATTAATGGAAAATAAATTGTAGGCAATGGTTTAAGTGTTAACTATATGATAAATATTGAAAATATCCAATACATACTGTGCAATCATTTATCTGGGTAGGAATACTCACTTTTTAGCTTTCACAAACTTATAAAAATAAACAGTTTATTGCTAACATGAATGTGTTTAACATCATGGGCCGCCCCGACCTGTGTGAGAACACCAACGCAGGTCGGGGCAAGAAATAGAGCTCCCATTCCATCTCCCTTATCTCAGCCTTTCAGCATATCTCTCTATTCCCTTTGCTCTCATGTACTCATCCAGTTTCCTTTTGAAAGCATCTAAGCTATTCACCCTGACCACTTCCTGTGGCAGCAAGTCCGACATTCTCACCACTCTCTGAGTAAAGAATTCTCTCCTGATTTCCCCATCAGATTTAGTAGTGACTATCTTGTATTTGTGGTCCCACGGTCCCACGATGCTATTCGCAGCAGAGCAGGGGAGTTCTCCTGATCAATATTCCTCCCTCAAGCACCAAGAAGAGATTGCTGATCACTCACTTGTTTGCTGTTTATGGGACCGTGCTGCTTCAAAATTGATTGTCGCAACTGTCTACATAAGAAAGAACTTGCATTTCTATAGCACCTTTCACGGCCTCAGGATGTCCCAAAGGGCTTTACAGCCACCTGAGTTGTTTCTGATTTCTCATCACTGTTGCAATGTGGGAAACGCGGTAGGCAATTTGAGTACAGCAGGATCCCAGAAACTGGCGTGTGATAATGACCAGGTCACCTGCTTTAGTGATGGTGAAGGGATAGATATTGGCCAGGACACTGGGGATAACTCCCCTGCTCTTCTTCTAAATAGTGGCCTTGAGATCTTTTACGTCCACCTGAGAGAGCAGACAGGGCCTTGGTTTATCATCTCAGCTGAAAGACAGCACCTCCGACAGTGCAGCACTCCCTCAGCAGTGCACTGGAGTGCCAATCTAGATTTTGTGCCAAAGTCCCTGGAGCGGGACTGAAACCCTCCCGACCTTCTGACTCAGAGGGGAGCGTGCTACCCACTGAAACATGTCTGGCAGCAACTTTATGGAGTATCTGTAACGATGTAACCCTGGAAATTCCTGGGGCCCAGTCCGGCATCGTAAGTACGGAACATGGACAGAAATCCTGCCAGATGGGGGAACCTGGGAAATGCAGGAAAGGGGAGGAGCACCGACTCAGTGGCCCTATTTAAGAGTCTGCAAGCATTTAAGGGGCGGAACAGGTGCTTGGAAGAGGGTCTGAAGTGGCTGGAGGAAAAGAAGGAAAAGGGAGAGCATTTAATTTTTCAGAGGTTGATGAGGAAGTTTTGGTGCAATAAATTAAAGAGCTGAGGGATATCATTGTTGGAAAAGCAGGGAAGAAGCTCTCAGTCACGACAGCATGCACCACCTGGAAGGAGGTAATTGTGACTGTGAGTGGGAACTCCATAAACCCAAGGACCGCCTCGCAGTGTGGGAAGAAGTTTAATGACCTCACTAGATCAACAAAGGTAAGAGTGTTTGAAGACCAGGCCTTCAAATCTACCACCAAACTCATGGTCTACAGGGCTGTAGTAATACCCGTCCTCCTGAATTGGTCTGAGGCATGGACGATATATTGAAGGCACCTCAAGTCACTGGAGATATATCATCAACGATGTTGCCGTAAGATCCTGCAAATCTCCTGGGAGGACAGGTGCACCAACATCAGTGTCCTCGACCAGGCTAACATCCCTAGCATTGAAGCACTGACCATACTCAATCAGCCTTGCTGGGCAGGCCACATAGTACACATGCCAGATACGAGACTCCCTAAGCAAATGCTTTATGCGGAGCTCCTTCATGGTAAACGAGGCAAAGGAGGACAGCAAAAACGTTATAAGGACACCCTCAAAACCTCCCTGGTAAAGTGCGACATCACCACTGACACCTGGGAGACCCTGGCCACAGACCGCCCGAGGTGGAGAAAGTCCATCCGGGAGGACATTGTGCTCTTTGAGTCTTAACGCAAGGAGCATGAAGAGGCCAGGTGCAGGCAGTGGAAGGAGCGCACGGCAAACCAGCCCCACTGACCCCTTCTCTCGACAAATGACTGTCCCACCTGTAACAAGGTCTGTGGCTCTCATTTCGGACTGTTCAGCCATCAAAGAACTCACTTTGGGAGTGGAAGCAAGTCCTCCTCGATTCCGAGGGACTGCCTATGATGATGGTTTTCAGATTCCCATTGGGAGACTGTTTATGCACATCCTATAATCAGATCCTATATGCGGAGCTCCTTCAAGGCAAATGAGCCAAAGGTGGGCAGTGAAAACATTACAAAGACACCCTCAAAGCCTCCCTGATAAAGTGCGACATCACCATTGACACCTGGGAGTCCCTGGCCGAAGACCGCCCTAGGTGGAGAAAGTGCATCCGGGAGGGCATTGAGCTTTTTGAATCTCAACGCCGAGAGTGTAAAGAGGTCAAGCGCAGGCAGCTGAAGGAGCATGTGGCAAACCAGTCCCACCCACTCCTGTCCTCGACGACTATCTGTCCCACCTGTGACAGAGTCTGTGGCCCTCGTGTTGGACTGTTCAGCCACCAAAGAACTCACTTCAGGAGTGGAAGCAAGTCTTCCTCGATTCCGAGGGACTGTCTATGATGATAATCAGTAATGCTCTTAAAATGGAACTTTCTTCGAAGGTAATGCAGAATGCAGGGGGAACATTTCCGAGCATAAGAATGCAAAGAAACATTCCTAATACCGGCAATGCTTCCCAAAAGTCTCCACCAACAATCTCAGTGAGCAGCCTCCCTTTAACTATCCTTGCAATCGATATATTTTTGGACTGTAGGGGAATCCAGAGATATGGGGATCGGGCGGGAAAGTGGAGTTGAGGTCAAAGATCAGCCATGATCTCATTGAATGGCGGAGTAGCCTCGAGAGGCTGAATGACCGACTCCTGCTCCTAATTCTTATGTGCTTATATAACACTTTGCTTCCTCTTTAAATCAACGGGTCCTGGCGCCATTTAAAGAGTGGGTGCGCATTCCCAAGGGTGCGATGGGAATTGAGGATACGTGACATCGGCCAGTCAATGGGAGGGTGGGACCTCTTCAGCGCTCCCAGAAACAGACCGGAATTTCTCCCAGGGAAACTTGTCCTGCAGAACGCTAGCACACATCGACCCTGGTCAGAAATACATGGTCCCGCAAAGGCGCAATTATCAACTTACGCCCTTCCCCAACCCAAGTATTTAAGGGGCCATAAAGTTTAATTCCACGTTCCCATTCACTGGGCTGCATCACTTTTAACTGTCACCAATGGCAAATGGAATTCAATCCAGATAAGTGTGAGATAATGCATTTGGGGAGGGCTAACAATGCAAGGGAATACGCATTAAATGGTGGGACAGTGAGAAATGTAGAGGAACAGAGGGACCTTGGAGTGCAGCTCCACACATCCCTGAAGGTAGCAGGAAGGGTAGATAAGGTGGTTAAGAAGGCATACAGAATGCTTGCATTTATTAGCCGAGGCATAGAATACAAGAGCAGGGAGGTTACGCTAGAACTGTATAAAACATTAGTACACAGCTGGAGAACTGCGTGCAGTTCTGGTAACCACATTACAGGAAAGATGTGATTGCACGAGAGAGGGTGCAGAGGAGATTTACGAGGATGTTGCAGAACGGTAGAATTTTAGCTATCATGAAAGCTTAGATTGACTGGGTTTGTTTTCTTTGGAACAGAGAAGGCTGAGGGGATACCTTATTGAGGTGTATAAAATTATGAGGGGCTTAGATAGAGTGAATCGGAAGGACCTATTTCCTTTAGAAGAGGGGTCAACAACCAGGGAACATAGATTTAATGTAATTGGACGGAGGTTTAGAGGGGATTTGAGGGGATTTTTTTTCACCCAGAGGGTGGTGAGGGTCTGGAACTCACTGCCCGAAACCCTCACCACATTTAAAAAGTACTTGCAAATGGACTTGAAGTGCCGTAACCTACAAGGCTACGGACCAAGAGTTGGAAAGTTGGATTTCTGGATAGCTCTTTGTCGGCCGGCGCAGACACCATGGCTGAATGGCCTCCTTCCATGTTGTAAATTCTATGATTCTATGATGAACAGATGTTAGCGTTTGGAATTAAGATTTAACTGCAGAAGCACTCGGAACAAACCTCTTTCCCCAATCTCCAGGATCAGGAAATGCGAGCTAGCGAGTAAGAATATTGTTATACAGTAAATCGAATCGACTTGCCTCTACTCCAAGGCTTAGGATCCCGGGAGACGGTTTGTGTGGGACCTACAGTTTGAACCAATCGGAAATAAAATCTCATTCTGAAAATTGAACCATACATCTGTTTTGGAAGAGTGCCCGAGGTTGCATCAAATATTGGGGGGGAAAAAATTAATGAAATGTTGGTAATCAATTAAAAATATTCTTTAATTCACATTTAACCTCTATTTGCAAAAGCAATTACTGTGCTAACAGCATGCAGACTGATTATACCAAGCTGAGTACACCAGGACGCTGCCAGAAAACCGCTGCAAATGGGAAGAGGAGTTTCTAATTACAGAGTAAATGACTGGGGAGGGAACCCAGGTCTTTGACAGCTCCCTGAGGAAAATGGGTTTGATTTTCTTGCAGTCCGGGGCGAGCAGTGTAAAACATTAGCTCAATCCGAAATAATTGATCATTCTGAATTAACAATACCGTCCGACTCGAGCCAGCTGTTTTTCTTTTCCTTCTTTATGATCCACAGAAAGGCGCAGGCAGGCAGGCAGGCAGACAGGCAGGCAGGCAGGCAGGCTGGTAGGCAGGCAGGCAGGTAGGCAGGCAGGCAGGTAGGCAGGCAGGCATGCAGGCAAACAGGCAGGCAGGCAGGCAGGTAGGCAGGCAGGCAGGTAGGCAGGCAGGCAGGCAGGCAGGCAGATAAGCTGGCAGGCAGGCAGGCAGGCAGGCAGATAAGCTGGCAGGCAGGCAGGTAGGCAGACAGGCAGGCAGGCAGGCAGGTAGGCAGGCAGGCAGGTAGACAGGCAGGCAGGCAGGCAGGCAGGCAGGCAGGTAGGCAGGCAGGCAGGTAAGCAGGCAGGCAGGCAGGCAGGTAAGCAGGCAGGCTGGCAGGTAGGCAAGCAGGCAGGCAGGCAGGCAGGTAAACAGCAGGCAGACAGGCAGACAGGCAGGTAAGCTGGCAGGCAGGCAGGTAGGCAGGCAGGCAGGCAGGCAGGTAAGTAGGCAGGCAGGCAGGCAGCAATGGGTCCCAACTCCGCTCAACAAATTCCTCCTTGAAAACCTATTGATAAGGGAATCTCGCGGCTGATGCTAGCCTCCCCAGATACCGCGGGAATTCCTGCCCACATGGGGAAAGTTTTGCTTAAAACCGGCAGTGCTCAAGAACGTTTACACCCCTCCTTGCCCCGGATTGGTGGTCCAGGCTAGACCCCAAAACCAGGAGCAATGGGTATTACTGAGATGAGCTTCCGACAACATATCCACAGCACAACTAAAACCGCCTATTTCCACCTCCGTAACATCGCCCGTCTCCGCCCTTGCCTCAGCTCATCTGCTGCTGAAGCCCTCATTCATGCCTTTGTTACCTCTAGACTTGACTATTCAACGCACTCCTGGCTGGCCTCCCATGTTCTACCCTACGTAAACTAGAGGTGATCCAAAACTCGACAGCCCATGTCCTATCTCACACTAAGTCCTGTGCTCGCTGACCTACATTGGCTTTCGGTTAAGCAACGCCTCGATTTCAAAATTCTCATCCTTGTCTACAAATACCTCCATGGCCTCGCCCCTCCCTATCGCTGTAATCTTCTACAGCCCCACAACCCCCCGAGATATCTGCGCTCCTCAAATTCTGCCCTCTTGAGCATCCCTCATGATAACTGCTCAACCATCGGTGGCCGTGCCTTCAGCTGCCTGGGCTCTAAGCTCTGAACTCCCTTCCTAAACTTCTTCACCTCGCTACCTCTCCTTCCTCCTTTAATTCGCCCCTTAAAACCTTTTGGTCATCTGCCACAATTTCATCTTATGAGCTTGGTGTCAAATTTATTGTTTTATTGTATAACACTGCTGTGAGGTGCCTTGGGGCGTTTTACTATTTTGAAGATGCTATATAAATACAAGTTGTTGCTGTTGTCTACATCAGATCGCTCTCTCTCTGGTGCAGATCAGATCTCTCTCTCTGGGTCAGATCAGATCTCTCTCTCTGGGCCGCATCAGATCTTTCTCTCTGGGCATATCACATCTCTCCCTCTGGGCCAGATCAGGCCTCTCTCTGGTAACATCAATACCAAACCAAGCAGCATTGAGGCCAACTGTATCTCTTCAACTCATACCTCAATTGAGCCAAGCATTATGATACAAATCAGGCAGTGCAGCACCCTTTCATTATTACACTGGAGTGTCAGCCTGGATTATGTGCTCGTTGTGTTCGTACCCTATTTGTTTGTTACAGGACACTGGACGGGCATTAGTACCCTGCGGGAGCTATTCACAGTCGCTGTAATCAAACTGGTCCATGCTGGTTTGGGATACCATTTTTGGGTTGTTGTATAAAGGACAGTTAAGTTAAGTTACATTTCTCCTGGCTCAGTTTGTCAGTTATTCTACGGACACAACATAATTTGGCGATGAGGATGAATCAAATTAACCTCACTACCCCCCCGCCTTTCCTCTCCACACCTGGGGCCCCTCCAATCCCGTGGCTGAGATGGAGAAAAAGTTTTTCTATGTACATCACGGTGAGTGAGTTAGACGGCGACAACGTAACACCAGCTCGCCACCATGCAATATTTATCCACTGCCTCGACACCGAAGGCCAACGCATCTTTGGCCAAATCGAAGACAAAGCAGTAAGAGAAATATTTTGGGCCAAAGAAAAGTATCGTGATGGAGAGATACCAATTCCATCAAAGGAGGCAATGGAATGGTGAACCAATCAAACTGTACATCATTTCAGATCGTGGATCTGTGGATAGTAGGGGCATGCATGTGCATAGGTCCGTGCAGCAGAGCTTGGTTACCAGTGGACCAAGACCTAGCTCTGTCAAGCCCATGTGGTGGCTGGTGTGCAACGGCCACCCCACGTTAAAAAAATTCAGGCACAGGTATCTTCCAACCTTCAACATGTAGTTCGGGGCCTCGAATGTCAGGTCCCTCATTGAAACACCTGTGAACTCAACCCTTTTTGGTGTGGATGCAGGTCATTCTCGATACGAGGGACTGCCTAATACTTTACTATACTATAGATCATTTCATTAACTGAACTGGCACCTATGTGTAACTTTGGAGCACTCACAGAGGAAATGATCAGGGATCAAATTACTGAGGAAACAACGAGCACCGCATTAGGGAATGTTTGCTAATGGAGGATGACAAATTGACATTGGACAAAGCAACTAATTTGGCCATCCAAATCGAATCAGCACTTTCCTATTCAAAAGCGATCAGATCCCCTGCTCCTCCTGTGCAGCGGACTGCAGCTACAGCCCACGTGCAAGGTGTTCGTCCAAAGCGGAAATCACAGCAGAGACCCAGGGC
Organism: Pristiophorus japonicus; assembly: GCF_044704955.1. Lineage (NCBI taxonomy): Eukaryota > Metazoa > Chordata > Chondrichthyes > Pristiophoridae > Pristiophorus > Pristiophorus japonicus. Next base: position 63,738,339 of record NC_091982.1, read on the forward strand.
TAGTAATAAGCCACCCACTATGGATCATGGGCCTAACTTCCACTGTGGGGACAAATCACACTCAGCAAAGATTCCTAACTGCCGTACATGCGGGAAGAAATGTTGTAAAATGAACCATTTTGCTAGTGTCTGTCGCTCATCGCAGCATATTTGATATGTGGACAACCCTGATAGTGATAAACCAAGTATGGTTTACACCGTTAGTGACATTTCACACATCGGTTCGGGCAAATTCAAGGACTGTGAGGTAAACATTGACGGCACGCCCTGCTGCCTCCTCATTGACCTTGGAGCCAAAGTCTCCATATTGAGCGAGGCTGTGAAGAAAACCCACTTCACGCACTGTCAACTGTAGCCCACAACTTCCAATCTACATGTGTACTCTGACTCCAAAATTGAGGTACTTGGGGTCATATCTGTTCCGATACACTACAAGGACATAACATTGGAGAACTTTTCCTTTCATTTCATGAAGGGATGAAGCCTCATGGGTGTTGACCTTTTGACAAGCTTGGGTTCAAAGTTTATGACCCAACCAGCACACCTGTGTACACGGTGGACTTTGACAAGCAGTATCCCTCAATCTTCACAGGGTTTGGAGTGAGAACAAAATTCTGCCATCGTCCCCGCGTTGACCCGTCCGTCAAATCGGTTACGCAGCAACTTTGCCGTCTCCCATTCGCGGTTCGCGACCAAGTATCTACAGAATTAAGGCGACTCAAATCTCAGGGAATCATTGAGAGCATCGACTCCTCACCCTGGATCTCGAACTTAGTCATTGCTTGGCGTAAAAATGGGGAGATCTGCCTATGCATCAACCTGAAAGAGGTCAACAAGGCCATCATCCCCGACAAGTACCCTCTTCCTACCATCAACGAACTGTCTTCAGAATTACACGGCTCAATAGTTTTTACGAAACTTGACATGCACCGCAGTTACCTGCAAATACGCCTAACGGAGCATTCACGACGCACGATACTGTATCAGTATCGACGCATGCCCTACGGACAATCTTCTGCACCAAGTGCATTTCAGAAGATTGTCACTACTATGCTAGCAGGCATAGAGGGAGCTCTCAATCTGCTTGACGATATCGTCGTCCATGGACGGACAATGGAATAACATGACTAGCGACTTCACTCAGTTATGGCTAGACTTGTTATACATAACATTACACTTAATGCTGATAAGTGTACATTCGCTGTTGGAGAAATAAACTTTCTGGGCTACAGAGTCACAGCACAAGGTGTCAAGCCAATGCTTGACAACATTGACGTGATCCAGCGAATGCAGGGGGCTACCAACGTCAAAGAACTTTCATCATTCCTCGGCACTTGCAACTTCTATCTGAAGTTCGTCCCGCACTACGCGAACATTGCCTAACCACTTCTCAAGTTGCTGCGCAAGGGCGCCCCTTGGGAATGGACAGATTCCCAGGCTCAGGCATTCACCACGCTTAAGGAGAAAATCACATCCCCTCCTAACCTCGTGCTCATTGATCCAATGCTACTACGTACGTCACCACGGATGCATCAGGCACCGCCATGGGTGCTGTCCTTTTGCAACGGATTGAGGGCCCAGAACGCCCAGTAGCCTTCGCCTCTCGCACGCTCTCCTCTGCAGAACATAAGTACTCTATAGGGGAACGCAAAGCACTCGCTTGCATCTAAGCATGTGAATGCTGGCATATCTATCTCTATGGCAGGAAAGTTGCCCTCCGTACGGATCACCAAGCACTAACTACGCTACTCACTACAACTGGATCTGGGCACAGACCGCTACGAATCAGCTGATGATCAGATCGTCTTCATCAGTATAACTTTGATGTACAGTGTAAGTACATCGCTGACAGTCGTAACCATGTAGCTGACCTGCTCAGCCACTCGACACCTGCTTCGGACTCTGGTGCTGACGTGTTCACAGACGACGACACATATGTCACGTCGATCAGCACTCAATCCATCAGAAACCTTGTCTCCTGCGACGAACTCAAAACCGAATCACAGAGTGATGCTACGCTCCAGCACGTGTGCAACTTCCTCCAGACTGAGAGGCCTAAGCACATTCCAGAAGAGCTGAAAACCTTCCACAGACTTTGCGATGAATTTTCCACTTGGAATGATGGCTGCCTAGCTCGTGGTGATAGAGCAGTAATTCTCAAGTCGCTTCAATAGCACGTTCTCTCATTGGCATACGATGGACACCCTGGCATTGTCCGCATGAAGCAGAGATGTCGCGATTCAGTATGGTGGCCTGGGATTGACACTCGCATCGAGGAGTTTGTCTCACACTACGAAGCATGCAGTCTGAGCAAAAAGGCCACAAACATCCGATCAGCGCTAATAAATCTCATTCCATGGCCACAAAGACCATGGCAACAACTACAGTTGGATATATTCGGTCCAATTGAAGCAGCTCCACAGCACCAGCATTTCCTTGTTGTAGTACATAGTACATGACTTCCATCCCAAATGGCCAGAAATCACTACAACAAGTTCAGTGACCTCATCAACGATCATCACTATACTGCAGCGTATGTTCACGAAGTCGGACCTCCCAGAGGTCAGAATCACTGACAATGGACCACAGTTTGTGTCCGACCAGTTCGCGGATTTCCTCTCCCGTCATGCTATCGAGCATCGCCTTACTGCTCAGTACAATCCTCAAAGCATCGGAGGTGTTGAGCGATTTAACCGCATCATCAAAGAGGGTTTGAAAGCCAACCTCGCAGCAGGCCGAACATTCAACGAAACGGTTCAAACCATTCTCCGCACATACAGTTTGACAAAGCACTCGCTAACGGGGAAGATACCCGCTGAGCTCATGATTGGGCGGAATCTTCGCTGGTTACTGGATATTCTCAAACACCCAGCCAAACCTAGCGTGAAGATAACCACACTCGCATCCCAGATTTTGGAATGCCAATGAAAAGCAAAGTCGTACACTGACACAAAACAACGCACTCAAAAGCTCCAACTGAAGAACGGAGATTGGGTCAGAGTTAAGCGCCCAAACCATAGTCATAAGCTTGCATCTTCACTTTCGTCTCCAAAACAGATCGGGCGAAAGTTCAGCCCTCACACCTACGAGCTCAATGATGGAACTCGATGGAACGCCCGTAGACTGATCCCAACTCACAGGCCAACAGACCAGCAGGATGGGACAGAGGCACCGTTCTGTTTCCCAACCGGAAACCTCGATCAAATACCGCAAGCTCCACACCGGTCTCAGCGTATCAGAACATGGCCTGGTTATGTCTTTATCTGTTCATAGACTGAGTTTTCAGAATGGGGGTAATATATTGTGTTCATGCCCGATTTGTTTGTTACTGGACATTAGACGGGCATTAGGACCCTGTGGGAGATATTCACAGTCGCTGTAATCAAACTAGTCCATGCTAGTTTGGGACACCATTTTTGGGTTGTTGTCGAAATCACGGTTAAGTTAAGTTACATTACTCCTGGCTCAGTTTGTGAGTTATTCTACATACACAACAGTGCTCAAGTCTCTGGAGTGGTCACTTGTTGCCCTTTAGAAGGAAAGAAAGTCTTGCATTTCTACAGCACTTTTTACAACCTGAGGATGTTCCAAAGCGCTTTACAGATAATGAAGTTCTTTTGGAAGTGTAGTCACTGTTGTAACATAGGAAACACGGCAGCAAATCTGATAATGACCAGATAATCTGTTTTAGTGATGTTGATCGAGGGATAAATATTGGCCCAGGACACCGGGGAGAACTTCCCTGCTCTTCTGTGTATAGGTAAATCTGGAGTTTGTCTGGCAAAAGTGAAAGACCCTATTATTCAGGGCTATACATGAACCTATTATCCAGGGCTGTACCAGACCCTATTATGCAGGGCTGTACATGACCCTATTATCCAGGGCTGTATGTGAACCTATTATCCAGGGCTGTACCAGGCCCTATTATTCAGGGCTGTACAAGACCCTATTATCCAGGGCTGTACAAGACCCTATTATCCAGGGCTGTACGTGACCCTATTATCCAGGGCTATACATGACCCTATTATCCAGGGCTGTACCAGACCTTATTATGCAGGGCTGTACCTGACCCTATTATCCAGGGCTGTACATGAACCTATTATCTAGGGCTACACCAGACCCTATTATCCAGGGCTGTACATGACCCTATTATCCATGGCTGTACAAGACCCTATTATCCAGGGCTATACATGACCCTATTATCCAGGGCTGTACATGACCTATTGATTCATGGGGATGTGAAAGAAGAGTAAGAAAGAAAAGAAAGACTTGCATTTATATAGCGCCTTTCACGACCACCGGAAGGAAGCTCCCACAAACAGCAGTGTGATAAAGACCAGATAAACTGTTTTAGTGATCTTGTTTGAGGGATAAATATTGGCGAGGACACCGGGGAGAACTCCTCTGCTCTTCTTAAAAATAATGCCATGGGATCTTTTACATCCACCTGAGAGGGCAGACGGGACTTCGTTTTAACGTCTCATCCGAAAGACGGCACCTCCGACAGTGCGGCACTCCCTCAGCACTGCACTGGAGTGTCAGCCTAGATTTTTGTGCTCAAGTCCCTGGAGTGGGAGTTAAACCCACAACCTTCTGACTCAGAGGCGAGGGTGCTGCCCACTGGTGAAAATCGCTTCGCGGGAGATGTTAAAACAAGGTGAATACCTGCATGCTTCAGTGATTTCAATCAGCTCACCTTTGGGATTTTCTCATTAACCGGCAATGGTCCAATTCAGGTTACATTGAGGTTGTAAATTTAGTTTCAGCCCCATCCCTAGCGAGGAGCTCCATTAACAGCTAATGAAACTTGTGCAATGAAAATTAGTCAATTCAAAAGACAGTTGAGGTGGAGATTCACGACCCTCTAATCACTGGCTTATAGCTATCTGAGCTCTCGGTAGGTAGAGCTAATTTGTTTCACCACTGGAATAAATTGGATAATTGGAATGTAGTGTGTTAGCAGTCAGCGAGTTATTATTGTATCAGCCCAAATCAGTGCGAAGCTATTTTTGAATGAAGAGGAGTTCAGAAAGGAACCCTCAGTTTCCTGCCAAGAAACTTAACAAATGCTTCAGCGGACATAACGTTGTGAAAAAGAGTAGTGTAAAATGTGAGACGTGACGTGTGGGGAGTGTAGCATGGCTCGGGAAGAACATGTGACTGAGGACCTATGGTTCCCAAATCTCTCCCCCACTGGGGGCTTTTCTCACCTCGTGTCTGGGTCTGTAGTACAATCATTGATCGAGATTGATCGCTGTGATTGGTCAACAAGTCCATTTTAAAAAGAATGAAAGACTCGCATTTCTAAAGCACCTTTCACGACCACCGGACATCTCAAAGCACTTTACAGCCAATGAAGTACTTTTAGAGTGTAGTCACTGTTGTAATGTAGGAAACGCGGCAACCGATTTACGCACAGCAAGCTCCCACAAACACCAATGTGATAATGACCAGATAATCTGGTTGACTGAGGGATAAATATTGGCCCAAGACACGGGGATAATTCCCCTGCTCTTCTTCGAAATAGTGGCCTGGGATTTTTTTACTTCCACCTGACAAAGCAAACGGGGCCTCGGTTTAACGTCTCATTTGAAAGATGGCACCTCTGACAGTGCAGCACTCCCTCAGCACTGCACTGGAGCCTCAGCCAAGATTGTGCCCTTAAGTGTCTGGGGTGGAACTTAAACCTACAGGACTAGAAATTGGCCAGCCACGTGCCCATTTTTTCGGCGATATTTCACCTTTTTTGACGGTAAAAGGTGCTCACCTAAATTTGCCAAAGTTGTGTGCCGGCGGTTTTGAAATACCGCTGAAATGTGGACCGCCGTCATCCAACACCAAAAAAAGCGACATCGCTTTAAATTGGCCGTTCGGCGCACCCGTGTTCTGCGCGGGAAAAAACGCCCAAGAAAAGCCTGCGTGGCAGCCCCAGAAACAGCAGTAAGTGTGAAGACCGGCAAAAAAGGTAAGGTAACGTTTTTATTTTTTAATTCTTTTACAGCTATTACTTAGTTAAGGGTCTTGTAAATATTTTGTGATTTTTTAATTTTTGTTTTTTGCAAATTTTTTCTGTGTGTTTTCCCCCCTCCCAAGGCCTGCCTTTTTAGTGATAGTCGGCCTCGGAGTAAAGTTGGCAAGGACTGCGGTCTCCACCGCAAATCCTTGTGCAATACCGGTTTTTATCTTTAGGTGCATTTTGTTGCCAATTTTATGCCTTTAAAAAATAGCGGTATTTGTAACGGTATTTTTGTCGAAAAATGCCGAAAAAATACCGCTATCACCAAAGGACCAATTTCTAGCTCACAATCTTCCGAGTCAGAGGCGAGGGTGCTACCCACTGAGCAATGGATGACACTGTTTTATCATGTGACTCATCATCATCATCATAGTCAGTCCCTCAAAATCGAGGAAGACTTGCTTCCACTCTAAAAGTGAGTTCTCAGGTTACTGTACAGTCCAATATGGGAATTACAGTCTCTGACATAGGTAGGACAGACAGTGGTTGAATGAAAGGGTGGGTGGGGAGTCTGATTTGCCACACGCTCCTTCCGCTGCCTGCGCTTCTTTCCTGCATGCTCTCGGCGACGAGACTCGAGGTGCTCAGCGCCCTCCCGGATGCTCTTCCTCCACTTAGGGTGGTCTTTGGCCAGGGACTCCCAACTGTCGGTGGGAAATGTTGCACTTTATCAAGGAAGCTTTGAGGGTGTCCTTGAAAGGTTTCTCTGCCCACCTGGGGATCACCTGCCGTGTAGGAGTTCCAAGTAGAGCGCTTGCTTTTGTAGTGTTGTGTCGACTACCAGGATGGTAGAAGGCAAACTAGATGGACCTCGGTATTTTTAGTTTAGCAATTCCCATGTAAAGCCAATGTGGAATAGAGACAGCTTCAATACACAGCCTCTGAGAACACTGCATGGTGTATTGCTCCCGTAGCCCTCCAGTACATTTTGCAATTGATCATTCTTCATTTGCGAACCGAGAGAGTGAGCATCAGCAGACTGTTTGCCCATGAGGGACATCGGAGCTGATCTTCGCCACTGGTATGCACGCATGTCCACTTCCAGCAAGGGTTATCGGCTAGCCTGCGAGTAGTGAGGACAATCATACTGCCCTGATTGAAGCTAGGACCTTCCTGGACAGCATAGCTTTAGAACACACCAACCGGTTCACTTGTCCTGGTAGTTCAATGGCTAGTGTTTACATAGGAGGCCTTGTGCAGGGTTCACTTGAGTCTGAGCAAGAAGGTTGCCTCTGGTGTATGCAGGCATGGGTGAGCGCTGACCAGGATAGCTTCACTTCTATTGACATGAAGCAGGAGGAACTTTCCAGACTCATGGAAGGCGTGGTTTGCCAACTCCGGTTGGGCGTATCACATGACCTCCTACTATGATCAGCCCCCCCCCCCCACACACACTCGCTATTGGCCCTTCCTCCAGGTGGCCCGCCTCCCCATGGTCAATTGAAACGGAGCAGACCCCTGTCGCCAAATTGAATTAGTCTTGACTGTCAGTCAAACTGTTTCCCCCCCCCCCATCTCTAATATTTTTACAACTAATAAGTGAAACTGTTAAAAGAAAATGGAAAAAACATTTTTTTTTTATTGCCCTAATGATTTTCCTCCCAGGTTTTCTCGCGCAATGTACTCGAGATTCATCTTCAATCTGGGAGACTTAAGGACAATCCTGTACAGTTGGCAACCGTTTCCAGGGCTTTGATGGACAGATAGTCCAGGAACAGCCCAAGGGTCAATGGTGTCTCTCCGTGCACGTTCAATCAATCCTTAACTTGGACAATGTATGATATAGGTCCAAACCACTAAGAGATCTGACAATTCAACTATTCGCTCTTCCAGAGAAATCTCTGATTAGTACATGCTAGCAAAGGACAAAGATCGGGCAATATGATCAGTTCTGTTGTGACATTCTTTCACCATCTCCTGGTATCAATCCCCGGTCAGACTGGTCGTATTCCTGCAGCTCTTATCTCAACTTGGATTGCAATAGATTTAACTTTCTGGCTCACTGTGTAGTACTCTTGTCTCTGAGTTATAAGGTTGTGGGTTCAAATCCCACTCCAGAGACTAACCAGTGCAGTAGTGAGGGAGGGCTGCACTGTCAGAGTTTTCGTCTTTTGGATGAGACGTTAAACCGAGGCTCCGTATGCCCTCTCAGGTGGATGTAAAAGATCCCATGGCTCTGTTTGAAGAAGAGCAGGGTAGTTATCCAATAATTATCCCTCAATCAACATCACAAAAAAAAATTATATGGTCATTATCACATTGCTGGTTATGGGAGCTTGCTGTGCACAAATTGGCTGCCGCGTTTCCTACATTACAACAGCGAACACACTTCAAAAACACTTCATTGGCCGTAAATTGTTTTGGGATGTCCTGAGGTCAAGAAAGGCGCTATATAAATGCAACTCTTTTTCTTTCTATTGATTTCTGTTTTCTCTAAAATCACTTTTGATAAACATAGTATTGAGGTAAGGATGTTGCCTGGGAGATGTTGCCAAACTTCTCGTTGTTGGAACGTAAGAATAGAATGTAAGTTGTGAAGAGGACAAAAAAAGGCTGTAAAGAGATATAGAGAGGTTACGTGAGTGGGCAGATGGAGAATAACGTGAGGAATGTGAGGTCATTCACTTTGGTAAGAAGCATTGAAAAACAGAATGTTTTTTAAATGGTGCGAAATTATTAAATTTTGGTGTTTAGAGAGATTTAGATGTACTAGTACAAGAATCACAGAAAGTTAGCATGCAGGTACATAGAAACATAGAAAATAGGAGCAGTAGTAGGCCAGTCGGCCCTTCAAGCCTGCACCACCATTCAATATGATCATGGCTGATTCTCTATCTCAACACCACATTCCCATTTTTTCCCCATATCCCTTGATGCCTTTTGTTTCTAGAAATCTAACTATCTCCCTCTTAAATATATTCAGTGACTTGGCCTCCACAGCCTTCTGTGGTAGAGAATTCCACAGGTTCACCACACTTTGAGTGAAAAAGTTTCTCCTCATCTCAGTCCTAAATTTCCTACCACGTATCCTGAAACTGTGACCCCTTTCCCAGCTAGGGTAAACATCCTCCCTGCATCCAGTCTATCCAACCCAGTCAGAATTTTATACGTTTCAATGAGATCCCCTTTCATTCTTCTAAACTCTAGTGAATACAGGCCTAGGAATCAGTCTGGTGAACCTTCATTGCACTCCCTCGAAGGAGACCAAAACTGCACACAATACTCCAGGTGCGGTCTCACCAGAGCCCTGTATAACTGTAGTAAGACAGTAAGTACAGGAAGCAATTAGGAAGGCAAATGGCATGTTGGCCTTATTGCAAGGGGGTGGGAGTATAAGAGTAAGGAAGCCTTGCTACAATTATACAGGGCCTCGGTGAGACCACACCTGGCGTACTGTGCACAGTTTTAGACTCCTTATCTGAGGAAAGACATACTTGCCATAGAGGTGGTACAACGGAGGTTCACTAGATTGATTCCTGAGAAGAGAGGGCTATCTTATGAGGAGAGGTTGAGTAGATTGGGCCTGTACTCTCTGGAGTTTTGAAAAATGAGAGATGATCTAATCGAAACATATAATATTATGAGGGGAATTGACAGGGTCGAAGCTGAGAGGATATTTCCCCTGGCTGCTGAATCTAGATCTAGGGAGCATAGTAACAGAATAAGGGTTCGGCCAGTTAAGATTGAGATGAGGAGGAATTTCTTCACTCAGATGGTTGTGACTCTTTGGAATTGTGTTCCCCAAAAGGCTGTGGATGCTGAATCATTGAGTATATTCAAGGCTGAGATAGTTAGATTTTTGGAGTCTCGGGGAAGCAAGGGATATGGGGACCGGGTAGAAAAGTGCAGTTAAGTTCGAAGATCAGCCAGGCTTAAGGGGCCATGTGGCCTACTCCTGTTCCTAGTTCTTTTGTTCTTAAATTACTCTCGGTCGTGTTCTAGTATGAATGTTTTTTGATTCATTCCTGGGATGTGTTGGTCACTGGCAAGGCCAGCATTTATTGCCCATCCATAAAGCCTTGTCCCAAATTCCACTTTCCATTATTTTAAAGGAGGCTTTTGTTTTTGTAGCACGACCTTGGGAGGTAAATGCCCAGTTCATGTGTCTTTGTGATGTTGGTTGAGTGATAAATGTTGGAGACCTCCCCTGCTCCTCTTCGCCTCGTGCCATGGGATCTTTAACGTCCACCTGAGAGGGAAGCCGGGGCCTCGACACCACTAACATTGCAGTAACAACAATAACGCTCGCATTGGTATAGTGCCAGAGGAGTAGAGGGAGGGACCATGGCATGACATGATGATGAGGGCACACTGGCTCCATGGTGGTACACAGGATAGCCAGGGGGGAGGCTTTGCTAAGAGGCAAGGGGGCCGATATTGCCCATGCCAGAAATGTGGCGCACCCACCCTGTTTTTACCGATCCCAAGATGTCTTCCGCTGTGAGGCAAGTTTCAGTAAAAGCCAGGATGCCAATCACAATCCTCCTACTCAAGCTTGAGGACAGCACCTCATCTTTCGTTTATGCACTTTACAGCCTTCTGGACTCAACATCGAGTTCAACAATTTCAGACCATAACCTCTGCCCTTTTTTTTCACCTTCCTCCTTTTTTTTTTAACAAAACCCTCGCCTTTTGATCTCTCTTTCCCAAGGCAGCTGGTGGTGATCCTGCCATTCACACGCCATCTAAACTCATCTTTTGTTTCCTAACTTGTGCCTTTACCATCTCATCTTTACCCATCCTCCCTTTTGTCTCTCTAATCTCTCCTGCCTTCTACCCTATCACAGACCTTCCCTTTTGTTCTTTCCTCCCCTCCCCCTTTCCCTGCCCCTTGCACTTCCTTAACAATCTGTCACATCGCAAACTTTTCCACAGATGCTGCCTGACCCGCTGAGATTTCCAGCATTCTCTGTTTTTATTTCAGATTCCAGCATCCGCAGTATTTTGCTTTTGTGCTTGTGTCAATCACAATCATCCATCATAGGGACCCGGAATTTCCTGAAATTTCCTGAGAATCTCACTTGCATGAAACCATATTGTAACTGTAGTATATGTAAGCACTCTAATAATGACTCCACGAGGTAAGGTTATTCTACTTGAACTGTAGTGACCTTAGTCTGTTTATTGCAGCTCCTTGAGTGAGAAAACAGTGAGGTGAGCTCCCTTTTATACTGGGTTACCTGCAGTGTCTCCACTAGTAGCACCCTCTGGTAGTACAGGCATGGTATATACGGAGTGAAGATACATTCGATGGTCTAGTGTTACAGTACATACATTATACATACATCATCACCATCACCATCATAGGCAGTCCCTCGGAATCGAGGAAGACTTGCTCCCAATCCTGAAGTGAGTTCTTTGGTGGCTGAACAGTTCAATGCAAGAGCCACAGACTCTGTCACAGGTGGGACAGATAGTCGTTGAGGGAAGGGGTGGTTGGGACTGGTTTGCTGCATGCTCTTTCCACTGTCTCCTCTTGATTTCTGCATGTTCTCAGCATTGAGACTCAAGGTGCTCAATGCCCTCTCAGTTGCACTTCCTCCACTTAGAGTGGTCTTGGGCCAGGAACTTTCAGATGTCAGTGGGGATGTTGCACTTTATCAGGGAGGCTTTGAGGGTGTCCTTGTAGCGTTTCCGCTGCCCACCTTTGGCTCGTTTGCCATGAAGGAGCTCTGAGTAGAGCACTTGCTTTGGGAGTCTCGTGTCTGGCATGCGGACTATGTGGCCTGCCCAGCGGAGCTGATCGAGTGTGGTCAGTGCTTCAATGCTGGGGATGTTAGCCTGAATGAGGACGCTGATGTTGGTGCGCTTGTCCTCCCAGGGGATTTGTAGGATCTTGCGGAGACATCGTTGGTGATATTTCTCCAGCAACTTGAGGTGTCTACTGCAGATGATCCATGGATCAACTGGACTTGTATCCACTGGAGTTTAGAAAAATGAGAGGGGATCTCATAAAAACATATAAAATTCTGATGTGATTGGACAGGTTAGAGGCAGGAAGAATGTTCCCGTTGCTGGGGAGTTCCAGAACCAGGGGTCACAGTCTAAGAATAAGGGGTAAGTCATTTAGGACTGAGGTGAGGAGAAACTTCTTCACTCAGAAGAGTGGTTAACCTGTGGAATTCTCTACCGCAGAAAGTTGTTAAGGCCAGTTCATTAGATATATTCAAAAGGGAGTTAGATAAGCCCCTTACGGCCAAAGGGATCAAGGTGTATGGAGAGAAAGCAGGAATGGGGTACTGAGGTTGACTGATCAGCCATGATCTTATTGAATGGCGGTGCAGGCTCGAAGGGCCGAATGGCCTGCTCCTGCACCTAATTTTTATGTTTCTATGTTTCTATGTATCTGAGCCATACAGGAGGGCAGGTATTACTGCAGCCCAGTAGACCATGAGCTTGGTGGCAGTTTTGAGGGCCTGGTCTTCAAACATTCTTTTCCTCAGGCAGCCGAAGGCTGCACTGGAGGCGGTGTTGGATCTTGTTGTCGATGCCTGCTCTTGTTGATAGGAGGTTCCCGAGATATGGGAAGTGGTCCATGGTGTCCAGGGCCGCGCCGTGGATCTTGATGACTGGGGGGCAGTGCTGTGCGGTGAGGACAGGCTGGTGGAGGACCTTTGTCTTATGGATGTTTAGCGTAAGGCCCATGCTTTCATACGCCTCAGTAAATATGTTGACTATGTCCATTATACATGCACAACTGTAACGACTGAATAAAACAAGTGGGAAACATGCCCAAACAATCTGAGGCGATGCATGTGTTACGCCACATTCTTTCTTCAAATCATTTATTGCACATTAGGCACATGGGGGGAAATTCATCTGTGCTCCACAGGCAGTGAACATCACTTACAAAAATCTATCCAACTCAGTTTTGAAAGCTCCAATTGCCTTTTGGGCTGAGAGACTACCAGATTTTCATTACCCTTTGTATGTAAAATTGCTTTCTGATTTCACAGCCCAACAGCCTGGCTCTAATTTGAAAGTTATACCCGCTTTGTTCTGAAACCCCCCACCCCCCGCCACCAGAGGAAATCGTTTCTCCCTATCTACCCTATCAAATCATAAGAACATAAGAAATAGGAGCAGGAGTAGGCTATTTGACCCCTCGAGCCTGCTCCGCCATTCAATAAGATCATGGCTGATCTGATCATGGACTCGGGTCCACCTCCCTGCCCACTCCCCATAACCCTTTACTCCCTTATTGCTCAAAAATCTGTCTATCTCCGCTTTAAATACATTCAAAGACCCAGCCACCACAGCTCTCTGGGACAGAGAATTCCACAGATTTACAACTCTCTGAGAGAAGATATTCTTCCTCAATCTCAGTTTTATTCTGAGAATAGTCCCTCGTTTTCGTTTCCCATCTGAGTGGAAATATCCTCTCTGCATCCACCTTGTTGAGCCCGCTCATTATCTTATATGTTTTGATAAGATCACCTTTCATTCTTCTGAACTCCAATGCATATAGGTCCTACCTACTCAACCTTTCTTAATAAGTCAACCTCCTCACCTCCGGAATCAACCTAGTGAACCTTCACTGAACAGCCTCCAATGCAAGAATATCCTTCCTTAAATATGGAGACCAAAACTGTACACAGTACTCCAGGTGTGGCCTTATCAGTACCCTGTACAGTTGTAGCAGGACTTCTCTGCTTTTATACTCTATCCCCCTTGCAATAAAGGCCAACATTCCATTTGCCTTCCTGATTCCTGAATCCCTTTATCTGTTTAGACACCTTGATCTTATCAACACTCAACCCTCTAAACTCAAGGTAATATAAGCCAAGTCTATGCAACCTGACACCATATTCCATTAATTTCTGGTATTACAAAGTATTGCTAAGTATTTACAGCACAGAAACAGGACATTCGGCCTGACAGGTCCGTGCATGTCTTTATGCTCCATGCTCAATCTGGTGAATCTGTGCTGTGCTCCCTCCAAGGCTAATATATCTTTCCTGTGGTGCAGTGCCCAGAACGGAATGCAGGGCGGATTCACCACTCGCTCCACGGCAGTCACCCAAAGGCTGCTTATTGCAGAAATACAACTTTTATGTGTACAAAGCAAGACAAATAAAATGTTAGTAAATGAACAAATGCAGAAACCATTCACACACCTTTAGCATCCAAGAGCCTAAGTTTGAAAACCCCATGGTGAAGGGAAAAAAAGAAAAAAAGAAAGAAAGATAGAAAGGACTTGCATTTCTATAGCACCTTTCACGACCTCAGGATGTCTCAAAGCGCTTTACAGCCAATGAAGTACTTTTGTAGCATAGTCGTTGTTGCAACACAGAAGCCAATTAGTGCACAGCAAGCTCCCACAAGCAGAAACGTGATAATGACCAAATAATCTCTTTGTGTGATGTTGATTGAGGGATAAATATCATGCCAGAGACTGAGGATAACTCCACTGCTCTTCTTTAAAATAGTGCCACCTGAGAGAGCAGATGGTGCCTCAGTTTAACATCTTATTCGAAAGACAGCACCTCTGACAGTGCAGCAGTCCCTCAGTACTGCACTGGGAGTGTCAGCCTAGATTTATGTGCTCAAATTTCTGGAGTGGGACTTGAACCATAATTTTCTGACAGGCGAGAGTGCTACCCACTGAGCCACGGCTGACACAAATAACAACAATAATAATTGGGAAAGAAACAACAAGGTTTTCCTATAGGTAGTTGATCTTGTCTTCGAGACGTTAAGGGAGAGAAAAACTGAGAACGCTTCAAAGTTTGCCAGGGCCTCCTGAAACACAGAAAAGTTTGAAGATCATTGGCTTATAATGCCCAAATGTTTACCGCTCAACTAAGAGATTAGGAACTTAAGTCCCAAGGCTATCTGTCATTCCTGTTTTGCTTCGTTTAACCAATGACAGTTAAAACTTTTATTTATATAGTAACTTTAACGTAGTAAAACATCTGAAGGCGCTTCACAGGAACGATTATCAAACACAATTTGACACCAAGCCATATAAGGAGATATTAGGACAGGTGACCAAAAGCTTGGTCAAAGAGGTAGGTTTTAAGGATCGTCTTAAAGGAGGAGAGCGAGGTAGAGAGGCGGAGAGGTTTAGGGAGGGAGTTCCAGAGCTTGGGGCCCAGGCAACTGAATGCACGGCCACCGATGGTGGAACGATGGGAGTTGGGGTGACACAAAAAGGCAGAATTGGAGAAGCGGAGAGTTCTCGGGGGGTTGTGGGGCCGGAGGAGCTTATGGAGATAGTGGGGGTAGGGGCCATGGAGGGATTTGAAACAAATAACGTGTGTCTGGCCAATCTCTTATTTGGATTGTTTGAGGGAGGCACTCAAGCATATAGAGGCCCATCATGCACTGCAGAAAGTCCAACCCCAACGGGCCAAAGATGGGGTTCGGGTGGTGGAGTAGTCATCGCTCAATGCAGGGAGCAAAGGGGCTCAGGGCCATTTCAATGCCCAGGTGTATAGAACCTGCGAGTGTCCCGATGCAAAGCGGCATCCCGATGAAGCTGCCACAACATTGGGTGGCCCAGGTGCCGACAGCAGCTGAAAACTCCAGGTGGGGGGGTTCACCATTGCGGAGAGCGGGGCAGAGGTCCAGGTTATTTTGACATGGAGCGCATGGGTCACAGTGGAGCAGGAGCTTCAAATTGGTCTCCCAGAGTAGCAATCTAATCCTGTCTGTTTCATAGGGAGTGAGCAAGCGAGTGGGATTACACTGGGTGAGATATTATAGGTTGCAGGGAGTGAGGGGTGAGTGGGATTACACTGGGTGTGATATTAAAGGGTACGGGGATTGAGGAGAGAGTGGGATTACACTGGGTGAGATATTAAAGGGTGCGGGGGAGAGTGGGATTAGACTGGACAGGATATTAAAGGGTGCAGGGAGTGAGGGGAGAGTGGGATTAGATTGAGTGGGATATTAAAGGGTGCGGGGAGTGAGGTGGAGAGTGGGATTAGACTGGTGATTTGCAAAGGGGAAGATGCGACTTTAACTTGTTGAAATCTCATTACCGTTGCCAAGGCTGGAGAGTAAGTTGCTGCAGATGGTGACTGGCCAGCAATGGTGACCCTGAGCTGTGTTTGTGAAAATACATTAGAGGTGCATCTCATTAGTAAAATTAATTTACAAGCTGATGCTTAATCACTGCAGCTGTTGGTGGTTTAGTGAGGGACCGTGCGGGGTTGAGCTTCAAGCTTTCTTTTAATACACTGTTAAATAAATTTCAATTGATTTTAATTTTCCGAAGGCATAGTAGGACTTGGCTCCCCATCTGAGTGTGGGCACCTCATAAATATGTAGCATTGCTGCCCTGGGTGTTCAAAGGAAATGTTACATTTCCATATTGGCTCACGCAATTTATCAGATTAAGAGCCAACATCGCTACGCGTCCCTGAAGGCTCTGATTGCTGAGCACACCGGCCCAGGAGAGATTAGAGACAGTGGGATTGTTGTCCTGACAGCAGCGAAGGTAAAGGGAAGATTTAAGAGAGGTGCTCCAAGTTATGAGGGGTTCTGATAGAGCAAATAAGGAGAAGCTGTTTCCAGTGGCAGAGGTGTCATTAACCAGATGACTTCCCACCTCTTTAACCTGCTCCAAACCTACAGGGAGCCCGAAATTTATCAACATACCGCCCGCTTACCGCCGTAAAAAACAAGTTTCGTCAAAAAACAGGTACATACCGCCAAGCGTATGCACACCGTACTGGAGAAGCTGGTTTTACTCGATCTATAACGGGTGGAAATGGGCAGTAGTGGGTGATGCCAACATTTTGAAATCATAGAAACATAGAAAATAGGTGCAGGAGTAGACCATTTGGCCTTTCGAGCCTGCACCACCATTCAATATGATCATGGCTGATCATGCAACTTCAGTATCCCTTTCCTGCTTTCTCCCCATACCCCTTTGATCCCTTTAGATGTCAGGGCCATATCTCACTCCCTTTTGAATATGTCTAACGAACTGGCCTCAACAACTCTCTGCGGTAAGGAATTCCACAGGTTCACCACTCTCTGAGTGAAGAAGTTTCTCCTCATCTCAGTCCTAAATGGCCTACCTCTTATCCTTAGACTGTGACCCCTGGTTCTGGACTTCCCCAACATCGGGAACATTCTTCCCAGGTTATTTTCAGCCCCTTTAAAACATTTAAATTTATGTTTCATAAAATGTCTTTTTTGTTTTAAATGTTTAATTAAATTGTGTCTCAATAGCAGGGAGAGAATGAAAACTGGAATTGGAAAGCAAAAAAGTAGAAAGTGAATTTGGAGGACAGAGGAACCAAGGGCTAGAAAATAGACAACAAGGGGAGTTTGGCAGTGCTAAATGGTATATACTTCAATGCAAGGAGTATAGGAAATAAGGCAGATGAGCTGAGAGCACAGATAGACATTTGGGAGTACGATATTATAGCTATTACTGAGACATGGGTGAAAGAAGGGCGGGTATGGCAGCTCAACATTCCTGGTTACGGGGTTTTCAGACGGGATAGAGAAGGGGGTAAAAAAGGAGGTGGGGGGCGCAGTATTGATCAAAGAAACAATTACAGCTGTGAGGAGGGGAGATGTTGAAAGAATCATCAAATGAGGCCATACGATTTGAATTGAATAACAAAAAAGGGCATTCACACTGCTGTGAGAGTACTATAGCTCCCTAAACAATCAAAGGGTGATAGAAGAGCAAATACGTAGGCAAATTTCCAAGAAGTACAACAACTATAGGGCATGAAATTGAAAAGGAAATTAGGAAAACAAAGTCAGAGCATTAAAAATGTTTTGGCAAGTAAAATCAAGGAAAACCCAAAGATGTTTTATAAATACATTAAGAGCAAGAGGATAACTAAAGAAAGAGTGGGGCCGATTAGAGGCCATAAAGATAACCTGTGTGTGGAGGCAGAAGATATGGGTATGGTTCTTAATGAATACATTGCGTCTGTTTTCACAAAAGTGAGAAGCGCTGCAGGCATTGCAATCAGGGAGGAGGAGTTTGAAATATTAGATAAAATAAACATAGTGGGAGAGAAAGTATTAAGGGGTTTAGCAGCTTTGAAAGTGGATAAATGCCCGCCCGGATGAAATGATTCCCAGGCTGTTAAGAGAAGCAAAAGAAGAAATGGCAGAGGCTCTGGCCATCATTTCCCCATCCTTTCTGGCTACGTCTGGTGCTGTAGTCTGCTAACATTGCATCTTTGGTTAAAAAGGGAGAAAGGAATGGACGGAGTAATTTAAGGCCAGTCAGTCGAACCTCGGTGGTGGGAAAATTATTGGAGAAAATTTTGAGGGCAGGATAAATCTTCATTTGGAATGACACAGATTGGTCAGGGACAGTCAGCATGGATTTGTTTAGGGAAAATCGTGTCTGACTAACTTGATTGAATTTTTTGAGGAGATAGTGATGAGGGTTGATGAAGGAAGTGTACAAGAAAAGCTTTTGATAAGGTCCCACATGGCAGACCTATTTCCCTCAGCAGATGGGTCAACAACCAGGGGACATAGCTTTAAAATAATTGGTAGATAGTTTTGAGGGGATTTCACGGGAAATTTCTTCACCCAGAGGGGTGTGGTGGTCTGGAACTCACTGCCTGAAAGGGTGGTAGAGGCAGAAACCCTCACCACATTTCAAAGTACTTTGATATGCACTTGAAGTGCCGTAATCTACAGGGCTATGGACCAAGAGCTGGAAAGTATTATTAGGCTGGATGGCTCTTTGTCAGCCGGTGCGGACACGGTGGGCAGAGATGGCCTCCTTCTGTGCTGTAAATTTCTGTGATTCTATGGTGCAAACCCTCGTAGAGCTCAAACAATGGTCCCGTGGCCTTGACCGCTCGGGAGGAGCCCTGCAATGCTCAACTCAGCGGGTGTCATCGGCACATAGGAACATGGGTGTCATAGGCACATAGACCCCTCGGGCCTTCTCTGCCATTCATTGGGATCGTGGCTGGTCTGGTCATGGACTCGGCTCCGCTTCCTTCCCCACTCCCCGTCGGGCCTTCACTCCCTTGTTACTCGGGGGTTTGTCTATCTCCGCCTTGAATGTGTTCGGTGGCCCGGCCTCCGCAGCTGTCCAGGACAGAGAATTACATGCATTGGAGGCGCTCTCGGAGGGGAGGTTCCTCCTCCTCTCAGTTTTGGATGGGTGGCCCCTTGTTCTGGGAAGGTGTGCCCTGGTTTTGGTTTCCCCTGTGGGTGCGGGTGTCCTATCTGCCTCCACTTTGTCGAGGCCCCTCATTGTCTTGGGTGTTTCGGTGGGATCGCCTTTCGTTCTTCTGGACTTCGGTGTGTGTGGGCCCAACCTGCTCAACCTATCTTCATAAATCAACTCCCTCATCTCTGGAATCAACCTAGTGAACCTTCTCTGAACAGCCTCCAAAGCAAATATATCCTTCTTTAAATACGGAGACCAAAACTGCACGCAGTACTCCAGGTGTGGCCTCACCAATACCCCGTATGGTTGTACCAGGACTTCTCTGCTTTTATGCTCGATCCTCCTTGCAATAAAGGCCAATATTCCATTTGCTTTCCTGATTACTTGCTGCACCTGCATACTAACTTTTTGTGTTTCATGCACAAGGACCCCCAGGTCCCTCTGCACTGCAGCACTTTGCAATTTTTCTCCATTTAAATTATAATTTGCTTTTCTATTTTTTCTGCCAAAGTGGATAACCTCACATTTTCCCAAATTATACTCCATCTTCCAAATTTTTGCCCACTCACTTAGACTGTCTATATCCCTTTGCAGATTTTTTGTGTCCTCTTCACAATTTGCTTTCTCACCCATCTTTGTATCATCAGCAAACTTGGCTACATTATACTCAGTCCCTTCATCTAAGTCATTAATATAGATTGTAAATAGTTGAGGACCCAGCATCGATCCCTGCGGCA
Source organism: Pristiophorus japonicus (assembly GCF_044704955.1). NCBI lineage: Eukaryota > Metazoa > Chordata > Chondrichthyes > Pristiophoridae > Pristiophorus > Pristiophorus japonicus. Next base: position 63,758,206 of record NC_091982.1, read on the forward strand.
CGCCATTAGTTACTGGTTTGCCAACCGGAAAATGACCCATTTAAATATAGAAACATAGAAAATAGGTGCAGGAGTAGGCCATTCGGCCTTTCGAGCCTGCACCACCATTCAATAAGATCATGGCTGATCATTCACCTCAGTACCCCTTTCCTGCTTTCTCTCCATACCCTTGATCCCTTTAGTCGTAAGGGCCATATCTAATTCACTCTTGAATATATCCAATGAACTGGCATCAATGGGCCCAAGTTTCGGGCCGTGCCTAGAATGGCGCAGCCCCGACCTGGACGCCCGTTTTTCGCGTCACAAAGTGCGCCTAAAAAAAACTTACAGATTCTCCGGCTCCCTGCTGGTCTTCTGGAGTCGGGCGCGGCGCAGCACGAGCTGTAGGGGGCGGAGCTAGGCCCCTGCGCTGAAAACAGTGCCGGGACATCTGCAAATGCGCGCTACAGTGGGCGCACATGTGCAGTAGCTCCAGGCGCCCAAAACTTTGTGGGAGGACCCCGAAGCACGCAGCCCCTAGCCCTGGCCCAATGGCCTCACTGGGGCTGCGTGCATAAGGCTGCCTCCCATGCCCAGCTCCTGCTTCCTCCCAACCCGACTCGACTCCCGCTTCCCACTCTCCCCCCGCCCCTGGACCGGACCGGACCCCGACACCGACCCGACTCCCGCTTCCCCCCCCCCCGCCCCCGCCCCCGGACCCGACCCGACCCGACCCCCCCGGACTGGACCCGACCCGCGCTTCCCCCCCACCACCCACCCAACCTGACCTCCCTCTCCCTCCCTCCCTCCCCTCCCCCCGACCCGAACCGAACCGACATCCCTCCCACCACCCCCCCAACCCGACCCGCGCTCCCTCCCCCCTCCCCCCACCCGGACCCGAACCGACCCAACCTGACCTCCCTCCCACCGCCCCCGACACGAACCGACCCAACCAGACCCGTCTGCCCCCCCCCCACCGACCCGAACCGACCCGACCCGACCTGCGCTGCTTCCCTCCCCCCCCCAACCTGAACCAACCCGACCTCCCTTCTCCCGCCCCCCCCCCGACCCGACCCGTGCTCCCGACCGCCAGCCACCCCACCGGACCGGACCCGCCCGACCCGACCCGACCTCCCTCCACCCCCCCGACCCGACCCGCACTCCCGACCCCAATCCGCGCTCCCACCGACCCGACCCGCGCTCCCGACCTCGGACCCCGGACCCCGGACCCGACCCGACCCAACGCCACCTACCTGTAAATCTGGTGCTGGGGACGGGCCCTGCCCAAAATCTTGTGCCCTGCCGGGCCCGGCCCGTTCAACCTCCCTGCCCCTTCTCCTTCCCCCCTGCCCCCTTCTCCTTTCCCCCCCATCTCCTTTCCCCCCTTCTCCTTTCCCCACCTCCTCCTTTCCCCCTTCTCCTTTCCTCCCCCTCCTTTCCTTTACCCCCCTCTCCTTCCCCTTCTCCCCCCTTCTCTTTCCCTTCTCCTCTCCCCCCTTTCCCCTTCTCCTCTCCCCCCTTTCCCCTTCTCCTCTCCCCCTTTCTCCTTTTCTTCTCCCCCTTCCCCTTCTCCTCCCCCCTTCCCCTTCTCCTCCTCCCCCCCTTCCCCTTCCCCTTCTCCTCCTCCCCCCCTTCCCCTTCTCCTCCTCCCCCCTTTCCCTTCTCCTCCCCCGCCTTCCCCTTCTCCTCCCCCCTTCCCCTTCTCCTCCCCCCCTTCTCTCCCCCCTCCCCCTTCTCCACCTTCCCTCCCCCTTCTCCCCCTCCCCCTCTGCCTCCCTCCCTCGCCTCCCCCTGCCCCCCCTCTCTCCCTCTACCCCCCTCCTCCCCCTCCCCTCGCTGTCAGAAACATAGACACTGACAGACAGAGAGTGAGAGACACACAAAGACAGACAGACAGAGAGATAGAGACACTGAGAGAGACACACTGCGGGGGGGGATCCCAGCACGCTGTTGGAGGGCTCCCGGTGCTGCAGTCGGTAAGTAGAAAATGTTTTATTTATTGATTTTTTTAAAAATTATTTCTTATTAATTTTTTTTGATTGATTTATTGGTTGATTTATTGATGTTTTTATCATTTATTATTGATGATGGCTCTTTATTTGTAAAACTGAAGTGTTTAATGTTTGTAAATTTCCCTTTAAACCCCTCTCCCCCCATTCTCTACGCCTGATTTGTAACCTACGCCTGATTTTCTAAAGTGTAGACAAGGTTTCTTCGAGCATACAAAAATCTTCACTTACTCCATTCTAAGTTAGTTTGGAGTAAGTTTTCACTGCCGAAACTTTGAAAACAGGCGTAAGTGGCCGGACACGCCCCCTTTTGAAAAAAAAATTCTGTTCCAAAGTGAAACTGTTCTAACTGACTAGAACTGGAGCAAACTAAATGCCGAGAATTTGAATTTCTAAGATACTCCGTTCTACACCAGTTGCTCCAAAAAATCAGGAGCAACTGAGGCCGAAAGTTGGACCCTATAACTCTATGCAGTAGAGAATTCCACAGGTTAACAACTCTCTGAGTGAAGAAGTTTCTCCTCATCTCAGTCCTAAATGGCTTACCCCTTATCTTTAGACTGTGTCCCCTGATTCTGGACTTCCCCAACATTGGGAACATTCTTCCTGCATCTAACCTGTGCAGTCCCGTCAGAATTTTATATGTTTCTATGAGATCCCCTCTGATCCTTCTAAACTCCAGTGAATACAGGCCCAGTCGATCCAGTCTCTCCTCATATGTCAGTCCTGTCATCCCGGGAATCAGTCCGTTGAACCTTCGCTGCACTCCCTCAATAGCAAGAACGTCCTTCCTCAGATTAGGAGACCAAAACTGAGCACAATATTCCAGGTGAGGCCTCACCAAGGCCCTGTACAACTGCAGTAAGACCTCCCTGCTCCTATACTCAAATCCCCTAGCTATGAAGGCCAACATACTATTTGCCTTCTTCACCGCCTGCTTTACCTGCATGCCAACTTTCAATGACTGATGTACCATAATAGCAAGGTCTTGTTGCACCTCCCCTTTTCCTAATCTGCCGCCATTCAGATAATATTCTACCCTCGTGTTTTTGCCACCAAAGTGGATAAGCTCATATTTATCCACATTATACTGCAACTCCCATGAATTTGCCCACTCACCTAACCTGTCCAACTCACCCTGCAGCCTCTTAGCATCCTCCTCACAGCTCACACCGCCACCCAGCTTAGTGTCATCTGCAAACTTGGAGATATTACACTCAATTCCTTCATCTACATCATTGATGTATCTTGTAAGTAGCTGGGGTCCCAGCACTGAGCCCTGCGGCACCCCACTAGTCACTGCCTGCCATTCTGAAAAGGACCCAATTATCCCGACTCTCTGCTTTCTGTCTGCCAACCAGTTCTCTATCCACGTCAGTACATTACCCCGAATACCATGTATTTAATTTTGCACACCAATCGCTTGTGTGGGACCTTGTCAAAAGCCTTTTGAAAGTCAAAATACACAACATCCACTGGTTCTCCCTTGTCCACTCTATCAGATACATCCTCAAAAAATTCTAGAAGATTTGTCAAGCATGATTTCCCTTTCATAAATCTATGCTGACTTGGACCGATCCTGTCACTGCTTTCCAAATGTGCTGCAATTTCATCTTTTATAATTGATTCTAACATTTTCCCCACTGCTGATGTCAGGCTAACCGGTCTACAATTACCCGTTTTCTCTCTCCCTCCTTTTTTAAAAAGTGGTGTTACATTAGCTACCCTCCTGTCCATAGGAACTGATCCAGAATCGATCGACTATTGGAACATGATCACCAATGCATCCACTATTTCTGGGGCCACTTGCTTAAGTACTCTGGGATGCAGACTAGCAGGCCCCGAGGATTTATCAGCCATCAATCCCATTAATTTCCCAAACACAATTTCCTGGCGAATAAGGATTTCCTTCAGTTCTTACTTCTCACTAGACCCTCGGTTCCCTACTATTTCCGGAAGGTTATTTGTGTCTTTGTTCGTGAAGACAGAACCAAATTCTTTGTTCAACTGGTCTGCCATTTCTTTGTTCCCCATTATAAATTCACCTGATTCTGACTGCAAGGGACCTACGGTTGTCTTCACTAATCTTTTTTTCTTCACATATCTATAGAAGCTTTTGCAGTCAGTTTTTATGTTCCCAGCAAGTTTCTTCACATACTCTATTTTCCCCCTCCTAATTAAACCCTTTGTCCTCCTCTGCTGAATTTTAAATTTCTCCCAGTCCTCAGGTTTGCTGCTTATTCTGGCCAATTTATATGCCTCTTCCTTGGATTTAACACTATCCTTAATTTCCCTTGTTAGCCACATTTGAGCCACCTTCCCCATTTTATTTTTTACTCCAGACAGGAATGTACAATTGTTGAACTTCATTCATATGATCTTTAAGTGTTTGCCATTGCCTATTCACAGTCAACCCGATAAGTATCATTCGCCAGTCTATCCTAGCCAATTCACATCTCATAACATCAAAGTTACCTTTCTATAAGTTCAGGACCCTAGTCTCTGAATTAACTGTGTCACTCTCCATCTTAATAAAGAATTTTATCATATTATGGTCACTCTTCGCCAAGTGGCCTCGCACAACAAGATTGCTAATTAGTCCTTTCCCATTACATATCATCCAGTCTAGGATGGCCAGCCCTCTAGTTGGTTCCTCGACATATTGGTCCAGAAAACCATCCATAATACACTCCAGGAAATCCTCCTCCACCGTATTGCTACCAGTTTGGTTAGCCCAATCTATATGTAGCTTAAAATCGCCCATGATAACTGCTGTACCTTTATTGCACGCATCCCTAATTTCTTGTTTGATGCTATCCCCAACCTCGCTACTACTGTTTGGTGGTCTGAACATGACTCCCACTAGCGTTTTTTGCCCCTTGGTATTAGGCAGCTCCACCCATACCGATTCCACATCATCCAGGTAATGTCCTTCCTAACTATTGCATTAATTTCCTCTTTAACCAGCAACGCTATCCTACCTCCTCTTGCTTTCAGTCTATCCTTCCTAAATGTTAAATACCCCTGGATGTTGAGTCCCCAGCCTTGGTCACCCTGGAGCCATGTCTCCGTGATGTCAATTATATCATATTCGTTACTTGCTGCCTGCGCAGTTAATTCGTCCACCTTATTCCGAATACTCCTCGCATTGAGGCACAGAGCCTTCAGGCTTGTCTTTTTAACACACTTTGCCCCTTTAGAATTTTGCTGTAATGTGGCCCTTTTTAATTTTTGCCTTGGTTTTCTCTGCCCTCTACTTTAATTTACTTCTTTCTATCTTTTGCTTCTGTCTCCATTCTACTTCCCTCTGTCTCCCTGCATAGGTTCCCATCCCCCTGCCAAATTAGTTTAACCCCTCCCCAACAGCACTAGCAAACACCATCCCTAGGACATTGGTTCCGGTCCTGCCCAGTTGCAGACCGTCCGGTTTGTACTGGTTCCACCTCCCCCAGAACCGGTTCCCGAGTGAATCCACCTGCAGCTCCAGTGCTGCAATGCGGTCTGTCAGGTGCTACAGCAGGATACACTTCCTGCACATGTAGTCTTCAGGGACACTTTAAGCATTCCTGAGTTCCCACATAGCACAGGAGGAGCATGACACGTGTCCGAACTTTCCTGCCATGACTTAACCCTTAGATTACCTTAATTTGGCAACAATGATAAAGGTTACCTGCTGATAAAGGAAAAGAAAAAGAAGAAAAAACTACTTACCAATCACCAGCCAATCACTTACCCCCTTGGCTGTGACGTCACCCTTCGATTTCTTTCTATTTTTTTGCCTTCTCTCCCTGCTGCAGCTGCACTGGCTGGCTCCTCCGCCTCGACTCACCGCTCCTCCTCCGACGCTCCCTCGACTGCTGGTCCTTCCCATGACTCGCCGCTCCTCCTCCAACGCTCCCTCCGACTGCTGGACCTCCCCACGACTCACCGCTCCTCGTCCGATGCTCCCTCAACTGCTGGCCCTTCCCACGACTCTCTGCTCCTCCTCCGACGTTCCCTCCGACTACTGGGCCTCCCCACGACTCACCGCTCCTTCTCCGACGCTCCCTCCAACTGCTGGGCGTTCCCACGACTCACTGCTCCTCCTCCGACGCTCTCTCCGACTGCTGGGCCACCCCACGACTCACCGCTCCTCGTCCGACGCTCCCTCCGACTCTCTGTTTTCATTTGTTAGCGAATCCTCTATCCATGTTAATATATTAGCCCCAACCCCGTGAGCTTTTATCTTGTGCAGTAACCTTTTATGTGGTACCTTATCAAATGCCTTCTGGAAATCCAAATACACCACATCCACTGGTTCCCCCTTATCCACCCTGCTCGTTACATCCTCAAAGAACTGCAGCAAGTTTGTCAAACATGATTTCCCTTTCATAAAGCTATGCTGACTCTGTTTGATTGAATCATGCTTTTCCAAATGTTCCGTTACAGCTTCCTTAATAATGGACTCCAGCATTTTCCCAATGACAGTTGTTTGGCTAACTGGTCTATAGTTTCCTGCTTTTTTGTCTGCCTCCTTTTCTAAAAAGGTGCGTTACATTTGCGGTTTTCCAATCCCCTGGATCCGCCCCAGAATCCAGAGAGGTTTGGTCGATTACAACCAATGCATCTACTATCTCTGCAGTCACTTCTTTTAAGACCCTAGGATGTAAGCCATCAGGTCCAGTGGACTTGTCCGCCAGTAGTCCCATTATTTTACCGAGTACTACTTCATTAGTGATAGTGATTGTATTAAGTGCATCCCTCCCTATAGTCCCTCGATTATCCACTATTGGGATGTTTTTAGTATCTTCCATTGTGATCCTCGCATCCTCTAGGGGACTAACATTTACTTTAGTTACTCTTTTCCTTTTTATGTACCTGTAGAAACACGTACTATCTGTTTTTATATTCCGTGCTAGTTTACTTTTGTAATCTATCTTCCCTCTCTTGGGCCCCAAGTTTCCACACGCGGCGAAAAAGGTGCACCTCAGAGCTGGGCGCCTGTTTTTCGTGCCGAAAACAGCGTCGGAAAAAAAGTGCGGTATTCTCGAGCTCTTTGAAGCTCGATGTCTGCTTGGCGCAGCGCACAGGGGGCGGAGCCTACCACTCGCGCCAATTTTGTAAGTAGGAGGGGGCGGGTACAATTGAAATGAGGCTTCTTAGTGCCGGCAACCCTGCACATGCGCGTTAGAGCATTCGCGCACACGCAGTCTGAAGTAAACATTGGCACTCGGCCATTTTTAAAAGTGCTGCAGAAAAAGTGAAGATTTGTTTCTTGGACCCCTGCAAAGGCTTGTATTTTAATTTTCTTGATATTTCTGTGTGTGAGGGAGTGCTTTTTGCAGCACTGCTGAATAAATCACCTGCTGAAACCAGTGAGTTCAGCTTTTCACTGCTAAACTTGCAGAACCGGTGCCTGCAAATTAAGGACTGTGTGTTTGGAGAAATAAAAGTGCCAATTCAACTTTGCAATGGATCAACGTCCACCAAGAACAAAGAATTTCTTGCATGAAGAAGCAAACCATTGTATAATATGTGGTGCACCCATTCTGCAAATTTAAATATAAAGATGTCGATGTGGCTGGCTCTCCCTGTCCAAATGGCCTCAGTTAGTCCCCCTCACAGCTCGAAGGCTGCTGCTGTTCTTTCTTTGACTCCCGACCAGCCACTGACACCGCTGCAATCCCATGGCCGAATGGCCTCACGTCCATTCCTGATTCTTCGGCTGCCTTCGAGCCACTGACGCCGCCCCATAAGCGTGACCGAACGGCCTAAAGAATTTTAAATCTGCAGCTGCGTGTGTCCTGTGTTCATTCTTCGACTCCCGGCCAGCCACTGACGCCGCTGCAATCCCATGGCCGAATGGCCTCAAGTCCATCCGGGTGCTGCATCTTCGCGGGGAATGAAGGCCTGCCTCAAGCACCGCAGCTCAGCTCGAAGGCTGCTTGCTGCCGCTGCCGTCGAGACACTGACGCCACACCGCTGCCTGAAAGGCCTGCCTGAAGCACTTTCACACAGGTAGGAACATGGTTTATTTACTCTTTTCTTTGCTTATAAATTTTTATTCAGGTTGGATTTATTTGTATAACATTTGGACAAGTATAACTAAGGATTGATTGTAGAATTTAATGACTTCCCTTCCCCCCGCTCCCCACCCCCCCACCTCGTTCCCTACGCCTAATTTGTAACCTGTGCTTGATTTTTTAAAGTGTAGACAAGGTTTTTTCAAGGGTACAAAAATCTTCACTTACTCCTTTCTAAGTTAGTTTGGAGTACGTTTTCACTGTGGAAACTTTCAAATCAGGCGTCAGTGGCTGGACACGCCCCTTTTTGAAAAAAAAATTCTGTTCCAAGGTGAAACTGTTCTACCTGACTGGAACTGCAGAAAACTAAATGTGGAGAATTCCGATTTCTAAGATACTCCGTTCTACACCAGTTGCTTCTAAAAATCAGGAGCAAATCATGTGGAAACCTGGGGCCTTTATCTTTTTTTTAGTTGATCTTTGCTGGCTTTTAAAAGTTGCCCAATCCTCTGGCCTCCCACTAGTCTTGGCCACATTGTATTCCCTTGTTTTCAATTTGATACCATCCCTTATTTCCTTAGTTAGCCAAGAATGGTTATCCCTTCTCTCACAATCTTTCCTTCTCATTGGGATATATTTTTATTGCTAATTATGAAATATCTACTTAAATGTCTGCCACTGCTCATCAACCGTCCCATACTTTAATCTATTTTTCCAGTCCAATTTAGCCAACTCTGCCTTCATACCTTTGTAGTCTCCTTTATTTAAGCTCAGGACATTGGTTTGAGAACCAATTCTCTCACCCTCCAACTGAATTTGAAGTTCAACCATGTTATGGTCACTCATTCCCAGAGGATCCTTTACTACGAGATAATTTATTAATCCTGTCTCATTACACAGTACCAGATCTAAGATAGCCTGCTCCCTGGTTGGTTCCGCAATGTACTGTTGAAGGAAACTATCCCGAATACACTCCATGAACTCTTCCTCAAGGCTACCTTGGCCAATCTGATTTGTACAATCGATATGAAGGTTAAAATCGCCCATAGTTATTGCCGTACCTTTTTGACAAGCCTCCGTTATTTCTTAATTTATACTCAATCCAACAGTGTAGCTACTGTTAGGGGACCTATAGACTATGCCCACCAGTGAATTTTTCCCTTTATTATTCCTTATCTCCACCCAAACTGATTCAACATCTTGATCCTCTGAGCCAATCTCGTTTCTCACTAACGCATGGATCTCATCCTTTATTAACAATGCTAACCCCCCCACCCCCCATCTCCTTTTCCTTTCTGTCTGTCCTTCCGAATTGTCAAATACCCCATAATATGTAGTTCCCAGTCCTGTTCACCTTTTTGTCATTGTCTGCTGCATGCTGTACAATTTATCCATCATGAGGGCACGGCCATTGCCACGCAGCATAGCTCCACCACCTGAGGAGGAGGAGGTGGATGAGGATGAGGAGGAGCATGAGGAGGAACAGCAGGAGCAGCAGTGACGGAGGAGATAGCCACTCAATTTGTCTTGTGGAAGGGTGTTTTGTGACTGCCTCATCAGACTTTGGTTCCAGTTAATTCCAGGCCACTTCATTGGAAAGTGATAAAAGCTTATAGTGGGAAATGGGATCGACCTCACCGACGGCCATGCAGCATTCGCTCCTCCAGGTCTGAGAGCTGCTGGAGACTCGTATCATCCCCGCCTGTTCTCTGCTGCTCCCTATTGTGGGCCATCTTGACCTGCAAGAGAAACGTATGTCAGAGACCAGCTATGCGTTTGGGAGATACGCCTGCTGTCGTTGAATAGCTATGATTGTATGCAAGGTGTGAGATGTGGATGTGCGTTTGAATAGGTGCAAATGTTTGGTGGGTGAGTGTCAGCGGTGCAATGCATTGCATAGTGTGCACAGACTGTGGTTCAGATACTGGTATATAGGACCTGTTGGAGCAAGTACTTGTCATGTATGGCGACCATGTATACTAATTGTATAGTCACATAAGGTTTGCCACCAGAGGACACTGCGGTGGGAGACCTGAGGGTCACCTGCACAGGTGTACAGGGCCCAGTATAAAAGGCTGCCCACCATGTTTGTGTCTCACTCTGGAGTTACAATAAATGGGACTAAGGTCACAACAGCTCAATTACAATACAAGACCTCGTGGAGTCATTCATAAGAGTATTAAAAACATAACAGTACTCATCTTGACCACCCCGAGTGAGGTCATTGAATTTCTTCCGGCACTGTGTAAGGCTGCGATGTATCAAACTACTGGTCGAGACCTCCTGGGCCACTTCCCTTCACATTGCCCTGAAGACCTGGGGCAATGGCCTCCTTCCTAGTGGCCGTGAACAGCGCTTCCCTCTGTGAAGCCTTTGACATCAGGGGGATCTCTTGCTCATAGGTCACCTTCAGAGCCAGCAGTGCTGAAAATGAGCAGCTGCACAATGATACAACCTCCCCTTTAAGAGCTGGAATGAGCCATTGCAAAGGATAGAAAGATCATTGCTGAATGCATTGCACCTAAAATTCATAATCGCTCCCCTGTAGTGCCCAACTGATATTATTAGCGCTTGACTTGGTGCTCCACTTACTTCTTGGGGTGCTAACACCCAATTTAGTAGAAGTTCACAATCATTAGTGCCTGGCACTAAAATTTCAGAATTTCAAAAATTAGTCCTGCAAATGGGCCGATACTGAATTTCTTCCCCGATAGATTACAGGCAGAAGCGAACATTAATCTTGAATTCAGCACAGTACAGATACAGTGAGGAGGAAATGTGCAAGTTTCCCTTATAGTATCTTGGAAAATGATGGCAAATTAGCAGAAGAGATGTTAAGGAGATTAAAACATGTAATTTGCAGCACCGAAACAGGCAATTCGGCCCAACTATTTTATGCTACAGTTTATGCTCCACACAAGCATCCTCCTGCCGTACTCCATCCAACACTATCAGCATATCCTTCTATTCCATGTATTTATCTCATCATAGGCAGTCCCTTGAACGAGGATGACTTGCTTCCACGAGTTCACAGGTGTTTCGATGAAGGACCCCATGTTCCAGTCCTGAACTCCAATTGGGGGGGCGGAAGATGCCTGTGCGTGGATTTTTTTCACGTGTGGTGACCGTTGCACACCAGCCACTACATGGGCTTGACAGAGCTCGGCCTTTGTCCAGTGGCAAAGGTTAAGCAAGACGACTGGAGACCAGCTCTGCTGCACGAACCTAGTGCGCACACATATCGCAGTGTGGGCTGGCCCGTGCTGCCCCTGGGCCCTTGGCTCTTCTGGGCCCCGTACCATCTATCGCACCTCCGCCACAATCTCTCGCCGCTCCTCCGCCATAAACATTAATCGCATCTCGCCACAAACACTCGCTGCTCATCCGGCCCGAACCTTCCCACTCCTCTGTACCTGGGCCCTGCCGATGTTCCTGCCCACACTCCAAAACGGTGACCCGTTAAATACATCTTTTGCTCGTCGTCTCAACTCCTTGTTGTTCTTTATGTAAACTTGTATATACCCTGTACAGTCACCAGAGGGCTCATCTCCTGGAGTCCCAAGGAATCCCATAATCCCTTGGGAGCACAGGTACTTAAGGAGGCTTCACAGGTTGGAGAGGCACTCTGGAGACCTGAAATAAAAAACTAAGGTCACACTTTACTTTGAGCTCACCGTATCCAGTCAGACTCTTTCTTCATACATAACAACTGGCGACAAGATACAAATAACGAACCGAATGATGCAGAGAACAGTGGGCATCCTGGAGAAATTCTCGGAGGGAGATGATTGGGAAACCTTCGTGGAGCGACTTGACCAATAGCTCGTGGCCAACGAGCTGGAAGGAGAAGCGAACGCTGCCAAAAGAAGGGCGATTCTCCTCACTATCTGCGGGGCACCAACATATGGCCTCATGAAAAATCTGCTTGCTCCAGTGAAACCCACAGAGAGATCATATGATGATTTGTGCACACTGGTCCAGGAGCATCAGAACCCGAAGGAAAGCATTCTGATGGCGAGGTACCGGTTTTACACCTACAAAAGGTCTGAAGGCCAGGAAGTGGCGAGTTATGTCGCCGAGCTCAGACGCCTTGCAGGACATTGCGAATTTGAAGGACATTTGGAGAACATGCTCAGAGACTTTTTCATACTTGGCATTGGCCACGAAACCATACTTCGCAAACTTTTGACTGAAGAAACCCCAACCTTGAGTCAGGCCATAGCGATAGCCCAGGCGTTCATTGCCATCAGTGACAATACGAAGAAAATCTCTCAGCACACAAATGCTACTACTAGTACTGTGAACAAAGTGATGTTGATTTCAAATCGTAACATACAGGGCAGGCCCAACATGCCTGCAGCTGCACGTTCGCAGATGTCTCAGAGTCCACCATCAAGGGTGATGAATGCAAGGCCATTAATATCTTGTTGGCGCTGCGGGGGTGATCATCTTTTCCATTTATGCCGCTTCAAAGGGTACATTTGCAAGGGCTGTGGAACAATGGGACACCTCCAATGTGTGTACAGGCGAGTTGCTAATCCTGTTAACCCTGCAAACCACCATGTTGCAGAGGAGGACAGATCCACGGCGGATCACGATGAACCAGAGCCTCAGACCAGGGAGGCAGAGGTACATGGCATGCATACATTTACTACAAAGTTTCCCCCGATAATGCTGAAGGTTGAAATAAGTAGACTCCCGGTGTCAATGGAATTGGACGTGGGCACAAGCCAGTCCATTATGAGCAAAAGACTTTCGAAAAATTGTGATGCAGCAAGGCCTCAAGGCCAGCCTTGACTCCAATTCGCACAAAACTGAAAACTTACACAAAGGAACTAATTCCTGTAATCGGCAGTGCTACTGTAAAAATCTCCTACGATTGAGCGGTGCACAAGCTACCATTCTGGGTGGTACCGGGTGATGGTCCCACGCTGTTCGGCAGGAGCTGGCTGGGAAAGATACGCTGGATGACGTCCGAGCGCTCTCGTCCGCTGACAAAACTTCAAGTGCCCAGGTCTTAAACAAGTTCCCTTCGCTGTTCGAACCAGGCATCGGGACGTTCCAAGGTACAAAAGTGCAGATCCACCTAATTCCGGGGGCACGACCCATCCATCACAAGGCGAGAGCAGTACAGTACATGATGAGAGAAAGGGTAGAGATCAAGCTAGACCGGCTGGATCGAGAGGGCATAATTTCGGCGATCGAATTCAACGAGTGGGCCAGTCACATTATCCAGTCCTCAAGGGAGACGGCACCGTCAGAATCTGTGGTGATTACAAAGTAACTATCAATCGTTTCTCCCTGCAGGACCAATACCCACTACCAAAGACCGATGACCTTTTTGCTAAACTGGCTGGAGGAACGACGTTCGCGAAGCTGGACTTGACCGCACCTACATGACTCAGGAGCTGGAGAATTCATCAAAGGCCCTCACCTGCATCAACACACATAAAGGTCTCTTCATTTATAACAGCTGCCCGTTTGGAATTCGATCAGCGGCAGCGATATTCCAGAGAAACATGGAAAGCTTACTGAAATCCGTCCCGCACACCGTGGTCTTCCAGGACAAAATCTTGGTTACAGGTTGAGACACAGTCGAGCATCTGCAGAACCTGGAGGAGATTCTTAGTCGACTCAACCACGTGGGGCTCAAGTTAAAATGCTTGAAGTGCGTTTTCCTGGCGACTGAAGTGAAGTTCCTGGGGAGAAGAATCACGGCGGACGGCATCAGGCCCACGGAGTTGAAGACGGAGGCAATCAAGAACGCACCAAGGTCACAGAATGTGACGGAGCTGCAGTCGTTTCCAGGACTCCTGAACTATTTTGGTCACTTCTTACAAGGTCTCAGCAGACTGTTAGAACCACTGCAGGTCTTACTGCATAATGGAAACAAATGGATTTGGGGCAAAAGCCAAGAAAATGCCTTTGTAAAAGCTCGAAAATTGTTAGGCTCAAACAAATTGCTTGTGTTGTATGATCCATGTAAACGTTTGGTACTAGCATGTGATACGTCGTCGTATGGCGTCGGGTGTGTATTGCAACAAGCTAATGATTTTGGGAAATTGCAACCGGTTGCTTACGCATCCAGGAGTCTGTATAAGGCTGAGAGAGCCCACAGCATGATTGAAAAAAAAGCGTTAGCGTGTGTCTATGAGGTAAAGAAAATGCATCAATACCTGTTTGGGCTAAAATTCGAATTGGAAACTGACCATAAGCCACTGATATCCCTGTTTTCCGAGAGTAAGGGGATAAATATTAATACATCGGCCCGCATCCAGAGATGGGCGCTCACGTTGTCCGCATACAACTACATCGTCCGCCACAGGCCAGGCACAGAAAACTGTGCCAATGCTCTCAGTAGGCTGGCATTGCCCGCCACGGGGGTGGAAATGGCGCAGCCCGCAGATTTAGTCATGGTTATGGAAGCATTTGAGAGTGAGCAATCACCCGTCACAGCTCGGCAGATTAGAATCTGGATGAGCCAGGACCCCTTACTGTCCCTAGTTAAAATCTGTGTGCTTCACGGGAGCTGGATCAGTGTCCCAGTGGAAATACAGGAAGAGATAAAGCCGTTCCAGCGGCGCAAAGATGAAATGTCTATACAGGCAGACTGCCTTCTGTGGGGAAATCGGGTAGTGGTTCCCAAGAAGGGTAGAGACACCTTCATCTGTGACCTCCACAGCACCCACCCGAGCATCGTAATGATGAAAGTGATAGCCAGATCGCACATGTGGTATCAATGCGGACTTAATCGAGTCCTGCGTGCACAGATGTAACACATGCTCGCAGTTAAGTAATGCACCCAGGGAGGCGCCGCTAGGTTTATGGTCTTGGCCCTCCAAACCATGATCTAGGGTCCAATTCGACAATGCAGGCCCGTTCTTGGGTAAAATGTTCCTTGTGGTTGTAGATGCGTACTCCAAATGGATTGAATGTGAGATAATGCCGGCAAGCATGTCCGCTGCCACTACTGAAAACCTGCGGGCCATGTTTGCCATGCACGGGCTACCCGATGTCCTGGTGAGCGACAACGGGCCATATTTTACCAATGCCGAGTTCAAAGAATTCATGACCCGCAACGAGATCAAACATATCACATCTGCCCGATTTAAACCAGCATCCAATGGTCAGGTAGAGAGAGCAGTGCAAACCATCAAACAGGGCTTGAAGAGGGTAACGGAAGGCTCGCTGCAGACTCGCCTATTCCGAGTCCTGCTTAGCTACCGCACGAGACCCCACTCGCTCACTGGGATCCCACCTGCTGAACTGCTCATGAAAAGAGCACTTAAGACAAGGCTCTCGTTAGTTCACCCTGATCTACATGAACAAGTAGAGAGCAGACGGCTTCAACAAAGTACATAGCATGATTGCGCAAATGTGTCACATGGAATTGAAATCAATGATCCTCTATTTGTATTGAATTATGGACAAGGTCCCAAGTGGCTTCCCAGCACTGTTGTGGCCAAAGAGGGGAGCAGGGTGTTTTGGGCCAAACTTTCAAATGGACTCATTCACCGGAAACACTTGGACCAAATCAAACTCAGATTCACGGACTATCCTGAGCAACTCACTTTGGACCCTACCTTCTTTGATCTCCCAACATACACACCAGTGGCAACCGACACCGCAGTTGACCACCATCCACAGCAGCCCAGCAGGACTATCCACACCAGGCAACCCAGCAAGGTCAGCTGCATAGCAGCCCAGCGAGGGCCCAACAGATGATTCACCAACACCAGCATTTGCTCCGAGACGATCTATCAGGGCAAGAAGGGCCCCAGATCGAATCACCTTGTAAATAGTTACACTGTTGACTTTGGGGAGGGGGGCAGCGTTGTTATATATGTAAACTTGTATATACCTGTACAGCCACCAGAGGGCTCATCCCCTGGTGTTCCAAGTGATCCCATAATCCCTTGGAGCACAGATACTTAAGGAGGCCTCACAGGTTGGAGAGGCACTCTGGAGACCTGAAATAAAAGACTAAGGTCACATTTTACCTTGAGCTCACAGTATCCAGTCAGACTCTTTCTTCATACGTAACACTTGTGGTAGCAATTTCCACATTCTAACTCCCTGGGTAAAGACATTTCTTGTGAATATCTTATATTTTTGACCCTCATTTTGGATTCCCCACAAGTGTAAACTTCTTCAGGGTGTTGACTTGTGAGGGTGGGTTGAATGGGTTGGGCAAGTGCACATTGGAGTTCGGAGGAGTGGGAGGTGATCTTGTCGAGGCATGTGGGAGATGGTGGGGGGGGGCTCGGAGGGGTGGATGCGGAGAGGATGTTTCCGCTCATAGTGGGGTGCTGGGGCTGGTGGGGGCAGTGTCTCGGAGTGAGGGTCCGCCTGTTTGGGGCTGGGATTGGGGGGAATTTATTTTCTCGGAGGGTTGTAAGTCTGTGGAGTTTTCTGCCCCGGAGGGCTGTGGAGGCTGGGTCATTGAGTGTGTTTGGGGCGGAGATGGATGGAATTTTGAGCGATGGGGGAGTGGGGGGTTGTGGGGGCGGGCGGGGGGTGGGTGGGGCTGGGTTCATGGTCAGATCGGCCATGGTCTTGTTGGGTGGCAGAGTGGGCTCGATGGACTGAGTGGCCTAGTCCTGCTCCTATTTCTTATGTTCTTATGTTCTTAACATGTTAAGAGGCTATGCCCAGAAACAACTATGCAATTCATTGTTATTCCAGAACATTGTTTGGGAATTTGACCCAGGAGATGGTAGATGATTTCACACCAATAGAAAAATCTACTAATCCCAAAGAATCCTTGCCACTGGTTAAAGGCCTAGCTCTGTCAAGCCCGTGTGATGGCTGATGTGCAATGGTCACCACATGTTAAAAAAATCCACGCACAGGCATCTTCCTCCCCCTCAATTGGAGTTCAGGACTGGAACATTGGGTCCTTCATTGAACCATCTGTGAACTCTCGTGGAAGCAAGTCATCCTCGTTCGAGGGACGGGCTATGAAGATGATGAACTTAGCAATGATGTGGGGACAGGAAATGCCACAGGGGACTGCGGGACCACCTTAGCAGAGAATGTAGGAGACGGAGGAGGAAGAGGGAAATGAGGGGGAGGAGGATGAGGATGAGCTTCGCGATGAACCCATGGCACCACCCCCTCCAACAAGGCATCAAAGGGCTGAATCCTCGCAGTCAGGAAGTATAAAACAACAATTAAGTGCTTGGCACCAGGGGAGGGGTCAGGGTTAAATGAGAACATGAGTATAGTGACGTAGCACAGTCTTACTTAAATGACCACCGCTGCTGCATTACTGCATTATATATCACAGACAGACAATACATATATACACATACATATACATTGCGTTACATGCTCCCAAACTGTCAGTACATCATATGAGGCCAACATCACAGTTCAATAAACTTACATTACATTACATCAGGTCAACATTACAGTTACATTACACGACCGCAACACAGACCGGCGATTGTATTGAACTGCCCATCCTGGGTGGGTGGGTCAGCTCCAACGCCGGTGGTGGCACAGTTGCTCTCCCCGATCAGCGACAGGGCACGGATCTCTATCTCCGTCAAGGATTCTTGCGTTGTGTGTCCTCCCCCCGTATGCCGCTGATCCGCTGCTATTGCAGATGTCTTCTTCTGCAGAAAGTGAAGTAAATAGAAGTAAAAATCTTCAATCCATTTAACATCGCACACACACAGGTTCACACACACGCATCATCATCATCATAGGCAGTCCCTCGAATTGAAGGTGACTTGCTTCCACATCAAATAGTTTGCAGGTGTTTCAATGAAGGACCTAAAATTTCAGGTCCTGAACTAAATCTTGAAGGGTGGATTTTTTTAACGTGTGGTGACCGTTGCACACCAGCCACCACACGGGCTTGACAGAGCTAGGTCTTGGTCCAGTGACAAGGATTAACCAAGGCGACTGGAGACCAGCTCTGCTGCACAGACCTAGTGCGCACACATATCGCAGTGTGGGCTGGCCCGTGCTGCCCCTGGGCCCTCGCCTCTTCTGGGCCCCGAACTCTCGCCTCTCCTGGGCCCCAATCACATCCCTCCACAATCTCTCGCCGCTGCTTCGCCCCGACCTCGCAACTCCTGCTGTACCTGCCCACGCTCCAATCACCGACCTGGATCTTGGTGACGTCCCTCTTCCCTGCCGTCACCCTTCTGCTCCAGCACGTGCTGCTCCCTGGAGTGGCACTCCACCACACTGCTCCTTCCGCTCCCCGGCCTGCTCCAATGGTGCTCGCAGGCCGGGGGCCGCTCAGCCTGCTGGACCAGACCGCCACACACACACACACACACACACACACACACACACACACACACACATACATACACACACATCAAAACACTAGAATGACTTCCTCTTGCTACCCTCACCAGGTCATTCCACCTCTTATGGCACCTTTCCCCATTGTACTTGTGGAGGACACAGCCTCCCTGATCTCATCCCATATTTTGCTTTACTCCTTTGGGGCGGGCTTTCCACGTATGCCCTTGGTTAAGTCGCAGTATCTCTCCGTGATGTTCGTCATCATCATCATATGCAGTCCCTCGAAACAAGGATGACTTGCTTCCAAGCCAAAAAAAGGGCGAGTTCACAGGTGTTTCAATGAAGGACCCGAACTACATCCTGAAGGGTGGAAGATGCCTGTGCGTAGATTTTTTTAACGTGTGGTGACCGTTGCACACCAGCCACCACACGGGCTTGACAGAGCGAGGTCTTGGTCCAGTGGCAGGGTTTACCCAAGACGACTGGAGACCAGCTCTGCTGCACGGACCCAGTGCGCACATGTATCGCAATGTGCGCTGGCCCGTGCCGCCTCTGGGCCTCGATCACGTCCATCTGCAATCTCTCGCCGCTCCTTCGCCCTGACCTCGCCGCTCCTGCTGTGTCTGCCCGCACTCCAATCACCGACCTGGACCTCATTCAAGCATGCTCGACAGTAGGGCAGGTAATTCCATTTCATCGAAGGCGGGCGTCCTCAATCTCCTGTCCTTCTCGATGTCCTTGCGCTTAGACTTCTTTTTAAGCAGTTCCATTGAGTATTTATTATGTTTATTACATTATGTGTTATTTATTAAACATATTATTATTGTTCCTATTTTTATTATTATTATTGGTTATTAATATTATTTGAGTCTGGAATCTCTGGTGAAAATAACCAACCCTCGATTACTCTCCAGCTCCTTCTCACTCTCTCTCCCTCCACTCCAAGGCCCCAAGTTTCCACACGCGGCGAAAAAGGTGCACCTCAGAGCTGGGCGCCTGTTTTTCGCGCCGAAAACGGCGCCGGAAAAAAAGTGCGGTATTCTCGAGCTCCTTGGAGATCAATGTCTGCTTGGCTCGGCGCACAGGGGCGGAGCCTACCACTCGCGCCGATTTTGTAAGTAGGAGGGGGCGGGTACAATTGAAATGAGGCTTCTTGGTGCCGGCAACCCTGCGCGTGCGCGTTGGAGCGTTCACGCACACGCAGTCTGAAGTAAACATTGGCACTCGGCCATTTTTAAAAGTGCTGCAGAAAAAGTGAAGATTTGTTTCTTGGACCCCTGCAAAGGCTTGTATTTTAATTTTCTTGATATTTCTGTGTGTGAGGGAGTGCTTTTTGCAGCACTGCTGAATAAATCACCTGCTGAAATCAGTGAGTTCAGCTTTTCACTGCTAAACTTGCAGAACCGGTGCCTGCAAATTAAGGACTGTGTGTTTGGAGAAATAAAAGTGCCAATTCAACTTTGCAATGGATCAACTTCCACCAAGAACAAAGAATTTATTGCATGAGGAAGCAAAACATTGTATAATATGCGGTGCACCCATTCTGCAAATTTAAATATAAAGCTGTCTATGTGGCTGCCTCTCCCTGTCCAAATGGCCTCAGTCCCTCTCACAGCTTGAAGGCTGCTGCTGCCACTGACACCGCCCCTAAAGCATGGCCGAATGGCCTCAAGTACCTTAATGAACTGCGTGTGTCCTGCATTGATTCTTCGGCTGCCGGCCAGCCACTGACACCGCTGCAATCCCATGGCCGAATGGCCTCAAGTCCGTCCGGGTGCTGCATCTTCGCGGGGAATGAAGGCCTGCCTCAAGCACCGCAGCTCAGCTCGAAGGCTGCTTGCTGCCTGCCGCTGCCATGCCGTCGAGACACTGACGCCACACCCCTGCCTCAAGCACTGCAGCTCAGCTCGAAGGCTGCTTGCTGCCTGCCGTCGAGACACTGACGCCACACCGCTGCCTGAAAGGCCTGCCTGAAGCACTTTCACACAGGTAGGAACATGGTTTATTTAATTTTTTCTTTGCTTATAAATTTTTATTCAGGTTGGATTTATTTGTATAATATTTGTATAAGTATAACTAAGGATTGATTGTAGAATTTAATGACTTCGCTTCACACCCCCCCTCCGCCCCACCCCCCCCCACCTCGTTCCCGACGCCTAATTTGTAACCTGCGCCTGATTTTTTAAAGTGTAGACAAGGTTTTTTCAAGCATACAAAAATCTTCACTTACTCCATTCTAAGTTAGTTTGGAGTATGTTTTCACTGTGGAAACTTTGAAATCAGGCGTCAGTGGCCGGACACGCCCCCTTTTGAAAAACAAATTCTGTTCCAAAGTGAAACTGTTCTACCTGACTAGAACTGCAGAAAACTAAATGTGGAGAATTCTGATTTCTAAGATACTCCGTTCTACACCAGTTGCTCCTAAAAGACAGGAGCAAATCATGTGGAAACTTGGGGCCCAAGGCTCTGCGCATACGCAGGTGACCTCTGTCCCCCGAAAAAGGAGCTGTAATAAAAAACGTCTCAAAAAATATTTCCGCATGTGCAGTGCAGTGCCGCTCCGTCCATTGAGAAGAAAGTCGATCTTGATGACTATAATGCTGAATACCGCCCGCTGCACACTGCTTGCATACCACCCAAAAATATATGCTGAAACTAACGGACTTTGGTTTTGGCGGTATTCCGGAGGTTTTAAACCACGCATCGCTGGAATACCACCAAGAAGTCTTGATGAAGTCATTAAGTCTTGATGAATTTCGAGCCCAATATATCTGCGTTTCTCCAATTTTGGCCTCTTGTGCAGCGCCGATTTTCATTGCCCCACCATTGGCGGCCGTGCCTTCAGCTGTCTGGGCCCTAAGCTCCAGAATTCCCTCCCTAAACATCTCCGCCAATCTACCTTTCTCTCATCCTTTAAAACACTCCTTAAAACCTACCTCTTTGAGCCAAGCTTTTGGCCATATGTCGTGATATCTCCTTATGTGGCTCGGTTTCAAATTTTGTTTGATAATCGCTCCTGTGAAGCAGCTTGGTACATTTTAACCATGCTAAAGGTACCATAGAAATGTATGTTGTTGTTGTTGTTGATAAATGTATATCATCCCTCAGTCTTCCCTTTTCTACAGAGAAGAGCCCCAGCTAGTTCAGCCTTTCCTGATCGGTATAAGCTTTCAGTTCTGATATCATCCAAGTCAATCTTTTTGGCATCCTCTCCAGTGCTTCTGTATCCCTTTCATAACTTGAAGACCAGAATTGTGCACAGTACCCCAAGTGTGGTTAACCAAGGTTCTAGATTAGTTTAACATAGAAACATAGAAACATAGAAAATAGGTGCAGGAGTAGGCCATTCGGTCCTTCGAGCCTGCACCGCCATTCAATGAGTTCATGGCTGAACATGCAACTTCAGTACACCATTCCTGCTTTTTCGCTATACCCCTGAATCTCCCAAGTAGTAAGGACTTCATCGAACTCCTTTTTGAATATATTTAGTGAATTGGCCTCAACAATTTTCTGTGGTAGAGAATTCCACAGGTTCACCACTCTCTGGGTGAAGAAGTTCCTCCTCATCTCGGTCCCAAATGGCTTACCCCTTATCCTTAGACTGTGACTCCTGGTTTTGGACTTCCCCAACATTGGGAACATTCTTCCTGCATCTAATCTGTCTAAACCCATCAGAATTTTAAATGTTTCTGTGAGATCCCCTCTCATTCTTCTGAACTCCAGTGACTACAAGCCCAGTTGATCCAGTCTTTCTTGATATGTCAATCCCGCCATCCCGGGAATCAGTCTGGTGAACCTTCGCTGCACTCCCTCAATAGCAAGAATGTCCTTCCTCAAGTTATGAGACCAAAACTGTACACAATACAGTTTTGTAGCATCCTCCTCTCAGCTCACACTGCCACCCAACTTAGTGTCATCCGCAAATTTGGAGATACTACATTTAATCCCCTCGTCTAAATCATTAATGTACAATGTAAACAGCTGGGGCCCCAGCACAAAACTTTGCGGTACCCCACTAGTCACTGCCTGCCATTCTGAAAAGTACCCATTTACTCCTACTCTTTGCTTCCTGTCTGCCAACCAGTTCTCAATCCACGTCAGCACACTACCCCCAATTCCATATGCTTTAACTTTGCACATTAATCTCTTGAGTGGGACCTTGTCAAAAGCCTTCTGAAAGTCCAAATACACCACATCAACTGGTTCTCCCTTGTCCACTCTACTGGAAACATCCTCAAAAAATTCCAGAAGATTTGTCAAGCATGATTTCCCTTTCACAAATCCATGCTGACTTGGACCTATCATGTCACCTCTTTCCAAATGCGCTGTTATGACATCCTTAATAATTTATTCCATCATTTTAACGATTACCGATGTCAGGTTGACCGGTCTATAATTCCCTGTTTTCTCTCTCCCTCCTTTTTTAAAAAGTGGGGTTACATTGGCTACCCTCCACTCCATAGGAACTGATTCAGAGTCTATGGAATGTTGGAAAATGACTGTATATGCATCCGCTATTTCCAAGGCCACCTCCTTGAGTACTCTGGGATGCAGACCATCAGGCCCTGGGGTTTTATCGACCTTCAATCCCATCAATTTCCCCAACACAATTTCCCAACTAATAAGGATTTCCCTCAGTTCTTCCTTCTTACTAGACCCTCTGACCCCTTTTATATCCGGAAGGTTGTTTGTGTACTCCTTAGTGAATACCGAACCAAAGTACTTGTTCAATTGGTCTGCCATTTCTTTGTTCCCCGGTATGACGTCCCCTGATTCTGACTGCAGGAGACCTACGTTTGTCTTTACTAACCTTTTTCTCTTTACATATCTATAGAAGCTTTTGCAGTCCGTTTTAATGTTCCCTGCAAGCTTCCTCTCGTACTCTATTTTCCCTGCCCTAATCAAACCCTTTGTCCTCCTCTGCTGAGTTCTAAATTTCTCCCAGTCCCCGGGTTCGCTGCTATTTCTGGCCAATTTGTATGCCACTTCCTTGGCTTTAATATTATCCCTGATTTCCCTTGATAGCCACGGTTGAGCCACCTTCCCTTTTTTATTTTTACACCAGACAGGGATGTACAATTGTTGTCGTTCATCCATGCGGTCTCTAAATGTCTGCCATTGCCCATCCACAGTCAACCCCTTAAGTATCATTCGCCAATCTATCCCAGCCAATTCACGCCTCATACCTTCAAAGTTACCCTTCTTTAAGTTCTGGACCATGGTCTCTGAATTAACTGTTTCATTCTCCATCCTAATGTAGAATTCCACCATATTATGGTCACTCTTCCCCAAGGGGAACTTCTCTACTTTTCAATTCTATCGCTCTAGAAATGAATTTGGCTCCCGCCCAAGTGTGCACAAGTGCCACCCAAGTGCTGCTGAGGATGGAGCCAGGCCCGCGGAGGGTCGAAGACCTGATAAAGAAACAACAGTAAAAAATAAAAAAACGATCAGAAGATAGTGAGGGGGAGAGTGGGATTAGACTGGGTGAATTGCAAAGGGGAAGATGCGACTTTAACTTGTTGAAATCTCATTACGGCAGGTAAGTCGCTGTTGACATTTTTTTTTTAAATGTTCACTAACCTTTCTTTCAGTTTCTTCACACTCACCATTGGGGACAGACCAGCCTCCAGCCAGCGGTCCGCCTCCATTCTGCCCTCGACTCCCGCCAACTTCCGCGCGCAGGAATCTGGGAGCTCGGCGGGCGGGAGCTCAGTTGGGTCACTCGGTGACCCGCTGACGTCGGTACCCGGTGGCTCTTCCCTCCCGCCTGCTCCAGGGTACCCCGAAAGTGGCACTGGGCGGATCTGCAGGAGGAATGTCAATGGCAACGGGCAGCAGCGGGCGCTGAGGTGATGAATTTTGGCCCCTTATTTTCCGAGGAATATTGTGGCCTCCTTATTCTTCTCATCAAAATGTAGCACCTCACACTTATCTACATTGAAGGTCATTTGCCAGGTTTATTAATGTCTTCCTGTATTTTGCTGCCATCCTCCTCTGTATTAATTATAACCCCCAATTTGGTGTCGTCTGCAAGTTTTGAAATTGTACTCCCAGTTTCTGAGTTTGAATTGTTAATGTAAATGGTGAACAACAGTGGTCCCAGCACCGATCCCCGTGGAACGCCACTTCCCACCATCTGCCAGTCTAATAATTACCTTCAATACCTACTCTCTGCCTTCTGTTTTGCAACCTGTCATGTATCATACATGGTTACTGCTTGTACTCTTAAAGGTGTGCCACCAGGGGGCACCTCAATGGGAGACTTGTAGGTTAACTGTCCAGGTGTGCCAGGCTTAGTATAAAAGGCAGGCCAACAGGTGTGATCATCACTCTGGAGTTATCAATAAAGGACTAAGGTCACTACAGTTCAAGTACAACACATTGCCTTGTGGAGTCATTATCAGAGCATCTAAAGACCTAACAATTGGCGACGAGATTACGGACCTTCATGCGAAAATGGCTACCCTTGGTACGTTGCAGCAGTTCGCCGATGGTGATGATTGAGATGCCTTTGTGGAGAGGCTCGACCATTTCTTCACAGCAAACGACCTGGCAGACGACAATCCGGTCACACTGACCGATAAGCGCAGGGCTATCCTGCTAACCAGTTGTGGGCCCACCGTCTATTGCCTCATCAGGGACTTGTTGGCACCAGTGAAGACAATGACCAAGATGTACGAGGAGCTTGTAACGCTGATCCAAGAACAACTCAAGCCCAAAGAGAGCATCCTCACAGCCGGACATCGGTTTTACACCCACCGACGGCCCGAAGGCCAGAAAATCGCGAAATATGGTGCAGACCTCAGGAGGCTGGCGGCACCGTGTGATCTCAGCAACCACCTCACCGAAGCGCTGCAGGATATCTTTGTCATTGGAATCGTCCATGAGGGCCTTCTTCATAAGCTACTGTCTGCGGATACCACAGTCACACTGCAGAAGGCCATCTCCGTGAGCCAGGCATTCATGACCTCGACCTGCAGCTCTAGGCAGATGACTCATCCTCAGGACTCAAACCCGGCAGGTACTGTGCACAGAGTGGTGCCTTTTAGAGGCTGGACAGTAGAACGTGAATCTTCTCAGGGAAGAAAGAACAGGCCCCCGAGTCCCTTAACTCAGAGTCCGCCGAGGGGGTCTAACTGAGTAGCTCCATGCTGGTGTTGCGGAGGGGCTCACAGGGCTCACCAGTGCCGTTTTAAAGACTATGTGTGTAAAGGCTGCAGCACAAAGGGCCACCTCCAGCAAATGTGTAAAAGAACTATGACTCACTGTGTTGATGAAGAATCTGCAGGTGGCCATGAATCCAGCGCAGATTATGAAACGATAGACAGAGAGGCAGCTCAGCCCCACAATGAGGTATATAGCATGTTTACCTGCATCACAGAATGTTCCCCATTGAGGATGGAAGTCGAGATAAACGGCGTTCCAGTCTTCATGGAAGTGGACACGGGGTGAGACAGTCAGTAATGAATCAAGAAGCCTTTGAGAGGCTATGGGACAATCAAGCTGAACGACCCAAGTTAGTTCCAGTTCAGGCAAAGTTGCGCATCTACACTGATGAACTTATCCCAGTCGTTGGTAGTGCAGATGTAAAGGTACTCCATGATGGCGCGGTGCACAGGTTAACTCTGTGGATTTTTGCAGGTGATGGACCAATGCTACTTGGAAAAAGGTGGATGGAGAAGATCCATTGGAGTTGAGAAGATTTCATCCCTCCAGCGATCGACGTCCTCTGCGCTCAGAGGCAAAGCAAGCCCTCACCTGAGGGAGGACCCAGCACCGGAGAGCAGACCAGCACAGCACCCGAGGCACAGACCGCTCGGCACGACTGCGTGGAGATGAACCAGCAGAGACGACCCGAACGCACCTTCCAGGCTCCAGTGGCAGGACTCCAGAGGAAGAAAATCGGATCCAAAGGCGACTTCCCAGCTTCGGTGGCAGAACCAGGGGAGAAGAGGATCACCGCAGTCGACATCGTGGATGGAGGAAAGATGCCGTCCAAACCACAAGGTGTGTGCTGAAGAAAAGATGGCGGCAGCCAGACCACGAGGTGCAGCGCTGATGCAGCAACACGTGGCACCAAACGAAGAAGAGGATTGGGATAAAGATAGCAAGGCTCTCTTAAAGGAGGCCAGAAACCACACTTAAAGGGACAGTTCCACGCTCTCAATCAATGTAAGTGCAACTGTGAGTTAGATGTAAAATGTGCAATTGATGATCAGAGTTGTGTACATGCAATAAGCAAAGAAAAGTCATGCGATCGTGATCGGATCTACAGGTTATTTACTATGAGCAATGAAACGTGGTGCGATGTAGGATTTCAACTGCATATGGTCAATTCAGCGGGCAGACACCCATCAGGAGCAAACAGGTCCAGCGAGCGACCCAATGTAGTAGCCTGCATCCCTGAGACCAGATTTATGCACCATGGAGTGTGGCCACAAGCAGTCAATACATACAAACCACAGAGCAAGCGATCTCAGGAGGGCAATGGCACTGGTATCGATACCCAGCCCCTGATCAGCTCCACCTCTCAGGCACCCAATGGCACCAACTGCCACTAGTCTGAAAGAGCAAACCACGCTAAGGCGCAGCCCCAGACTCTATCGCCACCAAGGCTACACCCGGGAACGAAGGGTCACCTGCAATGGTCCTCCCAAATGGGACCGGGACCAGCCAGGATCCCAAACCAAATAATGCCCAGGCAAGCGAGTCAGCAGTCCCCTGTGCACTGCCAGACAACTGCTCCTCAGGGAGCAACAGAGACCCAGGGTGCAAGGAAAAGTCAGGGAGGTCACAGGCATCTGAGAACCTGCCGGACACTAGGAGCAACGGCAAAGGCCCTGAGAGCAGGCAACTTGAGTCAACCAGGTTCCTACTGCCAGCACTGGGCACCGCGCCGCCACCAGACTACCTGGACACCATCCAGCAGTTCTGGTACTAGTTTGTCCTCACATACCAGTATTGATTCCAAGTATATATCAAGTATGTACCTCACCTGTCAAATGTACTTGCCTCACAACTGAACCACAAATGTAATGATGTAAATGCAAATTTTTTTTCTGGACTTGAATGTATATGAATGTAATGAGCCACCAGCATAATCTATATGTGAGGGGGGGAGAGAATGGCGTGGTCATGGACACATAAACAGAAACCACCAGCATCCTCACTGCCAACGAAACACCACCTTCCAAGATGGAAACCAGATAGAGCTAAGCCCAGAGCACAGTCAATGCATGAAGGCGATTTGCACTAAAGGCTTGGGGGAGAGTGATGTCATGTACCTACATTGTTATTGCTTGCACTATTACAAGGTGTGCCATCAGGGGTCACCTCAGTGGGAGACTTGTAGGTTACCTGTACAGGTGTGCCTGGCCCAGTATAAAAGGCAGGCCACCAAGTGTGATCCTCACTCTGGAGTTATCAATAAAGGACTAAGGTCACTACAGTTCAAGTACAACACATTGCCTCGTGCAGTCATTATCAGAACATCTAAACAGAGGTATAGAGTACACAAGCAAGGATGTTATGCTAAAACTTTATAAATCACTGGTTAGGCCCCAGCTGGAGTATTGTGTCCAATTCTGGGCACCGCACTTTAGGAAGGATGTCAAGGCCTGGGAGAGGGTGCAGAGGAGATTTACTGGAATGGTTCCAGGGATGAGGGACTTCAGTTACGTGGAGAGACTGGAGAAGCTGGGGTTGTTCTCCTTAGAGCAGAGAAGGTTAAGGGGAAATTTAATAGAAGTGATCAAATTCATATTTTTATAAAGAGAAGCAGAGGCAGAAAGGTCGGTAACCAAAGGAAACACAGTTAAGGTGATTGGCAAATGAACCCAAGGTGAGTTGAGAATAAATCTTTTTACGCAGCGAGTTGTGATCTGGAACACGCTGCCTGAAAGGCCGGCGGGAGCAGATTCAATAGTAACTTTCAAAAAGGAACTGGATACATACTTGAACAGGATAAATTTGCAGGGCTCTGGGGAAAGAGCAGGGGGAGTGGGACTGATTGGATCATTCTTTCACAGAGCCGGCACAGGCACGATGGGCTGAATGGCCTCCTTCCGTGCTGTAAGATTTTATAAATGCAAGTCTGTCTTTCCTTTTTTTCTTTTTTCTATCTTTATTTTCTTTCATTCATTCTTTCTATCTTTCTATTTTTCTTTCTTTCTGAAAGACACGAAATAATTGGGACAAAGATAAATGGACTCCTTCCTCACATAACTGCAACTGCGTTGTGCTGTGGGTGTGGAACCAAACCTAAACTCTGACTTAAAATACAGGTTGTTCCGTTCTGAGGGCGGGGGGATGGGGGCAAAGCAAGGTCCACCTGGGGAGTTTGGTTTCATTGGTTGACAGTGCTGCCGCACTCTATATTTACCTGTTGCAGTATCAATTGAAGTAAAACTTGGAGAAGGTATCTGGAGAGGAAGGTAGGGGTGTGAGTGAAATTGGTCTTGGGTGTAAAACGGACGGCCATTTCTATTGCCCGCTCTGAGCTTCCGCCCAAGAATGATTTCACCCTCAGGCATATTTAATCTGATCAGAGTATAATTTTTGCTGTTGTCTTATTTCCCCCGACTGCAGGAATATGGTTTCGGGCCACATCGGGCAGATCCGCGGAGAACGAGGAGCTGCTCAATGGCTCTGGGTAAGTGCGCCTCCTGATGTGATACCGAGCTATTTGCTCAGGAAGATCCCAGATTGAATCACTGTGCAGAGTTAGCTTGCTCTCACACAATTACACACACGAACAACTCACACGCGTTTACACTCACATATGTACACACACACACACATACACTCACATGAACACACACACGTACACACTCAACGTGTTTACATTCACATACATATCCACACACACAGACACTCATACATACACACACACATACACACTCACATGCACACACACACGTAGAAAAACACACACGTACACATCATAGGTGGTCCCTTGTATCGAGGATGACTTGCTTCCATGCCATTATCATCGATCATTGGCAGTCCCTCATATCGAGGATGACTTGCTTCCACTTCAAAAAGGGATGAGTTCACAGGCGTTTCAATGAAGGACCTAATATTCCAGATCCCGAACCACATGTTGAAGGGTGGAAGATGCCTGTGCATGGATTTTTTTAACGTGGGGTGGCCGTTGCACACCAGCCACCACACGGGTTTGACAGAGCTAGGTCTTGGTCCAATGGCAAGGATTAACCAAGGCGACTGGAGACCAGCTCTGCTGCACAGACCGAGCGCGCACACATATCGCAGTATGGGCTGGCCCGTGCTGTCCCTGGGTCCTCGTCTCTTCTGGGCCCCAGATTCCCGCCTCTCCTGGGCCCCGGTCACTTCCCTCTATGGACTCTTGCCGCTTCTTCGCCCCTCCTGCTGTGCCTGCCCGAACTGCATTCAGCCGTCGCCCTCCTGCAGCAGCATGCGCTGCTCCCTGCAGTAGTATGCCGCTGCACCCTGCTCCCTCCAATGGCCCCAGCCTACTGATGGTGCACACATGCCATAAAGGAATGAGTTCGCAGGTATTTCAATGGATGACCGAATATTCCATATCCCGAACTACATGTTGAAAGCTGGAAGATGTCTGTGCGTGGATTTTTTTAACATGGGGTGGCCGTTGCACACCAGCCACCACAGAGCTAGGTCTTGGTCCAGTGACAAGGATTATCCAAGACGACTGGAGACCAGTGTATGTACACACATACACACATGTACATAGAAATATAGAAACATAGAAAATAGGTGCAGGAGTAGGCCATTCGGCCCTTCAAGCCTGCACCACCATTCAATAAGATCATGGCTGATCATTCTCTCAGTACCCCTTTCCTGCTTTCTCGCCATACCCCTTGATCCCTTCAGCCGTAAGGGCCATATCTAACTCCCTCTTGAAGATATCCAATGAACTGGCATCAACAGCTCTCTGCGGCAGGGAATTCCACAGGTTAACAACTCTCTGAGTGAAGAAGTTTCTCCTCATCTCAGTCCTAAATGGCCTACCCCTTATCTTAAGACTGTGTCCCCTGGTTCTGGACTTCCCCAACATCGGGAACATTCTTGCTGCATCTAACCTGTCCAGTCCCGTGAGAATTTTATATGTTTCTATGAGATCCCCTCTCATCCTTCGAAACTCCAGTGAATACAGGCCCGGTCGATCCAGTCTCTCCTCATATGTCAGTTCAGCCATCCGGGAATCAGTCTGGTGAACCTTCGCTGCACTCCCTCAATTGCAAGAACTTCCTTCCTCAGATTAGGAGACCAAAACTGAATACAATATTCCAGATGAGAACTCACTAAGGCCCTATACAACTGCAGTAAGACCTCCCTGCTCCTAGACAAATCCCCTAGCTATGAAGGCCAACATACCATTTGCCTTCTTCACTGCCTGCTGCACCTGTATGCCAGCTTTCAATGACTGATGTACCATGACACCCAGGTCTCGTTGCACCTCCCCTTTTCCTAATCTCCCGCCATTCAGATAATATTCTGCCTTCGTATTTTTGCCACCAAAGTGGATAACCTCACATTTATCCACATTATACTGCATCTACCATTCATTTGCCCACTCACCTAACCTGTCCAATCACCCTGCAGCCTCTTAGCATCCTCCACAGCTTATCACCCCCCAGCTTAGTGTCATCTGCAAACTTGGAGATATTACACTCAATTCCTTCATCTAAATCATTAATGTATATTGTAAATAGCTGGGGTCCCAGTACTGAGCCCTGCGGTACCCCACTAGTCAATGCCTGCCATTCTGAAAAGGACCCGTTTATCCCGACTCTCTGCTTCCTGTCTGCCAGCCAGTTCTCTAACCACGTCAGTACATTACCCCCAATACCATGTGCTTTAATTTTGCACATCAATCTCTTGTGTGGGACCTTGTCAAAAGCCTTTTGAAAGTCCAAATACACCACATCCACTGGTTCTACCTTGTCCACTCTACTAGTTACATCCTCAAAAAATTCTCGAAGATTTGTCAAGCATGATTTCCCTTTCATAAATCCATGCTGACTTGGACCGATCCTGTCACTGCTTTCCAAATGCGCTGCTATTTAATCTTTAATAATTGATTCCAACATTTTCCCCACTACTGATGTCAGGCTAACCGGTCTATATTTCCCCATTTTCTCTCTCTCTCCTTTTATAAAAAGTGGTGTTACAGTAGCTACCCTCCAGTCCATAGCAACTGTTCCAGAGTCGATAGACTGTTGGAAAATGATCATCAGTGCGTCCACTATTTCTGGGGCCATTTCCTTAAGTACTCTGGAGTGCAGACTATCACACACGTTCACACACATACACATGTATACACACGTACACATGCATGTGCACACATGTGCACATACATACACGCATGTACACACACAATCACATACACACACGTGCACACATGTACACACACATACATGTACACACATACACACACGTATATACACACACTCACATACACACACACGTATATATACACACTCACATACACACACACACACACACACACACGTGCACACATGTACACACACACACACATGCGTTTACACTCACACACAGGTATAATTGTATAAAATTATAAGTGGAGAGTTCAATTACCATGGGGCATAGATTTAAAGTAATTGTAAAAATGAAAGAAAGACTTTGATTTATAGAGTCTTTCACAACCACCGGACATCTCAAAGTGCTTTACAGCCGATGAAGCACTTTTGGAGTGTGATCACTGTTGGAATGTAGGAAACGCGGCAGCCAATTTGCACACAAGCAAACTCCCACAAACAGCAATGTGATAATGGCCAGATAATCTGTTTTTTTTTGTTATGTTGATTGAGGGATACATATTGGTCAGGACACTGGGGATAACTCCCCTGCTGATCTTCAAAAAAGTGCCATGGAATTTTTTACTTCCACGTGAGAGAGTAGACTGGACCTCGGTTCACCATCTCATCCGAAAGACGGCACCTCCGACAGTGCAGCACTCCCTCAGCTTCAGCCTAGATTTTTGTGCTCAAGTCTCTGGAGTGGAGCTTGAACCCACAATCTTCTGATTCAGAGGCAAGAGCGCTACCCACTGAGCCACAGCTGACATGATGAAGAAAGGTTAGAGGGGAGTTGAGGAGAATTTTTTTTTCCACCCAGATGGTGATGGGGGTCTGGAACTCACTGCCTGAAAGGGTGGTAGCGACAGAAACTTTCATTGCATTTAAAAAGTACCTGGGTGTGGACTTGAACCTACCGGGCTATGGACCTAGAGCTGGAAAGTGGGATTAGGCTGGATAGCTCTTTTTCGGCCGGCACAGACACCATGGGCTGAATGACCTCCTTCTGTGCTATAAATTTCTATGAATCTATAATGTATACTTTCACACATGTGGGCACTCATACACATACACACACTCACACGCATACATACACTCACGCACACGAGCACTGAAACAGTTTCATGCAGCTTTTAAGCAAATGTGCTCTCAGAAGAACTCATTGTGAGTTTTATCTGCATTTAATGCCTTATGTTAGTACAGCACTTTATTGCATCTCTCAGATACATTGCAAGGTGTTCCCTGGGAATGAATTACTTAAAGTGCATGATTGTTCTTTTACAATCAGCCATTTCACAGCAGCACGATCCCATGAACAGCAACATTTTAACAAGGTAGATTTTAAAGTGCGTCTTAAAGGGGGAGAGAGAGGTAGCGAGGCTGAGAGGATTCGAAAGGTAATTCTTGAGCATGAGGCCCAGGCAAGGGTGATAATTTTGAAATTGAGGCGTTGCCAGACCAGGAGCCAATGTAAGTCAGCAAACACAGGGGGTGATGGATGAATGGGACTTGGTGGGAGTTAGGATACGGGCAGCCGAGTTTTGGATATTTAAGAAGGGAGTGCGTTGGAATAGTTGGGTCGAAAGGTAACAAAGCCATGGGTGAGGGTTTCAGCAGCAGGAGAGCTGAGGTAGAGGCTGAGTCAGCCCTGTTACGGGGTGGAAGCAGGCGGTCTTGGTGAAGGGGTGGATTTGTGGTCGGAAGCTCATCTCAGGGTCAAATCTGACACCAAGGTTGCAAATGTTCTGGTTCAGCTTCAGGCCAGGGAGAGCGATGAAGCTGATGACTAGGGAATGGAGTTTGGGACGGGGATTCAGTCTTCCCAATATTTAGTTGGAGCAAACTATTGCAGAGAAACAGGCCATTCAGCCCCACAGGTCCATGTCGCTGTTTATAGTCCACACGAGCCTCCTCCCACCTTAATTCTTCATCTAATTACGAAGGTTTTTTTTCGGGTAGATGTGGAGAAGATGTTTCCACTTACAGGGAGACCAGAACTAGGGGCCATAGATATAAGATAGTGGCCCTGAAATTCAGGCCTCCCCGGGTCCGTACGGAGTTCCTACGGGCCCGGGAAGGCATCGGAAATGCTGCAAGCGGTGGAAACCGGCATTTCCGATCTGTCAAGTTTCTGGCTTGATAGATCGTAGCCAGATCGGGAGCGAGGTCACTTGTAAATGTAAATTTCCAATATTTACACTTACAAATGTCTTCAAAAACCTTGCGCCTGAAAAAGCAGGCGCATAGCCTAATTTTACAAGCGCAGGTGTTTTAAGAAACATAAAAACATATAAAAATAAAGTTATTAAAACATATTTTATCATTAAAAACCCTCCCCACAACGGTAAGTTTATTTCAAAAAACTTTTTTAAAATCGGGAAATTATATTTTATTTAAGACATTAATAACCTTAATTTAAATGAATGTAGTGTAATTATTTTCTATTTTTTATTGTGGTTTGGGTGTTTGAGGCTGTGTTTTGGGTGTTTCGGACTCTATCAGAATCATAGTAATAGGAGTTTAGGACCCTGCGGAACGCCTATTAATATGATACTTTACCTGATTGGCTGCCCAGAGCCATGTAACTCCAGCTGTAGGTCTGCGCATGTCCCGACATGCACATGCTGCGAATTGCAGTCGAAGGAGGCCATAGAATCAGAAAATTGAACGTGGGCAGCAGCTTAAGGTAGGTGCGTATTTTATCTCTAAAATGCCCGTGGGAAGGCCAAAACGGAATTTCAGGGTCAGTCACAAATAAATCCAATAGGAAATTCAAAAGAAACTTCTTTACCCAGAGAGTGGTGGAACTTGCTACCACCAGGAATGGATGCAGTGACGAGGATAGATGCATTTAACGGGAACCAAGATAAAAACACGAGGGCGAAAAGATCAGGGGGCCGAAATTGATGGCCTTAGCTCCCACTGCCGGCCACTGCCGTCCACTGCCGCCCACTGCCATCCACTGCCGTCCACTGCCACCCACTGCCGCCCACTGCCGTCCACTGCCGCCCACTGCCACCCACTGCCATCCACTGCCGCCCACTGCCCCCAACTGCCGCCCACTGTCCCCAACTGCCGTCCACTGCCGCCCACTGCCCCCAACTGCCGCCCACTGCCGCCCACTGCCGTCCACTGGCTCCAACTGCCGCCTACTGCCACCCACTGCCGTCCACTGGCTCCAACTGCCGCCTACTGCCGCCCACTGCCCCCAACTGCCGTTCACTGCCACCCACTGCCATGCACTGCCATCCACTGCTGCCCACTGCCCCCAACTGCCGCCCACTGCCGTCCACTGCCCCCAACTGCCGTCCACTGCTGCCCACTGCCCCCCACTGCCGCCCACTGCCGTCCACTGGCTCCAACTGCCGCCTACTGCCGCCCACTGCCCCCAACTGCCGCCCACTGCCGCCCACTGCCATCCACTGCCGCCCACTGCCGTCCACTGCCGCCCACTGCCGCCCACTACCACCCACTGCCATCCACTGCCGCCCACTGCCCCCAACTGCCGCCCACTGCCGTCCACTGGCTCCAACTGCCGCCTACTGCCGCCCACTGCCCCCAACTGCCGTCCACTGCCGCCCACTGCCGCCCACTACCACCCACTGCCGTCCACTGCCGCCCACTGCCCCCCACTGCCGCCCACTGCCGTCCACTGGCTCCAACTGCCGCCTACTGCCGCCCACTGCCCCCAACTGCCGCCCACTGCCGCCCACTGCCATCCACTGCCGCCCACTGCCGTCCACTGCCGCCCACTACCACCCACTGCCATCCACTGCCGCCCACTGCCCCCAACTGCCGCCCACTGCCGTCCACTGGCTCCAACTGCCGCCTACTGCCGCCCACTGCCACCCACTGCCCCCAACTGCCGCCCACTGCCCCCAACTGCCGCCCACTGCCACCGACATTCCTCCTCGAGTTCCGCCCTGTGCCAGTTTCGAATTGGGCTGGAGCGGGTGGGAGGAGAGAGCCGCCGGGAACCGCCCGCTGAGCAACAACTGAGTGGCGTAAGTAACCTCCCGCCCGCCGAGATGCCAGATTGATGCGGGCGGGAGTTGGCAGGAGTCGGCAGCAGAACGGGGGTGGACCGTTGGTTGGAGGCTGGTCTGTCCTCGACGGTGAGTATGAAGATCTGAAAAAAAGGTGAGTAAACATTTTATAATTTTTTTCTTTACAGTGATTTATCTGGATGGGCCCCCTGAAGGTCTTCCGATGGTTTTTTTGATGCTTCTCCTTTCCAGGTCTTCGACCCCCCTTGGGCCTGACTCCAGCATCGGCGGCACTTAGGCAAGCGCCTTTGCCGCCGAGATTGGGAGCTCCCGCCGGCTGCCATCCAGACTGACGGCGCAAGTCCCTCATTTGCCGCCCACCAACCTTTGAAGGATGTTTTCGATGTAAACCCCGCCCAAAGTACCGTCAGGGATCTCGACAGCCATCAGCGGTCCTTTGGGCGGCACTCGGGCAGGCAGGGGCCTTCACCAAATTTGGACCCTAGGAGGAAATGTTGACAGGGTTAGATGAAGAAGGGTATGAGGAGACTTGTGTGGAACACTGGCATGGGTTTGTTGGGCTGAATAGGTTGTGTCTGTGCGCTAAATGTTATGTAAATTTTTTTTAAAGTCTTCTCAATTTGTCGTGCCATCTTCAAAGATTTGTGTATGCATATAACGCCTTTCATGAACGCAGGATGTCCCAAAGCATATTAAAGTCAGTGAAGTACTTCTGAAGTGTAGTCACTGTTGTAATGTAGGAAACGCAGCAGTCAATTTGTGCACAGCAAACTCCCACAAATGATTGTGATAATAACCAGATCATCTGTTTTAGTGATGTTGGTTGAGTGATAAATATTGGCCCAGGATATCGGGGAGAACTCCCCTGCTCTTCTTCGAAATAGCACCATGGGATTTTTTACGTCCAGCTGAGAGAGCAGACGGGGCCTCGGTTTGACGACTCATCTGAATGACGGTACCTCCGACAGTGCAGCACTCCCTCAGCACTGCACTGGGAAGTCAGCCTCGAATTTGCTCTCAAGTCTCTGGAGTGGAACTCCTAATCCATGGATATCTGGCCATGAGGCGAGATTGCTACCCACTGAGCCACGGCTGACACAAGGTATCGATGGTTAAAACCAGAGTCTTCTGAGGCACTGTGGGCTGTTTACAAAACTCGTGGGGAAAGTAAGTGTGAGGAGGACACAGAGAGGCTGCAAAGGGATAGAGACAGGTTAAGTGCTTGGGCAAGAAGATGGCAGATGGAGTATAATGTGGGGAAATGTGAAGGTGTTCACTTTGGTAGGAAGAATAGAAAAACAGAATATTGTTAAAATGGTGCAAGAGGAATAAATGTGTGTATTCAGAGGGATTTGGGTGGCCTTGGTACATAAATCGCAGAAAGTTAACATGAAGGTACAGCAATAAATTAGGAAGGCAAATGGTATGCTATCCTTTATTGCAAGGGGGTTGGAGTCAAAAAGTAAGGAACTCGGGAGCTGGACTGTGCCGAATAAAGATTTTGCCGGCTAAAGGGACATCAGCCCGAGGTCCGGGATGGGAAGGAGGTCGCTGCCCTGGGCCCCTGAAACGGGCTCCCCGATGCTGGCCCCCCTCCGACACTGGGCCCCCTGAAACTGGGCCCCCGACACTCGGCCCCGGACATTTGGCCCCCCGACACTGGGACCCCCGACAGTGTCGGCAGCCGAGTGTCGGAGGGCCCAGTGTCGGGGGGTCCAGTATCGGGGGCTGAGTGTCAGGGAGCCAAGAGTCGGGGGGCCCAGTGTCGGGGGGCCCAATGTCGGGGGGTCAGTCTCGGGGGGCAAAGTGTCGGGGAGCCCGTTTCAGGGGCCCAGTGTCGGGGTGCCCAGTGTCAGGGGGCCCAGTGTCGGGGGCCCAGTGTCGGGGGGCCCAGTGTCGGGGGCCCAGTGTCAGGGGGCCCAGTGTCGGGGGTCAGTGTCGGGGTGCCCAGTGTCGAAGGGCACAGTGTCGGAGGGCCCAGTGTCGTGGGGTCCAGTGTCAGGGGGCCCAGTGTAGGGGGGCTCAATGTCAGGGGCCTAGTGTCGGGGGGCCCAGTTTCAGGTGGCCGAGTGTCAGGGGACCCAGTGTCGGGGGCCCAGTGTCGGGGGGCCCAGTGTCGGGGGTCAGTGTCGGGGGGCCCAGTTTCAGGGGGCCTAGTGTCAGGGGCCCAGTGTCGGGAGGCCCAGTGTTGGGGGGCCCAGTGTCGAGGGGTCCAGTGTTGGGGGGCCAGTGTCGGGGGCCCAGTGTCAGGGGGCCCAGTGTCGGGGAGCCCAGTGTCTGGGGGCCCAGTGTCCGGGGGTCCAGTGTACGGGGGCCCAGTGTTGGGGGGTCAGTGGGTCAGTGTCAGGGGGCCGGGGGGGGCCCAGTGTCGGGGGCCCAGTGTTGGGGGTGCCCAGTGTCGGGGGCTCAGTGTCGGGGTCCCAGTGTTGGGGGGCCAAATGTCGCAGGCCGAGTGCCGGGGGGCCCAGTTTCAGGGGGCCCAGTGTAGGAGGGGGCCAGCATCAGGGGGGCCGTTTCAGGGGCCCAGTGTAGGGGGGCTCAATGTCAGGGTCCCAGTGTCGGGGGCCCAGTGTCGGGGGGCCCAGTGTCGGGGGTCAGTGTCGGGGGGCCCAGTTTCAGGGGGCCAATGTCAGGGGGCCAGTGTCAGTGGGCCCAGTGTCGGGAGGCACAGTGTCGGGCGGCCCAGTGTTGGGGGGCCAGTGTCAGGGGGCCCAGTGTTGGGGGGGCCCAGTGTTGGGGAGCCCAGTGTCAAAGGGCCCAGAGTCGGAGGGCCCAGTTTCTGGGGGTCAGTGTCAGGGGGACCAGTGTCGGGGGGCCCAGTGCTGGTGAGCCCAGTGTCGAAGGGCCCAGTGTCAGGGAGCCCAGTGTCGGGGGCCTAGTGTTGGGTGCCCGTGTCGGGGGGCCAAGTGTCGGGGTCCCAGTGTCAGGGGCCATGTATCCGGGGGCTGAGTGTCAGGGGGCCCCGGCGGATTGAGTATCCAAAGTCGGGGTGGAATTCGGCCGTGTTCTGCGCATGCTCCCCCGGCCACCAGAATCATGCCGGACGAGGGGTGGTGCCAGATATGGGAGATCCAACCTGAACTTGTCATAGAAGCGGTGCAATGAATGTTCACTGGATTAATCCCTGAGGAGAGAGTGATTAGATTGGGCCTATACTCTCTGGAGTTTAGAAGAATG
The DNA here is from genome assembly GCF_044704955.1 of Pristiophorus japonicus. Lineage (NCBI taxonomy): Eukaryota > Metazoa > Chordata > Chondrichthyes > Pristiophoridae > Pristiophorus > Pristiophorus japonicus. Next base: position 63,796,968 of record NC_091982.1, read on the forward strand.
AGGGGTGATCGCATTGAAACATATAAAATTCTGAGGGGAATTGACAGGGTAGATGCTGAGAAAAAAATAGTAAAAAAAAGACTTGCATTTACATGGCGCCTTTCACAAACACCGGGCATCTCAACGCCCTTTACAGCCAATGAAGTACTTGTTGAAGTATAGTCACTGTTGTAATGTGGAAAATGCGGCAGCCAATTTGTGCACAGCAAGCTCCCACAAACAGCAATGTGATAATGACCAGATAATGTAATGTTGATTGAGGGGTAAATATTTGCCAGCACGCCGGGGATAACACCCCTGCTCTTCTTCGAAATAGTGCCATGGGATCTCTTATGTCCACCTGAAAGAGCAGATGGGTTTAATGTCTGAGAGTTTGTTTCACTGGCTAGAGAGTCTAGAGCTAGGGTTCATAATCTGAGGATAAGGGGTCAACCATGTAGGATTGGGATGAGGAGAAATATCTTCGCTCAGAGGGTTGTGAATCTTTGAAAAGGACGATATTGCATTGATACAGAACCTTTCATGACCTCAGGATGTCTCAAAGCACTTTACAGCCAATGAAGACCTTGGTTTAACATCATCTGAATGACAGCACCTCCAACAGTGCAGCACTCCCTCAGCACTGCACTGGAGTGTCAGCCTAGATTTTTGTGCTCAAATCTCTGGAGTGGAACTTGAACTCACAACCTTCTGATTCAAAGGTGAGCATGTTACCCACTGAGCCACGGCTGACACTGGAGAATTCCCTCCCCACAGGGCTGTGCCTGCTCAGTTGTCGGTGTCGAGTTTTCTTCTTATGACCCTCCTGTGAAGCATCTTGGAATGTTTTACTACATTAAAGGTGTTATATAAATACAAGTTGTTGTTAAGTTAATTCAAGTCTGAGATCGATCGATTTTTGGGTACTGAGGGAATCGAGGGATCTGCCGATCGGGCGGGAAGTAGATTTGAGGATGAAGATTGGCCGTGATCATATTAAATGGCGGAGCAGGCTCGAGGGGCCGAATGGCCTACACCTGTTCCTAATTCTTATGTTCTTACCAAATGCAAAAGACGTGAAATGAGAACCCAAATATTGTCTCAGTTGCACCAAGTGGCGTGCTTCCTATGTTGCCTTTGCTCAGTGCTTGCAATAAATCTCAGGTTACCTGGCCCATCGTGCGTGATTCAAAGATGTTTAATGAATCTGTCAGCGACGGCGAGGAAATATATGCAAACTTTACATGCAACAATCATTTTCCTGGAAATTACATTTAGCCATCAGTCAACTGCACAGTGTAACTGCGCTTAAAGACTTAATTTATCTGCTACGCTGACAGCCAGCACCTGGAATTCAGCGGGGGAGCGGTACACGTGTGAGCTCAACAGCTGGATCACTGAATGTCAGGGTCTCGCAAATTAATAACATTTGGTAAAGTGATAAAGAGATGATTACATTGTCAAAACAAAAAAAAATACCGCCGTCTCAACGCCTGCCTTCAGCGGGTGCTTTCTGAATCCCGATTTGGGAATCTCTCTCGTTTGAGAGATTTTTAACCCCCGACTGAAATGGGACGGGGGCACCAAGCCTGCATTTTAGGGAGAGATAGCAGGGTTCAGTAAAAGAAAGACTAGCGCCTGGTCACAACCACAGGACGTCCCAAACTGCTTCACAGCCAATCAAGTACTTTTGGGGTGTACTCATTGTTGTAATGGGGGAAACGCAACAGCCAATTTGCGCACGGCAAGCTCCCACAAACAGCAATGTGACAATGACCAGATCATCTGTTTTTAGTGATGTTGATTGATGGATAAATATTGGCCCCAGGATAGAACTTCCCTGCTCTTCGTGGAATGTTTTTACACCCACCTGAGAGGGCAGATGGGGTTTAACGTCGCATCTGAAAGACGTCACCTCCGAATGTCCAGCATTCCCTCAGCACTGTACTGGAGTGTCAGTGTGGTGATTGTGCTCAAGTCTCTGGAGTGGGTCGCAGAGGCGAGAGTGCTGCCCACTGAGCCACAGCTGACATAAGATCATAAGAAATAGGAGCAGGAGTAGGCCATTCAGATTTCCAGAAGACATAAAAGGTCACTGCACAAGATAAAAGCTCACGGGGTTGAGGGTAATATATTAGCATGGATAGAGGATTGGTTAACTAACAGAGAACAGAGAGTCGGGATAAATGGGGGATTTTCTGGTTGGCAAACAGTAAGTAGTGGGGTGCTGCAGGGATCAGTACTGGGTCCTCAACTATTTACAATCTATATTAATGGATTGGATGAAGGGACCGAGTGTAATGCAGCCAAGTTTGCTGATTATAGAAAGATGGGTGGAAAAGCATTGTGTGAGGAGGACACAAACATCTGCAAAGGGATATAGAAACATAGAAACATAGAAAATAGTTGCAGGAGTACGCCATTCGGCCCTTCGAGCCTGCACCACCATTCAATACGATCATGGCTGATCATGCAACTTCAGTATCCCATTCCTGCTTTCTCTCCATACCTCCTAATCCCTTTAGCTGTAAGGGCCACATCTAACTCCCTTTTGAATATATTTAACGAACTGGCCTCAACAACTTTCTGTGGTAGAGAATTCCACAGGTTCACAATTCTCTGAGTGAAGAAATTTCTCCTAATCTCGGTCCTAAATGGCTTACTCCGTATCTACCCTGCTCGTTACTTCTTCAAAGAATTCCGTCAAATTTGTCAAACCTGATTTCCCTTTCATGAAACCATGCTGACTCACCTGTGACAGTTGGAACTGGTGCTCTCCACTCTCTCCTGCGACAGTTGGTACTGGTGCTCTCCACTCTCTGTCCTGCGACAGTTGGAACTGGTGCTCTCCACTCTCTCCCCCGCGACAGTTGGAACTGGTGCTCTCCACTCTCTCTCCTGTGACAGTTGGAAATGGTGCTCTCCACTCTCTGTCCTGCGACAGTTGGAACTGGTGCTCTCCACTCTCTCTCCTGTGACAGTTGGAAATGGTGCTCTCCAATCGCTCTCCTGCGACAGTTGGAACTGGTTCTCTCCACTCTCCTGTCCTTATATATATCAGTAATTAACATTTAGCATTGTTGTTGCTAATTTAGGTGTATCTAAGGGTTAAGTCATGGCAGAAGAGCTCGGACATGTGTTATGCTCCTCCTGTACTATGTGGGAAGTCGGGAACACTTCCGGTGTCGCTGACGACTATGTGTGCGGGAAGTGTGTCCGTCTCCAGCTCCTGACGGACCGCGTTGCGGAGCTGGAGCTGCGGGTGTATTCACTATGGAGCATGCACGATGCTGAGAATGACGTGAATAGCACATTTAGTGAGTTGGTCTTACCACAGGTAAATGGTCCACAGCCAGATAGGGAATGGAAGACCAACAGGAAGAGCAGTGCAGGGAAGGTAATGCAGGGGTCCCCTGCGGTCAACCCCTGCAAAACAGATTCACCGCTTTGGGTACTGTTGAGGGGGCTGACTCATCAGGGGAGAGCAGCAGCAGCCAAGTTCATGGCACCGTGACTGGCTTGCTGCACAGGAGGGCAGGAAAAAGAGTGGGAGAGCGATAGTGACAGGGGATTCAATTGTAAGAGGAATAGATAGGCGTTTCTGCGGCCGCAACCGAGTTTCCAGGATGGTATATTGCCTCCCTGGTGCAAGGGTCAAGGATGTCTTGGAGCGGGTGCAGAACATTCTGAAAAGGGAGGGTGAACAGCCAGTTGTCGTGATGCATATAGGTACCAACGATATAGGTAAAAAACGGAATGAGGTCTTACGAGACGAATTTAGGGAGCTAGGAGTTAAATTAAAAAGTAGGACCTCAAAAGTAGTAATCTCAGGATTGCTACCAGTGTCACGTGCTAATCAGAGTAGGAATCGCAGGAGAGCTCAGATGAATACGTGGCTTGAGAAATGGCGCAGAAGGAAGGGATTCAAATTCCTGGCACATTGCAACCGGTTCTGGGGGAGGTGGGACCAGTACAAACTGACGGTCTGCAGCTGGGCAGGATCGGAATCAATGTCCTAGTTGAGAGTGTTTGCTAGTGCTGTTGGGGAGGAGTTAAACTGATATGGCAGGGGGATGGGAACCTATGCAGGGAGACAGAGGGAAATAGAAGGGGGGGCAGAAGCAAAAGATAGAAAGGAGAATAGTAAAAGTGGAGGGCAGAGAAGCCCAAGGCAAAAAACAAAAAGAGCCACATTACAGCAAGATTCAAAAGGGGCAAATTGTGTTAAAAAGACAATCCTGAAGGCTCTGTGCCTCAATGTGAGGAATATTCGGTATAAGGTGGATGAATTAACTGCGCAGATAGCAGTTAACACCTAGGATGTGATTGGCATCACGGAGACATGGCTCCAGGGTGACCAAGGCTGGGAACTCAACATCCAAGGGTCTTCAGCATTTAGGAAGGATAGACAGTAAAGGAAAAGGAGGCAGGTGGTGTTGCTGGTTAAAGAGGAAATCAATGCAATTGAAAGGAAAGACATTAGCCTGGATGATGTGGAATCAGTATGGATGGAGCTGCGGAATTCCAAAGGGCAGAAAACGCTAGTGGAAGTTGTGTATAGACCACCAAATAGTAGTAGTGAGGTTGGGAACAGCATCAAACAAAAATTAAGGGATGTGTGCAATCAAGGTACAGCAGTTATCATGGGCGACTTTAATTTACATATTGATTGGGCTAACCTAACTGATAGCAATGCGGTGGAGGAGGATTTCCTGGAGTGTATTAGGGATGGTTTTCGAGACCAATATGTCGAAGAACCAACCAGGGAGCTGGCCATCCTAAACTGGGTGATGTGTTATGAGAAGGGACTAATTAGCAATCTTGTTGTACGAGGCCCTTTGGGGAAAAGTGACCATAATATGGTAGAATTCCTTATTAAGATGGAGAGTGACAAAGTTAATTCGGAAACTAGGGTCCTGAACTTAAGGAAAGGTAACTTCGACGGTATGAGGTGTGAATTGGCTAGAATAGACTGGCAGAGGATACTTAAAGAGTTGACAGTGGATAAGCAATGGCAAACATTTAAAGATCACATGGATGAACTTCAGCAATTGTACATCCCTGTCTGGAGTAAAAAATAAAACTGGGAAGGTGGCTCAACCATGTCCAACAACGGATAGCGTTAAAACCAAGGAAGAGGCATATAAATTGGCTAGAAAAAGCAACAAACCTGAGGACTGGGAGAAATGTAGAATTCAACAGAGGAGGACTAAGGGTTTAATTAAGAAGGGGGAAATAGAGTACGAGAGGAAGCTTGCAGGGAACATAAAAACTGACTGCAAAAGCTTCTATAAATATGTAAAGAGAAAAAGATTAGTGAAGACAAATGTAGGTCCCTTGCAGTCGGATTCAGGTGAATTTATAATGGGGAACAAAGAAATGGCAGACCAATTGAACAAATACTTTGGTTCTGTCTTCACAAAGGAAGATAATAATAACCTTCCGAATGTACTAGGGGACAGTGGGTCTAGTGAGAATGAGGAACTGAAAGATATCCTTAGTAGGCAGGAAATTGTATTAGGGAAATTGATGGGATTAAAGGCCGATAAATCCCTGGGACCTGATAGTCTGCTTCCCAGAGTACTTAAGGAAGTGGCGCTAGAAATAGTGGATTCATTGGTGATCATTTTCCAACAATCTATCGACTCTGGATCAGTTCCTATGGACTGGAGGGTAGCTAATGTAACGGCACTTTTTAAAAAAGGAGGGAGAGAGAAAGCAGGTAATTATAGACCGGTTAGCCTGACATCAGTAGTGGGGAAAATGTTGGAATCAGTTATTAAGGATGAAATAGCAGCCCATTTGGAAAGTAGTGACAGGATCAGACCGAGTCAGCATGGATTTATGAAAGGGAAATCATGCTTGACGAATCTTCTGGAATTTTTTGAGGATGTAACTAGCAGAGTGGACAAGGGAGAACCATTGGATGTGGTGTATTTAGACTTTCAAAAGGCTTTTGATAAGGTCCCGCACAAGAGATTGGTGTACAAAGTCAAAGCGCATGGTATTGGGGGTAATGTGCTGGCGGGGATAGAGAACTTGTTGGCAGACAGGATAAGTCGGGATAAACGGTTCTTTGTCAGAATGGCAGGCAGTTACTAGTCGGGTGCCGCAGGGCTCAGTGCTGGGACCCCAGCTCTTTACAATATACATTAACAATTTGGATGAAGGAATAGAGTGTAATATCTCTAAGTTTGCAAATGACACTAAACTGGGTGGCGGTGTGAGTTGTGAGGAGGACGCTAAGAGGCTGCAGGGTGACTTGGACAGGTTAGGTGAGTGGGCAAATACATGGCAGATGCAGTATAATGTGGATAAATGTGAGGTTATCCATTTTGGGGGCAAAAACACAAAGGCAGAATATTATCTGAATGGCGGCAGACTAGAAAAACGGGAGGTGCAACGAGACCTGGGTGTCATGGTTCCTCAGTCACTGAAAGTGGGCACGCAGGTACAGCAGGCGGTAAAGAAGGCAAATGGCATGTTGGCCTTCATAGCGAGAGGATTTGAGTATAGGAGCAGGAAGGTCTTACTACAGTTGTACAGGGCCTTGGTGAGGCCACACCTTGAATATTGTGTACAGTTTCGGTCTCCTAATCTGAGGAAGGACATTCTTGCTATTGAGGGAGTGCAACAAAGTTCATCAAACTGATTTCCAGGATGGCAGGACTGACATATGAAGAAAAATCGACTCGGCTTATATTCACTGCAATTTAGAAGAATGAGAGGGGATCTCATCGAAACATATACAATTCTGACGGGATTGGACAGGTTAGATGCAGGAAGAATGTTCCCGATGTTGGGGAAGTCCATAACCAGGAGTCACAGTCTAAGGATAAGGGGTAAGCCATTTAGGACTGAGATGAGGACAAACTTCTTCACTCAGAGAATTGTGAACCTGTGCAATTCTCTACCACAGAAAGTTGTTGAGGCCAGTTAGTTAAATATATTCAAAATGGAGTTTGGCCCTTAGATGTGGCCCTTACGGCTAAAGGATCAGTGGGTATGGAGAGAAAGCAGGAATGGGGTACTGAAGTTGCATGATCAGCCAAGATCATAGTGAATGGTGGTGCAGGCTCGAAGGGCCGAATGGCCTACTCCTGCATCTATTTTCTATGTTTCTATGTTTCAAAATAATTTTTCAATATCTCTGCCATTTCCCTGTTCCCCATTATGAATTCCCCAGTCTCATCCTCTCAAGGTCCAATATTTACTTTAGCCACTCTTTTCCTTTTTATGTACCTGTAGAAACTCTTACTATCTGTATTATATTTCATGCTAGTTTATTACATAATCTATCTTCCCTCTCTTTATTATTTTTTTAGTTGTTTTTTAAAGTTTCCCAATCCTCCGGCCTCCCACCAGTCTTGGGTACATTGTATGCCCTTGTTTTCAATTTGATACTATCCCTTATTTCCTTAGTTAGCCACGGATGGTTATCCCTTCTCTTACAGTCTTTCCTTCTCATTGGGATATATTTTTGTTGTTAGTTGTGAAGTATCTCCTTAAATGTCTACCACTGCTCATCAACCGTCCCATAGTTTAATCTATTTTCCAGTCCACTTTAGCCAACTCTACCTTCGTACCTTTGTAGTCTCCTTTATTTAAGTTTAGGACACTGGTTTGAGATCCAACTTTCTCACCCTCCAACTGAATTTGAAATTCAACCATGTTATAGTCACTCATTCCTCAAGGATCCTTTATTGGGAGATTGTTTATTAATCCTGCCTCATTACACAGTACCAGATCTAAGATAGCCTGCTCCCTGGTTGGTTCCGCAACATACTGTTCAAGGAAACTATCTCGGCTATCTCTATGAACTCCTCCTCAAGGCTACTCTGACCAATTTGCTTTGTCCTATCAATATGAATATTAAAATCGCCCATGATTATTGTCATTCCTTTTTGACAAGCCTCCATTATTTCTTGATTTACACTCCATCCAACAGTGTAGCTACTGTTAGAGGGCCTATAGACTATGCCCACCAGCGACTTTTTCCCCTTATTATTCCTTATCCCAACCCATACTGATTCAACATCTTGATCTTCTGAGCCAATATCATTTCTCACTAACGCACTGATCTCATCCTTTATTAACAGTGTTACCCCACCTCCTTTTCCTTTCTGTCTGTCCTGCCGAATTGTCAAATACCCCTGAATATTTAGTTCCCAGCCTTGGTCACCTTGCAACCACGTCTCTGTAATGGCTATCAGATCATACCCATTTGTATCTATTTGTGCCGTCAATCATCTATTTTGTAACGAATGCTACGTGCATTCAGATGAAGAGGTTTTAAATTTGCTCAAGTTGACATGTGACACTATGGGAGAACCGGCCAGTCGGCATTTTAGGTGCTGACCTTTCGTAAAACAGAAAAAACACGAGGAGGAAGGACAGCCCTATGAACAGAAAGATATGTCACAACAGAGTTAGGCTCAGAGAGGAATCATGAAAGGGATGATGTATCAGACAAGTGGCGGAGAGAGACACTGAGGCATTAGAGAGACAAAGGTTGTGTAAATAGCCGAGGAAGTGGGAGTTGTGGGTAACAGCTGTACTCACAGTTAACTCATTAGAATGTCAAACACCAAATCCAAATATTTGAGGGAGAGCTGCACTATATTTTGCCGTGTTCATTCTCCTCTCTCATTCATTTGAATGTGGACAAGGTTTGCCCTTATTATGGTGGAGGATGACATAAGTACCTGTGAGATATACACGGGAAACCTAAACAGCTTGTGCAAGTTGAATGTGAAACTGACGAGGACTCACTGTGGCATAGATGATGACTATGGTCGATGGTTTAAGCATCAGAACATAAGAACGTAAGAAATGGGAGCAGGAGTAGGCCATACAGCCCCTCGAGCCTGCTCTATCATTCAATAAGATCATGGCTGATCTGATCTTGTCCTCAACTCCACTTCCCTGCCCGCTCCCCATAACCCTTGACTCCCCTATAGTTCAACAATCTGTCTATCTCAGCCTTGAATACATTCAATGACTCAGCTTCCACAGCTCTCTGGGGTGGAGAATTCCAAAGATTTACAACCCTCTGAGAGAATAAATTTCTCCTCATCTCCGTCTTAAATGGGCGACCCCTTATTCTGAAACTACGCCCCCTAGTTCTAGATTCCCCCACAAGCTGAAATATCCTCTAAGCATCTACCCTGTGAAGTCCCCTTGGAATCTTATATGTTTCAATAAGATTACCTCTCAAACTTCTAAACTCCAATGAGCATAGGCCCAACCTGCTCAATCTTTCTACAGAAGAGAGCCCCTTCATCCCAGGAATCAACCAAGTGAACCTTCTCTGAACTGCCTCCAATGCAAGTATATCCCTCTTTACAAAACAACACTGTAATATATTTGCTTCATGGGATCATTGTTTAAGAATTCATTGCATCACATTGCTATGAAGAAGTAGTTGGTTTATTAGCAAAGGTTTAACAATCACACTATACATTACAGTTCATCCATCAGGCTCACAATCACCTGCCTCATCGTGGATCCCCCGAACCCAACTGGCTGGGGTTTTATTGAGTCTTGTGAACATCATGTGACTGGCTAAGCCACTCACAACTCTATCAGCCTGTGAACATCCTCACAGGTGTAAACATTACAGAGACAAAAACTGTACACAGTACTCCAGGTGTGGTCCCACCAACGCCCTGTACACAAGACTCCCAAAGTAAGCGCTCTATGCGGAACTCCTACACAGCAAGCGAGCCCCAGGTGGGCAGAGGAAATGTTTCAAGGACACCCTCAAAGCCTTCTTGATAAAATGCAACATCTCCACTGACACCTGGGAGTCCCTGGCCAAAGACCGCCCTAAGTGGAGGAAGTGCATCCGGGAGGGCGCTGAGCACCTCGAGTCTCGTCGCCGAGAGCATGCAGAAATCAAGCGCAGGCAGCGGAAGGAGTGTGCGGCAAAAAAAACTTCCCACCCACCCTTTCCTTCAATCTCTATCTGTCCCACCTGTGACAGAGACTGTAATTCCCATATTGGACTGTTCAGTCACCTGAGAACAAACTTTTAGAGTGGAAGCAAGTCTTCCTCGATTCCGAGATCTGTCTATGATGATGATGTACAGTTGTAGTGGCACTGCCCTGCTTTTATACACCATCACCCTTGCAATAAAGGCCAACATTCTATTTGCCTTCCTAACGGGCGATAGCGAGACGGCAGCACGTTTTACACCTCTTTCCATTGAAGTTGGTGGAGATAAAATCGTGGAGAGATTTAAAGCCAGCTGCTGACTGGCTGTTGCCCGTTTTACACTAATGGCACAAAGTCACAATTAACCTCGCCACATAAGAAACAATTAGACCGGGTTCGGCGAGTCCTGGCTGTTTTACCTTCCGCTTGCCTCTCCCTGAGCGAACCCCGCACTCCATCCAGCGCTCCCGCTGGCCTGGGCCTCTTGCTGTGCAAACCCCACGTTCCGTACACCGCTCCCATTGGCCTGGGCCTCACCCTGAGCGAACCCCGCTCCGTACACCACTCCCATTGACCTCGGCCTCACCCTGAGCGAACCCCACTCCGTACTCCGCTCCTGCTGGCCTGGGCCTCTTGCTGAGAGAACATCGCTCCGTACACTGCTCCCGCTGGCCTGGGCCTCTTGCTGAGAGAACATCGCTCCGTACACCACTCCTGCTGGCCTGGGCCTCTTGCTGAGCGAACCCTGCACTCCGTACACTACTCCCGCTGGCCTGGGCCTCTCACTGAGCGAACCCCGCGCTCCGTACACCCCTCCTGCTGGCCTGGGCCTCTTGCTGAGAGAACATCGCTCCGTACACCCCTCCCGCTGGCCTGGGCCTCTCGCTGAGCGACCCCGCGCTCCGTACACCGCTCCCGCTGGCCTGGGCCTCTTGCTGAGCGAACATCGCTCCGTACACCGCTCTCGCTGGCCTGGGCCTCTCGCTGAACAAAAGCAGTCTTTTTAAAAAATCTTTTCTCAGTCAGGTGAATTTCCTTTCCGGTTAAAACACAGAAATTACTCTTCCCGATTTCAACGGACAAAGGTTTTGATCTTCCCCTTTATTTAATGTGTGTTTTGACCGAGGTTCAGCTCCCTGCTAAGATTTATTTTTATTATTCATTCTCGGGATGTGGGAGTCGTGGGCAAGGCCGGCATTTATTGCCCACCCCATTGAAATTGAGGTGTTGGTTAACTGGAAGCCAATGTAGCACAGGGGTGATGGTGGAGCGGGACTTGGTGCGAGTTAGGTTAGGACATGGGTAGCCGAGTTTTGGATCACCTCTAGCTTACGTAGTGTCAACAAATAGTGGTGTGAGACTGGGTAAGGACGGCAACTTTCCTTCCCTGAAGGACACTGGGGAACCTGAGGGGTTTTTACAACAATTCAACAGCATCATGGCTTTTTATTTCAGGTTATTTAAACTGAATTCAAACTGCCATGGTGGTATTTGAAATCAAGCTCTTTCGATTAACTAGCTCAGTAAAACTTCCATACAGGTACAGCAGGCAGTGAAGAAGGCAAATGGCATGTTGCCTTCATAGCAAGAGGATTTGAGTATAGGAGCAGGGAGGTCTTACTGCAGTTATACAGGGCCTTGGTGAGAACTCACTTTGAATATTGTGTTCAGTTTTGATCTCCTAATCTGAGGAAGGACATTCTTGCTATTGAGGGAGTGCAGCGAAGGTTCACCAGACTGATTCCCGGGATGGCAGGATTGACATATGGGGAGACTGGATCGGCTAGGCTTATACTCACTGGAATTTAGAAGAATGAGAGGGGATCTCATAGAAACGTAAAAAATTCTGATGGGACTGGACAGGTTAGATGCAGGAAGAATGTTCCCAAGGTTGGAGAAGTCCAGAACCAGGGCTCACAGTCTAAGGATAAGGGGTAAGCCATTTAGGACTGAGATGAGGAGAAACTTCTTCACTCAGAGAATTGTGAACCTGTGGAATTCTCTCCCACAGAAAGTTGTTGAGGCCAGTTCATTAGATATATTCAAAAGGGATTTAGATGTGGCCTTATGGCTAAAGGGATCAAGGGGTATGGAGAGAAAGCAGGAATGGGGTACTGAAGTTGCATGATCAGCCATGATCATATAGAGGTGGTGCAGGCTAGAAGGGCCGAATGGCCAACTCCTGCACCTATTTTCTATGTTTCTATGTTTCTATATCCCATATTGTTGATGGAGTACTGTGTGTAGTTCTGGTCACCATATTATAGAAAGGACCTAATAGAATTCTTTAAAATTATGAAAGGTTTTGACAGAGGATACAGATAGAATGTTTCCACTTGTGGGGAAGAGCAAAACTAGAGGCCATCAATATAAGATCGTCACCAAGAAATCCAATAGGGAATTCAGAAGAAACTTCTTTACCCAGAGAGTGGTGAGAATGTGGAACTCGCTGCCACAGGGAGTGGTTGAAGCAAATAGCATAGATGGAGTTAAGAGGAGGCTAGACAAGCATATGAGGGAGAAGGGAATAGAGGGTTATGCAGATAGAGTTAGATGAGGAAAGACAGGAGGAGGCTTGAGTGGAGCATAAATGCTGGCATGGACTGGTTGGGCCGAATGGCCTGTTTCTTTGGCGTATATCCGATGTAATCCTATGTATGGTGCCACCTTGGTGTTTCCTGATTGAGTGACCGAGCGTATCTTCGCAGGCGCTGGTTATGGAGACTTTTAGGGCAGACCAGGCGCTGTGGGCACTCTGCATCTCGGAGTTATTGAGGGTCGCCAGGTTGGCAGTGAGGCGTTGACTGTATAGGGCTTTCTTAACTGGGTCTTTGGAGTGCCCCGGCATGGATTATTCTGCGGCATTGTTTTCATTCCTAAGGAGCCTACTATCAGCAAGGGCAGACATCGATTACGAGGTTCAACACCGCCTCCAGTGCACCAGCGCGGCCTTTGGTCGCCTGAGGAAGAGAATGTTTGAAGACCAGGACCTCAAATCTCGCACCAAGCTTATGGTCTACAGGGCAGTAGTGATACCCGCCCTCCTGTATGGCTCAGAGACGTGGACCATATACAGTAGACATCTCAAATTGCTGGAGAAGTACCACCAGCGCTGCCTCCGCAAGATCCTGCAAATCCCCTGGGAGGACACACGCACCAATATCAGCGTCCTCGCCCAGGCCAACATCCCCAGCATTGAAGCACTGACCACACTCGATCAACTCCTTTGGGCGGGCCACATCGTCCGTATGCCTGACACAAGACTCCCAAAACAAGCACTCTACTTGGAACTCCTACACGGCAAGCGAGCCCCAGGTGGGCAGAGGAAACATTACAAGGACACCCTCAAAGTCTCCTTGATAAAGTGTAACTTCCCCACTGGCACCTAGGAGTCCCTGGTCCAAAACCGCCCAAAGTGGAAGAAGAGCATCTGGGAGGGGCTGAGCACATTGAGTCCCGTCGCCGAGAGCATACAGAAATCAAGCGCAGACAGCGGAAGGAGCGTTTGGCAAACCAGACTCCCCACCCACCCTTTCCTCCAACCACTGTCTGCCCCACCTGTGCCAGAGACTGTAATTCCCGTATTGGACTGTACAGTCACCTGAAAACTCACTTTTAGAGTAGAAGCAAGTCTTCCTCGATTTCGAGGGACTGCCTCTGATAAAGATGCCATCCAACACATCTGCACTAAGAGCGAATTTCCATCCGTTAATCTCTTCGGCTGACGTCATTAAGCTATCTCGAGTGACATTCGCTGGGAGTGGAAAGGCAGCTTTCCTTTCTGCACTGTACACGAGCTGTTGCAGCTCGGCTGATAAACCGCAACTTATCCTGATACAATATTGAAGACTAATGCGATGCGTACGGTGCAGACTCGTAGCCCCTTTCCAGGGGACTGCAGTGAAAGGACAGACTCATCTACATTCAGGAAATGTGACGGGCTCCCTTCTTTTTATTATGTAAATGTTGATGCGAATGCTTTCTAATTCAGTTTGCTCTGGTCACTGGTCCAGCCCGTTCCTTTGTTATCTGCAGCCCCCTGGGGCTCTTCTGGCTTTCCATTGCTGCCATTAAGTTGAATGGTTTGTAATTTGCCTCTGCAGTCTTGCTTACAGTTATAAACCATATGATTGAAATCTTTTTAATGTCTTTGACATTTGTATTTTGCATCTTGTGCTTTACTTTTTACTGCCCGTTGACGCTTATAGTCCCAGCTATTGTAAGAATGGATGGCACGGCATTAGGTACAACAACAGCTTACATTGATATAATGCCTTTAAAAAACACAACAATTCGGATTTATAGCGTGCCTTTAACGCAGTCTTTGGCCCTAAGTGGAGGAAGTGCATCCGGGAGGGCGCTGCGCACCTCGAGTCTCATCGCCGAGAGCATGCAGAAATCAAACGCAGGCACGGAAGGAGCATGCGGCAAACCTGTCCCACCCACCCTTTCCCTCAACGACTATCTGTCCTACCTGTGACAGGCACTGTGGCTCTCGGATTGGACTGTTCAGCCACCTCAGGACTCATTTTAAGAGGCGGCATAGGTCATACAGCTTCCCATTGGTTCTGTAGTTTAGTTCCACTCCAGCGGGGAGCTTGTTGACTGTGAGGTGGAGTATGGCAGCAAAGAAGATTGAGAAGAGGGTTGGAGCGATGACGCGGCCATGTTTGACCCCAGTCCGGACGTGAATTGCGTCTATAATGGAGCCGTTGGTAAGGATCACGGCATGCTAGTTGTCGTGGAGCAGGTGAAGGATGTTGACAAACTTTTGAGGGCATCCGAAACGGAGGAGGACACTCCATAGACCCTCACGGTTGACAGTGTCAAAGGCTTTTGTAAGATCGAAAAAGGCCATGCATAAGGCGCTGCTCCCTGGATTTTTGCTGCAGCTGTCGCGCTGCAATGATCATGTCCGTTGTGCCCCGTAGGGGATGAAATCTGCACTGTGATTCCGGGAGAAGCTCCTCGTCCACAGGGAGAAGACGGTTGAGGAGAACTCTAGCTACAACTCTCACGACAACTCCTGCGGCGCCTCCAGGCCAGGTCCAAGATCACCCCAACCTCTGACATGGAGCTACAGTACACGGACGACACTTGTGTCTGCACACATTCTGAGGCTGAACTCCAGAATATAGTCGATGTATTCACTGAGGCATATAAAAGCAGGGGCCTTATGCTAAACATCCGTAAGACAAAGTTTCTCCACCAGCCTATCCTCGCCGCACAGCACTGCCCCCTAGTCATCAAGATCCACGGCACGGCCCTGGACAACATGGATCACTTTCCATATCTCGGGAGTCTATTATCAACAAAAGCAGACATTGATGCGGAGATTCAACACCGCTTCCAGTGCAACAATGCAGCCCTTGGCTGCCTGAGGAAAAGAGTTTTCGAAGACCAGGCCCTCAAATCCACCACCAAGCTCATGGTCTACAGGGCTGTAGTAATAGGCCATTGGAGGGAGCAGTGTGCGGCGGCCCGACCCAGAAATGGGTGCGGTCCCAGCCTGCAAGACCATCACCAGGCCGGGGCCATTGGGAGCAGCAGGGATTAGTGCGTGCTGCTGCAGGAGTGCAACGGCTATGAAGCCAGGTCGCTGATTGCAGTGCGGGCAGGCACAGCAGGAGGGGCGAAGGAGTGGCAAGAGTCCATAGAGGGAAGTAACCGGGGCCCAGGAGAGGCGTGAATCTGGGGCCCAGAAGAGGTGAAGGCCCGGGGGCAGCATGGTCCAGCCAACAATGCGATATGTGTACGCGCTCGGTCTGTGCAGCAGAGCTTGTCTCCAGTTAGTCTTGGGTAATACGTGCCACTGAACCAAGACCTAACTCTGTCAAGCCCGTGTGGTGGCTGGTGAGCAACGGCCACCACGCGTTAAAAAAATCCACGCACAGGCATCTTCCACCCTTCACGATGTAGTTCGGGATCTGGAATATTAGGTCCTTCATTGAAACAGCTGTGAACTCATCCCTTTTTTGCGTGGAAGCAAGTCATCCTCGCTTCGAGGGACTGCCTATGATGATGATGAATACCCGCCCTCCTGTATGGATCAAAAACATAGACGATGTACTGTAGACACCTCAAGTCGCTGGAGATATATCACCAACGATGTCTCTGCAAGATCCTGCAAATCCCCTGGGAGGACAGGTGCACCAACATTACTGTCCTCGACCAGGCTAACATCCCCAGCATTGAAGCACTGACCACACTCGATTAGTTTCGCTGGGCAGGCCACATGGTTCGCATGCCAGACACGAGACTCCCTAAGCAAATGCTTTATGCAGAGCTCCTTTATAGCAAACGAGCCAAAGGTGGGCAGCGGAAACATTACAAGGACAACCTCAAAGCCTCCCTGATAAAGTGCAACATCACCACTGACACCTGGGAGTCCCTGGCCGAAGACCGCCCTAAGTGGAGAAAGTGCATCCGGGAGGGGGGTTGAGCTCTTCGAGTCTCAACTCCGAGAGCGTGAAGAGGTCAAGCGCAGGCAGCAGAAGGAGCGTGTGGCAAACCAGTCCCACCCAACCCTTCCCTCGGCGATTGTCTGTCCCACCTGTGACAGGGTCTGTGGCTCTCGTATTGGACTGTTCAGGCATCAAAGAACTCATTGCAGGAGTGGAAGCAAGTCTTCCTTGATTCCGAAGGACTGCCTATGATGATGATAATGCAATGAACCATCCGATAGTGCTTCACAGGAATGTTATGAGACAAGAAATTTGACACCGATTAAGTAGAAATTAGTGCAGGTGAGCAAAAGCTTGGTCAAAGAGGTAGGTTTTAAGGAGCATCTTGAAGGAGGAAAGAGGGGTAGAGAGGTTTAGGGAGGGAGGTCCAGAGCTTAGTGCCCAGGCAACAGAAGGCATGGCCACCGATGGTTGAGCGATTATAATCAGGGATACTCAAGAGGGCAGAATGAGAGGAATGCAAACATCACGGTGGGTTGTAGGGCTGGAGGAGAGTACAGAGATAGGGAGGGGCAAGGCCATGGAGGGGTTTGAAATCAAGGATGAGAATTTTTAAATTGAGACGTTGCTTAACCCGGAGCCAACGTAGGTCAGCGAGCACAGGGGTGATGGGTGAACAGGACTTGTTGTGAGTTAGGACATGGGCAGCCGAGTTTTGGATCACCTCTAGTTTATGTAGGATAGTATGTGGGAGGCCAGCCAGGAGTGCGCTGCAATAGTCAAGTCTAGAGGTAACAAAGGCATGGATGAGGGTTTCAGCAGCAGATGAGCTGAGGCAGGGGCGGAAGCGGGCAATGTTACAGAGGTGGAAATAGGCGGTCTTAGTTTTGCGGTGAATATGTGGTCGAAAGCTCATTTTAGTGTCAAATATGACACCAACATTGCGAACAGTCTGGTTCAGCCTCAGACAGAAGTTGGGGAGAGGGATGGAGTCAATGGCTAGGGAACGGAGTTTGTGGTGAGGACCGAAAACAATGGCTTCGGTCATACCAATATTTAATTGGTGAAAATTTCTTCTCATCCAGACCTGGATGTCGGACAAGCAGTCTGACAATTTAGAGACTGTGGAGGGGTGGAGAGACGTGGTAGTGAGGTAGAGCTGGGTGTCAATCAGCATACATGTGGAAACTGACACTGTGTTTGCGGATGATGTCGCCAAGGGGCAACAAGTAGATAGGAAATAAGAGGGGGCCAAAGATAGATCCTTGGGGGACACCAGAGGTAACGATGAGGGTTGGGAAGAGAAGCATTGCAGGTGATTCTCTGGCTACGATTAGATAGATAAGAATGGAACCAGGCGCGTGCAGTCCCACCCAGCTGGACGATGGTGGAGGGACATTGGAGGAGGATGGAGTGGCCAAAAAGGACGAGGAGGGATAGTTTGCCTTTTGTCACAGTCATAAAGGGTGTCATTTGTGACTTTGATGAGAGCCGTTTTGATACTGTGGCAAGCGCGGAAACCTGATTGGAGGGAATGAAAAATGGAATTGCGGGAAAGATGGGTATGGATTTGGGAGGCGACAACACGTTCAACATTGTAAAATGTCCCAAGTTGTTTCACAGGAGAGTCATAAAATGAAATTAGACACCGAACACATAAGGAGATGGTAGGGCAGGTGACCAAAAGCTTTGTCAAGAGAACTGTCTTGAAGGAGAAAAGAGAGGTGGAAGAGGTTTAGGGAGGGAATTCCAGAGTTTAGGGCCTAGGGAACTGAAGGCACCGGCCACCGATGGTGGAGAGATGAAAATTGTGGATGCACAAAAGACCAAAATTGGAGGACAGCAGCTATCTCGGAGGCCTGTAGGGATTGCAGGGTGGGAGCCATGGACGGATTTGAAGCCCCTCTTTGCCCAGTGATCCCTGATGTCGTCAGTGGCACCCCTTTTCCTTCGGTTCTCTTACCCCATCCACTCCTGACCCCTTTGTCCTTTCCTCAAAATTGTCATCAGGGCCAGCTCTGCACCCATCTTTCCCATCAATCCTTGCTTGTATCCCTTCTGCTCTTCTGCATCGTGGAGCACCCTGGCACCAGCAGCTCAGGGTGAGATCCGGTGTGAAAGACCTGAAGTTCGTCCCCCGCTCCCCGACACCCAAGAAACGGGCGTATCAATGTTCTGTTTTTCCCCTTTTGTGTTTACTCTGCATTTTCTGTCTTTATTTGAGAATATATTTGCTGCAATGTTTTTTGAGGGTACAGCTCCCTCTATTGTTTCCCTGTGTGCTGCATCTGCCTGGGCCATGCACTGTGCGTTGGACAGAGTGGGTGTGACTTGTTCTTGGACTTCTTCCACTGCCTCTTTCAGCTGGCTTGGTTAAGAGGAGCAATGTGAAAATTGCTCTTGTCTCCTGGCCCCCCCTCCACGCATCTGACCTCTGCTCAGGCCTTCTTCAGCATGGTTAAATTGGCACCATAGGCACGGAATCTGCATTTGCCACTACCACGGTGCCATACATCGTGCACAGATCAAAAGTAAAGAAAGAAAGATTTGCATTTATATAGCGCCGTTCACGACCTCAGGACGTCCCAGGCGCTTTGCAGCCAACGAAGCACTTTTTGAAGTGCAGTCGCTGTTATAATATAGGAAACCCGGCAGCCAATTTGCGCACAGCAAGCTCCCACAAACAGCAATGTGATAATGACCAGATAAACTGTTTTTTTTAAGTGGTGTTGATTGAGGGATAAATATTGGCCGGGATGCCGGCAGAACTCCCCTACTTTTCTTCGATAGAGTGACATGGGATCTTTAACATCCACCTGAGACAGCATACAGGGCCTCAGTTTAACATCTACATCTGACAGTGCAGTGCTCCCTCAGCACTGCACTGGAGTCTCAGCCTAGACCTGTGTGCTCACATCTCTGGAATGGGTCTTGAACCCACAACCTTCTGACTCAGAGGGAGAGTGCGACCCACTGAGCCACCGCTGGTCCAAAAGGCCAATGGAATGTTGCCCTTTATCTCAAAGGAGGCTGGAAATCAAAGTGGAGGAAAGTGTGCTTCAGTTGTACTTCTTCTTAGGCAGCCTTGTGTCGAGGATGACTTGCTTCCACGCCAAAAAGGGATGAGTTCACAGTTGTTTCAATGAAGGACCTAATATTCCAGATCCCGAACTACATCCTGAAGGGTGGAAGATGCCTGTGCGTGGACTTTTTTAACGTGGGGTGGCCGTTGCATGCCAGCCACCACACGGGCTTGACAGAGCTAGATCTTGGTCCAGTGGCAAGGGTTAACCATAACTGGAGACCAGCTCTGCTGCACGGACCTAGTGTGCACACATATCGCCGTGTGGGCTGGCCCGTGCTGCACCTGGGGCCCTTGCCTCTGCTGGGCCCCAAAGTTGTACAGTTGTACAGATCTCTGGTCAGACCCCATCTGGATTATTGTGTTCAGTTCTGCGCCCCGCAACTCAGGAAGGATATATCGGCCTTGGAGCGGGTGCGGCACAGATTT